>NC_051316.1:30059032-30687273 GCF_015220235.1 Choloepus didactylus
CATTAATTATCAGGTTTAAGTTTCCTGTTCTACAAACATTTGAGGGTCCAGGAGGAAGATTCAATCTGTGACAGGAAATAAGGAAGCTCATCAGACTGACAGTACTTAAAATCTCATCCCCATGTCTCATGCATATGCAGACTTACTTTTGTTTTTGTCTTTAAAAATGGGATCCTACCCATACACTTCATTCTCCAAATTGTCATTCATTGTTCTCTATGTCATCCCGGAAAGTCTGCCCAGCCACCGGGTTCCGTTACTTTCATCATTTTGCAGTCCATGAGAGCAAAAAAAATATGATACTGCCAGTAGAAGGGTTCCAGGCTCCTTTAAAATGAATAACAAAACCTTTCTGAGAGATCAAATCAATCTGGAGATTGCAGTTATTATTGCAATATACCACTGAATACAGATTTCCTTTTTGGCTGACAGTGCAGGGCAGTTGCATAGAGAATTAACCCACTTTGTTTGTAAATGGGTCAGTACAATTCATAATTGTGTCTGGAAAGCTATCCAGGCTTCTTTGGCTTCACTGTGTTTATACTAAAACAAAAAATTAATTTAGGCTGATTAGAAAGGGAGAAGTGTCCATGGGTCACTACAAAGTAGTAAGAATCTGAAATATGGAGCATTTAAAGATCAAGTCTTGGTGGCTTTCAAGATTGGAAATTAGTAGAAATAAAATATTTACAAGGAAAAGACCTGATGATCCTAGTTATAGAGAGAAGTGTACAATGAAATGAGTGAGTGAGACTCGCTGGGTTTTTCCAGAAGAGAGAAGCTTACCACTAGTGGAATAAAGATTATTTTGGATTGTAAGGACACAGCATATTAAATAATATTGAATTACACAACTAGAAAACTATTCCAATTGCAATTCCCTTAATACCTTCTGATTCCCTAAAGGAAGAAGGCTCAAGCTGGTGCTATTATCTGATTATCACATTTCTCACCCTTGCTAATCTCCCTTTACAAAAAAAATGAAAGAAGGTCTCAGTCTGGAAGCCTTCGGCAGGCCATATCTGTCCAGTTGATAACTTGGTGCTGTTTTCTTTGAATTAATGTTTACCACTGTCTTTTATTTGTGGACTGGGATTTGTTTTCCATTTATCTGGGATATGAAGTTTCCTTTAGAAATATATTTATTCATATGAAAATGAGGGAGCAGATTTAAAGCAAAGTATTAAGGAAGTAGTACATGTTGTTCAAGATATGGCAAAATTTTGAGCATGTCATATGAATGGCAGATGTTTGGGAAGCATTGTGTCAGCACACAAACTATTCCTGCCCCGTGGTTCTTTAAATATTTTTCCTTAAAGTAGGTCAAACATGTCCCTTGTTTACACTACTGCTTGCTTAGCATATCGTTCTTCATAGATGCTAGAAAGATCATTTCTCCCAGTGTAGAGGTATCATGGCCTGTTCCCAATTATTGCACTAACTTCAATGCAATATTATGGTAAAAGAAACCTAACATGGAATATTAGTCCCAAAATGTTCCCTCAGAAAATTAGGAAATTATTTTGTGACTCACAAATTTAGATGAAGATACTTGTTTGGAAAGCTCATGGGGTTCCCTAATATCTAGTGTAATTGATGGAAAATAAAAATCATCATGTTTACATTCCAACTCTATTCTCTAGTCAATTTTCCTTTTTCTATGCCAGTTTCTGCCTCTACAAAATAGGAATGGAAGGAGAAAAAAAAAATGGTGGCTTAAGGTGGAGGTTATGTGGGAAGGGGTGGGAACTAAACTGATGGACTGAGATAGATGGAGAAGAAAGAAAAACACTGATAGAATCATCATAAAGAAAGGATTTTATAGATGGGCTATTCCAGGAGATTGCAAAAAGCACATCCTTTGGAATTGACAGATCTAAGTTCAATTTCTGGCTTCACAACCTACAAGCCACAAGCCTCAATTTCCTCATTAGCACAATGGGATAATTAAACTTAACTCATCATTGTCAGAAAAAGCACAAGTGGGGAAGAGAGGGTAGGACGACATCAAGAAATGTTTCTGGGTGGTCTATTGAGACAGTATTCTGGTCACTAAAAGAATTTGGAAGTCATGGTTTTCAACCAGAGGAATTAGCATCTACAGAAGTTGTTCTTAGGGTGATTGATCAAATTATATATTTTGTCAGACAGAAATATTTTCAGGGCAAATTTATAAAACAACATATTGTTTTTCAACAGAAGGGCCCAGCTATTATTTTTCAAGTTCCATCAAATATTAGATTGAGATCTAAAATCACAAACGTCATGATCTTTGCCTCCTAGTTCTCTCACAACTTGAAGAATCTGGATCTCTTTCTCGTCATCTAAGAATTTTAGAATTAGAGTATCCAAGCAGTGCTCCCAATCAGCTATGATAGGGTGTTGAAAATGTTTGCCCAATTGTCCACCCTAGAGCCAGGAGTCATATTTTTCAACATCAAACTTGCTCTCTACAACTGATTAGCTCTAATCTTCCTTAATTTCTTACAGATCATGAGCCCTGAGGATCTAACCTAATTTGCATGTCTGTCACAAGGGGCTGGTATTGTGCTGAAAATCTGGCCCCAGCATGTTAGGAAATGCAGTATAAACAATGTCGTCTTTACTCAGCTGAGACACTCCTCCTAAGTGTAAAAGCCTGTGATTAAAAGTAAGTACAAGAAGAGTAGAGCAGAGTGGTGATGTGTGATGGGTCTCGGTGGAATATAGGGAGGTTTGCTTGGGGCACGTACACACATGGTAGACAGTGGGTTTGGATAGCGCAGTGAGGTATGCAGATGGAAACCACACTCATCCTTGAGATGTAAATAAGAGATGACTGGGGATTTAAAATGAGACCAGGGCGGTTAATGCAATAACTAATCAGAGAAGCCAGGAAGGCATGGCAATTGACCAGGTTGAACTTTTCTGACTGTCTGCAGGATGTGAGACAGGCCCACAGGACAAGTTTCCCTACTTCACTGAAATACCAGAATCAGCTCATCGATGTGCTAAGGAAGCTGTTTCTGGGGCCAGTAATTCGAGGCATGGGCATCAAGAAGATGCTCTCATTACAGCTTATAATTGTTCTCAGCTCACTCTCATGCCACACTCTTTTCACAGAATCTTAGAACAGGATGCCCTTTGAGGTCACCTACTGAATGAGAAAAATGTATGGGGAAGCATGTTGCAAACTGGCAAGTTTTATGCAACTAAAAAGCTGGCTCATTAATAGATGATTCAGTCCTTGGGTTCCTGGTTAAAGCTCCAAGGAGCCTCACCAGAGCCTGCCCCAAGGAAGGAGTAGGACCTTAAGACTTTGCTGAGATGCTGTAGGCCAAATCCCCATTCTTGACTCACCCAGAGCACCGTCCTTTTTTTTTTTTCATCAGATTTACATATTGGATACTGAGATTCTTTTAAAATTAGGAGTGCTTCTAAGAACCACCAATGTGACCCAAACTCCCTATTTTCCAGGCAGTGACCCGAGGCCCATTTGAACATTCAGTAAGTATGGTATGTTAGGTATGGGGATGCAAGATTGAACAGGGCAGGTATTGTGCCAGCTCTCTTGGAGGTTACATTCCATTGGGGTAGAAGTAGAGACAGGTAGGCATTAAACACATCATTAATAAATCATACATTAGGGGCATCCTAACCTATTCAGATCGGCTTGGGTGCTCCAGAGTGCTCAGACTTTAAAGAAGTATAACTCCATCTTGGCCCCCAGTGTGGGCTCCAGAGATTTCCCTCAGATTTGCAAATCTCCAGAATCCTCTTCACAGGGGGATGGAGGGTGGCTTAGGTGCAAGTAACTTGGAATTGCCACTTGTGTGCAGGCTGCCTAGCGGCCTGCTGCTCTCACAGAGGCCCCACCCTCAGTTGGTTGACCGAACCCTCCTGGGCAGCAGATCCACTCACAGGCAACTCTTCTAGATCAGGCCCCTCACATCAAATCCTCACATGCGGAAGCCTCTCTTTCTTGTCATCAACCTGCCCCTGTCCCCAGGTTTCCTTAAGTTCTTGTCCTCAGCCACTAATATTTTAGCTCAAAACCCCTTTGTTTTCCCCCATAGAACATGGTCCGTCAGAAAATGTTTGAGCCTCTATAAGACCCTCTCCCAAACCATTTGCCACAGAAAACCTGTTCTCCCTTTCTGAAGGATAAGATGCACCTTGTGGTTAGAATTGCCTGGTCTGCATGTGGTAGAGAGATGGTGTTTTAGTTTCCTAGGCTGCTTAAGCAAATGCCATGAAATGGTTGGGTTAAACAATGGGAATTTATTAGCTTACAGTTTTGAGGCTAAAAGAAAGTCCAAATCAAGGCATCATCAAGGGGATGCTTTCTTTCTGAAAACTGTGACTTTCTGGGGCTGGCTGCCAGTGATCCTTGGTCCTTAGTTTGTTACATGACATGGCACATGGTGAGTTCTCCTTGTCCCTACCTTCTTTTTCAGGTTCTATTGATCTCAGCTTCTGGCCACACCCTCTGTGGCTTTCTCTCTTTCTCTGTCTGAATTTCTTTCTCTTATAAAAGACTCCAGTAATAGATTAAGACCCATCCTGTTTGAAGTGGGACACATCTTAACTGAAATCACCTCATCAAAAGGTCCTACTCACAATGGGCTCACACTCACAGGAATGCGTTAAATTTAAGAACATGTTTCTCTGGGGCACATACATCTTCAAACCACCATAGATGGGTTAAAATCACTCTTTTTATAACAAACACACATAAAAGGAAGGAAAGAAAAAAACTGTATTTTCACATATGAATGATGCATTGAATGTTCAAATACTAAAGTAATGCTACAATCCCATTTGTGGTAAACGGTTTGAAACAGAAAAGTCGAGTGAGATGACAACTTGTAATAAGGTGTTCTGACCCAGTCTAGGAGGTCGGGGTAGGGAAGTTATCCCCAAGGGAGCAAGGAGGGAAGAGAGTGCTCTCAGCAGAGGCCACAACATGTGAAAAGGCCCTGGGGCAGTCTGGGGGCATGGCATAGTCAAGGAACTGAAGGAAGGCCACTGCCGCTGGAGATGAGCGAGCAAAGGGGAGAAGAATGGAGAGACGAGTGAGCACAAGTCGTTCAGGGTCTTGTAGACCATGTTACAGATTGGCTTCATTCCAAGTGCAACAGTGAGCCAATGAAAGGTTATAAATGCATATTTACCAAAATTGGGCGAGAAGGTAAGAGTTTATGTGGGGAGATCAGTTAGAAAACTCTAGCAGTCATCTAGAAGAGAAACGACGTTATCTTACACTAGGTTGGTGGCAACAGAGATGAGGAGGGATGACGAATTCATGAGATACTGAAATGGTAGAATCGCTGGAGCTATAGTGGATTGCAGAAGGAGAAAAGGATACTTTAAGACTGACTCCAAGGCTTGTCACGAGAAAATAGTTGCCACTGACTGAGATGGGGAAGACAAGGAAGAGAACACCCTGGGTTCAGCCTTGGACTGCTGAATTTGTGATTCTTATGAACCCCAGATCCAGGACTTGTTCCTCACAGACTGTGCACTGCACAAATCCAGGGATTGCTGCCAAGAGTACATGGTCAGATATTAAGGGGCAGTCCTAGAAAGCGAGGCTCCAGCTCTCCAGGTTTTACCTCCAGGTTCCCAAAATTCCATGACCATGAGTGGCCATTTTTGACAGGTAATTTTCTCTAGAATTCCTTTGAGGAAGGTTGTGCTTTTGACCTGTGACTTTGATGTCAGAAGTTAATGGACCCAGGCTTGAAGGGAGACATAAAAAACAAAATCAAAGGGAAAGATTTCCTTCCCCTTGGGACAGCCTTGAGTTCTTATTTCAGGAAAGGAAAGGGGGCATGTGTCAGTGTTTCTCAATGCTCAATGAGATTTTAAAATTCCATTGACAATTAAGCCACAAGGAGAGACTTACTCATGTCTAGTGCCGTATTCCAGAAGGTAGTGATAATTCAGGGCTTCGCAGAGCTTCAAAGGCCAGTGCCTCTTTCACTTTCTGAGACTCCTGATATATTAAAAATAAGAAATGCCGAAACAGAGATACAAAAACTGTGCCATATCTTAAATGATTCCACTGGACAAATTTACTCTCTTGACACACACACAATGCCATTTGATTGAGCCATTCACAAGTATATCAGGAGATCTACAAACAAGGTTCATTGTAGGCTGTATGGTCTGGTAACGTGGGAGAATATATAATTTTCAAAAAATGCTAAAGACAATATCACACAGTATATAGTGAACATGTGTCAAAGTTTCATTTGACTCATAGAGGAAGGAACAGAAGGATGACAAAACAGTTTCAAAAGAACAGGAAAAACTGGGATTTTCATGGTCAATGGGAAATAAAGGCATGCTAAAATAAGATTGTTAAATTAAATTCTAACTGGTTAATATCACACATAGAAAAGAAAAAAAAAAACATGGCTTTTTAGGTAATCTTGACTCTGAGTCAAAAAAGAAAATAATCATGCTTTTTTCATTTCACAGATTTGTAAATAAATGGACACTAGATCAATTGCCCAAACTCAGTGTGTCTCTGTTGTCCTTTGTGCCTGGGAAGCCAGGAAAAAGAGTCCTTTCTTCCCCCTCGGCAGCATCCTAGGTTTTGAAATTCAACTTCACAAATAGCAGTCAACTGTACCAAACTCCAAATTGAAAAATATTCTCACACAATGGATATTTGTTTAATAGTGAACTGAAGATTCCTAAGGCAGGTTTCTCATGTTCAAATGCACCGCTGCATACTCCTGCTTTAAAGTGGTAGTTTCATCAGAGAAAGCTGATGAATAAGTGAAAAGAGGTAATAGGAAGTGAAGGAGAACTTTATTTAGGCAGCAGTGCCGGAGTGGTGAAATTCAATGAAGAGAGGTAGGGATGGATCGAAAATTTATACACTAGAAGAGATTGTTATTTTTAGAAACTAAAATTCTGTGACTTGTTCCCCAAAAACACCTGTCCAATATTACAATCTACCCCGTAATGAATACCATTAGGGACTTATTTAGGAATGGGCTTTTATGTTAAAAATCCCTGTGCAATGTTCATCATTTATGGAGTTCTATGAAACCTGTAACATCTGGGCTAGTATGGTTTTAATATACATTGATAATTTTCAAGCATAATTCTACATTCACTTTGGAAATAGAGAACAGGAAAATTGCAGGGAAAGTTACAAATAAGACATAGAAAAGATCTCTATACTTACCCCACACCAATCGTGATTTTCCCTTCTAACTGAGCATCAGTCCAGAAATATCCAGGTATTGATGTGTTCCCATAGTCCTAAGCAGGCACTATTTTGAGATCAAGTTTAGCAAAAACCAAAGTGCCAAGAAGAAGTGGGATCTTTCACCTACATTTTCTGCAGAGAGCTGTCACAGGCAACTTTCACTACTTTGTCAACAGGCTCATTTTGATGGCATTTGGAATGGTACCAGGTTCTATTTTTCAATTCAATTCCTACTTGGTTGGACTTTAAGATAATCCTGGGATTTTAGTCCAGCACAACTCTCTATGTGCCTCTAGGTGTGTCTTCCCTTCTGCTGTCTCCCAAGATGGAGAACCCAGTTTTATTCACCCCTGTATCTCTGGCACACGTGCAAGTGAATGTCACATACATGGAAGACACACAAGAAATGTTTGTTGACTGTTTGACTGGAACTAAACAGCTCTGCTTTTCAGGGAGGAATATCACAGGGGTGCAGGAAACCATGGTTCCAGGACATTTCCTGGGAGTTGAGCCATTATCTCTTCCTCCCACACTGGAAATTAGAAAAGAAGTGCAGGTGATTCTACAGAGGATGATCGTAGCTACCTAGAGCAGGATGCATGATGGCACCCAAAGCTATGTGGTCCTAATCTCTGGGACCTGCAAATGTTACCTCACTTGGGAAAAGGGACTTTGCAGATGTGAATAAGTTAAAGATATTGAAATGAGGAGATTATCCTGTATTATCCAGGTGGGCTCTATGCAATCACATCTGTCCTTTTAAGAGAGGAGCAGGACGATTTGATTTATGGAGAGGAGAAGATGATGTGGAGGTGGAGCAGAGACATTTGAAGATGTTGGCCTTGAATATTGAAGTGATGTAGCCACAAACCAAGGAGCACCTGGAGCCATCAGGAGCTAGAAGAAGCAAGGAAATATTCTTCCCATTGAGTCCTTAGAGGGAGTGCAGCCCTGCTGACCCTTTGACTTCGGATTTCTGGCCCCCAGAATGACGAGATGATAAATTTTCAGCCACCTAGTTTGTGGTCGTTTGTTACAGCATCCCTTGGAGATGAACGTACAACTCATCCTTCATCTTTCACCCGACTGGCTGCCCCATCTCAGGTCTCAGCACTCACTTCTCTGCTGTTCTCAAACCCAGAAATGTGGGATGACAAGGTCACTAGATCTACAGTCAGAAGGTTTAGCCCGCTCTTCACGCAGCAGCTGTATTCACTCAGCCAGTTGCCCAAGTTCCCTAAATTGTACTTGGCCTGAGGAACAGATAAATCCAAGGCACAATTTTTGCCTTGGAGGAGCTCACGGTTAAGTGGGTGAGACAGGTAAACAGGGGCAGGATCACGCTAGTAAGCGATGTGTGCTGAGAGAGGCAAATGTGCAGGGTTCTAGGAGACCCCACTGGGGATCCCATGAACAGATCCCAGATTGTCCTGGCTCTCCCTCAATTTACAGCCATTGTCTCTTGCTCACTGCCTGCTTGGTGGACTTCAAGCTCCAGCATCAGATGCAGACAACCGTACAGAGACTGCTCCCGCAGCTCCCACAATTGCATCAGGGCAAATCCCTATTGTAAATATCTACCTTGGGTGGTTCTGGTTCTGACTGAACCTGACAGATGCACCCTTTCTCATCTTGCTACTGGGGATTCAATGAGGCAATGGATGTGACACCGCTAAAGGGGTTCCTGACACCTAAGAAGCCCTCCACACTTGGTGGCCAGTGCCATATATGAAAACAACATGGGTTTGGGGGAGAGACAAGCCTTGATTTGAGTCCTAGATTTCTGTGTATATTGGGTCAAGTTGTTTCTGCCATGTAGAGTGGTCATGAAGTCTGAGTATGTCTGGCACATAGTAGGTGCTTGGCCAGGGCTGTCATCACAGTTGTGCAAGTTGTGCACTGCTCAGCCCCAGCACTGTGTGACCCTCCATGGAGCCACTCAGGGCCCAGCGTGCAGTCATTCAGGCCGTGATGACGATTACATGAAGAAGTTAAAAATCACAACCTATGTTCAATTAGCTAGTTTCTGCCACTCAGCTTCAAATACTCTGGATCAAACTCAGGTTTCCAGTAGATTATTGATAAACCATACTTTCTATCTGTGTGAACATAAGACAACCCTCCAATCTCCCCCCTGGATTGATAAGGACTATCAGTACTTAAAAATTTTTTTGGTCAAGCTTGGAAAAGAGTCATCAAATATTATATAATTCAATAATGATTTATGTGTGACTGGCTACCATGATTTTGGTTACACAAAGTCTGGGAGAATGAAAAGGGTAATCAGGACCCCAGGATTTTTCTCTAAGGAAACGTGAGCATGAAAAGTCCTGAAATAGAGGGGGGAAAGGTACTCAGAGCATGCATGTGCAAAGGCCTGAAGGCTTGATAATAAACTGCAAAATGGATTAAAAAAATTATTAAGCAAAGTAGCAGAATTCCATCTGAATTAAAACCTAGTTTCTGCAGGAATTGACTTGAGGATATTGGCCTCTCCATTCCCCATCCCAGCACAGTCACTTTAGAATGCCTTTCCATGAGACAGAGCTTCTTTTAAACCGGACTATGTAATGAACTTGTCCAATCTGAAATGTTCAGTGGTTTGTAAAAATTTGGGAGCAAGACAGGGATTTAAATATATCCATTAAATGCCAGCCTTTTGCAGAAACCTTTTATAGACATGCAGTTCATGACACCACTCCAACGAAGAGGTACATACTGTCATTTCACCAGAAGGCTGTAAATCAGAGGGGGCTTGGCGCTGACAAGCCACCAACAGCACATGGGGCCTTGGCAGGGCATTTGCAAGGACAGATTATGGGCTGACTGCTCTTCCCTTCAGCTACAACCATGGAGAACTCTTCTCTGTCTCTTCAATGTCCCTCTCTTTTCCTTTCTCCTCCCGTTTCCCTCTTTTCTCTTTGTCTCCCTTTCCTGTGACGCAGTCTGTCTCACCATCTCCTCCCCTTCCCTTCCCTCTTCTCTCCCCTTTATTTCCTTTCTCTCTTTTGTGTTTGAGCTCTGAAGTCAGGCTGCCTGGGTTCGAATCCCAGAGCTGCCACTTCCCAGCTGTGTGACCTTGGATAAGTTTCTTAACCTCTCTGTGTCTCAGATTCCTCATCTGTGGAATGGCAACCATCATGTTTACCTCACTGGGGATTGTAAGGATTAAAAGAGACAAGCCTTGCAAAGTGTTTACCAGAAGACTGCACACCGAACAGGGCTCAGTCGTGGAGTCTTAATTCTAGTTATTTCCTCTCTCTTTGTCCTCTGTCCTCTCCCTTGTTTCTTTCCTCCTTCCTTCCTTCTTTCTTCTGATTAACCATCAAGGACTAGTTGAGGGGAGATAAAGAAGGTAATTCCCAGAACGAATCTCAAATCACACCCTCGAAGTCCCTTCTGGCCACTCCTCTTGTTTCCTGAGGGAACTTTATACAAACCAGCACCGTCAAAGGCTGCCCACTCCCACCCTCTCTTGACAAGCCTCCTGAGCATTTTAACATGGGACTTAACCTCTCTCTGGAGCTCAGTTTCCTTTTTATGTAAAATTAGAGCCCTGGATTTGGGGCACTGAACACCCTTTCCAAGTCTTAAATTGTTTCATATGTGACCTTTTGTCGTGTGGTCAGGAATCTCTTCCTAAAATCCAAATAAAATCCTTCTCCTTGCACTCGGAGTCCTCCATCTCTTCCTGTTCCTGTGGAAAAGAGGAACCTCTCAGTATCTGTTGGAGAACTTTATGTTGCTATGAAGTCCACATCGTGAAACAATCTCACATCTCTGTTCAAAATGATGTACTTTAAATCCCTCAACAAAATGCTCTATCATATACGTTCTCTCAGAAATCAGTCTCTAAAGCGTTTTTCCCCTAGGGTGCCTGTCAGTTTTCCAGTAACTTCTATTCCAGGTTATTACACTGTCGTTAGGCTGATGCTAAGATGCCACATTCCACGTCAACTACCACAAATGTGTCCTTGAAGGGATATTTACATTTTTCTTTGCACACAAGTAGAAAATTATTTCTACTTGTAGCAGAAAATCTAGACAGACTTTTGTATTTCATCAAGGAGAAATTCTAAGATGCTTGTTTCCCCTTCTTTCTCCCTCATGCCCTCCCTCTTCTCCCCATTGCCCCCTCAGCCCCCTTCCCCTTTACTCTCCTTTCATCCCCACCTCCTCTGAGTCTTCCTTTGCCTGCTCTCTTTTCTTTCCTGCCCTCAGTTTTCTCAGGTGTAAATGGAGATGTAATTATTTGTTTCAAGTAGTTTTGAACTGAAATTAATGTATTAGTTCAAAAACTCAACGCCTGCAATACAGTGATCATGCGATGTATAGAATGCAGACATTTAGACAGATATAACAGTATTAATATTAACAATTTACATGAAATAGATCTGTATTCTACTTAATGTTTTTAATTCTATTCTTTCTACCTAACTTATCTATACTCAACTCACCCTTCTTTTGTGGATGCTGCGTCCTCAGAGACTGGTGCATAGCAGGAATCCCCTAAATATGTCTTGAATGAATAATTGAAAGAATAAATGAATTAATGATAAAGCATCATCCAGAATAACAACTTACTGGAAATACGGGGCAGGAGGGTTTTGCACGCAGGGAGAGTTCTGTGAAAGCACAGAACATCTACTATAGGAGTGTGAGGGACTTACAATGGACATTGACGGTAACATTTCTCTTTGGAAAAAGTTGAGGGTTAGACTACTTCCCTTTTGACGATATATAAATAATAATAAAGCATTTATTAAGCACTGGTTGCATGCCAGACACCGTATCAGGGGCTATTCTTATATACCTTGCAAGATACCATTTCTTCTGCACATATTGGCACATACCTCAAATATACCTAATGACAAAAGTGGATTTTACTTTTTTAACTTGACTTTTCCACAGTGTTGCAAGAGCCTTATAGTGGTAAATCCTTCTCAGGTATCAAAAAGGGCCTAAGCTGTATAGTTACTAAATTCGTAAGAGCCTTGGTAATTAATATATATTTTCACAGAGAGGCAACCCAAGGGAGGATGATGCTTACAAAACCCCTTCCAAGTTGCTATCAAGAGAGATGAAGGTGTTACTACCGTCTCTGCTAACTTTCTAGGAGGGATGAAGGCAGGCTGACTCTCTGGGTTCCTTCTAACATGGTGATTTGGGGCAAGCCAAGGACTGAAGTTGCTCTGATTCCATGTGACACCAGATTCGAATGTGCCAGAATCAAATACTCAAATAGATACACAGATGAACAGATACAGAGGGACTGGTTGCAGGTCTCTTGCCCACCCCAATGAACTGCCCTTCTCTCCCCCACTTTCACAATTGGTTTCTGATCACAGCTCTTAATTTTCCACTTTCACAGATCCTGTAAACAGTACACATTAAATACAGAAGTGAGGACAGTGGCTGTTTGACAAAGGGAACCAACACCCAGTAATGTCTCACTGAAGAACGCAGATGACGTAAACCCATCAGTGTGTTCCTAGGTAGCCGGGGAGGCCGGGAAAGCATGCAGTTCATTTACTAATGTGAGTGCTTTAACGAGGAAGGCGAGGCAGCCATGTTTACAGGGCTTGAAGACTTGCCAATCATAGCACAATCTCCCCTTCTTCCTTAAGAAAGAAAAACTTGGGGGAAATGGCCAATGACGAGATCAGAGCGTCCTTCAATACACTCTCACCCAGAAGGCTTAAAAGTGTGTATGCCTCTTGGTTAGGTGTATTGGTAGGCTTTTCAATATCACTGGCAAATTCATTTTAGAGGCCTTCCATACTGAGGTCCTAAGAATTAGGCCTTTATTTTCCTTCTTTGGAAACTTAAATTTTGGGGTGGGGAGGTGGGGTGGGGGGGGTGGAGGTTTCACTTCACCCAAGGTCAAGGTCTGAAACAAATCAGCAGTAGACATTTAAAAACCCGAACGGGTCCAGCTGGTTGACATTCTTATATTCTTTTCCTATCAGCTCTTGGTTAGTGGTGAAAGCAAGGAGGATCAAAAAAGCAAAACAAAGAAACCTGTAGCAAATGCAAAGCATTTTTTGAAGACCTAGAATCTATAGGTATTGTTTTGTGCACTGTGAACAGAACTGGCACTGAGGGCCCTAGTGGAGGGAAAAAAACATTAAGACAGTAAGCATAATTAACCATTGGAATTCATCAGTGAAAACTATCAGGATGCTTTGCTAATTCTGCAGATTTAAAATTAGGCTTCATTTCTAGAAATAGACACACAGAGAAGGCTTCTGCTGGTAAAGCACGTCAGGATGTCTGAAAACCTCTCTCTGCTCCATAGAATTATCAGGTTCTTGTTTATTCTCTGCAAACCTTGCTCTCCCCACTACAGGGAAAGACCCATCCTCGTCTCCACAACCATTCCTGCTCTTTGGAAAGAGAAGCTTGGAAAATAGAATTTCAACCCTCAGGATTCATTCATCCATTCATTTAACAAATACTTATTGAGCACCTGCTAAGTGCCAGGGCCTATTATAGGTGCTGGGAATAGAGACATGAACAAGATGACCAAAATCTCTCAGGAACTCACATCCTAAAGTAGAGGTTGGCAAATTTTTTTGTAAAGGGCCAAAGAGTAATATTTTAGGCTCTGGTGCAACTATTCAATTCTGCCTCAGTAGCAAGAAAGCAGCAGTAGACAATATGTAAACAAATGGGTGTGGCTGTGTTCCAATAGAACTTTATTTATAAACATAGGAGGCAGCATGGATTAGCCCAAGGACCACAAGTTCTTGCAAACCATAGTTTGCTGACCCCTTGTGTCGGGCCTCATGATCAAGTTTACCTTCTCTTTGGGTTTTTCCCATTTTATGAGTGCTGGTTTTAGTAGCCTGCTGTCATTTTTTCAGCCTGTTTCACCTTGTTTTAAGGGATAACATTCTATTCAGCTTCCTGCTGTTGGATTTCATTGATGCCCGCCAACTGGCAGTTTAGATATCCATGAACCTATTAATTGAGAACACCCGATCAGTCCACCCATGAGTGACCAGCTGCTAGATCTCCTGTCACCAGCCTCTGACCACCTGTTGGGACATTCTGTGAGTGAGTCTATGCAGCCTCCCCAGTGTTGGAGGAAGTATGACTATATGACTATCACCCTTTATTTGCTGCCTTTTATGCAACAACCTGGGGTTTCTCTTAGGACCTCAGATTGTTAGGGGGCCATTAAGGGTCTGCCCCATCCAATGAGCAGTTATAATTTCTGGATCTGGTCTAGACCCTCTCTGTCTGATCTATTGCACTGCAATGAACCAGGAAAATTTAGCCTCATCCCCAAGAATATCAATCATTCTAAGATACCTGCTTTAATATTGGTTGTTGCCTTATAATTGATGATGGAAAAGCAAGAAAAGAAGTGTGTGCACGTGATAGCTATGTGTGTGTGGGGGGGGCAGTTGGAGTGGTGATAAGATACAATAACAATGGACCTGTGAAAATATAATGTCAATGCAGCAAAGTACAGAACATTTTCTGATCTTAACAGTCAGTACCACTGACTGTTCGCTGTGTGATCTCCATCTTGCTGGGCGAAGCTTCAGAGGTAGAGGGAGCGGGTGTTGCTTGTCATAAAAGAGGGAGAAAAATTGCAAGCTCTTGAAACAATCCATTGAGGATCAGGGTATGAGAGTTTAGGATGGAGAAAAAGAGGGCACCAGCGTAAATAAGAGTATAAAGTTTCACTCCCAAAAAAGTCTCCAGTAAACTCCACTAAATTGCAAATATTTGATGCGAAGACTTTTTGTTGCTAATGGGGTGGTGACAATGAAGAAGGCACTGTGTTTACAATGGGGTGCACGATGCATCCCCACAGACAATGAGTGAACAAGCTGAATTTAAAGAGGTAGTGGGATCAGGAGAACTTAGATTTCTAGGAAGTCTCAGAAACATTTGGGTGGGGTTTGGACTGTCCAAACTCTCCTAGATCTCAAGGGGCAAGGGGGAACATAATTGGCCTCTGTGTGTCACATAAGAAAAATCCAAAATAAAATTGCACTTACATTACAAGCAAGATACCTGGTTAAGCCAGTCCTCAAATTATTGTAAAAGAAGCAAAATTTATCCTTTTGATTTCCAACTTCCTCTCTCATTTCATTTGGCTCTCTGGTGGGACCATCTCTTTCTATACCAACCAGCCTTCCAATTTGGTCACAATTTTCCCATTATTCCATCATAGTAAAATCTACTTTAGGAAGTGCATGTGAATGTGTTGACACTAAAGCACAAGACCCCAACACCTTAATATTCTCTTCTTCTCAGGAATGTGGACCAGAATCTTTAGCTGAAAGCATGGCAGTCTTGCCATGGGGTTTCACATGCCAGCCAGCATGTGGAGGATATACTAGATAGAGACCCAATCAAGCACAGTTCAAATCACAGCAAGGCAGAAAAAATTGAGCTGGATCCCTATCTCACACCTTATCAAAAATATGTTTTATATAAATCAAAGAATTATATCCTTAACCATAGACAAAATGTATGATACTTTTACATAACAAAAAAATACAACAAAACCCAAGAAATACGACACACTGAGAAAAAAATATATTTGCCACACATATTGATAGTCAAAGGGCTTACATTTCTTTTTTTTTTTTTTTTTTGAGTTTTTATATTTTATTTCACACGTTCACTGCATATTTTCTATAACAAGGATTTTTAATTAGGGAAGTTGTGGGTTCACAGAAAAATCATGCATAAAATACAGGGGTCCCACTATTTTATACCACCCTATTAATTTGCATCTTGCATTGATGTGGTACATTTGTTACAATTTATGAAAGCTCATTTTTATAATTGTACTATTAATTATAGTCCATGGTTTAATTTAGGGTTCACTGCTTGTGTTGTGCAGTTCTATGGATTTTTTTAAAGTTTATTCTGGTAACATATATACAACCTAAAATTTCCCCTTTCAACCACATTCAAATATATAATTCAGTGCTGTAGAGAACATTCACAATGTAATCATATCACCAACCTCAATTAACAAAACTTTTCCATTATCCCAAAGAGTAACTGTACATTTTAAGTCTTAACTACCAATTCCCTACCATCACCCAACCCTCCAGTAAGCTATATTCTAGATTCTGACTCTATGAGTTTGCTTAATCTAATTATTTTATATCAATGAGCTCAAAAAATATTTGTCCTTTGTATATGACTTATTTCATTAAACTTGATGTCTTCAGGGTTCTGTCATGTTGTTGTGTATATCAAAACTTCATTCCTTTTCATGGTTGAATAATATTCCATTGTTTGTACATACCACATTTCGTTTATCCATTCATTGGTTGATGGACACTTGGATAGCTTCCATCTTGGCATCTGTGAATAATGCTACTGTGAACACTGGTGTGCAAATATCTGTCTGAGTCCCTGCTTTCAAGTTCTAGGGTATATACCCAGAAATGGGATTGTCAGGTCATCTGGTAATTCTACACTTAACTTTCTGAGGAACAGCCAAACTGTCTTCCACAGCAGCTGCACCATCTTACATTCCCACCAGCAATGAATGAGTGTTTCTCTTTCTCTACATCCTCTCCAACACTTGTCATTTCCTGTTTTGTTTTGTTTTAAAAAATAGGAACCACTCTAGTAGCTATGGAATGGTATCTCATGGCTTTGATTTGCATTTGCCTAATGTTGAGCATCTTTTGGTGTCCTTTTTGGCCATCTGTATATCTTCTTTGGAAAAATGTCTATTCGAGTCTTTAGGAAGGGCCTACATTTCTTAACATATAGTGATCTAACAGATTGTTCCTTCCTTTAATAAATACTTATTATCTGCCTACTGTGTGTCAGCCACACTTCCAGGCTTGCTCTGGAGATGGCAGGAGTAAACAAGCAAAGTCTGTCTTCCTATGCAGCCCGTTTTCTGGAGTGTGAGTGTATGAAGCATAAGGAGAAACTCTAACATCTCCCGATTCCTCCCTGTGTTCCGGGACTTGTCCTGTGTCATCTAGCACAAGGAGAGCCGCGGGGCTTGCTGAAGAGGGGGAAAGGTGACTCTAGAGGACTCTGGACTGCCCAAAACAAAAACGCCTCTTTTAAAACAATAGTTGCTGCGGCTGCCTTCCCGGGCGTCAAGGCAACTCGAGGCCTCTTCACTTACCTGCTGCAAGAAAAGATCTACGTTAAATAAACGGTTCTGTCGCCACAAAACCACCACCGATCCCATAAGACGCTAGGCGAGTGGAGCTTTATCAGTCAAAGGGTGCAGGGACAGCTCTTTCCTGGCGGAGGACATGTTAGGGACCCTGCGCACTGAGCCCTTCTCCAGCCACCTGAGCTCCTGAGGGAGCCACAGGGCTCAGGAAGCAGCGCCTGCGATCAAATCCTGCGGTAGACAGCCCCGACTTTCTCTCAGGGCCACACCCATCCCCAATAAAGAGGTTTGGGAGTCCAAAAAAAAGAAAAAAAAAAAAAAGGAGGTGCAGATGCCGTGATGGGTATCTCAATGAACAGGAGCATGAACTGACAGATCACAGAAAAATAACTATGAAATATGATGGTTTATATTTATTGAATGCTTTCTGTTGATAAGGGGCCTTACACATATCAACTCAATTAATCTTTACCACTCTATGAGATAAAATAAGTACTATTATCTTCATCCTCATTTTAAAGACATGCAGATTGAGCCACAGAGAAGTTATTTAACTTGCCCAAAATTATATAGCTGGTAATAACTGTTCTACCTCCAGAATCCACTCTCTTTAACCATTAAGTTAAACCCAAGCTTTCAATAGCTAATAATATATAAAAACATGTTCAATTCCATTCATAATTTTAACTGCCAACTAAACAACAATGGTATGTCATTCTCACCTACTAAACTGTATTGACTTCAAAAAAAAAAAAAGATAAAACGATGTTAAGGAGCATGTGTGGGAGAGATCTCTCATTTCCTGTTGGTGAGAGTGTAAATTGGTGCCAACTTTTTGGGGAACCGTTTGTCATTAAGTATGAAAATCTAAAAGGCACGAACACTTAAACTCCATAAGTAGGAATTTATCCTCCAGTTACGTTCACTCATTTGTAGAGAGCTATGTATAAGGATGAGCAAGTCAGTACCGTTTTGTAATAGACAAACACTGAGACAACTTAAATTTTATTAATAAGGGAATAGTTAATACAAATGTGGCACATTCAGTCAATGGAATACTTCGCCGCTATTAGAAAGAATCAGATTTGTATTTGCTGATGTGGAAAGCTCTTATTATATTACCAAGTAAAAATAAGCAAGAAAGCAAGAGGTAGAACAGTGGTATAACCTGTTACCATTTCTATAATTAAAACAAAGGGAAACACACACACACATACACACAGGAATGACATAAGAAACTCAGTAGCAGTATTTTTGAATTGGGAATCTGGGGCGAAAGAAGTCTCCTTTCATTTTATAAATTAGTTCTATTTTTTTTTTAATCACATGCATATATTTGTCTTGCAGTTGAGAGATACTGTTTAATTTTAAAAATACTTCCTGAGTATGTACAGGGTTTATAAGGCCAGTCTTGCAAACTAGAATAATCTGTATGCTCCCATGAGATCAATTCCAGGATGTAGACTCCCAGGAAGGGGGGGCTGCCCCTATGACCTCAGAGGCCAGGATTTGGTCCTTCCTAGGCCTTGAGGGAACACATGCTCAAGGTCATCAAGGTAGTTGAATAAAAGGAAACACTCCCTGATGTAATAATCAACTTATTCTTCTAAAGTTATCCAGACAGCCTGGACCTCCTCACCAGGAGCCAGCAAAATTTTTGTAAAGGGTCAGAAAGTAAATATTTTAGGCTTTGAGGTCCACAATAGTCTTTGTCACATTCTTCTTTAAAAGAAAAAACATTTCTCTTTAAATATGTAAAATTTGCATATGTAAATGTATAATGTACATATGTAAATATGTAAAATCTTTCTCACTGGCCATGCACACACAGGTCACAGGCTGGATTTGGCCCTTGGGGCTATAGTTTGCAGACCACTGCTCTACATCCAGTTCACAGTGGGGGGCAGACAGAGATGTGACAGGCATTCCACAGCAAGGTAACAGGTCTGGGAGCTCTCTCCACATACACCGTCACAGCCCTGCTAGTATTCCCAGACTAACACTTGTCCTGTGCCCCCATAGACTGATGCCCCAGGGCACATGACTCTGCTCTGCCCACCTGCTCCACCCCTGATACGGGAAACGGAATCTTAAGTCAGGATTTGCATTCTCCATACACTTCTTGAGATGCCCTTCCATCCCTCTCTCTAGACTTACTCACCACCTACACCCACACATAAGCACACACAAGCTGTGTCTCTCTCCTAGGTAAATCTCAGCTCTCTTTCCCTGGTATAATGTCAGGAGAAACAGTTGGCTTCATCCTTCATTCTCAGGGGGTTTATGTGGGCTCTCTCCCCTCTTGCTTTCCTTATCTTCTCTCTAGCACCCAGTTCCTCCTGCCTGCTTTTAAGGTCAACAGAAACCTCCCAGTGCTGGCCCAGGTCTGAGCAGCCTTTCCTGAGTGCACCTGGCTACTAATAGGCGAGTTTTGTGCATTTTTGCTTGAGTTCTAAAATTTCTGTTCCCAGAAAAGCATTGGCTACTTGTCCGATTTGCTTTGAATAGTGCCTAAGAGAGTAAGGTATACACATGGACATTTTCAGGAAAAACCATCCAATAATGATAGACATCTGGAAAAAACATCATTTTTAAAAACTGGCAGAAGCATAGGATGAGAGGAGCTAGGATTTTAGCATTTTCCTTTGGCACGAAAAGGTGGGACCCTCCTCCCAAGTCTGATAGATGAATGCATTGTCTTTATTGTGAAAGATGACCGATCGCTGGACGGGCGATTAATTTATTTCACCTGGGCTGCAAGTGGATTGCTTCAAAATGAAGTGCCCTCCTAGGTACTCTGTGGGCCGGGCAGGTCTGTGAAGAGAAATGATATGTGGTGTGTGGCAGAAGAACACATATGGTTGTGTGTATGTCCAGCCCAACTTCCTGCCTTGGAACCGGTGTCATGTGTTAACTGCAGCTCTAGGAGGAGCCATGAAACTTTGAGAAGCTGTGTGGCTTCGTTGGATATAGCCATCACTAAGCCATATACCTTGGTCCTAGATGAGTTCCATTGCATGTTTAAACAAGCAGCATGTCCATTCCTCTGTAAAATGAGAGGGATGGACAGTGGTGACTTCAGATGGCCTTTTCTGCTCAAACATTCTACAAGTCTATGACCTTGGATTGAAGCTTTCCAATTTTAACTCCAAGAACCCCAAGCCCAGGTATTTTTTTTTTATTCTAAAAAACACCCTTTAGTATATCTTGTAGCACAGGTCAGCTGACAACAAGTTCTCTCAGTTTTTGTTTGTCTGCAAAAATATTTTGCTTTTATTTTCTAAGGCTTTTTTTCACCGTGCAGAGAATTCTGGTTAGCAGTTTCATTCTTTCATCCACTTATTGAAGTCATTCTACTATCTTCTGGCTTCCATCATCTCTGCTGAGAAGTTAGTTGTGGCCCTAATTATTCCTCTTTTGAAGGTAATGTTTCCCCCAATTTGAGCTGCTTCTGGAACCCCAGTTCCATATATGTTAGACTTTTTCTATTGTTTTCCAAACAGCTCTTAGAAACCTCTGGCTGAGCTCCAGATATTCTAATTTCTTGAATGTACTGACCATAATTATTTTTAAGACCTTTTCTGCTACTTCCACTGTCTAAATTACCAGGCTGTCGCTTTCTAAGTCCTGAGACCATGGTGCTCCAATTCCTCTAGCACCATTTATTGAAAGGCTATCTTTCCCTCCAATTATGTGCTTTTTCAACTTTATCAAAAATCAGAAATATTTGTGTAGATCTGCTTCAGGGTTATATAATCTGTTCCATTAATCTATATCACATTTTCTTTGAAGCAATTATAAATGATATTGTATTTATAATTTTAGTTTCAACTTTGTTGTTAGAGCATAAGAATAAGTGCAATTAACTTTTTTGTGTTCATCTTGTATCCTGTGACTTTGCTGAACTCATTTATTAGTTTTAGAAGGGCTTTTTAAAATAGATTTCTTTTGGAATTTTCTACATAAACAGGCATGTCATCTGAAAATAGGAAGTTTTATTTCTTCCTTTCCTACCTGCATGCCTTTTATTTCTTTTCCTTGCCTTATAATGCTGTCTAGAACTTCCAATATTATGTTTAATAAGTAGTGGGAAAGGCCATCCTTTTCTTGTTCCCAATCTTAGAGGGAAAGCATGTAGAATTTCACCATTCAGTTTAATTTTAGCTGTAGGTATTTTGTAGATGCTTTTAATTGAATTGAGGATGCTTCCTCTATTCCTAGTTTGCTGGTACATTTTAATCATGGATGGATATTTGCTTTTGTTAAATGCCTTTTCCATGCTACTTAACATGAATGTATAATTTCCCTTTTTAACTTGATTATATTGATTGATTTTTCATGTGACATTTATGTAACATAATTTTAAATATTTTAAAGTGGATAATCCAGAAGCATTCAGTGCATTTCCAATGCTGTGCAACCACCGCTTCTATCTAGTTTTGAACATTACCATCACCCCAAAACAAAACCTTGTACCCATTAAGTATCACTCAGTATTCCTTCAACCCCTCTGGCCCCTGGCAACCATCAGTGTGCTTTCTGTCTCTATGGATTTACCTATTATTAAGACCTCATACAAATGGGAATCATACAATATGCGATCTTTGGTGTCTGGCTTCTTTCACTTAGCATTATGTTTTCCAGCTTCACACACATTGAAGCACATCTCAGTACCTCATCCCTTTCTGGAGCTGAATATTATTCCATTGTATGTATAGATCACAATTTGTTTATCTATTCATCCGTTGATGGACATTTGGATTGTTTCTACCTTTTGGCTATTTTGAATAGTGCGCCTATGGACTTTTGTGTACAAGTATTTGATTACCTGTTTTCAATTATTTTAGGCATATTACTAGGAATGGAGATGTTAAGACTTATGGTAAGTCTATGGTTAACTATTTCAGGAAGTGCCAGACTGCTTTCCACAATGGCTGAATTATTTTGCATGGCCACCAGCAATGTATGAAGGTTCCAAATTCTTCACATCCTTACCAATATTTATTATCCATTTTTTAAATGCATAGCCATCCTAGTGGGTGTGAAGTGGCATCTCATTGCAGTTTGATTGCTCTTGTTTTTGGTGTCACATAATTCATGTTGTGATGTTCCTGGTTCTTGGTATGACAAGTGATTTTTTATTGCATCCTGGGTGCTTGGAGCATTATATATTGAGTCCCTGGGTCCTATGTAATCTCATTTTTTAGTAGACAGTCCCCCTGATGAGCCCAAGGGTAAGTGTGTTCAGCTTCCACTGGGCACTGCTGACACCACTTCTCCAAAATGGGGCACTGACTCACGCTGCCTCAATGAAGACATGTCGCGTAGGACTTCAGCTCCCCCTGACACCCTCTCAGCCAAACTAAGACACCAATTCCACCACCTCATTATCTTCAACTGGATGCAGAATCTCAGCTCCCTGCTGGCATCAGAGGAGAGGAAGGTGGCAAACAGAGTGCCAGTTGGCCCTGCCTTCCACAGTGCCTTACTGATTCCAGGTGAGGGTGGACTCGCAGCTCCCCAACAGACCTAGTGTTCTGGTTTGCTAATACTGCCAGAATGCAAAACACCAGAAATGGATTGGCTTTTATAAAGGGAGTCTATTTGGTTACAAAGTTGCAGTCTTAAGGCCATAAAGTACCCAAGGTAAGGCATAAGCGATAGGGTACCTTCAGTTGAGAAAGGCCATTGGCATCCGGAAAACCTCTGTCAGCTGGGAAAGCATGTGTCTGATATCTGCTTGCTCCCAGACTGCATTCTCCAAAATGGCGTTCTCCAAAATGTCAGTGTCGGCTTCCAACGGCCATCTTCCAAATGTGTCTCCCAGCTGCAGCTCCTCTCTCAGCTGCTGTGCATTCTTCAAGGTGTCCCTCTTGGCTGTAGCAAGCTTACACCTTCTGCCTGAGCTTATATAGTGCTCTACTAAACTAATCAAGGCCCACGCTGAATGGGCCACACCTCCATGGAAATTATCTAATCAGAATTACCACCTACAGTGGGGCAGGTTGCATCTCCATGGAAACACTCAAAGAATTACAGTCTAATCAACACTAATACATCTGCCCACACAAGACTGCATAAAAGATAATGGCATTTGGGGGGACATAATACATTCAAACTGGCACACCTGGCTTATGCAGTGAGTGGGGAAATAGGTGTGTGGGACCAGCCCTGCTTCACACCACCTTGTTTAGTCTTCTTTTGTCAGGATGGAGTAGAGGCTTAGCTCTACTGGAAACCGCAGACACCAGAGAAGAGGTGGTGAAACCAAATGGAGATTGGCCCTGCCTAACACCACTTCATTGCATCTCAGCTGCAGGATGCGGATGGAGACCCAAGTCACCATTGGACCCCAACCCTACCCTGTGGGGGCTTTGGAGTTTACTGCCTTCTTCTACCAAATGGGAAGTGAACAATCAGCTGCCCGTTCGGGACCCTGCCGCCTACTCAGCAATATCCAGTGGGGCAGTCAGATCACTATTGCTTCTCTCCTCCTGCTGGATGGAGGATGAAAGATTAGCTTTCATGCTCAGCCCTGTCAACATCACCAGTGGTGGGGAGCAGAGGGTAGGGACCGGAACACACTACCTGCTTCCCTGGGAGGGAGGTTCCAAATAAACTTCCTGCACAGCTCACTGACATGTCAGAAGGGGAGGGTACAGTTTTCCTATTTGCATTTGACTATAGTGGAGCAGGTATTGCCCAAATGGTTTTCTGTTGTTAGGCCACCCTTTTCCCAGTCCTTTGGGGAAAACACGCTTGGCTTGGAGCTTTATTTGTCTACGCCTGTTAGTGGTGCTGGGTTGGAGGCTTCTGCAGCTGCTGTCTGGCATATCTAGGAGGCAATTAAGAAAACTCAGGGAATTCACTGCCATATTGTTCCTCGAGTCCCAAAGATCCTAGGCAGTTTCTTTCTTCTTTATCTTCAGACACTTCCTAAGCTTGTCTGTCGTGTCACATCCAGGGTTTTTTAGTTGCAAGGGGGAGGACCTGAGAGGACTGGAATTACTACATCCTGGAAGAACTGGAAGTCCTAAGCTGTTCAATTTTAATTCTGTATTTAAATAGATTCCACACACAGCTTTTTCATATTCAATTTCTATTCTAAATAGGCATTCCACTTATTTTTATCCAGACTTTTTACTTAGACTCTTCAATCTGCTTTGTTCCAAGTGGAGAATTAAACATGAGGTTTTCATAATTTTTTCCTACTAGTACAAGCTGTATGCAGTGGTATGTTGGTAAATAGATTCTATGGAAAAAAAAAAATTCTGATTTGCAGTGCTGCAATTCCAGTGGTGTGAAGACTACCATCTTGGCTAATTTCAAGTTGCCAACCTGATGGCATGGCGCGGAAGTTGGGAAGAGATGTGCACAAATGGCTCCCATGAGTCAGCGTGCCCTAGCTCCACGACACCCCCATCTGTGCACCCCTTCTTGGCCTCCTCTATTTCTGTGTGCCTGGAAGAAACTTTCCAAAGTATATGACGTTCTGTGGTTAAGATATGAGCTTGTGATGTTCCCTTTGTAACAATATATAGAACATATTATTTTTCTAGCAGTAGCATCCACAATCCCAGAAAATAATCTAAATTTGTTGGGTTAAATCTTCAATCAGATGCTTGGGATAGAGGACTGAACCTTGGAATCAGGCTTGAATAACAACAATAGCAACAGATTATTGGAGCATCTGAGGACTTGGCCAGATAGCTCTTCTTTGTTTTGTTGAGGGGATTCTAAGCTGAGAGCCAGAGATGAACAACCTTGGGCAGTAAATGGATCCTGTATGAGGGTCTGGGGAAAAGAAAATGAAGATGAAGAAACTCATATCTGAAAAGTAACCAATGGGAAAGGGCAAAAATATCTTTAAAAATTTCTCTTAAGATTTGTTCATGTGATATGAACACTTTTCTTGTTTTCCCATGGGATTTTCAGTAAAATTTGCTAATGCAAATGACACTTTTTTATTATTTTGGGGAGTGTTCTAGTTTGCTAATGCTGCCAGAATGCAAAACACCAGAAATGGATTGGCTTTTATAAAGGGGGTTTATTTGGTTACACAGTTACAGTCTTAAGGCCATAAGGTGTCCAAGGTAACGCATCAACAATCGGGTACCTTCACTGGAGGATGGCCAATGGCATCCGGAAAACCTCTGTTAGCTGGGAAGGCTAACAATGGCTTTCTCCCAGGACTTTCCTCTCTAGGCTGCAGTGCTTCAAAAATGTCACTCTTTGCTGCTGTTGGGGTGTTTGTCCTGTCTTAGCTTCTCCGGAGCAAGAGTCTGCTTTCAATAGCTGTCTTCAAACTGTCTCTCATCTGCAGCTACTCTCTCAGCTTCTGTGCATTCTTCAAAGTGTCCCTCTTGGCTGTAGCAAGCTCGCTCCTTCTGTCTGAGCTTATATAGTGCTCCAGTGAACTAATCAAGGCCCATGATGAATGAGCGGGGCCACACCTCCATGGAAATTATCCAATCAGAGTTATCACCCCCAGTTGGGTGGGGCACATCTCCATGGAAACAACCTAATCCAAATGTTCCAACTTAATCCCCACTAACATGTCTGCCCCCACAAGACTGTATCAAAGAACATGGCTTTTTCTGGGGGGCACAATACACGCAAACCGGCACAGGGAGGATGAGAAAAAGTGCCACTGAGAGCACCATCATAGAGACCTTGTGAATGATGAGGCCACTGCCCAGGAGCTATGCATAATTAGTGTTGCTGCTGTATTTTCTCATTTTTTAAATGTATGTTTTTGTCATTTTGTTATATTTTCGGGGTGGTGGGTTTTATTGTCATTTCAATGCCACAGTCCTTCCCCCTGAGTCCATAGTGCATTATCTTAAGTTGGGACACAACTATATATTAATGTTCCTCGTTCTAATTAGTATAAGACCCCTGTGAGAACATTCTTTTGACTCTATCTTCAAAAACATATCTATCTCCACTCCTACCACCTGGTAGCCACTACTGTCTCTTTCATGGTGTACTGAAGTAGCCAACTACCCAGTCTCTCTGCTACCACTCTTGATTAACTATAGTGTAATCCCTATGCAGCAGTCAACGTGATCCTGTTAAAACACAAATCAGATCATGAAACTCCTCTGCTCAAATCCTCCAATGATATCCCATCTCGTTAGAGTAAAACTCTACATCCCCTCACAGCCTACAAGTCCCGGTTTTCACCTTCTGTAGAACACTCTCCCCATCTCTCTCTCCCTTTGCCGCAGGTACAGTGGCCTCCTCCTGGACCACATCAGGTGTGCCCCACCCCTGCCACCGCAGGACCTTTGCACAGACTCTCCCACTGAATGAAACACTCTTCCTCTTCCTCCATATATCCACATGGCTCATTCCCTCTCCTCTTTCAAGTCTCTGCTCAAATGTTATCTTCTTAATGAGATCTATCTGATCACCCTGTTTAAGATGGGAACGCATCCCCCAGCACCTCAGGTCCTTATTACCCTCATTTGATTCCCTATAGTGCTAATTTACCAGTTCTGATGTATGAGGTAATCTCCTTATTTATCAGGTTTATTGTTAAATGCCTGCTCTTCCTACTAGAACATAATCTCTGACTTTCAGGAATTTTTTTTAATTAGAAAGTTGCATCATATCAAGTGTTGGTATTTTCAAGTAATAATGGTGACAGTGTAAATAGCTTCTGCAAAATAATCTGGTGGCACTTAGTTACATTAAGTATGAATATGCCTTATAAACCAGAAATTATTTTGTTAAAAACTTTATTAATCAAAAATTAAAAAAAAATAAAACAAAACAAAGGAATAAGAAAAACAAATATCCTACAATAACTACATTGAATTTTTGTCTATTTTTCACTCACATATCCTTGGAATCTTGTATAGTATCATGCATGGATAAACAATAAATATTTTTTGAGTTAACTAATGAATAGAAAATGAAAAGATGCTCACTGAAGGTGAGATGGAGGAGAAGGTGAAGACAAAAACCTGTATTTTCATGCTGAAGACTTTGGTAAACTGTTGCTTTTTACTCTTCACTGATTCTTCCCCCAGAGAAGAACCTGGAAGCTTAACTCTTAACACCCACATAAGGATTCCCAAGAGAAAACAGTTATTAAGCCATTGCCAGGACCTTTAGATGCTGAATTTCCTGCCATGGGGATCTGAGTTGGAGAGGATGCTAACCTTGTCTCATCAGAGTTTTGACTATTCTAACCTGAATCATTACAGTTTAATTCAAAACATGCAAGTCTTTGTCCTCACCCACTTTTTCTCTCCAAATCAGGGAATAGACTTAGTTCAGGGCTGGGAACAAAAAGGGCAGAGCCAGAAGGAGGAGGGGGGCAATAGGAAGGGAGAAGGGAGTCACACTATTTCACTTTTCTCAGACACCAATTCACCTGGGAGTACAAACCACACATCTTTGCTCCCACTGCCTCCCTTTGATTCAATGTAAAAGTTACAAAAATGTCAAGCTGACTTCAGCTAACTGACTTTTTTTAGTGATTGACTTGATATTTTTTACAAAGTGTATTACCCCTTCACAATGAAATACATTTAGTCCTCCACAGATTTTCAAGAAAGTATAATATGCAATTGCCACAGTAATAAAGTTTGACACCAATATGATATGGCTGCCAAAAAAAAAACTAATAATCTAAGAAATGCTCACAAAGCATTTTAGGAACCAAAATAAAAGCTATTTCTTTTTTTTATCATCAGTGAGCAGCATCAGATCTGGCATTATTATTTGTGTCTGCAAGATGCTAGCTGAGCAAATGCACAAGGGGCCAGCTGCCCTATTCAGTTGGCTATGATACAAGATTTTATGAGGAGAAGATCACAGTGGGGATTTGTGAGACGGCCACTTAGCTTTACTTAATTCCAGGCACATCTTCCACCACACCATATGAGCCCTGCCTTGCCTTTGGGATTACAGGAAGAAACCTTTGGGTGCCCTGAAGTGGTTTCCCACCTGATGCTTTTCAATATCCAAGCTTTTGCTCATCTGCTTAGAAAGCCCTCACCTCCACTCCACCCCAATCTCTGCCTGACTTACCCATAAGTACCAGCTCAAATACAGCTTCTTTATTGCATTAAGGTGTGTGTGAATGGTATGAACTCAAATCCTATGAGGAGTCAAATTAGTCATGAAAAGGGCATGACCGTGAATTAGAGATCCCAGGTGAGTCCTCAACAGGGGCAGGTACATTTGGCCCCAAAGTGTACAGAACCTTCCAGTTTTTAAGAAAAGACGGAGATCCGTATTTTTATGTGAAATCTCCTGAGTTACTTGCTGGCAACTTGTAGGTTTTACCATATCAAAGAATCATTTTTATAGGTCAAAAAAGTCAATAGTAATTTTGTACAAGGTGGTAGGATGAAAAATGACTCACAAAGATACCCAGGTCCTGATCCCCAGAACCTGTGACTGTGACCTTATTTGAGGAAAAGGTCTTTGCAGATGCAACTCATTTAAGGAACTTGAAATGGGGTGATTATCCTGGATTATTCAGATGGGCCCTAAATGCATTTATGAGTATCCCCTAAAGAGGGTGGCAGAGGAAGATTTCCCACAGAAGAGGAGAAAACAATGTGACCAAGGAGGCAGAGACTGGGGTGAAGCAAGCCAACAAATGCCAGCAGTCCCCAGAAGCCAGAAGAGGGCAGGAACAGCTTCTATCCTAGAGTAACTGGAGGGTGTGCCGCCCTGCTGACATCTCAATATCAGCCCAGTGAAACTGAGTTCAGGCTTCTTGCCTCCAGAATTTCAAAGAATAAATGTGTGTCGTCTTAAATTACCAAGATGGTGGTAATTTTACAGCAGCCGTAGGAAGTTAATACACGTGTGTCTACCTAATAATTCAAATGTGTGTGTGTGTGTGTGTGTGTGTATAAAAGCACCATGCAAGCCAAATAAAGCACATCTGCAAGGTAGGACCAGCCCTTAGACAATCAGTTTTGGTCTGTTTTAATCTTGCTGTATCTCGTTCATCCTTCTATCGTCTATAGTGACTGCACTGTGATGTATGCCTTAATCAAATGTTTCTTTTTTAGTCACTGTCAATGGAAGGTAAAGGATTTTGCTAATATATTGCTTAAACCTTCCTATTTTCCAAAAATCCCCATGCAGAGATTTAGGAACTGCAAGTTCCCTTTACTTTCTGATCAATTTAAACAAAGGAAGACTGACTTCAAATACTGTCTTTAGGTTCAATTCATTAAGTGCTAGATACTATGGGATGCCATGTCAGGAGGGAACAGAAACTGCAGGTGAGAGCAAAGAAGTGAAATGTCTCCCAATCATGTTAATAGAATAATATAAGTAAGTCCAGACTGTCACTGCTGCCTTGGCTAGAGCATGTTGGATCTGGAACTAGTGTCTGACTGCAGCTTCTGGGAGGCTCAGCTTTATGATGATCCCTCCTCTTGGATTTCCATGAGTTTCCATGGGTTGTATCCTTAAAATAAACTCTTTTCTTGTGCTATCTTGAGTGTGTCACTGTTTCTTGCAACCAGACACATCCAGTGTCTTCTCCCGTAGTCCAATATCCACAGCTTTCCTTCTGTTCTGGACTATAGCAGTGCTACTCAAAGGGCTAGTCCCATTGAAATAACAAACTTGTACCAGAATGTGAAACTGCACAGTTTCCTTCATCAAGGCAATCATATGTGAATGTGAACCAAGAAGCATGCTTAGGAATTGATTTACTTTTCCATGCAAGTTCTTTGTCTGGTTACCAGTAGCCAACAGGGTTAGCACTAGAAGTCGGTCAACAGACCACACTTAAAGTAGCACTGGCTCAGAGTTTTCCTGGGAGGGGAAACTAATGGTGTGATTAGTTTCTCTGCTTCCTTCCAGGGCTTCCTCACGGAAGGCAAAAACAGAACAGGGGAGAGGAATGTTTGTGCATTAGAATGATGCTGCTAGTCTGCATGAAATATGCCATTTTCTTTTTAATCATAAGGGAATAATTTTTCTTCACTTAACCATCAATTTTGCCCTTTGAAGTCAGATCCAGTGCTAAGTCCAATTTGCACTGAATGGTCCTCTAGGAAACTTTCTAATCACTCACAGCATCGGCCTTTTCTAATGCAAAACTGCTTCTATCCCTGAAGTGGATCACACACACTTTTTTGTTTTTGGGTACATTTACCAAAGGAAAACTTTAAAAAATAATTGAAAATTGGATTAACAAGATTTTAGGCAGAAACGCGGTGCAGCTTTGCCATATTCTCTCCTCCTGAGGGCATGTGGCATGGACTGGTTTTAAAATTGGGATATTTCTTCAAGATAAAAGCAAGCGCTCTTTAGTTTACTCAGAAAGGCTTCCTAAGTCTTTCACAACAGTGTACTGTCAGACACCTCAGGATACCTGCTAAAGACAGGGGAATATTTTTTGCTCCAAATTGAGCCAGAGATGTAAAGGAAAATAAGTGAATTAAAAAGTATTAGATTGAGAACTTCCAGGTTCATAGCACTATTTAGGCATATACATATGGAAGAAGAGATTGAATTCATTATAGGAATTTAGGAATAAGAAGGGGAAAAAACGAAATTCCAGAAAAGAGAAGTTAAGCCACCAAAATGAGACAGAAACGATATAAATGCCAGAAGTGTTCTCTTTAAACCCTGAAAATAGATGTGCCAACTGCTCTAGAAAACAAATGCAAACCTAAAAGTAGTAAGGGTGCATGTGTTAGAAATGAAGCCTTCTTAAAGCAAGTATGTTCGTGTTGTTATTAAATAGCTCTGTGCCTCTAAATGTTTCATTAAAGTCTCAGTTACGATGGAAGGGGTTGAAAGGCAAGCATCCAGATTCACAGAACACACCTGAAGAGGGTGGATCCTTCTGTGCTCCTTGCCAATTCTGATACATGTCATGTGGGCCAGTTTGAAGCTGTTACAGACTCCAGAAGAGCCATGATTTTTTAATCCAATCTTGTGGAGTGGGACCTTTTCATTGACTGTTTCCATGGAGATGTGACCCACCCAACTGTGGGTGAGACCTTTTGATGAGATTATTTCCATGGAGGTGTGACCCTGCCCATTCAAGGTGGGTCTTGATAAGTTTACTGGAGTCCTTAAGAGAGCTCAGGGGTTGACACAGACCAAAATGCTTGGAGACGCAGGCAGAAAGATGTTTGGAGATGCTAAGCTAAGAGATGAAGCCCAGAGCTTGCCACAGAGAAGCTAAGAGAGGACCCCCAGACACTGGAAGAACAAGCAAGCAAAGATGCACAGAGAAGCTAAGAGAGACAGAAACATAGAGACATTTTGGAGAAAGACATTTTGTAACCAGAACCTGGGAGCAAAGGACCAGCAGACACCAGCCACTTGCCTTCCCAGCTGATAGAGGTGATCTGAATTCCATTGGCCTTTCTTCAGTGAAGGTATCTTCTTGTTGATGCCTTAGTTTAGACACATCTATGGTCTTAGAACTGTAAATTTGTAACCTATAAATCCCCTTTCTAAAAGCCAATCCATTTCTGGTATTTTGCATAATGGCAGCATTAGCAAACCGGAACACCATACCAACATACCCTTGCTTTCTACTTTACCTATGTTTATTTTGTTTACACAGTATCTGTCTTCCTCATAGGACAGTGAGTGATGAGCCTCAAAGATAAAATGTCCATTCATTTATTGATCTAATATGTTTTTACTGAAGACCTATTAATGGCACATAATATTTTAGATGCTACAGATACCATAGTACACAAAATAAACCAGGTCCCAATTTCTTGTGGAGCTTAATCATGGTATGATTGTGAAATGGGCCAAATGGTCAAAGGACAAAGGACAAAAGGAAAAAGGACAAAAGGATAACATCTTTGTTCATGCACCATTCTAAGGATGGCTGCTATCCTGTCTACCTGCTCTGAGTATTTCAGCCCCTTGACTGCAATTGTAATTGGAGGGCCAACTGGTTCAGACTTATCCCTGTAACATTACCTATAGGTATAATTTAACTTTATTTTATTTTTATTTTCAGACATAATGAAACCATTTGCAATGAGGCACAACAGCCAGCCAGCAAGGAGTAGGGTAACTAGGAAGAGCAAATCAGCTTTGTCCAGTCATTCTGCAACATGGCTGTTAAGAACCTGGTGCCATTCTGATACTCATTCCTTTGTTTGCAATTTGTTTTCCTTGTGTGTGTGTGTGTGTGTGTGTGTGTCTGTGTGTCTGTGTGTCTGTGTGTGTCCTTCTATATACCTTTATTCTGGTGTTTTGAAATTTCACAATCATATTACTTAGTTTGGGTCTTTTATTATTCATCAGGCTGGGTGTTTTTTGGGCCTTTCTAACATGAAGATATGTGTCTTTGACAAGGTTTTGGAAATTTTCTGGTATGACTTATTTAATAAACAGAGAGCAGATTAGTGGTTTCCAGGAGCTGGAGGCAGGGAAGAATGAGGAATGACCGCCTAATGAGTATGGGATTTCCTTTGGGGTGACGAAAACATTCTGAAACTAGATAGAGGTAATGGATGCATAACATTGTGAATATACTAAATGTCACTAATGGTAGATTTTATGTCATGCATTTTATCACAAAGAAATGGGGGAGAATAAAGGTCACTTAATGGAATCAAGGTTTCTACACTTCACTTGAATTGGTGAAACATTTATACCAGTAGACTATGATAAAGTATATATAGTAGCAACAAGAGCAACCACTACAAAAACTATACAAAATGATATACTCAAAGACAGTACAAATAAATTGAGCTGGAATCCTTAAAAAAATGTTCAAATAACCCATAAGAAAGTAAGAAAAGAGAAAGAGAGGAATGAAAAACAGAGGGAACAAACAGAAAACAACAAAATGGGTAGACTTAAGCCCTAACTTTCAATAATTAGTTTAAATATAAATGGTCTAAATATACCAACTAAAGTACAGAGATTAGCAGCATGGATAAAAACATGATTTGATAGTATTCTCTGTATAAGTAACTCACTTCAAGGACTATAAAATAGGTAGGTTGGAAATAAAATGGTGGAAAAAGATATACCATGCAAACAATTTTTTAGATGTGGCTATATTAATATGAAATAAAGTAAAATTCATAACAAAGAAAATTTCTAGGGACAAAGAGGAATATTACATAATGATAAAATGATCAATCCACCAAGAAGACATAAAGATCCTAAATGTGTAAGCATTATATAAAGAAAAAAACAGCCTTAAAATACATGAAGTAAAAACTGATAGAAATGAAAGGAGAAATACATAAATACATAATTATAGTTGGGGACTTCACCATCCCAATCTCAGTAACTGATAGAACTACTAGACAGAAAATCAACAAGAATATAAAACAGCTGAACAATATCATCAACCAACAGGATATAATTGACATATACAGGACATTCCACTCAAAACCAGAAGAATACACATTTGTTTTCCAAAAGCCCATGGAAAATTCACCAAGGTAGATATACTGGGCCACAAAAAATTCAACACGAGAATTCAAATCACAAAGTATCATCTCTAAACATAATGGAATTAAAGTAGAAATCAATAATAGTAAGACACCAAACACTTGAAAATCAATCAACACACTTCTAAATAATCTATCATACAGAGAGGAAGTCTCAAAGGAAATTTTTTAAATATACATGGAACTGAATGAAAATGAAAATATGACAAATGAAATTATGTGAGGCTGAATAGCTAAAGCTGTGCTGAGAGGGAAATTCATAGTACTTAAATGCTTGGATTGGAAAAGAGAAAATGTCTCAAATCAATAACCTAAGTTTGCACTTCAAAAAGCAAGAAAATATTGAAGAAATAAGCCCAATGTGAGCAGAAGAAAAGAGAAAGATAAAAATAGAAATCAATAGAATTGAAACCAAGAAAACAATAGAGAAAATCAATGAAACAAATAGCTGGTTCTTTAGGAAAAAAAATCACTAAAACTGATATAATTCTAGCAAGGCTGGCAGAAATAAAAAGAGAGAGGACACAACTCTTGCAAACATAAAAAAAGAGAAGATACAAATCACCAATGTCAGGAATGAAACAAAGATATTGTTACATATCTTGCTGTGATTAAAAGAATAATAAGGGAATAAAACAACTTTATACTCATAAATTCAACAACTGAGGAAAATGGAAAAAATTTTTGAAAACTATAAATGATTAAAACTCAGACAACATGAAATAAATAACCTGAATATTTCTACAGTCATTAAAAATTAAATTTGTAATTAAAATGTCCCCCCAAAAAATCTTCAGGCCCTTATCATTTCACTGGAGAATGCTACCAAGTATTTTAAAAAAGAATTAACACTAATTTTACACAATGTTTTTCTGAAAATCATTTTATTAGGCTATTATTACTCTGATATTAAAACCAGATAAGAACAATACAAAAAATGAAAACTATAGCCCAAGGGCTCTCATGAACTTAGACCAACAATCCTCAAAAAATACTAGTAAATTGAAACCAGCAATAATGTACAAAAAGAATTATAAACCATGATCAAGTGGGATTTATTTCCTTCATGTAATGCTCATTCAACATTTAAAAATCAATAAGCATAATCCACCATATTAACAGGTTAAAGAAAAATTCTTATATCAACTATGCAGATACAGCATTTGACAAAATCCAACACCCATTCATGATAAAAACTCTCAGTAAACTAGACGGAAACTTCTTCAACTTGACAAAGAACATCTACAGAAAACATACAGGCATATCATGCTAAATGCTTTCCCTCTGAAAGCAAAAAAAGTCAAAGACATTCGCTCTCACCACTCTTATTCAACATAGTATTGGGAATTCCAACCACTGAAATAAAACAAGACAAAGAAATAAAAGAACTCTAGATGGGAAAGGAAGAAATAAAACTATCTCTATTTGCAGATGACACAATTGCTTACATATGAAATCCCAAGAAATCCAAAAACACACACAAAACTCATAAAACTAAGTGACTACAGCAAGGTTGCAGGATACAAGATCAACACACAAAAATCAATGACATTTCTATATACTAAAAATGAACAAGTGGAAAATAAAGCAAAAAACATAATATCATATACAATTACTTCAAAGAAAACAATATATAGGTATGCATCTAAGAAAACCTATATAGAATCTATGTGCTAAAAATTCTAAAATGCTGATCAAAGAAATTTAAAAAAATAATTGGAGAGACCTACCATATTCATAGACTGGAAGACTCAAAGTACTAAAAATGTCAATTGACCCCATTTGATCTATAGGTTTAACACAATTCCTATCAAAATCCCAGCAGGGCTTTTGCAGACATACACAAACTTATTCCAAAATTTATATGCAAAAACACTGGCCCTAGAATAGCTAAAACAATTTTGAAAAAGAATCAAGTGTGAAGGATAATTCTATGTTAAGACTTACAATACACCTATAGAAATAAAGAGAATCCAGTACTGGCAGAAGTATAGATCACTTAGATCAACGACTGTAATAGAGAATACGGAAATAGATCCGCACAAATATGCCCAACTGAATTTTGACATACAAAAGGAATTCAATGGACAAGGGTTAGCTTTTACAACCAATTGCCCTGGAACAACTAGATATCAAAAGGCATAATAGAACAGCAACCAAAAGTCACACAATATTTTAAAAATCTCAAAATGTAATACAAACTTAAACATGGAATATATAAATATAAAATTTTTAGAAAAATAAACATGGAAAATCTCAGGACCTAGAAGCAGTCCTAGATTTCTTAGACTTGACACCAAAAGCGTGATCTAAAACAGGATCAATTGACAGATTGAACCTCATCAAAATAAAAAACTTTCACCCTGCTGAAGTCCACATTAAGAGAATTAAAAATCAAATTACACACTGTGAGAACATATTTGCAAATCATACATATACCAAACAAAGCACTTGTATCCAGAATTTATAAAGGACTTGTATATAGAATATATAAAGAACTCTCAAACTCAACAAAACTCTACAAACTAATTACAAAATGGGCAAAAGACATGAACAGATAGTTGACCTAATAGGACATACATGTGATAAGTAATCACATGAAAAGATGTTCAGTATAATTAAACATTAGGGAATTGCAAATTAAAACCACAGTGAGATATCGCCACAACTACCAAAATGGCTAAAATGAAAATTAGTCATAACACCAAATGCTAGCAAGGATGCAGAGAAACGGGCTCGCTCGTATTTTGCTGGTAGGAAGGTAAAATGGTACAACCACTAAGAAAAATAGGTTGACAGTTTTTTCAAAACTTAAAATTGACTTACCATATGACCCAGCAATTACGTTCTTGGGTATTTATCCCAGATAAATGAACATATACTAACTCAAAAAAAAAAATTGTACATGAATGTTCATAGCAACCTTATTAATAAGAGCCCCAAACTGGAAACTACCCACATGTTCTTCAATTTGTGACTGGTTAAACAAACTGATTCATTCATACCATGAAATACTAGTTGTCAATAATAAGGAACAAGCTATTGATTCACACCACAATTTGTATAAACTTTAAGGTAGGTGAAAACAGTCAATCTTAAATGGCTGCATGCTGTGTGATTTCATTTATATAACATTCTTGAAATAAAATTATAGAGATGGAGGGCAGATTAGTGGTTACCAAGGGTAAAGATGGTGAGGGGTTAGGAGATGAGGGGTATAAAGATGTAGCACAAGGAAGCCTTGCGGTGATTACACAGTTCTGTATCTTGATCATAGTGTCACTTACACAAGGCTACACGTGATGAAATTGCATAAAACTATATGCACACTCACACTAAATCTGAGTGAGCTCTGTGGATTGTGCCACTATCAATTTCCTGTTTTGCTATTGTATGTACTTTTGCAAGGTGTTAACATTGGGGCCTGAGTGAAAGGATTCTGGATCTCCCTATACATTTCATTGCAACTTTCTGTGAGTCTATAGCCATTTTAAAAGCTTTTAAAAATATAAATAAAATAAAAAATAAATGGACAAACAATGTATACCAGACAGTTGCTGTGCCACCCCCCCAAAAAAAGTTATCTCAACATTAATATGAATGAAGATGGAATTCCGGGCCACAAAACATTAAATAAGACAAAGAAGTGCCCTTTGTTATGATAAAATAGGCATTCCACAATAATGCCATTATACTTATGAATGTCTACCCTCCAACTAACATATACTTAACATATTGTAAATTTTTAAAACTTCAAAGACACATAGAGAAAAAGTAATGCACATGTAGTTTGAGACTTTAATTCACTTTTCCTGATTGATGAAGACTGAGCACAAAAATTGTAAATAATACAATTACTTTGTCATATTTCAAATTCTGTACCCTTAAAATAGAGATAAAATGTCTTTTTTTAGTTTCCACAGAACAAACATGAAAATTGACCAGAAAAATTGAGACCACAAAGAAAACCTAAGTATATTCCAAAAAGTCAAACAGTACAGATAACATTCTCTAATCATAATGCAATAAAACTAAAAAGTACCAGCAATATCATAAAACAAAAGTCCTTTATCTCCTGGAAATTATAAAAACAACTCTTGGATCAAAAAGCAACTGCCAACAAAAATGTTTTATAAAATACCCTTTATCAATATAATTAGATACAGTTAAATCTGCTCAGAGGAAAGTTGATAACCTTAAATAATAATATCAATAGATAAGAACAAAACCATTTGGCTCAAATTTAAAAAAATATAAACAAATATAAAGCAAAAGAAAACAGAGGAAGAATAACTAAAGATAAAATCAGAAACAGTACATTAGAAAACAGAAAAATATTAAAATCAGCACAAATTTACAAAAGCTAGTAAAAAGCAATAAAATGGATAACCACAAAATAATCTAAGCAAGAAAAAAAGTACAATTACATAAAATAAGAAAGGAGGAAATAGCCACATAAACTGAGAAATTAAAGAAAAAAATTCTGAGAGACAACTGTTCAATTCTTTGCAATATATTAAAATCAGGGTAAAAGAACTATTTTCAGGGAAATATATTTTTCCTTTTTTTTTTTTGCGGGGGGGAATATATTTTACCATAATTGATTTCAGAAGAGACAAAAAAAATCTAAACAGACTGATTTCCATAGAATATCATAAACCTTAAAAAAAAAAAAAAAAAAAAAAATGCCATACCCAGATGGAGTCACAGGAAATCAGCCAAATCTTTAAAGAGCAGATAATTTAGTACTATTTAAAATTTTCCAGAGCATAATAAAAGAAGGGCAATTTTTAAATTCCTTTTTATGCAACAAGTATAATATTTTTGTCAAAACTTACAAGATTGAGCAAAATCAATGGATTTAATGAAAAAGGAAATACTAGCAAACAGAGATCAGTAGCAGAATAAAACAAGACAGCAAGACCAAATGGGATTTATTTCAAGATTTTAAGGATGGTTTAATATTAGGAAGTCAAGTAATTAAATTCCAAACATTCAATAGATCTAAGGAGAAAAAAACACACATGTATAAAGTTTTCCATAAAACTGAAAAGGCATTTACAGAATTTAACATTCATTAATAAAGAAGATAATCAATGAATACTGCTTTAAAATGAAACTAAAAACTGCTCAGTAGCCTCAATTAGCATCATTCTTAATAGGAAAACATAAGAAGAATTTCTACTGAAGTCAGAAATAAGGCAAAAATGCCTCCATGGTACACTGATTCATTCCCCTTTATATGCACACCCTTCACAATGTAAATATTTATTTCTTCCCATCAAGAAATGAAGTCTTTCTCCACCCTTTGAATCTACTCTGACTTTGTGACTTGCCTTGGCCAACAGAATTTCTAGATCTCACTTCCCTCAGCTCTTGGGAATCTCTGCTATCCAAGAAAAGAAGCCCAGAATAGCCTGCTGGGGGACGGATGAGAGATTACAAAGAAGAGATCTGACTTATCTAAACTTTCCCAGATGAAGCTATCTTAGACCATCTGATAGCCAGTGGACCCCCAGATAACTGCAGATGCCTAAGGGAGTCAGATATGACCAGAAGAACTGCCCCAACAACTTGTAGAGAGGTGAGCAAGCATAAACAGTTACTATTTTCAGGCCACTAAATTTTGAGGGTATTTATTCTGCAAAATTGTGGCAATAGATGGCTGTCACATACATTATTCTTAATAATGTTTATCATTGTATTAGCAATACTTGCCAATGTAATTAGACAAGGAAAAGAAATTTGAACAAGGAGGGAAACTATTGATATTTGCAGAAGTTAGGATTATATATCTAACACTAATTATAAACAGTAAAAATAATTCAATAAAGTAGTGGGATACAAAGTTATTTTACAGAAATCAATGGATTTCATGTGTACAATAGCTAGTTTGAACTTAAAACCAAAGGAAAAACAACCTAATGTACAATTGTAACAAAAGAGATCAAATACACAGGAATAAACTTAACAGGAAATGTAGGAGATATTTAAGAAAACTTTAGAACTCTTAAGGGACACAAAAAAGTTTTGTGAAAAAATTGAGAAGCTTACCACTTGCATAGAAAGGAAGACACAATGTCATAAAGATATCACTACTTCCATGTTAAAATATAAAACGGATGTAATCTCAACTAAAATGGTTGTGGTTGTGTGTTTTGTTTTAGAACTAGACAGGTCAATTCTAAAGTTTATATAGAGAAAAATAAGAATATAAAATAAAAATGAAAAGTAATGAGAGTGAACTTAACCTAAAAGGCATTAAAATTTGTTCTAAAGTCTCAGTAATTAAAACAGGGTGGTACTAATGCATGAATAAAACAATGGAACCAAAATTTTTAAATCTGGAAATATACTCTAATACTCAGCGGACTTCAGCATATGATAAAAGAGACATCTCAAATCACTGTAGAAAAGAGGGTCTATTCAGTAAATGGAATGGGGACAATTTATGTAGGAAAAAATTAATTTGGCTCCATACCCCATATGATATCCAGAATGAATTCCAAATGCATCAAAAACTAGAAGTAAAAAATGAAACCATAAGAAAATTACAAGAAAACATAGGAGAATTATTTTATAACCTTGGATTGGGAATGGCTCTTTTAATTATGAATCAAACTCCAGAAACCATTAAGGAAAAGAACAATTAATTGATGATATAAAATCCCAAAATTTCATTATGGCAAACAATACTAAAAGTAAATGTAAATCAAATGAAAATCGAAAAAAAAAGTCACAAGTCATGTCAGAGACAAAGAGAAAAATCTCCTTAAAAGAAGAGATTCTGGAAATGGGGGGGGGGAGACAAAATAGTAACTAAGGTGAAAAGGACAACAAACCAATGCCAAAAATGAGCACAGAATGTCAACAGAGAACTTACAAAAAAGGAAAAAAAATAGCACTTAAATATAAAATGATGTTCAATCTCACACTAGTACTCTGAGGTGTGAAGGAAACTGTGGAGGGCTCCGATATGGGGTGAAGGTAGCCAACTAGAGGGCATACAAAGAATATTTGGCAACAGGACTTATCAGAAGAATGGAAGCCCCCAGAAATCTGCAGAAAGTTTAGTAGGGGATATGTATTAAGGCATAGAACGGGGGCTTGAGCTATTTTATTTGGATGTTAAGATAAAGGACAATCACTGAAGATTGGAGGATGTGAAGACTTGAATGGAGGACTCTGGGGTTCATTTGAATGGAGAATTTTTTTTTCTTAAGCACAATTCACAGATACAGTTACATCACTTGCAAATGCTTCTGCATCCCTTCGGTGCACAGCGGAAGGGCAGGTCTTCAACTGCTTATTTATGAGTAGTTGCATGAGAGGGCTTAAAAGCAATGCTTGCTCAGTCCAATAGCAGAGTCTGCAGGCTCTTGAAAGCTTCAAGTACATCAGCCACCAAATTTTATTTCTGATTTGCCTCCAATTTTGAAAGCCAGTTTAGCCCTTATCCTGCCTCTGAGTCTCCTATGTCAGATTCCAGGAAAGTATTTCAGATACGAAGTCAACCAGGTGAAGAGCATTTACAGGTAAAGAGGAAGTTTTTATGATGGTTCATTCTTATATTGGACCATGATGAAGGTCCAGCTGTGAAGGAAGAAAAGGGAAGCTGTTATGTATTGATAACCAAAGTCTTCCACAATAGATTTCAAGAGAAAAGAGCAAGCTTCTAAAATATATATAGCATATTCCTATTTACATAAATGAGTGGCAAGGGTAAATAATATATATATATATTAAGTTGTATAATCATAAAATTCTCAAGAAAGATAAACAAGAAACTAATAATAATTGTTCATGACAGGGACTGAACATATGGGGGGGTTGTATACTTACGGTAACTTTTTACACTTTTGATGCTTGAAATATGTGAATGATTTACCTAGTCCAATAGTTAAATTTTTAAAAATATCAGGGAGAAAAAAGTGGAAAAAGTAAAAAAATATTAGTTCATATATTCAAGATCCCACAAAGCTGGGACTCACACCTGGGTCCTTCTGAAAGATCACCAGCAGATTGCTAGAGCTGGAAGTCAATGGAACCCAGAGGAGAAAGGAGAAGATATCTCCATGTGCATTGCCATGTGATGGAAAATCCAAGGAACCCCAAAGATTGCCGGCTGGCCAGAAGATACTGACCCCAGGAAGAAGCAAGCTTTCTAGGCTTCAATAAATTCCTCTTGTTAATCCAACCATTGTATGGTATTTGTTTTAGCAGGTGGCAATCTGGTTGTTAGCAGAATTCAATTCCTTGTAGTTGCAGGACTGTGGTCCTACTTTTTTAAAGGCTGTCAACTGGGGTCTGTTCTCAGCTCCTTGGAGACCTCTCCTGTTTCCTGCCATATGACCCTCTCCAAAACTGCACACTCTGAATCTCTTTCTTCAGAAAGTGCCCAGTATCTCTTAAGGGCTCACCTAATTAAATCAGGCACACACAGGATTAACATAATAATATTAAAAAAAGAAAATAGGAGGTAAGAGGCGAAGAAGGAAGGATCGCTCATTTATCCATTTCTGTGAAACGCTCTTTGCTTCTCAAAAACATGTACCACAAGTGGATTCCTTGGCTGGCGTGTAACAAAAGGGGAACAGGCCTTGAGAAATCATTCACAAGTACCCCTATGGAGTGTTAAGTAGAAACAATGACTCTGAGTCATCCAAGAGATGCGGGCAGGAATTCAGCTTGACCAGAGCGAGACGAAGTTTGCCTATGAAGGCACAACTGGAAGAAAGCGTTTTTTCTTTAAAAAAGAAATTTCCACGCATCCAGATCAATCTACAAAAGATAGAGATGGAATGCTGTTATGAGCAGAAAGGACAAGTTAGAACACTGTTCAGCTTCATCCCTAAAAGTCTCCTGGAGGGATCGGGATTTGAGGACCATTTCTAGGAATAAAATGTTGTCCAAGCTAAAATGTATTCTGAGTGTTTGGGGGTAATGATCGAGAGCCCAATTCAAGAAAAACATCCAAGTACAGGAAGGAAAGGAAAGAGGAAGATGCTTTCTAATGATGTTTGCAGCTGAAAAGAATGAAAAAGGAAACCATGGTGATTAAAATACACTGAGCCATCTTCCCCTCTCATGAAAAGAAGGGGAAAACCTTATTAAAGCCAGAAATTATTTGTGTCTAACATAATGCATTGTATCCATTGAGAAAATTTGGAAACAAAAACTCAAAGAAAATACAAATTAGCCATAATCTCATTACCCAGATTACATTTTGGTATGTGGATATTTAGCTCTTTTATCTTTATTTTCCTTGTTATTTTAAAGATTTCTTTTGTAACTGCACAATATAAGAACGCAAATGTGCAAGTGTTCAAACAGTTTAAAACTATTTAGAATAAAAACTGCAAGTCCTTCTTCACCCCCATTCTCCCCACCCTCATTCCACTCCCCTACCCAGTGAGATCTATTTAAAAAAGTCCTTTCTCTATGTATTTGCATTCTTATATATACACACACAAACATTGTTTGGAGTAGTTTGTTTGCTTCATATGTGGACTCATACTCTTTTCATATTGTTCTGCATCTTGCTTTGATCCTTTTAGCCATCTGTTTTGAAGAGTTTTCTATGCTAAGACATAGAATGCTATCATACTCGTTTAAATTGCTGCATAGTATGCTAAAGTATGTATACATCACAGTTTTTTTAAATCATTTTCCTATTGGCAGACAGTTTGTGTCCCTCTTTTACATTATTATGATTAATATTGTAATGACATTCGTATACAGATCTCTGTGTGCACATGTGCAAATATTTGTGTAGAATAATCCCTAAAAGGAGAATTCCTGGTATTTCTGCCTTTAAATTTTTGATATTCTTTTCAACTTGCCCTCTAAAAAGTCTGACAATTTATATCCCATCAACAGTGATTGATAGTATCCATTTTCCCATACTCTCCAACTTTTCCTAACATATTGTAATCTGATGGCAAACAAAGGCATTATTTCAAATTATATAATTTTCTATCCCTCCATTACAAATAAGATTGTCCAGAATTTTCTCATATGTTTATGGTCACTTTTAGTTTTGTGAATTGCTTATTCAATCCATCACAATTTTTCGAATAGGTTATATGTCTTTTTTATGGATTTGTAGATTTTATATCTTATGATCTTGTCCAAGAATTTTACCTTAATATATAGTATTTTCACCACCAAAAAGTAGTGGACCTTGACAGAATCACAGCTTATTAAAGGTTGGAAGGTACCAAACTTGAAAGGCCATTTCACTCTCTAGAGTTCAGTCAAGTAAATAAGCTCCATATTAGGGTAACGGAAGCTTTCAACCATGCCTGATACAAAAGGGCATCTAGACCCAGCCGTGAGGACTCCATTCTGAAGATGACCATAGATTTTCATGTGATTAGTTTACCAGTTTGCTTCTGGGCACAGCTTTTCTTTTGGTGAAAATGAACACGTTTTCTGTTCAGCACACAGATTTGGTGCTATGGTATATATTAAGGAAGAGAAAGATAGTGCCTTTCTATTAAAATGTATATACATATGTGTGTGTATATATATATTACTTGTTTGTTTTTACCCCATCTCCTTTTTCAAGGAGGATTAGAGGGAGTTAATGGAAATGCATAAAATAAAACAGAAATTTTTTAAAAGAGAGACAGGGGAAAGAAAATGAAGGCAACCCTAGATCTCTGAAGGGAGAACCCAAAAGTCTGCACAACCATTAGAAGTTAATTGCAAATTTAGTCCAAGTGTCTTTGAGCTAAAGCAAACCGGGAAACATGATCAGGGCAAGATTTGCATCTCTCTTACAATAAAATGATACCAGTCACTGAAGTAAAGCCTGGATTTACTGGGTGATCTCAAGGATACCATCTTTCTAATAAATTCCTTAGAAAGTTTTATACAGTTTCTTGCTGTATTCGTTTTGCCTGAGGTATAGGACAGATACACGATGGCTAAAACAAAAGGAATTTATTGGCTCACGGTTTAGAGGCCAGGAGAAGTCCAAAACTGAGGCTTCAGCAAGACGGCGCTTTCTCCCCAAAGTCTGTGACATTCTGGTGCTGGCTGCCTGCAGTCCTTGGGTGTTTTCTTGGCTTGGGACCCTGCTTCATTTCTCATGGTGGTATCTTTTCCTTTCTCTTCTGGTTTCTGTTGACTTCCGGCTTCTGGCTCCTCCTCTTGGCTTTCTCCTACTGTCTGAATTTATTCTGTTATAAAGAACTCCAGTAATCTGGATCAAGAGCCAACCTCATTCGACTGGCCGTACTCTAACTCAAAACAACATCTCCAAGGGATTCCATCCACCATGGATTCACACCCACAAGAACATGTCCAGAGTAGGGTTCATTATTCAATCCACCACATTTGCCCTCAGTGCCAGACAGCGTTAGAACAACAGAAAAGTTGGGTAAAACATTTTAAAAAGTGAACCATATTTTAAAAATGAATTAAAAAGCAAGAGCACATTTGTAATCTTCCACAATAAAATGATAACAACAACAAAAAGCAACGGGCAGCTAGGTGCAAATCTACATGCCACACTTGAAGGAGATCCTGTATACAAGAGTGCAAATACATGGGATGAATGATTTAAGAAAACAGAATTTATTTTACAGAAATACTCATCATAGGATTACTTTCAATGATATTTTCTGCAAAGGCATTTAGAATTTGAGTGTGCAATTTTCTGGCACACCTCTGCTGTTTATATAGAAGCCCTCAAGCAAGGAGGACCTTCTGTTACAGGTGAGCAAAGAGATATAGTAAGTAGTTATCACAGGTTCTGGTTTATCAAAGGAAACTTGTTGGTGGAAAAACAAAATGGGAGTATAATTTTCTTTTCTAAAAGTGAGGTTTGGGACCCTCTTCTACTAATCCTTACCCTTCTCCCTCCTCAATGCACATCACTGGGAAAGGGGGTTACCCATTGATCAGAGCTGTCACACTGTCTTCTGCCAACAGACTGAAGGTGCCGCTTCTCAGCGCTGATAATGGTGGATGAGAGAGTGGCCTGTTTTCTTACTTCTTTCCCACCAGGGGGTCTATGCTGGTTTGTATATTTATGTCCCCCAGAAAAAGCCATATTCCTTAATGCATTCTTGTAGGGGCAAACATATTAGTGTGGATTGGGTTGGAACCTACTGGTTCAGTGTCCATGGAGATGTGACCCACCCAACTGTAGATGATAACTCTGGATAATTTCCATAGAGGTGTGGCCCCATCCATTCAGCTTGGGCTTTGTTTAGTTTACTGGAGTACTGTATGAGCTCAGACAGAAGGAGCTCACAGTGAACTGGAGCTGAGACAGATATTTTGAAGACGGCCATTGGAAGCTGATACAGACATTTTGGAGAATGCTGTTTTGAAATGCTACCTGGGAGGAAGCAGACACCAGCCACGTGCCTTCCCAGCTAACAGGTTTTCTGGACAACATTGGCCAACCTCCAGTGAAGGCAACCGATTTTTGATGGACACTTCATGGCCTTAAGACTGTAACTGTGTAACCAAATAAACCCTCTTTTATAAAAGTCAATCCATTTCTGGTGTTTTGCATTCTGGCAGCACTAGCAAACTAGAACAGGGTCCAATAGTGAGCTTCACCCATGTGGTAGGCAGGCCTGAACTACTGGAATATTAGGAGAAGGCAAGGGCGCTGAGCATGGCCTGGCTCAATTGTAGCACTAAGGGAGACTTTCCTGGCTCTAGAGGGTTACAATCAAAAACTTGGGTTCTGGCTTGGAGCGGCTATAGGCAAATCAGATTTCACAGTTTGCTTCATCTTGGGATAATGAAAATCTAACTCAGTGGTTCTCAAAGTGGGGTTCCCAGAGCAGCAGCAGCAACATCACCTGGGAGTTTACTAGAAATGCAAATTATGAACCCCACCCCAACCCTACTGCATTAGATCTATGGAGGTGGGGCCCAGTAATCTCCATTTTAATCATAGACTTTCAGATGATTCTGATGCGTGCTCAAATTTGAGAACCATGAGTCTAACTTAAAGAAAAGGAGCTTTCTTGTGGCTCACTTCACCTCATTCAATTTTTTATTAGGATGGGGCCAAAGGCCCAGCTAAAAATAAAGTGTTACTTTGTTTTCTATTTGTAGTTCATCAGTCTGCAGTTAGATCCATTTCTCAGGCATATTCCAAGGAAGGGTAAGTGCTCTAGAAGCATGGTTTGGGGGAATTGTGGCCCCTTGGCCATAATATCATCTAATATGACCCCAGTTTTACCCTGGTTTTCCATAAAATTTATTTTCTGTCTCTAAAACAGCCTAGCTGGAGTATTTATAGCCTAAGGAAGCTAGCCACAGCATAGTTCTAAAAAAGTCTACAATCTGCATCAGTAAATGGTGGAAAAATGTAAAGGCTCATATGTTGCTAGAGAGGAAAAAACAGAAAGAAAGAAAAGGGCAGAAAACTTCTCAGAATTAGATGTTTGATTTATTAAAGTTTGTGAAACACAGAAATCCAGACGGCTTGTTAAGCTTAAAATAGTAATGTTGTTCCCATGTAGCAGGATTGAAAGAAGCATTTAGACACACATTTTACCTATGTGGAGGATTCATGAGACATACAGTTAGCAGGTACCTGGAATTGGTGCTTGTGTTTGGAGTACGTTTGTGGCCAAGTTCTTATCAGAGGATGGTCCATCAAAACCCATTTTTAGTTTGATTTCAAAGGCTTGACTCCATGGATAAATTTGCAATCATTAAAGCAAATGGTGCAGAAAGTAACAGTGAAAATTTTCCTTCTTAGTGCCCTCAACTGCAAGAGTGACCGGTTGCAATGTATTTTTATAACCAAAGAGAAAATGAATGGTGAATTGAGTCAGGAAGTTACAGAAAAGAAAATTCAGATCCCATACTGCTTGCTCTTGATTTATTTATTTCTATCAGGCAGTTGCCAGGGCTATTAAAATAATGTCCAGTACATAATGATGGATTTAATAAGTCATCGATGGTGGATCTGACAATGGGTTAGTGCCTAAAGTAATGAAATGTCAGGGAAAAGTGCATTATGTGCTCACTTGCATCATTAAAGTGACTCCAGGTGAAACCAATGCCTACTCTGTGACTAAAAGCTTTCCAGCTCTTATCCCAGGCTGATGGATCACAACTGAAACTTGTGTTTATAAGAGGAAAAAGAAAGGGTGTCCTGACAGGTCTAAACCAGCGCAAACAGGAGTCCTCCAAAGTGCACATGCCTTTAACAAAGCCAGGCTAGTTATTAAACATGCAAAATATGGCTCAAGATGCAAAAGGCAGATATTTCACGAAGGCCAAATGAAACCCAAAATGTACCTAATTCCTCACGCAATCAGAGAGTGAAACGTTTCTTCATTCCATTACTAGCCTTTGTGCAATGCAGTCAGCATCTAATTATGTCTTAAAAGTCACTTTGAGGATCTAAATTAACTCTGAATACAGGGTGAATCTCAGGGATGTATTTATGCTGTATTCTCATCATTGTTCATCCACTTGCATGGAGATAGGAGAAAAACAAATTGTCATTTAAACAGTTATTTCAAAACACAGCTTCCTTGAGATTGTCTCTCTTTTTAACATTAAAACAGCCATCTTTGCTTTATTGACAAGTAAATTGTTCAAAAATGACCTTACAATTCAATAATTACCAAGACTCAGACTTACATTAAAAAAGTAAAACCCAGAACTCAAGACAGGTGCGAGCCCCAGCAGAGGCTCAGGAGGGCAATGGGCAGGTGCCAGGAGGGACACGTAGGGCCCAGGACCGACAGTGCCACGTCACTCCATGCCCACTCGTGGGAAGTGCGCATCCTGCACAACAGGATAGTACCCACACCTGTGCTAAGCAGGGGAAAACCAGCCATGTCTGCTGGCCACTCATCACAGGCCTGTAGTAAGAGAGGACCACAGACCCGATCCTTGACGTGTGATGCAGTAAGGCTGACCACACACACACACAGAGGGGAATGTGGTGGGTGTTTCTACCAGATGGAGACTGGGTTACTAACCACGGGGTCTCCATGTAGGGTGGGGCATCCTGGTGCCTGCTGCTCAGCTCCCTGGGGTTCTGGCCATCCCTCATCTACAGCACCCTGGGGTCTGTCTGTGAGACGTGGTGACTGTGATGGGGGTGGAGAGTGGGGCGAGACATCATGGTACCATGGGCCTGATCCGTGACTGAAGGTTGGTAGAAAGGCTCCTGCAGGGAATATGCAATGGTAAAATGAAGAAAAAGGCCACCAACCAGCCTCCACTTGCCTTTGTCTTCCAAATTCTAGGGACAGGGATGCTGGGGATGACAGACAGCTTCCTACTGTTCTCCTCAGATCCTAAGAAACAGCTCTTGAGACTATCTTTTGATCTTTTAATTGTGAGTTTTCGAAGTGTATTTGACTCGTTGACTGTCCATATTGATAAAATTAAACAAGTAATTGTCAAGTCTCCATTTTGCTTTGTACTATAAAGAGGAATGACATAGAAAAAGATCAGTGGAGGAGAAAGGTGATGAGAAAGAGGCAGAGAAGAAGTAAAAGAGGGGCAAAAGGTGAAAACAGAAAGAAAAGAAGGGAGACTAAGAACAGAAAGGAAAGAAGGAAAGCAAAAAGGCAGAAAGACAGATTTAAGTAACCCTGTCAAGAGGAGATATGGAATCTGAAAGTTCCATAATTCATTGCCCTGTTAAGCAAACCCACAAATCACGCAACTTTTACTTTATTTTGATTGCAAAGTCAAAACAAACAAAACAAATTCAGTTCAGAGTTTAATACCATAACGATCATGCCGCATGTCGTACGGAACCAAAAAGGACCTGTGGCAGAATACAGAAGTTTAGTCCACTGTTGGAGGAGATTTGCTTGACGACTGCAACTTTGGGTGGCAGAAGAGGACTAAGACTTCAGCGTTGAGTAAAAGAAAACAGCCTGAACCCTGCAGACTGGTAGCCAGTCCTCTGGTGGGAAAGCACTCCACAAATAGCAGGCCACTAAGGCTGCCAGGAAAAGCATCCCCTCTTCCTACGGGTTGACAAAACCTCATGGGAACAGACCTGGAACCACTGCACTTCGAGAGATTCTTCATTACTGCAAATCCACCGAGTTTCTGATACAGAAGCTGCCTTTCCAAAGGTTGGTGAGAGAGATCTCCCAGGATTTCAAAACTGATGTGAGGTGCAGCCATTGATGCGCTTCAGGAGGCTAGTGAAGCATTTCTGATGGATTATTTGAGGAACCTAATCTGGGTGCCATCCACACTGAGAGTCACCATCATGCCCAAAACATCTTGTTGGCTCACCTGATTCAGGAAGAAAAATGTAAGACAATGCATTTGGGGAGAAATTATTCCACCTTCGGTTATAGGGCAGGTGGCCCATGCCCACCAGGAACAACTTAAGCAAAGACTCCTGAAATCATTGCCAACTGTATTCTGAAGATGCCGGGCCCAAAGAGCCTGGGAAGTTCCTTGGTGACTGAGGCACACTAGAAACCAATTTCTCTGGCTGAAGAGGGCTGCTGAGAAGCTCCAGTGGATTATTGCCCTGCTGAACGTTGGACTGAATTTGCCACATCTGCTTTTCCAAGAAAAGCTGGAAATTCTTATGTTTATGTGAGACCTCTATGAAAGAGACAATTGGTTTTCACCCAAATCTATCAGCTCCCCTTTACTTCCCAGTCTCCCCTGCAATCAGTTTGGGGTCATGTGACCAGTTCTGTCCAATGGTCTATGAGCAACAGTGAATGAGATATAAATCAGTGGGCAGAGTCTCCCTTTATAAGTCACTCTTTTTGTCCCTCTGTCTCTCCTGAACTGAGCTGGTTGTAGCTCAGATTCCAATTACCCTTGATCAGTTCTTTCTAGGATGTACCAGCTGCTTTTCTATGGGAGGTAGAAAAATTTTTTTCTTCTGAAATTCCAATGGGCCATTAGTACATGTGACAAAGATGGGGAAGTTCTGCCTTAATATCCTTTCTTCCCCTCATCTGTGCTTCTGTGGTATGAGAGTTCCAGCAGCCACACGAACGTTCAAAATAAAGGCTAATTTTCAAGCTTTCCTTGCTGCTGTGAGTGGCTATGTGACTAAGCTTTGGTCAGTTGCATGGGAGTGGAAGGAGTGTGTGCTCTACTGCAGGCATGCCCTGGCTTGCCCTGTTTTCCTTCTCCCCACTGGTTGGAAGCAGGCACTGTGAAGAACCACATTGGACCACAAGGGTGAGTAGGGGGCTTTAGTATCTACTAATCCTGTGGTACTGCGTTGGCATTTCTGGGCTTCTTTTCCTCAGACTAAGAAAAAATAAACTTCTGGTTTGTATAAGCCGCTCTTATTTTGTTACACCAGTCACACTTGTATCCTAGATCATACCTGGGCATTTAACTCCTATGTCTACAGCTATAACTCCTATCCAGATTCTTGGGAAGTGGGGTTAAAAAGTTTGGGGAAGTGGTATGACATAGCCATGAAGTGTATGGCATTTGAAGTCAGACAGAATGGACACTGAATCTTGTTTGGCCATGGCCGTATCTTCATGGCCATCATAATTAATATTTCTGAGCTTAGTTTCCTTTTTTTCAAAATTAAGTAACAGTAATCAAGGGGTTTCATCATCCAGGCGTTGTCATAAGGGTTAAATGAGCCAATGTATATGAAGTGCCTGGCACATAATAAACATTCAATAAATGGTGGTTGTTGCTAGGGTTTAAGAGTCTCTCACGCTACAGAAGTAGGAAGGTAGGAAGGGACGGGAATGGCTTCTGCTGCCTGCCTTACTTTTGCAACCCTGGAGACTTGTGAACACTGTGAGCAGGCCATGGGATTCTGGGGAGACAAGAAGTAGCCACTCTGTCCTGTGACTCCCTAATCACATTCAGTTGTTCGCTGCCCTGGCTTTCAGTAGATCAGGGATCGAGAATAGCACCCCCTGGTCGACAGACATCTGGATTTACCTGTGCTGGGCTCCTTCACTGAACTTAGTCTTGACCTCATTCTCTTGGAATGGCTTAGAGGCTCTTTCTCCTGCCTTGGGCTGAAGATGTTGATCAAGCAAGAAGCTCCCTCTGAGGAAAGACAGGTTATAACTCCCTCAAGCCCTAGTCGACGCTAATAAGCCTTTGAGTTCAGCCCAAGTGCCAGAGCCTACTGGAAATTTCCAAATCCAGCTGTGCACACGGATGGGATGCCAAGCCGTTCCAAAGGCATGAGCAGTGTGCAGCTCCAGGGCCTGGTGGGTTTATACCAAGACTTAGGATCCCATTCCAAGGAGAAAGCAGCTGGGGAAAAGGGGCATGAATGCTTGTTGTGAAAAGAGCCACTTCTCTTCAAGGTTTCACTCCAGACCAGTGAAATGTCCACCTGGCTGGTGTACCACTTGTCCTCCAGGGTGGCTGACCCAACTCCAGGAGGGTGCAGGCTGGCCGAGGTCTTCTCCACGTGGGCAGTCAGCAGCCACCGTGACAAGGTGACCCGACATGATCTGGAAGGATCTTGCATTTTGTAAGCTTTCCGTTGTCAACCACACTGCCTAATGCTGGCTGACAGAGATTTACACTTTCTCTTTGTGATATTGGCTTAGGAAAGTATTAGAGAGCATTAGGGAGAAAAAAATGGTGAAGGAAAAAGTCACTTGAACAGCTTTTTGTGCACAATAGCAGAGGTGAACCAACTCATGTCAGGTCTACTTTGCCTTTTGAGCAATCAGTTAAGGTAAGGCAATGAAATAGGGAAATAACTTGGGCCGAATGTCCATTGGACCCAGCTCAACTCCTCAGTCCAGACCCGCTGCATTTCCAACCCCGCCCTGACCCCAAACACATACCTTTCCCTCGTCTCCCTGGGTAGGGATATTCCCAGCCTCTATGCAAAACCTCATACACATTTCTGCCTTAGTGAATTGAAACTCAGAATATTGATTCACATATAAACACTGTCAGCCACAATGGACAGATTCTGTTAGGCTAAAAGTGAACATCAGGAACATTTGGGGCTAAACAGACTCAGACAAGCTGGTCTTGGGACTCAACTTCTACACACAATGCTGTTTCAATGGGGAGGGAAATTCATTCTGGTTCTAACACAAACCGGGAAGTGAACCTATGGAACACAGTCACTGACGTTTTTGAGACTGTGTACAAAAAAACAGACAACCACATAAGATGGCATAGGGAAAGACAGAGTGCATGGTATGTACAGAAAGCTCAAACTGGGGAGAGGTTACCAATATAGGGGATAATCAAAGGTTTCCTTTTAAGTTTATTTCCATCCCAGTTCTTCCTCTACTATATAATTAAGGAAGAACTCAGCAGAGGGAGGGTAGGTATAAGAAGCAGCCCAGAGTGGAGGACTTTCTCTAGCCTGTTCCTTCAGTAGCCAAGCTGATGTGTGCCATTCCCAGGCTCAGCCATGCCCCATAAAACCAGAGGCAAGAACCGCTTTCATTAGGAAAAAGAAAAGCAAGTGTTCTGGCTTATGCAACCACCTGGCACCCCGTCTGCACAAGGGTGTTTCATTTCATGTGGCTGTTCAGTATGCAAGGGATGAAAGTCTAGATTTAAGTAAATAGTGACATTTATTGTGTTTTTCATTAACAACCAGCCATGTCTCAAGTCCAGCTCTCTCCAAAGAAAAGCACAAGGAAAATAAAATCTTCAGAAGAAAGAACTCGATGGAAACTGTGGACATGGAGTTCCATGGTCAGTTTCTGTTTTGGAAAAGCACAGAGCACATTTGGGTTCACCGAATTTGGCTGTCAATGGCATCTCCCAAATGGCTATTTCTTCTGTGGTCTCTGTCGCAAATAGACAAACACATCCATGCTTGCCTTGCTTCTCAGTGGGCTTTTGGTTACTGGCAAGGCTTGCTGAAATTTCAAGGTGAGCTCTTTAGGCACAGGTTTGCTATAAATGAAAGTTCAGATCTGCAAAGGTTGTTCTTACCAAGCCCTCAGCCAGCACAGGGCAACTTTCCCTGAAGTAAGCTGGGGGTGTGAGGAAAGGTTTGCTGTGAGCATCACACTAGCCCCAGAGGAGGTGGGAGGTAGTCTCTGCTAAGGCAGGCCTTACTCTCACCTACAGGAGGAGCGCTTGGACTGCATGGAGCACTCAGAATGCCTCATCCCGATCATTTCCAGTGGACCCTCCCAGTCCTCCTGTTTTCTCTATGTAAGATGTGCCCTTGAGAGCACCTGCTGCCTATAGAGTTATGAGCAGGAGGAAGGCAGGTTGGCTCACACTGGGTTGATCAGAAAAGCTCAGCAAATCCTTCCATTTAAACTCCTCTAGTATGTTCCCTTTCTGGAGTAAATGAAGGAATTGGATTGAATGCATGTGCTTTGCTGATAGGTTTCACATGCACCAACATATACATCCAAGGGTGTACCCCAGGATTGAGCCTGGCCCTGGCAGCAAGGGATTGAAAATGCCTACTTTACCAAAAGGAGGAGAAATGAGATCCCAGTGGCTGAGAGATCCCAAATAAAGTCAAGAGGCTTTCCTGGAGGTTTCTCTTATGCAGGCTCCAGCTAGACACCCCAAATGGCCACAGTATGCCATGTTCTTACCAAAAGTAGCCCCCAAAAACCTAGGTCCCTACCTGAGATTCTGTAAAAGATTCACTCACTAAGTTTTATCTTTCAGAAACTTAATTCCTCCAGAGTGTTCCTATACCAGACAAGTCCTAAAACCCAGAGGCAACAGCCTCTTGAAGATCAACAATCAGATGCAAACCCCTTCTCCATACTTTCGACACTGCCTTTCAATATGAACAAGTTAGGGTGCTCACTGCCTAGACACCCCTGAAGATGGAGAAAGAGATTAAGGGAGAGGAAGGGGTAGTGACAAACAGGATAAGATTGAACAAAGGTCTATGAATACTGAAACTTTATATAATTTTATATATATATATATATATATATATATATATATATATTTGGATGCTGGGGTGTTGGAAGGGCTGGAAGAAGGTAAATGACATGGTGGAACTGTAGCCTGTAGCATCATTTGGGATTTGCTCTATAGCAGCTTGTTGAACTGTGCCTTGAAGATCTTCACCTTTCTCTGTATACCTTGTATTGCATAATAGGGTAGGGACTGAGACTGTGGGACTGTAACACATACAACTTTTGAAATTACCTATATAACTGCTTGTTGAGCTGTACATTGAGAGTTGACACCTTTCTGTATCTATGTTATATTTTACAATAATGAAAATAGCTGAAGTTGTGGAACTGTGACCCATGACATTCTTTGAAATTTGCTAACTACTTGTGAAATCATACTTTGAAAGTTATCACTATTATATATTTATGTTGAAGTTCACAATAGAAAAAGGGGTGTGCCGTTCAATGTGCTCTTTTGAAAAGGTACCTTCTGAGGTTGAAATAATTAATAATTAAGATTTGATTACTATGATTTTGTTGGTTGAGTTATCTGCTGTGAACAACGTAAGAAAGCAGAGCTAAAGAAAGACCATTGCCTTGAACTTTGGCGCTCTGAATGGAGGCACCAGCCGCTGGGGGGCTCTTAAATGTCCATTAGCTTTTCAGTAAATGGGCCCAATAATGAAATCCAAGTTTCCCTATTAACAAATGTTCTCCCCAGTCCCCTGGACATCCTTGCACAAATAGGGAGGTGGCTCCCCTAGAAACGCAAGAGAGAAGTGGTAAGGAGTGGTACCCATCTTGTTGTACTGTTTCCATAGCTGTCTAAAACTCTGGGAGGAAATTTCAAAGCCAACTGCCGTGTGGAGTAGTAGAATGGTCATAAGACATAGAATTAGAGTATTAGAGTGAAATGCTTTTGAATGCCACGCTTCCATTCATAAATGGTGTTCACCTTCTCTGTCTCTCCTTTTCCTCATCTGTAAAGTGAAGGTAATAATGTGGAACTAAAAAAATGTTATGGGACATAAAATAGATTTTGTAATGTATCTAGACCACTGGATATCAAGAGCCAGTGCTCAATACATTTTAGTTCTGTCCTCTATTCTCCTTCCAACCCTCCCACCAACTATTGGCCCCTGGGTGCCCATTTATAGATCCTCTCTAACAACCAAACAAATACTCAAGGGCATCTTTTGCTGGAAAACTACTGTGTGATGACATATGGGAATTTTTAAAAACTCAACTCAGCCCCTAATCTTTTTTATTTTTTTTAATTAATAACTTTTACTGATACATAAATAACATTCTTAAGTAACTGGCTCCTTTTCCTTTCTTTTTTTTTTTTTTAATTTACTTTCTATAAGGGAAGCTGTATGTTTACAGAAAAATCATGCCGAAAATACAGAATTCCCATGTACACCTCCCCCATAAACACAGAGAAAGTTTTCCTTATTAACTCTTTACATTAGTGTTGTACCTTTGTTACAATTGATGAAACAATAATATTATAATTGTACTAGTAACTCTAGTCCATAGTTTACATTAGGTTTCACTGTTCGTGTTGTTTGGGCCTATGGATGTTTTTAAATTTAATTTTTCTAGTTATATATATATATATATATATATATGTGCAACCTAAAATTTCCCCCTTTTAACCACATTCAAATATATAATTTAGTGGTGTTAATTACAGTCAAAAGTTGTGCTACCATTACCAACATCCCTTACCAAAACTCTTCCATCACCCACTCTGTATGAATTAAGCATCATCTCCCTACCCACTATATCCCTACCCTGGTCAGTGCTAACCTGGATTCTCAGTTTCTGACTCTATGAATTTCCTCCTTCTAATTATTTCATATCAGTGAGATCATACAATATTTGTCCTTTTGTGTTTGGCTTATTTCACTCAAAATGTCTTCAAGGTTCATCCATTTCATTGCCTGTATCAGAACTTCATTCTTTTTATGGCTGAATAATATTCTATTGCATGTATATATCTCATTTTGCTTATCCATTCATGGGTTGATGATACTTGGGTTGCTTTCATCTTTTGGCAATTGTGAGTAGTGCTGCAGTGAACACTGGTATGTGAATATCAACTGCTTGCTTCAATTGTTTTGGGTATACACCTAGAAGTGGGATTGCCAAATCATATGGTAATTCTATACTTAACTTTCTGAGCAACTGCCAAACCATTTTTCACAGTGGCTGTGCCATTTTACAATCCCACCAAAAATGAACGAATGCTCCTATTTCTCCACATCTTCAATATTTGTTGTTTTCTGTTGTTTTTTTTTTAATAGTAGACATTATAGTAGGTGTAAGATGCTATCTCATTGTGGTTTTGAGTTACATTTCCCTAATGGCTAATGATGTTGAGCACCTTTTCATGTGCTTATTGGACATTTGGATATCTCCTTTGGAGAAATGTCTGTTCAAGAGTTTTGCCCACTTTTTAATTGGGTTGTCTTTTTGTTGTTGAGTTGTAGGATTTCGTTGTTTATTCTGGATATCAAATTCTTATTGGACATGTGGTTTCTAAATACATTCTCCCATTCTGTATGTTGTCTTTTTACTTTTATAATGAAGACCTTTGATGCACAAAAATTTTTAATTTTGATCAAGTCCCATTCATCTGTTTTTTCTTTGGTTGCTCACCTTTTGGTGTAAAGCTAAGAAGCCATTCCCTAACACAAGGTCCAGAAGATGCTTCACTATGTTTTCTTCTAGGAGTTTTATAGTTTGGGTTCTTATATTTAGGTCTCTGATTCACTTTGTATTAAATTTTCTATATGGTATGAAGCAGGGGTAAACCATCATTCTTTGCATGTAGTTATACAGATTTCTCAGCACCATTTGTTGAGGAGACTATTCTCTCCCCATTGAGTGGACTTGGCATCTAACCAAAAATCAGTTGGCCAGAGATTCCATTGGTCTATTTAACTGTTCTTGGGCCAGTACCATGCTGTTTTGGTTAGTGTAGCTAATCAAATAGGGAAGTATGAGTCCTCCAACTTCATTTTTTTTACAAGAAGGTTTTGGCTATTTAGGGCCCCTCTTCTGTATAAATTGGATTATTAGCTTTTCTGTTTTGGCAAAGAAGACTGGTAGAATTTTGATTGTGATTGCATCAAATCTGTAAATCACTTTGGGGAGAACTGACATCCTTACAATATTTAGTGTTCCGATTCATTAACAAGAAATTTCCTTCCATTTATTTAGGTCTTCTAAATAAATGTTTTGTAGTTTTCTAAGTACAAGTCCTTAATATCCCTGGTTAAATTTAAAAGATATTCATTCTTTTAGTTGCTATTGTAAATGGATTTTTTTTCTTAATTTCCTCTTCAGTTTGTTCATTATTAATGTACAGAAATACTACTAATTTTGGCATGTTGATCTTGTACCCCACCACTTTGCTGAATTCATTTATTAGTCCTAGTAGCACTGTGTATTTTTCAGAATTTTCTATATATAGTATCATGTCATCTACAAACAGGGAACATTTTACTTCATTTTGAATTTGGATGTTTTCATTTCTTTTTATTGCCTAATTACTCTGGTTAGAACTTCCAATACAATGTTGGAAAACAGTGGTGACAATGAGCATCCTTGTCATGTTCCTGATCTTAGAGGGAAAGCTTTCAGTCTTTCACCATTGAGTATAATGTTAGCTGTGGGTTTTTCATATATGCCTTTTATCATGTATAGGAAGTTTCCTTCTATTCCAAGTTTTCTAAGTGTTTTTAATCAATAAAGGGTTCTGGATATTGCTAAATCTCTTTTCAGTGTCAACAGAGATGATCACTTGGTTGCTGCCCTTTGTTCTATTAATGTGGTGTGGTACATTAATTAATTTTCATATGTAGAACCATCCTTACATATATATGGTAAACTCCGCTTGATCATAGTGTATAATTCTTTAATATGCTGTTGTATTGGGTTTGGTAGTATTTTGTGGGAATTTTAGCATCTATATTCATAGGGGATAATAGTGTGTAATTTCATTTTCTTATGATATTTTTATCTGGATTTGGTATTAGGGTGATGATGGCCTCATAGAATGAATTGGGAAGTGTTCCCTCCTCAACAATTTTTTGGAATCATTTGAGCAGGACTGGTGTTAATTCTTCTTGGAATGTTTTATAAAATTCTTAAGTAAAGACATCTGATCTTGGGCTTTTTTTTTTGTTGGGAAGTTTTTGATTACTGATTCAATCTCTTCACTTGTCATTGGGTATTGAGTTCTTCTATTTCTTCTTAGGTCAAAGTAGGTAGTTTGTATATTTCTAAGAACTTGTCCATTTCATCTAGGTTATCTAATTTGTTGGCATACTGTTGTTCATAGTGTCTTCTTATAATCCTTTTTGTTTCTGTTGGGTCAGTAATAATGTCCCTCCTTTCATTTCTGATTTCAATTATTTGTGTCCTCTCTCTTTTTTTCTTTATCAAGCTAGCCAAAGGTTTGTTGATTTTTTGGAACTTTTTAAAGAGCCGTCTTTTGGTGTTATTGATCCTCACCATTTTTTTTTTTAATTCTCTATTTCATTTATATCTGCTCTAATCTTCATTATTTCCTTCCTTCTTCTCACTTTGGGTTTAATTTGCTCTTCTTTTTCTAGATTCTCCAGTTGTGAGGTTAGGTTTCTGACTTAAGACCTTTCTTTTTCAAAGTTTTGGTAAGTTGTGTTTTCATTTTCATTTACCTCAAGATATTTCCTAGTTTCTCTTCTGATTTCTTCTTTGACCCATTGGTTATTTAAGACTATGTTGCTTAATTTCCACATATTTGTGAATTTTCTAGTTCTCCCTCTATTATTGAATTCTAACTTCATTCCATTGTGGTTGGAAAAGATATGTTATATGGTATCAATATTTTTTAATTTATTGAGACTTATTTTGTGACCTAATGTATGATCTAACCTGGAGAATGACCCATGTGCACAAGAGAAGAATGTGTATTCTGCTGCTTTGCGTGAAGCATTTTATATATGTCTGTTAGGTCTAGTTGTTTTCTACTATCATTCATGTCTTTTATTGTCTTATTGATCTTTTAACTAGATGTCCTAGTCATTATTGAAAGTGGTATAATAAAGTCTCCAATTATTAATGTAGAATTGTCTATTTCTCCCTTTGAATCTTTCAAAAATTTCTGCATATGTTTGGGGGCTTTGCATGTATATTTATAATTGCTATGTCTCCTTGTTGAATTGACCTCTATATCAATATATAGTAACCTTCTTTGTCCCTCTTAAAAGTTTGACTTAAAGTCTATTTTGTCTGTTATTAGTATAGCTATCCCAACTCTGTATTTGTTACTATTTGCATGGTATATTTTATTTTCATCCTTTCACCTTCAACCTATTTGTGTCTTTGAATTTAAAGTGAGTGTCTTATACATAGCATATAGTTGGGTCATGCTATTTTAACCATTCTACCAATTTATGCCTTTTGACTGAAGTGTTTAATCCATTTACATTAAAAATAACTACTGATAATGCAGGACTTTCTTCTGAAATTCTGCTATTTGGTGTTTGTAGATCTTACAACTTTTTATTACTCAATTCTTCCATTAATACGTCTTTAATATTTATTTGATTTTTTGTATTGTACCATTTTGAGTCTCTTCTCATTTCTTTCTGTATATGTTTTTCATATGTGTTCTTTGTGTTTACCATGGTGCATAAATTTAGCACACTAAATCTACAACAAGCACATTTGATTTGATACCAACATAACTTCAATAGCATGCACATACACTGTTCCTATACCTCCTGTATCCCTACTTTTTTGTTGTACTTATTGCAGATTATATCTTTATGCATTGTATATCCAAAACTATATATTTATCATTACTTTAGATGTATTTGCATTTTAAAACCAGTAAGAAGTAAAAATTAGAGTCACATAAAATAAATACACTACAATAGTACCGGCATTATAACTACCCATGTGTTTGCCTGTACTGGAGGTCTTTATTTCTTTATGCGGCTTTTATCAATGCTATCTAGTGTCTTGTCTTTTCAGTCTGAAGAACTCGCTTTAGTATATCTTATAAGGTGGGTCTAGTGGTGATGATCCCAATGAGCTTTTGCTTATCTAGGAATATGTTTATCTCTCCCTCATTTTTTGAAAAACAGTCTCAGTGGGTACAAAATTGTTGGTTGGCAATTGTTTTCTTTCATCACTTTAAATATTTCATCCCATTGCCTTTTGCCCCCATAGTTTCAGATGAGAAATCAGATTTTGAAACCCTCTAGAGAATTTTTCATTTCAGTTATTGTTGTCTTCAATTCTAGTATTTCTGTTTGATTTCTTTTTTAATTTTCTGCCTCTTGATTGAGATACTCATATTGTTCATTCATCATTTTCCACTATCCTTTAGTTCTTATTCCATGTTTCCTTTATCTATTTTAGTATACTGAGGATCATTTTTCAAGTCTTTATCTGGTCTCTACAAAGTCTTGTCTTCTTCATTAATGGTTTCTGGATTTTCAACTTGTTCCTTTGGATGGGCCATTATTTCCTGTTTCTTTGTCTTGCAATAGTTTGTTGCACTGTGCATTTTAATATTTTAATGTTTAACTCTAGGATTTATTTTTAGATACTGCTTTTTTACACTTAGTAATATAGCATAAGCATTTCTCTAGGATGTTAATATATTGTTACATATTAGAGGATCCAAATAAAGGGGTGGGTGGGCCTAGAAGAGATATAATGCCTCTTCATGGTTGGAATAGCAGAGACTGTCATGGAAAGCTGAAGATAAATCTATGGACAGGTCCAGAGTCCCAGCTATAATCATGGGAGCTGAAGAGAAAAGGCAATTTGATCCCTCTGGCTATTTAGAGCATAGACTCAAGGAGAACGGAGGTAGAGGCAGTAAACATTAACCCAGCAGGCTTGGGTTGATCAAATCCTTCAAACAGGAGCCCATCTTCAAGACTGGCCCTTGGCTGGCACCTGGGAGATAATCTCTGTCCTTTGGAATATTTTTCCTGGTAAGAGTGTTTCTTATGACTGAAGCCTTGTGCCATGCTGTACCAGTATGACCAGGTAGGTTTACCCTAACAATGTGATTTATGGTGAATACCTTTTTGGCTCTGGTTTCAGGGAAGAGGAGCTAAAGTGGCAGAGGTCAACCATGCAGGAGCTGCATGTCTATGTGACTGACTCCCAATAAAACCCTGGACACCAAGGTGTAGGTGAGCTTCCCTGGTTGGCAACACTTTGTACATACTGTCACATAGAGTTGCTGGTAGAATGAAGTGTGGCTCCGTGTGACCCACTAGGAGGAGACACCTGGAAACTTGCATTTGTTTCCTCCTGGACTTCACCCTAGGTACCTTTTCCCTTTGCTGGTTTCAACCTACATGCTTTTGCTGTAATAACCATAACCATGAATATAATAGTTTTTCTGAGTCCTGTGAAACCTTGTAGTGAATCATCAAGCTTGAGAGTGGTCTTGGGGTCCCTCAACACAGGGTGGAGGCAAGGAGACCAGCTAGGATACTAATAACTGTCAGTGAATCCTTTTTGCCTTTCCCCCAGGGAAGAAGCTCTTAAGAAGCTTGGTAACTCTAAGATGCCAAGCAAAAGCACCAAGATTTCTTATTTCTCTGTTGGCATGAATCAATAGGTCTTCACTGGTCTATGGATGTAGTCGTAATTTAGAAGGGCTCTGGAACATAGAACAGCCTGTGCCACTCAGAACCATCTGTGATGTCTGCCTCCCCAACAGGACAATTATTCACCTCATGGTTATCCCACATTGGTGGACACAGCCACTGGCTTTGTGTCAGATAGTGTAGGACACTTGGGAGAACATGAAGAAAGAGATTCTTAAACTTCTACTTGAGTGGAGATTTGAGAACATTTGCTCATTCTAGGCCTGTTATTTAGTACATTTTCTGACCCAGAGTATCAACATCAACAATGGGGATATATCAATGAATTGTGCCAATAGATGTTTGGGATAAAGTTCAATGGGTGTTTGTGGATCAGGCAAGCCTTCTGCAAAGTGAATGTTCTGTGGCAAGGTTTGGGGACAAGGGCATGATGTGTTCTACACAGCCGGGAAGTTTTGAAGATCTTCAGGGGTTTATAAATGAGAGAGTAAACTTTTTCTCTAAGGAGTTTGTATATGTTGTGGAGACAGAAGACAGGAGTTGAAGCAATTTGGAGACATCTGTTTCCCAGGGCCTTTGACTCTTGGATTATGATTTTTGCCTACCTGAAAGGCAAGGGAGTAGGACCAGAATATTCTCCAGGTACTCACTACTTACCATGTGCTAAGATATCAGGCAGATCTTGAATCAAATCCCAGATCCTCTCTTTACCAGGAGTATGGCCTTGGCCAAGTTACTTAGTATCTTTGAACCTCTGATTCTTCTCACACTAAATGTGGATTATATTACCTGGCCAATGAGAAATTGCCTATGGTTGGGAATAGCTGATAAATCTTTGGAGATAATATCTAAGATTAAGTTGTGCTTATGCCCAGCTATGCAGTAATCTTCTTATGTTATTTCAAACTTTTCATAAATTTCACTACACAAAAAAGCCTTAAAAGTAGTCTGAGTATAGGGAGACTTTGGGGTGGTTTCCACAGTGGGGTGAAGGAAGCTAACAAGAGAAAACCTAATGCCATGGTTTAGAGCTGGATGCTGCGTGGACTTCCCAGGGGACCAAGAGCTCCCCCAAAATCTTCTGGTATTTTAGGAGGAATACCCCATGGAGATTGCCTTATTCAGGCACCAAGATAAAAAGCCACCTCAGAAGTTTGAAAAGCTCAAGACATTTGGATAGACAATGAATGCTAGGGCCTATTTGAATGGAGTATTTTTTTTTTCCTGAGTGCCCCTGGTCAAAACAATAAAATCACTTGCAAATGCTTTTTCCATCATCTGCCCGGAAAGATGCTCCCAACTCTGAAGGGCACTGAGGCTTCTGAGGCCAGAAGGTAGTCTGGATCAGGGCCTTGGAGGCCCCTTGGGGATTCTAATAGCTGAAGTAAGGAGATCATCTTTTTGGTGCACAGAGGAAGGGCAGATCTTCACCTGCTTATTTATGAATAGTTAGTTGAGAGGTCTTAAAAGCAGTGACTGAATAGTCCATTAGCAGAGTCTGCAGGCTGCAGAAGCCCTTACATGCCCAAGCCATTGAATTCTATTTCTGGATTTGCTTTCAACTCTAAGCAAAAATTTCAAACCCAGTATCTCATGTCCTGCCCCCTGAGTTGCCCATGTCAGGTTCCAGCAAAGTGTTTCTGATAGAAATGTCAGGGAAACAGGGGAAAGCATTCACAGGCAAAAGGTAAGGGTTATTCAAGGTTTTAGAACAAGGGAAAGAGGCATTTCAAAGAACTTCCAGAGTTGATATGGAGGCAGAACAGTGTTTCAGTAGCCCCAATTTTAGATGCCTTGTCTTTGAAGGCTCAGTAAGTTATGAGTTACTTAAAATGCTGCCCAAAAGAAGAAAAGTATGCATTCATGTTAAGATATCAGAGAACTCTTCATGGATGCTTGTCTAAAACTTCACTGGTACATATTTGAGACATAGATGTCAGGAATATTTTTAAATTTTCTTGGACTCGTACTCATCACTAACATAAATTCTGTGAAAGTACCATATTTTACTCCAACCCCATATTCTTCTGTTCCAGGAAAAAAATTTTAAAAAATAATATAAACCAGGAAGCAGCTTCCACTGGGGCCTCTGGCAGGGAAATAAAAGAGAAAGGAGCTGAGAAATATATTCCCTCACTCAGGGTGGGGTGGAATAAGAATTCCTTAATAAAATGTATATACTACTTAAATTCTGTCTGGATGCAAAGAATGATATAAACAAGCCATGGCTTACAGTTTCAAAATTCAGTAAATTGTATTTATGGTTGTACATTTGTCAAGATAAGTAGCTAGTGGCAATCCAATAAGCAGATAAGGGTAATAAAATGCACTGACGTAGGGCAGAAGTCAGAGTTAGTAATGGGGATAACCTTTCACATCTGCAGTCCTAAAAAACCACATCAAATGTCTTAGAACAGGGATAATGGCCAGGGTGAGGGCAGAGGGCTGGGTAAAGTGTGGGGAAGATGGACCATTTTTGTTTGTAGCCCTTCAGTAATGATAGAGCACTTACTATTTTCTAGTTTTATACTCACTGAAATGATATGAGAAGAAATACGTAGCAAGATAGAGAAAAGAGAAGTGTTTCTCCCAGCAAGAGATTTTAGTAAGGAAAACTAGGGCAAGACCCAGAATTCTTTGGGGGAAATACTGTACCTCGGCAGCAGAAAAAGCACTAAACACATTTTCAGACTTCAGACTAAAATAGAAGTCCTAGCAATTGTCAAGCTCCTAAATCTAACAGACTCCTTTAGATCTGCATCTGTTGTGTTGTGGCTGAATAGACGGGAATAGATACAGCTCCAAACCCTCTTTGTGAGGTGTCCTGTTCTCCAGATGGCCTCCTAATCTTCTCTGCCGGAGTTTTATGGATATAGTTGGATGGGTGAGACGAGTTGCTGTGAAAGCACCTCTCAATGGCCCAGTCATTTAGCCACTGGAAACATGAACGAGCAGTCTTGCTATAGGTAATGAAGAGCATTCCATCCTTTAAGTCTGATCTCTGGACTTATGTTGGGCTGGTGCATAAGGAACAAATATATTCATACCTTCATATCTGACCACAGCTTGAAATGTGCAATTTCATTGGGGGAAAGCACTGCTGTCTGTATGTGACATGAGGAAGCTGAATTCACACCAAGGCCAAGGCAGAGCTAACCCCAAGTCACTGCTTGAGTTGCTCATTATGCTGGCAGCTTGGAACTTCCGGTCCCATTGACGCAACACATACAGCTCACGTTAAAGGGGGAACGCGGCAGAGGGAACGTTTACAGAGACCACCCAAAACAACCAATGGAATCATCCAGTTTCTCAATAATTTTTTCATGGACTGAGTTCTTCTAGAAAATTCTAAAAATACCTGAAGTAGAGGTTTTTATTTAGGCAGATTTTGTTTAGTTTTTAGAGACAATCCAGGGCAAGTAAAAAGCACATTGTGTTAGTTGTTGAACCCACCTGAGTTCAAGTTCTTGCTCAGTCACTTTGATCTTGCACAAATGTTTAACTTCTTTGAGCTTCAGATTCTTCGTCTATAAATGAGATTAAATGATACTTTTAGTGTGCAGTTGTTGTAACTATTAGAAATCATGTGTGGTAAACAACCGGTGTATAGAACACACTCATTTAACATTAGCTATTACCAAACCCTACTGTCACCAGATTACAAAATTGATGTGAGATACAATTATTCTGAACCTAAAGCTTTCCTGAAATATTTAACTAAGGCCCAATGCTGGAATTTATTATAGTAATAGCTTATATGTAGCCCAGCGTTCACAAAGTGTTTTCACATCCATTATCTCCTTTAATTCTCACAACTACCAAAAAGTCTGGCTTTATGATCATCCTTACTTTAAAGATGAGAAAAGTGAGATGCAGAGAGGCTAAGTAAATTACTCATGGCCTCAAAGTCAGCCAAGTGGCAGATTCAGGTATCAACGATGCTAGTTGACTGCTTCATTCATTACTAGAACACATATTTATCACACTCCTATAGGCCCTGAGCTAGATGCTGAGAATACAGCAATAAGCAAAAAGGCCCAGCCTCAGTCTTAAAGGATTTTATTTTCCTGCAGGGAACGCAGGTATTAAACAACTCATTAAACTGATTGTGGAAAATGCCATCTAAGAGAGAATGCAGGAAACTTAGTGATCTAGTGTAGTCTTGGAGAGTCAGGGAAAGCAGCTCTTAGTGAGTTATCTTTGAGCTGAACTCTGAAGCATCTATAATGGAAATATGAATTACGCTAAATGCCATAACTTGACTAACTGAAGTAATCATATGCACGACTGAGAAGGGACAATAAACAAAATCCACTTAGGACTGAAATCAAGCACAGCAAATATTACTCTTTGGAATGATCAGTCCACTTGTGTGAAGTGTGCCTCAGATCAGGAAAAAGAAAACAAGGAAAGGGGCCAAATACCGCCACGGTAACAGAAACACGAAGAGCCTAGATGCTAGAGGGTTTCCAGTGAGCAAGAGCAGCCAGTATTCTGTAAGTAGCCTTCCATGGGGGTCAGCATTTGCTATTCATTTGTTGATTCTAGGTTTGAAGAAAAGCAGGATAATTGAAAATACTTCTATGTTCTGGGAAAATATTGAATGGAAGCACCCTTAGTGCTTCTTAAATATTGACCCACTACTTTTAACTTGTAATATAAGCATGCTCTGTCCATTTAAAGAATGGATTAGAAGGTTGGACAATATCTAAATTCAGTAATTTCAAAACTGTGGAAGATCAAAGACAGTTCTGTGCTTTAGCAATGAGAAAGAAGTCCTCCCATGATGAGGCAACTTTTGGTGGCTGAGGAAAAAATAAGAGAAAAAGCATGTCAGAAGGAGGAGGCAGAGAAGTGGAGACTATCCAGTAGATTACTGTAACCCTACTGCTTGTCTTAAGGAACACAGGCGAAATTGCAAGGAAAATAAGAATAAACTCAGCTACCTATACAACATAATGGCTCAAAGCAGGGATATGCTGTAGATTTAAGTCCCATTTCTACCACTGATTAGCTATAAGCCTTAGGCAAGTTTCTGACTCTCTCTAGAATCCATTCTCCTCATCTGTAAAATGGGAATATTACCAGACCCTACCTCATGGATTTGGGGAAGAATTAAATAACTTAATGTGCACAGTTTTTAGCACTGTGTCTAGTACATAATAACCACTTAATAAAGATTATCTCTATTATTATTACATTTTAAAAAGTGCGATGATTTATTTTGGCAAGAATAGACATATATTCCAGGCATGTGTTTATTATGACTGTCCACAAACATTACCACTCTCTGAGAACTTATAGACTCTGATCTACTAACAGGATCCCGCATTGCATTATCTAGCCAAGGGACCCACCTTACAGCAGAGGAGTTAGAGCAGTGGGTATATGACCGTGGAATGTTCTGCATCTATAACCACCCAGAAGCTACCAACCTGAAAGAGTGACAGAATGATCTGCGGAACACATACTTGAACTGCCAATTTAGATGTGACACCTTGTTCTAGGCTGCAAGAATGCTTCTTTTTTTTAAACTTCTAACTATAGTAACATTTATGACTCAAAGGTTCCCATTTTAACCACTTTCAAGTGTACAATACAGCAGTATTAATTACATTCACAATATTATGCTACCATCACTCATATCCATTATTCCCAATTTTTCATCTCAAACAGAAACTCTGCACCCATGAAGCAATACCTCCTACTTCCCCCCATTCCTGGTAACTTACAATCCACTATCTTTCCCTATGCAATTTGCTTCTTCTAAGTATTTCATATAAGCAAGATCATACATTCGTCTTTTTGTGACGTTGTCAAGGTTCATCCTTGTTGCGTATTTCAGAACTTCACCCCTATTTATGGTGTTCTGGTTTGCTAATGCTGCCTTTATGCAAAACACCAGAAATGGATTGGCTTTTATAAAGGGGGTTTATTTGGTTACAAAGTTGCAATCTGAAGGCCATAAAGTGTCCCAGGTAAGGCATCAACAATAGGGTACCTTCACTGGAGGATGGCCAATGGTGTCCAGAAAACTTCTGTTAGCTGGGAAGGCACGTGGCTGGTGTCCACTTGCTCCCAGGTTGCGTTTCAAAATGGCGTTCTCCAAAGTGTTGCTCTTGGGGCATTTTGCCCTCTCTCAGCTGCAGCTGCTCTTCAAAATGTCCCTCTCAGTTGCTCTGCATCTGGGCCTGTGTGGCTTTTTTAAAAGTACTCCAGTGATCCAATAAAGACCCAGGCTGAATGGGTGGGGCAACACCTCCAAGGAAATAATCCAATGAAAAGTCTCGCCCACAGTTGATTGAGTCACAGCTCCATGGAAACACTCAATCAAATATTTCAACCTAATCAACACTAATGTGTCTGCCTCCACAAGATTACATCAAAGATAATGGCATTTGGGAGGCCATAATACATCCAAACCAGCACATATGGCTAAATAATATTCCATTGTGTGTGAATGTACATTTTGTTTATCCATTCATGTGTTGATGGATATTTGGATTCTGAGCAGTTCCCCCAGTATAACAGTTTTGCTATACAGTTAATTTCTAATTGTTGGATGGTGAAAGTTTTAAGATAATGTTAGGGGAAAATAGAATTCCTTGGCAAGTTGTCCAACTGTGGACAGCACAAAGGCAAATGTTAGCCCAGTGATGGTTTCTAAAGCAGTAACCAGAGTTGAGGTCCTCGTCTCCGAGGTGCTCCAATTGGCCTTGGGTGTTCAGAAGACCCCGTGATGCGAAGACAGACTGATGTCTTCGCTCCCTCCGCAGCAGGGTGGGTGAAGCATCCTAAGAGCTGGCCAGCAAAGCAGCCCTCCTTGCCTGGTTTCCAAAGTTCCCCTGAGCTGTCATCTAGTCCCCTTTAGAAAACGTGAGCCACACCATGTGTATCCCAGTTGCTGCATTATCTGAGTATACTTTGCTATCTTCATAGAGGATGAAACACAATTTCACTAGTTACTCTCTGTATGAGCTCAGCCAAGTTACGTAAGCAATCTGAACTTGCAACACCTTGTCTCTAAAACCAGGGCTGAGGATCAGGTCTTGTTCAGGTGCAAGCAGGAATCAGGGAGCCCACTGGAGCTGGGCGATTGGGGCGATTAAAGTAAGGGTTTATTGACAAGGTTTGAGAGTTCAGGGAAAACTGACTGCAGTGGAGGGCCATTAGAGTCTTAGGCCTGCAGAGCTGGGGGAAGAAACCATTTATCAAAACTCGGAGAAGGTAACTTTACAGAGAGGGTCATATAGCAAGAGCTGCAGCCTGTGGTAAGAGGTTCACAGCCAACCCTTGGCATCTCCACTGGAAAGGACCAGAAGAGTCCATGAATTGCTTCTCTCCTGTTCTCTGATTTCCTATCAGTGTTAAATTATTGGCCAAACCCAAGTGGAAGCCCAAAGACAGGGAGCCTGTTGATGTGTTTCATACAGGTCAGCCTCCTGGGGGCACAGAATAAGGCCAGAGTGGGTCCGGATAGGTCTGGGGCAGGGGTGGGGATCTGGATTGGGGGAGAGTGAACCAAAGCTATCAGCTCGTATACAACCAAGAAGGGTTGGTGAGAGCATGGAATAAGAAAATTTGTAAAATACTTGCCAGGGCCTGGCACCCAACGGGAGGGCAGTAAACATCCATCCCCTCTGACCACACTTCATCCCCCTGCAGTTCTGCATCCATAATTCATGTTCCACACACAGAATAGATGCCATCATACACCTTTGCATATGTACATAATGCTCATTGTCTGCAGCAGGCTTTCTATTTTTGTTTTTTAGGATTTGGCTTAAGTGTTTATTCACATTCCTTAGTGGATTTCTTAGCCACCAAATTTCAGCCTGTCCTCCCCAAATTTCACCAGCCCATCAATTCTCTGCACTCCACATGATGAGATGCTTGGCATTAAATTAGTAGTTAATTTCTAATTTATATTGCCTCCTTAGAGGGATACTTGTGTCAGCATCAAATTTTGACAATTACCAAAAGGATTAAACATCTTTCTAGAAGAAAGAAGGGAAGATTTGGAGGCCATAGCATCGAAATGGATTTGAGTACCACTTATAAAACTTTCCAAGGAGCTCCAAAAGCTTAATCTTTGGAGGCTTAATCAAACAGTCTGGCATTTGATAGCAAGTAGGGCAATAAAAGCTCTGCTCTTTGGTCAACCAGTTTCATTAAATTAGTCTCAAAGACAACCAATAAAGGGTGCCAATCATCCCATTTAACTATGTGGCTCACCACCTATTAGTATGAGAGCATCTACTTTCAGAATTATAAATGGAGTCTCAACGATCTGAGCTCAACATACCCTATAACGTAAAAACTCCTGTGCCTAGTCATGTGATAATGGGACACATGATCAGAACTGCAGACAAAAGATTGAGGCTCTCTCTCTATGCTCTCTTCCAGCCCTTTCCCTTGTCCCCTGTGGTTCAGCACTACTAAAAATACTAAATGAAAGCATATGTTAAAATAAGAAATAAACACGCAAATAAGCATTGTTTTTTGTTTTTTGTTTTTTTTAAAAAGCTTGCATTTTGTGTGTGTGTGCATTTTTGTTGTGTCACTTTTCAGCACATTTTCTTTAAAAGAAAGAGAGATTTCTGGTGGGGCTAAGTACTGTAATTAGATTGGAAATTTAGGTCATCTCTACAATTGTGTTCAGATGTGATTGGAACACTTATTTTGGTCAAAAGCATATTTCAAAATGTGGGTAGAAAGGCAACATTCTGATCTCCCTTTTAGCTAAATCTCTGCACCTCACATGATGAGACACTTTGCAAGCTAAAGGAGAGCAAAGATGCTTTATCTTCTGGCACCCCAGGGGGTGTGTTAACTGGTTTGACTTTGTTCTGCTTAGTAGTAAATTCCAAACAGCAGAGTTTCATTAGCCTCATCTCTCCATCATTTAGTCCAGGGTCCTCAGTGCACTTTACCAACAACATTAGCGGGGAAGAGAGGAAGGAGGTGGAAGATGGGGGCACTGAGTGTCTGCTATCTTCTAGGTGTGCACACTTTATTAATAATATTACTCATCACTGTTTATTGATTGCTCAGTGGAACACAGGCCAGAAACTGTGCTAAGCCATTTAATCCTCATTAATACTTGCAACAATAAATAGCATTCTGTCCCCATTTTATAGATGATAAATCTAAGGTTTTGAAAGGAAGAATAACTTACCGGAAGTCACATAGCTAGCTGAGGTTTGTACACAGGTCATTGCAGCTCCACAATGGTGGCCCTTGACCACTATGTGCTTCCACGTGTTTTCCTATGTAATCTGCTCAGAAACTCCAATAAGGTAGATGTTACCACCTTTTATAGGTGAGAAACAGACTTGAAAGTTGAAGTAATATTTCCCAAATTTATACATCCAGAATTCCAGTAGAGGAAATAAGACTTGGACCCAGCTTTCTTTTACTTTCTTTTTATTTCTTTATTATAGACATTGTGGGTTTACAGAACAATCATGCATAAAATATAGATTCCCATACACCACCCCACCACCACCACCTTGCGTTGGTATGGAACATTTGTTACAATTGATGGTAGCACATTTTTATAATTGTACTATTAACTAAAGTCCATGCTTGAACTTACGGTTCACTGTTTGTGTTGTATAATTCCATGTTTTTTAATTCTGTTACCATATATACAGTCTAACATTTCCCCTTTTAATCATATTCAGATATATATTACAGTGCTGTTAATTGCATTCACAATGTTGTGCTACCATCATCACCATCCATTACCAAAACTTTACAATCAACCCAAATAGAAACTCAGCACCATTTAATCATTAACCTCCCATTCCCTACCCCACTCAGCTCCTGGTAACCTATATTCTAGATTCTGACTTTATGAGTTTGCTTATTCTAATTGTTTCAAATCAGTGGGATCATACAATATTTGTCCTTTTGTGTCAGGCTTATTTCACTCAATCTGATGTCTTCGAAGTTCATCCATGTTGTTGCATATATCAAGACTTCATTCCTTTTTACAGCTGAATAATATTCCATCACATATATATATATATATACCATATTTTATTTATCTTTTCATCAGTTGATGGACACTTGTGTTGCTTCCATCTTTTGGCACTTGTGAATAATGCCACTATGAACATTGGTGTGCAAATATCTGCCTGAGTCCCTGCTTTCAATTCTTTGGGGTATATACCTAGTAGTGGGATTGCTGGATCATATGGTAGTTCTATACTGAACTTTCTGAGGAACTGCTGAACTATCTTGCACAGCAGCTGCACCATTTTACATTGCCACCAGCAATGAATGAGCGTTCCAGTTTATCCGCATCCTCTCCAACATTTATCTTCCATTTCGTTAATAGCAGCCATTTTATGGGTGTGAAATGGTATCTCAATGTAGTTTTGATTTGCATTTCCCTGATGGCTAATGATGTTGAGCATCTTTCATGTGCATTCCGGCCATTTGATAGCTTCTTTGGAGAGAGATGTCTGTTCAAGTCTTTTGCCTATTTAGACCCAGCTTTCTTGGCTCCACAATCAGGACTCCTTGCATTATAATACACAATCATACCAAAGATAATAATAAGGACATTACTGAGAACTTATTAGGTACACTGTTCTACTCATTTCTTGTGCAGTTACTCATTTTATCCTTATTAAAAAACAACCTAAAATACCTCTGCAAATATCCTCCCTGTTTCCAGACAATAAAGCTGAAGCAGAGAGTGGGTAAGTACTTTCCAAGGTTTCATAGTAAATAAGAAGAGAAGCTGAGATTTGGACCTGAGCAGTGCAGCTCCAGAACCCTCTCTTTTAATCATGAGGTTCAAGCTAACCCCAATGTTAAGACATCTCTGCCATAGGTATGACAGCCCTCAGGACCATTCTAATGCATCTGGGCAGGGTTGAAAGTCGCAGGGTGAAATGAACATCTGCAGAAAGAAATAGAAAAAAGGACAATTGCTGGTGACAGACCTTTGAAAAGAGCAGCAATTTCTTTAGCCAAGAAGGATTATCATGGTTCTTTATGGTCCACGAAATTGCTTTGCTTTAATTCTAACATGCAATGTGACTGGCCTTGCTCTATCCACAGTGGAAATCACCCAAGTCTAGAATTGACATGAGAAGTTGATTTATTTTCATTGCTCATTAAAGCAATTCAGTGCAATTTATTTAGGACCACTGTCTCTCACTCAGAGGGAAACTCATAATGCCAACACATTAATCTTGGGAGACAGTATCTTGGATACCAGCAGTTTGGATAATTAGATTGTTACTCTCAGCATGCACAGTCTGTTCATAGACAATGAAGAAGCTTATCAGATTCTAATAACCTTTAGAGCATATTATACAAACTACCGTATGCAAAGATTCACAATATGCAAAGAAAATTCCATAACCTGGGCTCTCCTTTGCTCTGTGGAAAACCAATATGTATTTTCCTTTCATAACTAAAACACTATTTCTCTGATCAGCAGCCTGGCTAGAACATTTTCTAAAAATTGATTCTCTAAAGGCTCTTCATTAAGTGAAATCTCAGATTAAAAACCAGGAACAATGTGACCTTCAAATCATCAGGGCTTGGATCCAAAGACATGGCCCATCAAACATATTGGATGAGTTTCTACTGATGAGTGTAAGTTGAACCCTTCAGATAACTGTAATGTTTAGCCAACAATGTCCCTTGTCAAGGTGTCTGAGTTCAGAGACCACCAAGCACCCAGATATGGATGGTTCAGATGATGAGGAGGCCTTGGCCAAACCCTCACTTAAGCCACCCTTTTAACTAGATGTGATGGAATCCCTGGGATTGGCAACCCTTCTGCTATATCCCCTGGCCAATCCCAAGATGTAGCTCTGTCTTGAACGTGGGCATCAGAGGATATGTTCAGGTGGAGATAAAATCCTCAGAGAAAGTGACTAGGCCAAATGGTTGAACTCTATGGGAATAAACATCACCCTAAGTCCAGACAGCTCTGGCATCTCAAAGACGCTGGCAGCGATGACCCCTGCTTGGTACTTCTACCCACCCTACCCCTTAACCTGTATTCTACGTGGTTGAATTAGTCCATTACCTCAATTCATGGCTATGACCAGACTTTTTGTTCTTGCGAGTTACATCTTTCTCTCCCTGGTGACCTGAATCATCACCCTCACCACCATAGATAGCACCTAACTCTGATCTCAGACAGCTGCCCACAAGGGTGTAGAATCCCAGCTTGCTTTGATCACCTGTTATTGTCACCCAACTCAGTGTTTTTTGTCTGTTTGCTTGCTTTTTGCACAATGTACCATGAAGTTATATGCCAAAGATTTGCCCCGAGTTCTTTCTTCTGTCAAGTGGGAGCCAAGAAGAAGAAAATCAAGTGAGCAAGACTTTAGGCCCTATCCAGGCTCAACCCAAGGTCCATTTCTAACTGAATCGTGGTAGGTTGTTTTTGAACAGAGGATGCTGATACAAAAATGAAATGCTTGCAGCTCTAATGAAAGGAAATTGCACAGGCTTGAAGGAGTTGAAGCTGTGGTCCCTGCACCTTCTGAGAGTACTGTTTTCTCAGGCTTCAGCCCCTTCTTTTCATGCATTTGCATCCAAATGTACAATTATTAGTTGAGGATGATCAATCATCTCCTCTTGTCATTGTTACATGTGTTAATTGGTCTCATTGTCTCTATAGCTGCCCCACACACACACATTTCCTGCCTTTGTACATCTATTCAAGGCATTTCCCAACCCACAAGGCCCTCTCCCTGCCCACATATTTCTCTCGTAGGAAAATGTTCCTCCTCTGTGCTCTCTTAGCACAATGCACATACATCCCTGCTCTGGGTACAGAACATATTTGACAAACATTGATTTTCAACCCAACGTTGACCTGGATTTTAATCAACACTCTATACTTCCTTTTCCTAACCTTTAAGAAGTGTATGATGTTATTTAACCCACAAGTTAAAGAATTAGATGAGATAATACGTGTAAACTGTCAGATAGGACCTTGACTTTATAGGCATTTTAACAAACAAGAGCCACTTCCCTGTACCCTGCTGTCTCTCCTCTTGATTCCGAGCTATTGTGGGGCAAAGAGTGGGTCTCAGTAACTGTTTAACACACATAACTATTACTTAATGCTGGATTACTATGTGCAAGCTGCTATTTGCACTACTTTACGTTTCCTGTCTCATTCAATCCCTGGAAGAAATCCACAATATAGCTCCATTTCTTAGCCCCATTTTGAAAATGGTAAGATTATGTAATTTGCCCAAGATTATATCGATAATTAAGTGATAAGTTGGGATTTGACCCAGGTTGGATGTCTCCAGAACCCAAGCACTAATCTTGGTATATTGTCTTTAATTGATTATTAAATATTTGCTGTGTTTTGACGGTTCAACTCAAAGTGTCACTTCTTTTCAAATTGTTCCAGCCCACACTGATTTTTCCTTCCTCTGGACTCTCACTCACCTTAGCAGTGCTTCTTACTAAATGGTTAATCACTTCTGTGTTTGGGTGCTTTGTGTGCCTCCCACCTTGTCTCGCACAGAAGAGCTAATAAATAAATATCCGTCAGTTGGATGATGACTGGCATGACCATCATTAATTATGAAACCTGTAAATCCAAATACTCATGATGAAAACAATAGCATACTTTCATTCTTCATTCAACCAAAAAGTACCTACAATATCTCAGACATACCAGGAAAAATTGTGAAAGACTTCCAAAAGGGCAAAAAGTTTTGATTACTGGATGCCCTTTCTACAACACCCTTCTGAGGTTTTCCCTGCTTTTTATTGACTTTGAACTAGATTACGGTTTTTTCAGTTGGAGAAAATTGATAATAAAGCAAATTATTGGTATCCATAGCAATACAAATGAATTGTGTCCTGTGGAACACAACTGATTACTGCTCTGTGGATAGACCAGGTTTACATTTATGTGAAGGTTTATCTCATCATCCCTTACTGCCTATATGTGGCTGGTTCTTTCAATTCTCCTTTGAGGCTGTTGTAATTAATCTTACTAGTTTCTCCATTAATTGACAAGTTAAATAAACCTCTGGTGTGTGTTTATTTTACACTTGTATGAGAATCACAATTTTATCCTCTAAAAAAGTATCCTTCTATAGACATCATAAAGTTCTCAAAATGAAACATGTCTATCCAAGGTCCAAAATAAGCATGTGACTCTCCAAACAAATCCAGAGTCTTTCCTTAAGATATAAAATTCCTAGTGTCTTTTCACTTTGAAGGAGATTTCTTTTTTTCCTTTAAGTTGAGACATGATTCACATACCATAAAATCCACCATTTTAAAGTTCAATGGTTTTAGTATGCTCACAAGGTTGGGCAGTCATCACCACTATCTAATTCCAGAATATCTTCATCCACCCTAACAAGAAATCCTGAACCTATTAGCAATGACTCCCTAGTCCCACATTCCCCCATCCCTTGGCAACCAATAATCTAATTTCTGTCTCTCTGGACTTGCCCATACAAGACATTTTGTATAAATGAAATCATATAATATGTGACCTTTTGTGTCAGGCATTTTTCACTTAGCATAATGCTTTCAAGTTTCATCTACAGTAGAATGCATCAGCACTTCATTCCTTTCTGTTGCTGAATAATATCCCTTTGTATGGATATACCACTATTTGTTTATCCACTTATCAATTGGTGGACATTTGGGTGATTCCCACTTTGGAGCTATTGTGAAAAATACTGCTATGAACATTTGTACATTAAGTTTCTGTGTGGACATATGTTTATAACTCTCTCGGGGATATATGTAGGACTGGAATTGCTGGGTTAAACAGTAACACTATGATTAACTTTTGGGGGAACTGCCAAACTAGGATTCAAAGTGGCTGCCCCATTTTACATTCCCACCAGCAATGTCTGAGGTTCCCAATTTCTTCTCATTCTCATGGAGGAGATTTCTTTTTGCAAATAGTTTTTTTTAAAATCTGAGAAAGCAAATCCCTGATGAGTAGATAAATTAACTCTTGAGTAGTAACCTTGATACACACCTCCCAGGTCCCCTGGAAAACACTGTCCTGCACCAATGATGCTGGGCTCCATGGCTCTTTCTCAAGGAGGGCTTTGCCACACTTTGCAGCCCCAAATGTGGCCACAATTTCCAGCTGAATATCAGAATTTGCTTTTTCTCATTGATCTTCTGGCCCAGCTCATGGGAGGCGGAAGGGAGGATTTTATACCTTCATCAAGTCCAACTCTCATTTTCAGGTCTGGAGGCCCCCAGAAGCCATTGGGAGTTCAGACATTTGGCAGCATTTTCTGTCCTTCAAGCTACAATTCCCCTGTGGCTGGCCCAGTTGGCTACGGTTATCCTTGTTTTAAGCATCGGGAAACTTAGGACTAAATTTCACTAAAATAATGTGACTCTTTAAGTTAGCACAGACTTTAGCCCAGGCCCAGGTACTGAGAAAACTGCCCTGTGAGCAACTATGAGTCCTAACAGACTGAGAGGCTCATCAACCTGCACCCACAAGCTCTGCCACTGTTAACAAGGATAAATGTGGGACGTGAAGGGAGAGAGATGGGTTGTAGGCCAGTCAGAATTGTTGTGAGCCCAGAGATTTTATTTTTTGGCTTTCTCTTCCAGGGGCTTAAGCAATGAATGACATGAGTAATGGTGCATTTCAGGCTTCTCACACCCAACCTGCCCACCTCCTCATTCTGAACGTGTCTCAACCAGCCTATAAGAGATCCTCACCAAGCCTGTGGCTTCAAGGGCGGGCTTTGGTGTGGTTTCACACCAGGCCTCTCAACTGGGCCCATTTAAAGTTTCATCACTCCCAACCAGCCACTATTTCACTGCCTGTGGTTTTCTGTCTAACAGTCTATTAAAAGATTAATAGTTCTGCTGCTAATGGGATCATGATTTTGACACAAGATTGCAGACAGCAACAAGCCAGCCCCAACAGAATTCTCTTACTGGCTGAGTTTTCCATAGGATCTTGGAAAACTGAAACCGGTCTCCTCAGAAGGTGAGTTCTGTAAAGGAAGAAGAAAAGGTAATGAATATTCGTTAAATATCTGCTTTTGTGTATTTGACCTCATTTAATCTTGAGAAATAGATATTATAAACCCCCATTTTGCTCCATACATTTGCCCAAAGTTACACAGTAAATGGCCAAGCTAAGATTCAAACCCCCGTTTGTCTGATTCCAAATCTCAGGCTCATTCTACCAAACCATAGTGCCTTGGAGATAAACATTATAGTAAATATGCCTCATGTGTCTCAATCTGCTCAAAATATAGCACAGTATCTTGCTCTGCAAAACACTAGAGATTTGTGTTGCCAGTGAAGGTTCTCTGACAGATATCTGGACATATCCTCGTATCTTAGAAGCCATGCATAATATATCAGGTCACATCAGGTCAATATGAGATCACTACTACAAGACCATAAACAAAGACATAATTTTAAAGCCTATACTAGCTTGTCATGAACATATCGTTCCATTTCCAACTAGATCCTAACCAAACCATATTAGGTTACATTAAGCCCTCCATCTATGGGGAAAACCATTTCCCCCTAAACCAATTAACTGGGTCAGCTTTCCCAATTATTGCTGTAATCAAGCTAATGTGTTATTAAAAAAACTGAAATAATTGTTTATGATCTGGTTGCTTTGGTCAATGAATAATTGAATTGAATCACCATTAAAGAAAATATAATCCATTGCTATGTACTGAGTCAGTCCACAAATACTAAGTATGGTTGAAATGAAGTTACATGTACTGAATTTTAGGGCAAATAGAAGTGTCCTGATGTCTTCTACTTCAGCCTTATACGTGAAGACCAACCCAATTGCTAGCCCTCTCTGCTTTTCTTTATACCTTCCAATATGTTCCATCCTTTTGGCTTTCTTAGAATACCCCATGCTCCTTCCCAATTTTGTACATGCTATTCCTTCTTAGCCCATTTATCTCTTCCTCGTCCTTTGGTTCTATGCTGAATTTTAATTTCCACAGGGAAAGCTTACCTGAAGCCCTAATGTGTACTCTCATGACATCATAATCTCCCTCTTCATCCCAGGTATCAAAGTTATAATTTGATCTTTAATGTCTAATTACTGTCTGTCTCCTCTACTAGTGTAATTGACATAAGGGCAAGAATCATGTTTGATTTTATTTATTGGGTTTTTTTTTTGGGGGGGAGTGGTTCTCATTGTATCTCCAGTACCCACTAGAGTACAGAGAGCACTCTTGAGTACCTAGCAGGTACACAACAAATTTTTATAGATTGAATGACTGTATAAAGGCATAAATAAATGAAGAGGGACAAATAACATTCATTGGGGGCCTGCTTGTATGTCTAATCCTCACAAAAAAAAAATGTTATGGTGGCAGACATCTCCCCTACACCTATCTCTTTTTTTCAGAAAAGGAAACAGGTTAAGAGGGACTGATTTATCTCTATAAAAACATGAACACAGGTCTTTCTTAACATAAAGCCATAAGAGCATAAATCCATTGCTCTTTCCACCAAAGCTTTCCATCATTTTTTGTTTGTCTGTTTTAATTTTTTTTTATACCAGTACATCATGAATTCCACTTCTTAGAGCTGAACACTGGTTGGCAAATTGCCACTAAGGCATCTCCTAGACTTCTAGTTAGTGGTACATTTACATCCTCCCTCAGTAGCTATCCCATTTTTAAGAGTTTCTGCCACCAGAATTCCTGCTTTATTTCTGCTGTGAATCCCTCCTGCTGCCCTCCTTTTTCCCTCCTCACTTCTCCTAATGGTAACCTGCAGACAAAAGAACGGCTTTAGGATTTAGCTAAACTCTACACACATGCCTGGACACAACAACATGCTTCTTGGTGTAAAATTAAGACAAGAACCAAAAACGTAATTTTTTTGAGCATTCATTAGGAGAAACATCCTTAGAAAGAAAGGAGAAACCATTGATAACGTTTATATGAATGAAGTTTACCTTCGAACAAGGGAATATGTCAGCGAAAGTGCTGCTGCTACTTAAGAAACACTGAAAATACTGCCCTGAGTTTTGGAGCTGCCGCCAGGGACGGGCCAGCTTTGGACAGATGACTTACACACTTCTTGGAGTTCAAGGCACACTCCTTTGAGGGAAGCATGTAATCAAAGCTAGCTTTGTGTACAGTTGACAAGAATTCCAGAGTGACTTTTATATAAACTGTGACTTAAATATTGAGAGGGTTTATACAACAAGTGGATTTCCAGCTGTTACGCTGTTGAGGCAGGGCCAACAGGCCATCATTTGTGATGAGATTTCTGTTGTTGGACTAGACAACCTCTAGGGTTCTAGGGTCTACTTGAAGGCCCTATATTTACTGGGGTATTTTTCCTCACTAGTGCATGGTCAGTCTTGCACCAAAGATTAGTTCCTAAGTAAATTAGATAGCTTAGGACAGTCCTGGGTCACCCTGCATTTGACCCCTAGCTAGGGTTGCCCGATTTAGCAAATAAAACTATGGGCACCCAGGTGAATTTGAAGTATTTCTAATTGCCTATGCATTGTGTAGTGGTGTTCTAGTTTGCTAATGCTGCAGAATGCAAAACACCAGAGATGGATAGGCTTTTATAAAATGGGGGTTTATTTCGCTACACAGTTACAGTCTTAAGGCCACAAAGCATCCAAGGTAACACCTCAGCAATCGGGTACCTTCACCAGAGGATGGCCAACAGCGTCCGGAAAACCTCTGTTAGCTAGGAAGGCAGCTGGCATCTGCTCCAAAGCTCCGGCCTCAAAACGGCTTTCTCCCAGGACGTTCCTCTCTAGCAAGCTTGCTCCTCTTCAAAACATCACTCCCAGCTGCACTCCGTTTCCTCCCCCCGAGTCAGCTCATTTATATAGCTCCACCAATCAAGGCCCACCCTGAATGGGCGGGGTCATGCCTCCATGGGAACATCTCATCAGAATCATTACCCACAGCTGGGTGGGGCACATTCCAAGCAAATCCAACCAGCACAAAATCTTCTGCCCCAAAAGATAATGGCATTTGGGGGACACAATACATTCAAACCGGCACAAGTGGGATAAAAGAAAATGATTGCATGGGACATATTATACTAAAAATTACTTGTTTATCCAAAATAAATTTCAAGTATGTAAATTATATGCCTCAATCTTTAATTGTATTTCCCTATGATTTGGCTCACCTTAACAGTCATTTCTATTATAGAATTTGCTTATAAAATTATTTGCAGTTACAGGCTATAGTCTATTTACATTGTAGCACAGCTTCTACGTGGTCACATCTGACTTAGTTCATTCTTTTGTCCATTGAATCTTCATTAATGAGAAACCATGGTCAAAATTAGCAGTATAAACTAGCATACTGAGCATGTGCTCACATAAAGTTAACAGCTTTAAGGACTGTTCTTCAAATTTGATTTGTTGAAACACATAATGCCATCTTCCTGTGATGAGATTTCTGTTGCTTTCCATTCTTCAGGGTTACATTGAATCTCTTGATCAATTTCTTATATGTTTTCCACTGATAAAAAAGAATTTTATCATTAACTTTTAATCTCTCTTCAACACTATACATGTTAGAAGAGTATTTAGTAAAATCCATGTCAAAGAATCAAATCCTCCAAGGGACAAAATTCATTTCAAAAGACAGTGATGGCAAGTGCTGTAAAAATTACATACTTTTTCAGAATTTCTTTTCCTGTTCATAAGTTAGTTTGCCCTTTTTAAGAACAGCCTTGACATTTAAAGGGATAACTTTTTCTGTCAATTCTTTCTTTAACTCATTCAACAAGTTTCTTTAAGCAATAGAGTACTTCAATAATGGTTTGCTCTTCTTTCAATTTGCATAAACCTATTGCTTAAAAGATATTGAAAACTATGAACAAGAAATAAATAGGTTCACTCAATAAAGTATTTTAGAAAGTCAATAAAAGTTTGGGAGTCTTTCCTTCAGAATTGAAGGATAATTTCAATGCTCCAAATTAATTGAGAATTATCTCAGCTATGTTTGCTAAAGAGAGCCAATGGGTTTTTGAATGCAAGAGAACTGAAGAATACTAAATGCAAACAAAATCACAAAAATCCTTAAATCACTCAGTTCAAACTATATAATATATATATATTTATATTATACATTTAAATGCTAAAGTAGGAGAATAATTTCATGACAATTACTTCAATGTCAATAGAAAGGACAAGGGATGCTGTTTTAGCAGCATTATGTAAAATATGAGCAGGACATGTGACACCTTCCATAAAATCATCTAATCCTTGCTTCAACTTTCAGTAGACATGGTCTGCACCTTTATGCAAATATTCACTAAAATTTGTATTTGTATTATCTCCACCAAAAGCAGCAAAATGTTTCTCATTAAGTCATAACTCAATAGGAGTCTCTGCAAAACTTTGCTCTTGTTTCTCAACTCTCATCTCAAAGGGATTTTACACATAGTAGCTTTATAAGCAAGCCTCTTTCACTAGAAATACTGTACAAGCAAAGGGAAAAAAATTTCTGCATTATGGTTACTTGCATCTGTGACTATGCCTTTAAAAGGCGATTTATTTACATCTTTATTCATCTCTGTAGCAGCAAATGGTAGCTATTAACATTTTTTATTTTTGCAGTAGATTTCATCATAGCCCTTGAAAATTTGCTTGCAATTTTGGAATCAGAAAATACTTCTGGAAGCAGAATGTTCAAATATCCATTGAGCTGAAAGACCAATGATAAATGTGCAGTGTGGAAGGATATGCAGCAAGACCATCCATGACCTGACTTCCTGTCTTCCTGGGAAGTTGGGAGGCTGTCATAGATAGTTCCTCGTTGCCTCCCAGATTCTGATGAGGTGTGAGGTGTTCCGCCTTGCTCCCACTTAAGGTGCAGCTGCAGGCTATAAAAGAGGATGTTCCACCATTTGTGTTGTAGCCTGCTGGTCCCGCTTCTTCTGGTGTTGTCCTGTACAACAAGGGACCTGAAAGCTGGCACGTTGCCTAAACTTTTGTTGTCTATGTGACTAATAAACTTTATGACTCAAACAAGGGCTCATTGTTTGACAGCTGAATCTGTCAGCCTTGCTTGACGCAATTCTCACGCTAAATCTCTTTCCAAAACAGACCTTGTATCTGATCCACAGGAAACCTTCATGCCAGATCTTTATCTGGACCAACCCTGAAAGCAGGGGGCTGATTCCTATGAAGCAAACAGCAACTCTTCTTTTTTTCTACCCAACAGTATCAGTTAGCTGTAACCACATTGAAGCTGCATAATAAACCATTCCAAATCTCAGTGGCTTAAAATAACAATAATTGATTCTCATACCTGTGGTTGATTGGAGCAGCTCTAGCCTCAGGTTGCGGCAGTTGGGGAGGCTGGGCTTCACATTGCAAACCTGTAGGTTCAGATCTATTCTGTGTGTCTCTCATTCTCTTTGGACCAGGGAGGCTAGCCAGGCCTGTTTTTCTCATGACAAAGGCAGAGACACAAGGAGAGCATATCCAACCATGCAAGCATCTAACAAGCCGCTGCTTGAACCACATCTGCTAACACCCCCGTAGCAAAGCAAGTGACAAGGTAAAGCACTAAGTCTAGGGACAGGGAAAGTATACCCATAGACAAGGAGAGGGAGGGACTGATTATTTTTGAATAATAATCTAATCTTCTAGATTCCAGAACCTAAGTTCAAGGGACACAAGACAAGCTCACAGAATAGTTCTGTTAAATCTCTCCTTCTAAAAGGGAAGCATCCGTTGGCCCTCCTCTTGGGGAAGGGATGGTGGGCGGGGATCACAGCACAGCTGTCTTCAAAGAAATCTTCACAAATCCCCCCTTCATCTCTACCTATGTAGATCCTTTTATATTCTTAATGAAGGTTAGGAGAGTAATTGCCTTTTGATTCTCTTCTTTGATATTCCTACAGGGTGGTCCATTTGCAATTTGCTTTAATATCTGATATCTAGTGCCTGAAGATCTCTGCCAAACTTCCCATCTCAACATCTTTACAACCCAAATCTGGAAATGCACACAGCTATGACCAACTTTGAAGTTTTGGGCTTCATTGTTTGTTTGTTACTAATCTATGCCCAGAAACATGAATTGACATTTTTTTCATATTTTAAATTAGAGCCGTTGTACGTTTACAGAAAGTTAAGCACAGTTTCCATACACCACCCCCCCCCCCCAAACACACACACATACACATACTCAGTTTTCCCTATGGTTAGTATTTTGCATTAGTCTGGTAAACCTTCTTCTAATTGATGAAACAATATTATCATAATTATGCTATTAACTATAATCCATAGTTTATGTTAGGGTTCACTTTTTGTTTTTGTACAGTTCTGTGGAGTTTTTAAGAATTATTTTTATTCGGGGGACACATATATGGCCTAAAATTTCCCATTTATCTACTTTCAAATATACAATTCCATGGGGTTAATTGCAACTTTGACGATTTTAAAAGAAATTTTAATTTCAGTGAAATGGGGAATTAGGCCATCCATCCTCATAATTTCCTATCATTTAGGTTTTTGGAAAAAAAAAAAAAAAAAAAAAACAGCCAAGCTGCATACACAGGAATCCTGGGAAAAGTCCCAACAAATGAAGTTTCAGTGTCATAGCTTCACTTAAGATCTTTTCTGCTTTTCCACCAATGGGAGTTCTTGTCCCTTCTCTGTCAAGGCACTACCAGCCCAGAAATTAGCTCTCATTGTGCTGCAAGTATTCAGTGCAAGTGGAGGACATTTCACTACACGTTCTACTTGACAGTTTGCTTCTAAATGCTCTTGTACATGTATTAGATGAAACTTTCCCTCTTCTCTCTCTATCCTTCTTTCTCAGGTGGAGTAAAGGCGTGTGAAGCATTGAGTAAAGGGAAGAGGCTTTGACCAGGGCAGGAGTAAAAAGGGAAGAAAATATAGAAACACATTCAACAGAAGAAATATCAATGTCTCCATCAACCATACTTCAGGGCATTAAGAAAATTGCAGTTGACATCTATTCTTCTTTACCAGTTCCAGTGGAAACAAGCCACACTCCATGAAAACTGGTATGCAGCACGCGCTGTGTCTTTTTCTGCCCCTGATATATTTTGACTGGTATTAAAGATTGACAGACTCTTTATTTATGAAGCCACTAAGGTGGTAAATTTGGTTAAAATAGAGTCAGAATCTAGAATATAGTTTACCAGAGACTGGGGAGTTAATGCTTAAATTGTACAGAGTTTCTATTTGGGTTGATTATAAAGTTTTAATAATGGATGGTGGTGATGGTAGCATAACACTGTGAAAGTAAATAATACTTAATAATTAATTATATATGTGAATGTGGTTAAAAGAGAAAATTTTAGGTTGTATAAATATTACTAGAATAAAAACTAAAAAAAACAAAAGCAACATAGGACTGTACAACACAAAGTTAACCCTATTGTAAACAATGGACTGTGATTAAGAGTACAATTATAAAAACGTTCTTTCAAGAAGGATAACAAATGTATCACACTAATGCAAGGTATTGATAATAGAGTGGTATGTGGGAACTCTGTATTTTACATATTTGATATGTGATTTTTCTGTAAACCTATAACTTCTCTAGTAAATACAGCATATTTTAAAAAACTAGATATGTTCAGGCATTTAGAAAAGAAATTTAGAATCAGATTGCCAGATTAGATACAAAACTGATGTCTTACAGCCATTATCATTTTTACTGGACAAAAATTATTTGTCTATTTACTGGACAAGACCTAGAAGCTAACAGGTCACTTCACAGAGTCTGAGCCTTTAATAAATAATACATAGCAGAGTGATAATAAGCATACTCCCATAGATAGTAAATAATCCTTGTGTGGGCTTGTTAAACAATGCCCTAGTATGTCCTTGAAATGCTGTGTTGTACCCTCTTGCCATTGTACCCAAGTATGGGATAATTTTTCTTAACAAGCACATCTGGGCACGTTTGCTCATCTGTGGATGAGGCGTGGTGGAATTCTATTTGCATAGGAATTGAGGAATCTCCTGGGAAATAATTTATCTCAGCTCCTGAGCTGAGATAATAAGTGGTGGGTCTGGCAGGGACTTATCAAGGGCAGGACAATGGAAGCAACTAACATACCCTGGGAGCTGGCAGTAAAGGAGTGCATTGTCTATAAAGCATTGAACAACAATAATACCAACTAAAAGTCTGCTTTTTCTTATTACTTTGTGCTAGCAATTCTAAACAAGGTGAGTTACAAAATACCCACCCCCCTGGGGAAGACGCCTACCACCTCTTCTTTTTGGTACCTCATTGATGCCTGGGCGACCAATGGGAAGATAGTACAGAGTATGTTGGCAGTATGATGGAGGAAAGAGAGCCTATCCCAAGGGAAGAAGAACTTAGATTAACCCAGAAACAAAGCTTTGCCTCTCAGTAATCTGAATCAGGGATTCCGTGTACACCATGACCTGTCTCGAATCCATACCAGATCCAGATCTCAACGTGTAAGTCTCAGAGAGAAAGGGCTGATTCAGTGCACCATATAATTCACTGAGACATAGGTGACATAACTTGGAATCCCTCCATGCAGGTGCCAAAGTGGAAAGAGTGGTTCTCCCCTTGTGTCCTGCAGGGGACTCTGCAGCTCTGGCTTTCCAAGGGCTTAGGTGGACCCAGTGGAGAGCTGCGGTCCCCAGAAGAGGGGCAGCACCCATTGTTCAAAGCTTGCTGGGCCTGGCAGCACAGCCATCACACCCACACCCGAGAGAACCGAGAGGAGTACAGCACCTGGTGGAGAAACCCAGACAGTGGAAATGAACTTGTTCCCAAATACACGAGATGCCCCAAGAGGTCTCTCAGAAGGACTCGGAAGAGACTTTGCTAGAGCTTGAGGCCCAAGGTCCCAGGTGAGCAATTGGGCACAAGAGTTAGGGTAAATTATACTTAAATCAGCAAAGCTCCTTATAGCTTAGGAAGCCATTTCACAAATAGTAAATCATGTGATCCTGAGAACATCCTTGTGTGGTAAATTAGCAGGTATAATTCCCATTTTTCAATTAAACAATTTTCTCAAGAACCCAGAGTTTGTAAGAATCAAAGGCTGGATTTGAACCCAGACCATCTGATCCTAGAGTCAATTTTCCTTCCACTAAATGACTTATGTCCTCTTCACCTCTCATTGCATGATGACTGAGTAATTTCAAAGTTCTTCAGAGTCTGAAATAGAATTATGACTCCTTAAATATTCTTTCCCTTATCTAATCAGAAAGCTAATGTTTTTCTCTCAAGAGTTGAACAGATTTATTTTAACTGGGCAGCCCATGCACAAGGAATGACTTCTACACAATTAAGGGATCCAGATTGAAATTGATCTGGCCAGTTGCTATGGCCCCACACCTGACGGGCCAGTACAGGAGTCTCTAAGAGGAAGACAGAGCTGCTAATACAGTAAGCTTATGGGCATTTGTTCTTATCCACAAAGCTTTAGTTTGAAGAACTAGTTTAATAGATATTGCCTCTAATAAGGCATAAATAATCTTTCCTAACCATAGGAAATCAGTCACGTGGCTTTTCTTGCTCAATTGTTTCTTGTTAATCAGGCTCTGCCCTGTGGAATGTCAGAGAAGGGTATATGGATATGAATTGTACTGATGGAGCAAGTCTTTTATGGAAATGAAGGGCCTTGAGCTGAGAGTTGAAAAAGGGATATGATTTAGAAATATGGAATAAGGTTAGTCTGGGTAGGGAGAGTAAGATGGGCAAATGCAGGTAGGTAGACTGTAACAGGATGTAGCATCATACCCTATTAGCATTGTAACTCCTAGAAAATTTCATTCATTCCTTCATTCTTCAAGTATTTATTGAGGGACCATTAGGTGACAGGCCCTAAAGCAAATTCCTCACTTTCCTGAGTGACGAGGAAGAGAGACAAGACACCAAGAAGTCAGCCTGCCTACGTGACAGACAGTGAAAGGGCTATGAAGAGAAGTGAAGCTGGGTAAGGGGAAGACCTCTGGGAAAAGGTTATAGTTGTCTAGTGATACTTGCTTGAACAAAATAAGTCACGGAGACATCAATAGCCGAGAGAAGAGCTTTTGAGGAAGGGAGAGTGGTAAGTGCAAAGGCCCTGAGGCAGAAGCATACTTGACCAAGGACAGAGGGCAGGGTGGGACTGACCATGGCAAGTGTATGGGACTAAGAAAGGACTAGCATATTTTGAGTGTAGGATTTATGTTTTGGAATAAAGGGGGAAAGATCATCCAAAGCACACATTGCCATAAGCTTTTGTATTGATTTAATTTTTAACTTGGTCTATCTTCTGGGAAATCATAATGCCTAGGAAAAACCACAAAACAAAATTCTTCCCTTTACTGAGCTCTGTACCAGTGTCTGACCCCATGCTAAGGCCTTTATAGGCATGATTTCATTAAATCCTTTAACAACGCTTAGAGGTAGGTATTATTATCCCCATTTTATAGATGGGGAAGCTGAGGTTACAAAAGTTTACAAAACAAGAAAGAGGATAATGATTCAGCTAAGTCTGCCTGATTTCAAAGTCTTGGATCTTAAATACAGAACTTACCCTCTCTCCTGTATCTCCCAGGACAAGTTTTATCCGAGAAGAATGTAAAGATATGCAACTTTCCACCCTATTCCCAAGCTCCATAATATTGGTGACGAAGTGCATTACTCTTTAGATTCAGACAAAATCCAACCCTACAATGGATGTATTTTCTTTCCCACCCTCTCTCCTTATTATATATTTTTATTCCACTTTCTCTGGGTTTGTTTCTCATGAATTTATTAAATATGTATTGATCATCTACTGTGGGCTAGACACTTTGCTAGCACGCAACAAAATGGGCTGCAGCCAACACAGGTATCCCTCATTCCGCTAAGATATTCAAACTGGGTTAAATTAAGCTATTCCATTTTGAAAATGTTCACTGCCAAATCTACATGTGTGAATTGCCCCTAAGATTCTGTTTTGAGTAAATTCTAGGTAAGGGCATTTTAATAGTGTCTCCTACTTCCCTTACACCCTTTTCTATCAAAGTCGGAACACCACTTACTAACAGTGTCCTTCTTCAATGGCTTTAGTTACCTTTGCTAGAAAATTCCAGCTTTTTACTGAAGTTTGCTGTTTTCCCAAGGTTTCCACTTTATGCCAACCACTTCTCTCCCTAAAATAATGGAACTATCTATTGTTTGCAGTGAACATCTTTTCCTCCATTTTATCACTATATTCTAATTTTAATCATTTCAGAGACATGCAGAAATTATTGCTTGGCTCAGAGGGATACTATTTATTATTTCTGTATAACAAATTACTCTCCAAACTCAGTGGCTTATAAAAAGCAAATATAGCTGCTTTTAAAAACCTCTTAATGTGCAGGAGAATGCCTGGGAGTAAAGGTCAATGATAAAGCTGAATATTATCAATAAATAGGACTTTATTAAGTGATCTGCTGAATAAGAGTGTAAATTCAGATTTCTTCACAGTTTAGCTCAGGCTGATGGTAGATTAGCTGAATTAATCCCTCTAGACTAAGTTTAATAAAAGATTCATCAACAGATGTGTGAAACAACACAAAGAAATTGTGAAAAATTTCAGGAAACCCACAGAGTTATGTCATATATTTGCAGAATTCTAGAAAACAGTCTTTTGCAAAGGTGAAAGATGAGGGGGGAGAAATGAAAGGGGAAGACTTGTGTTGCCCAGTGACCAAGTAGGAAAGAGTGTGGTAGCTATACTCATATATTCTATTTTCATTCACCAGGGTTGTGATGATTGTTTCGCCTTCAACCACCACCACCACTTCTAGAATAGCAACTGTTAAGTAGAATAGTAATGTGCTTATGTTGACACGGAATGTAATAAGGTGTGGGCTGGTGACACAAAGCACTTTTGAGATGATCTACAGTGGATCAACTTTCAGTACTTTTTTCATTGACTCACACAGTGGGAAGCATCTGTGTCTTACTCTTCCGTCTGTAGGATCATAACTAACATAGCTCATATATAATTTTCTGAATGATATACCATTTGCCTTGAGGCTTAAGGTGGCATAGAAGGAAATGGGTGTCTAGACTCACTCTTAGGAATGAGCGATACTCTCAAGAGATTATCATTTGATTTCCAGGGTGTAAGAAGAAGGCTTACGAAAGAAAGACTTTGCAAACTGTCCCATGGACCTTTGATGCAGAAATGAACATTTAAATTAGCAGCAAATGCAAGTGTCTGTGATATCTAACATATCTAATTAGTAACCTCCTTTTTCAATCCATGTAGTGATTGGGCATAAGGTATCACTTCTGGGTATCAGCACTGGGGCCCTTCCCAATCCCAATTTGCAAATTGAAACCACCAGAAGCAATATGGACTTAATGATATAAGATTTTAGAATAGGCCTGTTCTAGTTCACTAAACTACTCAAAGGAGATATTGTAAAATTTTTAAAAGAAAATAAAATGAGTGTACTATATTGAGAGAGAATGAAAGGAGATAAGAGAAACTTTAAGGGAAGAAAAGACAAGGCTAACAAGCAGCAGACAAACTTCATCTACTGAACAATTTTGTCAAAGACTCAACCTGAGAGTGGGACCCAGTACTCAAGACCACTGTTCTCTTTCTTCTTGAGGGGTCCTGTGACCCACCTCATGGACCACCAGTCACTCAGATATGCCCCCATTTGAACAAGCCCAAGGGTACTCCTGCCCTTAATACCTTCCACAATATTTGATGTCAATGACCTCCAAGTCCTTTTCTTGTGGAAGGAGGGGTCTCTGAGAGATTTAAAATGAAACCAATTTGAAGATGAGAATGGAAATGGAAATAATCGATATCTCTGTCCAAAATGGTAGCAGACGTGATCACATGAGACATTGTCTTTCTCATGGATCTAAAGCTGTAAAAGTTCTCTCAGTACTTGGCATCAAACTCAAGCCCCCTCTCCTTGACACTCTACCCAATCCCTGCTGGTTGCCAGAGGTGTCAAGTAGCTTGTGAAGAACCCCTAAAGGTCTAGCAGTGGTATAGGCAGTCAGCCTAGAAATGAGAAAGATAGAGGTTCTCAGTGGGGACGTGCTATTCCTCATTCATCTCCTCAGGATGATGGATGGAGTTCACCTGAAACACATTTTGAGAGATCTAAATGAGACATCAAAAAAGTCAACATTCTTCCATTGTTATGTCTTGGAAATCACAGTTAGTAAATGAAAAAGCATGACTACAGGAGGCATACAGATAGAAAAAATTACCAATGTTGTCAAGACTATGTTGTTTCTCTTCTTTGTCTTCTCAGTGATATTTTCAGTCTAACTCAGGAGTTTCTGTGGCTCCAATGTAAGGTTCGTGACATCTCAGGGAAGGGTGTGGCTCATCGGTGAACATCCTAGAACCAACTGATTCAGTGTTTCTATCCCAAGGTTCTGGCATTGTCCAACAAGCGAAGAATTGGGCTAATATGCCATAGAGATGAACTGAATTCTAACAGGAACAGATGCTTAAAACTGATGGGAGATACCCTACATGTATTGTTAGTTTCACCAACATTAACTTACAACATTTCTCACATTCAGATGTTTGACGATGGTTGAGGGTGTGTTCCGTAGCCCCAAATAAATTATGTCTCAGATACCAGCTGGATATGTTTGTGAAGTAGGTGATGACAGATCCTTATCCACAATCATTCATCTCAACTTGCATGTGGGCATCTGGTATACATTTAGTCTATTGTTTTTACTATCGTCATTATTGCTCCACATCAGGAAGAGGGTGTAGACAGAATATTTACTTGCCAGCAGTAATAACTAAAACATGCAACTTCATACTAAGAGAGAGAAAGTGGTTTACTACAAAACTCACAGGTTTGGAGAAGAACTTAGGAATTCATTGAGCCGAGACGTGCGGCAAAGCCATCCTTAAACTCCCTTAAGGAGAAATGGGTGATTTTGTCAGGGATGGTTAAATTCTTCTTGGGAAAACCAGTAGCCAAGAGATGACTTAACTGGAATTAGGCTATAGGGAAGTTGTTCTGAGAAAGGAAACCAATGTCTGTAAGAGACGAGAAGAACTTTCCAAAGTGACTAGGAGGAAAGCAGCTAAAGAGAAAATTGGAACATGCAGTAGACCGCTCACATGAAATTTGGAATGAGGCTGAATTGAAAATGCCATAGAATCATAGAATATTAAGATAGAAGAAACCCTAGGGCTTATTTGGTTCAACTCCTCATTTTGCAAGTAAGTAAGTGGAGACCCACAGAGGTGAAGTGATTTGCATAAGGTCCAACTATGAAATAATGGATGCGCTCCAACCAGAATCCATTCCTCTCCCCCAAACTACATCTTTACACAACAGCTGCTTCACACAGAGGGTGCAAGTTCAGCTAAGGTAAAAACACATTTATTTTGACTTTCTATATCAGTCAGGATCCAATCAGAAAAAACAGAAACCATGCCAGGTATATCAGGATTTAATAAAAAGAATGGATTACACAACTGTTGGAAGATGGAAAGAGCAAAGAGGGGATGCTGGGGCAGCCAGATATTATAAACTTCAGGAAGAAGTTACTACTCCCAGGATTAAGGGAACAAAAGGGAAGGGATGGAATGTTCAGAACTGAGGAGCTTGAAGGAATGACCCCTCCCACTCGCAGGCTCAGGTTTATGCAACAGAGGAGAGAAGTCTGGGCTTATGTCAATCTACAGAGTACTTTATTCTGGAAATGCGAAGATAAGGAAGATTGAGGAAGTGCTAGCATGGAAAGATTCACCAGCACTTCGGGAACTTAAAAGAAGGGCTCCACAGGATCATTGTGAAGGCCTGATTCACGACAGTGACTATAAGGCACGCCGAGTCCAATATGGGAGCACACGTCCACCAAGTAACAGTCCAACCCTTGAGTATACTATTGCTGCCAGAGAAAGGAAATAAATGATAGCACTCTTACTCATTGGGATTATGCACCAATCACAGACATGTGCCACGTTGGCTGGCCTGTGCAATCACACTCAGGTGGATTTAGCCATGCAATGCTGGCCAGAGGAGATGAGAAAGAGTCCTTGGCTGGGAACAGCCAGCTTCCTGCAAGAAAGAGCTTGATGCTTGGAGTTCTCATGTGTAGTGACCATGATGAGCTGGGGGCAGGCATGTGGAGTGGGCATGGTGGTCACCCCGGGATGCTAGCCATCAGAGGCCAGGATACTAGGTGCTAGAAACTTCTGGAAGGAGCCTGGCTGGGTGTCTAGGGCTTGTCAAGAATGTTGGAAATCCCTCTGAAACTCCTTTTTTAATCCACAGTCTAACTTAAATCCTCATCTCAGGATTTAACTTGGCATTCCTGTCTTGTACTATTAAAACAATAATTAATTAAGTATAATATTTGTTATAATGCCCATTTTCTCCAAGACACTCTAAAGTTCCTGGGTTCAGGGGTCATGATCTTTCTAGCTTACTTCTGAATGTGTGGTGCTTAGCATACAGTAGGAACTCAATAAATGCTGACAATTATGGGCACAGGGTTTCCTAACCTGATTTGGATTTAATGCAATCCATTCATTAACAAATGTAACTTGCATTACATGGACCCCAGGCAGTCAAATACAGTTGTTTAGTTTGGGATCTAGCTGCTCCTGAAGAGGATACCACCCCTGGGCTTTCAGTTACAGAAACCAACACATTCTCTTTTCTGACAAGCCAGTTTAAGTTTTTCTGTTACTTACAACCAAAAGAGTCAGGTACATCATTTCACCGCTCTGAAGTCCTCTCTCCCTCATCCATAAAACAATGGCTTCTAAAGCTTTCTTCAACTTCAACCAGCCTTTAGATTTTCTATGGTAAGAATAAAAATAACTAATGTGAAATTGTTCACAATCTCCCTCTTTTCTCAGTCTTCCAAAGAGTCTTGCAACTGCCTGCATGCACCTTGTCTTTCCTCCTTCCACCTTCCTTTGAAAGGGGATGGATTCCTCCCTTGTAGAGAAAAGCTTAGCCAATCTACATAATACAGAAATGCAAAGAAAGGAAGGGGGAAGAGAGAGAAAGATGAAAGCAGGCCAGGGATTGAGAGAGGTTAGGTGGGATTGAGAGAGGTTAGGTGGAAGGTTGTGGAGATGCATATGCAAGAATCCCTGCAGGGTGTGAAGGAAAAAGTCAGGGGCTTCATGTATGAATAGCTATTTGGCCATTTGGCTTTTGAAAATTGCAAGCTAATGATCTACAAGAGTTGCAGGGTCACAGCTGCTTCACCAAGATATCTTGCAGACTCTCATCACTTGCCCTTAGAGACCATGATGTACTCCATCCAGGAGAGATGCTCTAGAGCCTGGAAATTGCTACAGGTGGCAATAGGGAGAAAAGGAAGGACACTTTCTCACCTGAGCAGCTGAGTCAGTGGAATACCAATGAATAAACTGTTGGGAGATTATTCTTATATTTCCCAGCTGTCATATGGGCTAAAGAAATCAATTGATGGATGAGTGGTTAAGCCAGCTCTGTGGTTAAGCGTTTGTAGTGGTGCTTGCCTAGTTGTTCCAGCCATCTCAACAGGTAAATTGGATTGAATAGTTGACAGCTGATCAATAATTCATTGCTTATCTATTGCAATGAACATTCCACCTGAAAGCCAGTGGTCCACAATGTTTTTGATGAGGCCTCTGCCAAAGCTCCTTTTTCTGTCGATTTTCGTCACAAAGTTAGTAAGCCACGAAATTGCATTTACCAAGAAATTACACGATAAATGCATTATTAGGATTGTGCAGGTATTTAAGAGTAAAAGATTACACATTTGCAAAAACTAAATTACAAAACAAATAATTGCAAAACAAATAAATTGCAAAAACAAATAATCAAGAAGAGATTATTTGACTTTTTGAGAAATAGTGCATGGTAAGTCTTCAAGAGCACATCTTCAATTATATTATTTTGCTGTCCAAAACCCTCCAAATAGCTATGATTATTAATTTTTGTAGAAAGTATACCTGTCATTCACAGTCCTCTACCATATAGTACAAACCTGCCTATCCAGTCAGGTACCTTTCTAGACTTGCAGTCCACTTATTTCCTCAAATTGCATTCAAAATCGGGTTTACATGTGCATGTGCTTTTTTGATGGAAGGGAGAGGAAGGAAGATCTACAATTTCATCAGATTCTAAAGGGAATATAGAACCCCAAAGAGATGTAAAACTTTCGCTCAAGGCCAGGAGTCTGTGAATTTGGAGGGAAAAAATTGCTTCTTTATTTTTACTAATCTTGAGCTGAAATTTACCATTCCCTTCAATTATGAATGTAGGCAACACATGACAGTAAGCAGTTGTAATACCTATGATTTTGTTGTCAGTAGAAATGACAGATGTTTGCCAATCATACTACAGGTATTACAAGTATATCAAGACAACACACAAGCTCATTGGTACTTCAAAATTATGGTAGTTCTTAAACCTGCCACTATATCTTGGTATCTAATATCTAATCTTATTTAATGTAGTCATTGATTATATGGTAACTTTTTAATATTTATTTTGATGACTGTTTTAAATGTAATTATTTTCTTTGTAATTTTGATGCAATTAAAAACATTCACCTGTGAAGGTGTCCATAAACTTCACCAGGCTGTCAAAGAGGTACGTGGCACAGAAAAAGGTTAGAAACCCCTGATGTAGACACTTATGTGTCCCCAACACTCTGATCCTTGGTTTGACAAGTTCACTTCAAGTTTTCTCACCATTCTTGCTCAATCTGTTTGTGCAATATGAAATGCCTTCTTCTACCATCTCCTTCAAGGAGAGTCTCAAGTACCACTTCTTGTAGGAGCCTTTTTTTTTTCCTCTCTCTCTCTCTTTTTTTTTTTTTTTTTTTTTTTTGATGCTTCCAACTACTTGAGAGGTGATTACTCCACTCTCTGACTCTCCACGTTCCTGCACCTCTCCAATGTGGTTCTCAGGTATAAAGAGGTGACCTGGCCAAGCACAGCACATGACAAAGAACATGAACCAGCCTGTGGAGGTCTGAATCCTGTACACACACCACACCGCCCAGCTGTGTTACCATGGCAAAAGTTCTCAACTTCTCTGATAGCCTCGATTACGCCATCCACAAAGTGGAGATGATAATGGAGTTTACGTCACATTGCTGTGGTGGGAACTAAATGAGTTATTTCACACAAAGTGATTGGAACAGTGCTGAAACATAAAAGTATGCCCACAACGTTAACTGTCAACGTGCCTGGCACATTTGCTTGGTTCCCACTACTGGGGGGAGAATTCCTAAAGGGCAGAAATTGCTTCCTATTCATCTATTTCTTCTGTTGTACTTAGGACACCGCCTCTTATACAATAGAGATATATTTATAATTGAACCCTTAATTTACAAAGAAAATGTTGAATTGGATGGGGGCTAAAGGAGACGGACCTGAAACACCCATAGAGCATAAAAAAGGATACACAACTCTATGAGAAAAACAAATCTGAGACACCCACAGAGCATAGTAAACCATGCACAATTCTATGAGAAAAACTAACCCTTCTTTTTTTTTTTTTTGCCTTTCAAAAACAAAAGCCCCTTTTGAAAATGCCAATGCTGCTGTGCTCAGCTTAACCAACTGTGCAAACCCCAAACTTAAACTCTACATGGAATTTTATCCTTCTGACAGGAATTGCATAGGATTAAAAAAGAAGTCTTCGTAAGCATTGTTTCTGAAATAAATTTAAATGAGAGATGTTATCCAAATTTTGTAACATAAGTAAAAGGAAAATTCTCAGGTTGCCAGGGATATCTCCATATTGAACCTGGTTCCAATTTTCTCCTATTAAACTTAAGTGAGTAGACTACTTTTGGGATACAGTGATATACAATGCACAAAATGCTCTGAGAACTCAATGAAAAACCCACCAAGTTCAATTGCTTCTACTCTCTTCTTTTTTTAAAAATCTAATACATATATGCTTACAAGGTCAGCCCATGCTTAATGGAAACTTCAGAAAGACATGTTGTTTAGCAAGAATGGAAGTTGATATGCTGCCATGGAATTAGCTTTATTTCTGTGAGATTGCCTTCTAATTATTAGGAGTTGGCTGTACATGGCTGCCTCAAATGAAAGTAATTTTAAATGTTTTTGCCTAGCATAATTTTTAGAAAACACCAGCAACAAAAACTAAAAGACCTTAAGACTGTTAAATGTATTTTCTTCCATGCTCTTATTTTAATGGTGATTTTGGCTCAAAGCACTTCATTACTACCACTTTATTTCTCCCTTTATATTTGATCCCACTTTCCCTACCATAAAATGCTCTGAGCATGATTGGATTCAGAATCAAGCTGGCTGTGGCACAACAACATCTGTGCCCCCCTGTCTCTATGAGCAGGGAGCGGAAAGGAAGAATGGAAGGAGAGGGGAACACAGTTTGAAAGACAAGTCTCTTCTGGGTGGTTTTTCTAGAAGACATCCTCCTCGTCATCCAGGTTCTGCTTTCTCAGCTGTCTGAAGAGACTTTGTTGTCAGAATGCTAAATAAAATATTGACATCACTCTTTCAAAACAGAGAAGACCAGGGAGTCAATATGAAAACTTCCAAGTGAAACGCAACAGAATTCCTGGGGATGGAGCCAGGAGCTGAGCTGCCATGCAGTTGATTCCCAGGTTTTTAAGTCCTTACAGGGCTTTCTTGCTAGCTTAATTTCTAAATCCACTGTCCCAGGGTTCTTTGCACAGTCTTCCTATCATTGGAATGACCATCCCCTTCATGAGGAAGGTTCAGACTTCTCCATTACCTTCTTGTAATTTTTATAAGCTTCCTAAATATAAATGGCAAATTAGGGTGGGTGTGCTCCCTAGTAGACCATATTTCCAAGCCACTGGGAAAAAAATAAGGGTATGATAGACAGATCCAAAATGCGCCCCCAATGATTCCTGCCTCCTGGTATTCACATCCTTGTGTAATCCTCTCTCCTTGAGTGTGGGCTGGACTCAGTGATGCATGAATAGAATATGGCAGAAGTGTTGGTTAGGTTAGGTTATATGAAGATGGGCTTTGATACTGGGTGCACTCTTTCTTGAATGGCCCACCCAGCATTGGCCAGCTGCCATGTGTGAGGCAGCCCTCTGCCCTGACCCACATGGTGAGGGTCTAAAGCCTGCCAAGAACCTCATCGAAATGCTTGGATGTAGTTCCTTGAGATCCTTTGAGATAGCTGCAGCCCTGGTCAAGAGCTTAACTGTAACCTCATGAGAGACCTTGATGGGAGAGCAACAAATAATTTTTTTAGTTTAAGTATGCTCAAATTTTGAATGGGACATGATGACACTAAAAAATTATCCACTGTTTATCTGAAATTCAAATTTTACTGGGCACTCTGTTTATTTATTTCTAAATCTGGCAATCCTGGACCTTGATCCAGAGGCACCCAATTAGCCAAGCCATATTCAGATTCCTGACCTACAGAAACTATGAGATAAATGTTTCTTGTTTTCAGTCACCATGGTCTGGAATAATTTGTTACACAGCAATTGATAACTAATACAAAGGGACATATGTAAGAGAAATATCAGAAGATCAAAGAGGGACAAGTGCTGATTGTAGTACCTGCAGAACCAAATGTTAGTCCAAATAATTTATTCATGTTCTGGGCTTTATTGAAAAGTTACCAACTCATAGGGTGCACTGTGTAGCTGATAAGAGTATGAACTATAGCCAAGAACTCCTGGACTTCCAATGACTGAGAGGTTAAGAAACATCCAAAAAGACAAACAACCAATTTAAAAAATGAGAAAAGGACTTGAACAGACATTTCTTCAAAGAACATATACAAATGGACAATAAGCACATGAAAAGATGCTCAACATCATTACCCATTAAGGAAATGCAAATCAAAACCATGAGAGACTACCTCACACCCACTAGAATGGTTACTATTATTAAAAATGAAAATAGCAAGGGCTGGTGAGAATGTATAATGTATAAACATAAAACTACCATATGACCCAGCAATCAATTATATCCAAGAATAATTGAAAGCAGGGACTCAGGCAGATATTTGTATACCAATGTTCATAGCAGCATTATTCACAATAGCAACCCAAATATCCTTCAACAGATGAATGGGTAAATAAAATATGGTCTACACATACCATGGAATATTACTCAGCCTTAAAAAGGAGTGAAGTTGTTACACATGATACAACAGCGATGAACCTTGAAGACATGTTGAGTGACACAAAGGGACAGATAGTATATGATTCCACTTATATGAAATGTCCAGAATATGCAAACACATAGAGAGAGAAAGTAAAGTACAGGTTACTAGGGGTAGGGGCAGTGGGGATGAGGAGTTAACACTTAATGGGTATAGGGTTTCTGTTTGAAGTACTGGGAAAATTCTGGAATGGATAGTGGTGAGATGGTACAACTTTGCACATGTGATTAATCCCACTGAATAGTATGCTTGGGAGTGGTTGAGATGGAAAAGTTCACGTTGTATATGTTTCCACAACATAAAAAAATAAAAGAGCTGTTAAAGAGACAATGACAATTAAATGTAGTACATGATCCTGGTACGGATCTAATAATGGAGGGAAAATGGCCCAAAGAACACTATTGGGACATATGAAAAAAAAACTGGAATATAGACTGTAAGCTTTATATCAGTGTTAATTGAACATAAGGTGGTTACATAAGTGAATATACTTGTTCTTAGGAAATGTACATAAAAGTAGTATGCATTCAAGGAGTATGATATATACAACATACTCTCAAATACAAAGACAGATAGGTAGGTAGGTAGATAGACAGATGATAGATAGATAGATAGATAGACAGATGATAGATGATAGACAGACAGATGACAGAAAGACTGATATAGCAAATGTGGCAAAATGTTAAAATTGTTGGGTCTGAGTTCCATAATGTGGGAGATATGTTGGTGTTCTCTGTTTGGATGTTATTTTTACAACTGTCCTGTAAGTCTGAAATTATTTCAAAATTAGAAATTTAAGGAAAGAAAAATAAACATCCTCAAGCACTCAGGTGGTGTATGAGTTAGTATTATTCAAATTCTAACATTCATATGATTTTCCTGGTGATTTCCTCAGATGCAAGTTCGGATTTAGTAGGTCTAGGGTGGGGTCTGAAGCTCTGCTTCCCCAACATGCTCCCAGGTGGTGGCTGTGCTGCTGCTGGTTCCCAGACAACACTGTAAGAAGCAAGGTTGTGGGACTCCTTTCCTTACTTAGGACCCAAGTTGTGTGATAAACCAGACTGACTGAAGTTGTGACCCTTTGGAAGAAAAGTAGATAGGCTGTCAATTCTCTCAGCCTGGACAATCTCAGGATCTTGGATGATCAAAGGATCATCTTTGTTTTTCCCTTTCATATATTCAACAGTGATTCTGGAGGGGTTACAAAGGAGAATTTACGGCGGTACATGTGTAGAGTGAAAATAAAAGAACTTTGCCTTACTGCTTTCATTTGCTATTAGTTGCAAACTTTAACTGGTTTTGAAATTTTAATAGCATTAAAGAAGAACATTGACTTTTTTCTTCTGTAAGATAAATTTGTATTTCTATGAAAACCGTATGTGTGTGGTACAAAATTAAGCAAAAATAAGAAAATCAATTTAATAAGTTTTAATAAGTTTAAGTGTTTAAAATTTATTGATTTTTAAGAAATTTATTTCTTAAAGAACATTTTAAGAAATCCTTCAAGGGTTACCTCTGATTGTCTCTGACTTTCAAAGTTCATTATGTGACTGATATTTCAAAGAGTATATTGGAGGGCAAGGTGGAAGGGAAAAGTTAGGGAGATGTTCATGAGGGGAAAAACGAAACACTAGGCAGGATGTGCCTATGTGTTGTCTGCTGCCTGCCTGGCAATCAGAAATTTAAATATTGAAAATTGTTTCCGGATTGGTGAGTTGGACATAAAACAGGAGTAAGAGACATGCATCTGAGAACAGAAAATGATTAACTCATGCTTTTACATTTGACGGGGAGACCTACAGCCACAGCCCAAATGGGCAGTTGTCATTACACTCTCACGGTCCCATGGCATTTGGTCAAAAGGCAGCAGGGCCAAAACGGTCTTTATGTCCTAAATTCTGCCTCAGTTGCCATGATAACCCTCTCCTGCATTCAGCCTGTGAAAAGTGAGTGTGAGATGCAGAGCCTATGTTTTTATTTCTTGCCGCACAAGAGGAGCATCCCTTGGGCCTGCCACAGGTGGTGGTCACGTGGGCATGTTTTTGGGGATTTTGGAAAGACAGAGTTACTCTCTTAACCAAAATATTAACTGCATAGAGATTCAGCTCTTCATTCTGGGACACAGGGAGCTACTGTTTAAAAGGGAAGACAAGTTTTTACAACCAATAGGAAGCTAGATATTTCTGGAAGGGCTTTACATGAGGCTCAGACGGTCCCAGTCAAGACCCCATCATGTGCCTCTTGAGAAGTTAATCAATATACATACATGCCTTTCTGGAGACTCAGTAAGAATGTGGATATAGTGTGAGTATTTAGGTCTATAGGTGTGAGGATGTTGAGGGACCCTTTCTGCAACTGATCCCATATCTCAGGCAAAAGGTGGAGTGTTACATGCAATACAGATTACTAAATCCATTTACCTCAGCTATGTAATAGGTGTGTGACCTTGTGAAAGTTATTCATTTTTTTGCATCAGTTTCTACATTTTTCAAGTAGGAATATTAATAACTACTTTATAGCATTGATAGGTGAAGATTGAATCAGATGCTACCCAAAAACATCTTGTGTAGTGCCTGGCATGTAGCAGGTATTCAAAAAATAATAGTTTCTCTTCTTTGCTCCCTACAGTAGACTCAAGGGCTCAATCAGCTCCCCTTGCCCTTTGGTAGCTGCTACCCTCCACCCAATCTTCTGAGGTTCTTCTCTCTGAAAATTTATTGGAGTAGGATACAGTTTCTCCAGCTCCCTGCCAACCACCTGCCTCCAGATAAGCTCTAGGACTATTATCTAGGGGATTTTCTAGTAATCACTCCAGGGGGTAGATAGAGACTTCCGTATTAAAAAATGTTGAGGTAAGAGCAGAATTACAAAGCTGGCTCCTTGGTCCAAACTCCCTTCTGAAATGACAAAGGAAACATCATCATGTCTTCACTCTGTGGGCAGGCTCCCCGCATCCCTGCCCTCCCTTACCTCCTTTCTGACCTCCTGCACCCAAGGCAGATCCGGGCTAAAGCTACAATTGATGCAGAGCCATAGGTGTCTGCTTGACTCCAGCATGTGATGTTTAATCCTGGACCCTCGGGATGGGTCACTCCCAGGAATCTGCCTATGGTAGGATGAACCGGGGACTCCAATTCTTCATCACTCCCTGTTTCTGTACCCATGCTAAGGCCTCATTGTGGACCAGCAGACTTGCTGCAGCTCAGAAGCAGAGCCGGCCAGCTGAGCCTAGCCGAGATTCACTGAGCCCTAAGCAACCCACAGATGCATGAGCTGATCCAGTGCTGTTGGACAGAACTGCCCAGTCAAGGTCTACTGGCCACCAGCTGACCCTCAGTTGCAGGAGTGACAGTAAGTGACGGTTGTTTTAAGCCGGTGAGTTTAGGGTAGTTTGTCATGCAACAATAATTTAACCAATATGCCACCTCACACAGGATTGATTGCTTTGGGGCAAAGAGCATTTTGATGAGGACTAGCTCAAGTTGGGTCTATGCAGTGGCTTTGCCACTCAGGCATGGTTGGACTATAATCTTATACTGAGGAAGTTTCCCCAGTAATAAAAATCATGAAGTTCTCATGTTTACATAGCGCCATAATTGATATAACATTTTGGCAAAATATATTATATTTATTATAAATGATGAAATTCTTTGTTTCTTTTTAGTAAAGATATATTCACATGGTAGGTACAGAAGTTGTAGCCCTTTCATAATTAAAAATAACCATCTTAATGTATATTTAAGGTTCAAATTTGTTTTTGAATAAACAATGTAATTTGTATGTTGAAAGAGTAAAACTCGCATTATCAAATCACAGAGTGGCTTTATTTTCCCTATCACCTGATTATAGCTGTCAGTGGCTGGTTATTTCCCTGCACCATGTATAATTTCTAAAATGTCATAGCTTATCTCCCCCTCCTTGGATAATAGCCTCTGTTCACTTTAAGCCCCCAATCTCTCATTTCGGTGTTTGGTAATGTCTAGTCCAGTGTAATTATCAAATTCTAAATTTCATTTAAAATGTAAGCGTCCCCCTTCCCCAGTTCAGGCCTGCTCCTGGCAGAAGGCTCACAGTGGGGAAGAGAAACTTTCAGTTTCATCCTCCACTCACCTAACTCTTGGCAGGGTCTAGTGGAAGTGAGAAGACAATGAAGAGCAGTAACCAGCAGGCAATCTTCCTTGACTGACATTGATCTTGGGTTTTTGTTTCCTGTCTGTGAGAAATGTTTTTATGGGGTGCTTTGCTGGTTTGGAGGATCCATGTATCCATTGGACCCTCTCATCTACAAGTCCCTGGCAAGGTGATAATGCATTCCTGTCAGGCCACCCCCACACTTTCTCTCACTGTTGGGGTTCCAGTGCTTATCTGCAGCTTCCACTCTGCTAACTCGGCCAGCAAAAGCCAGCCTGAAGCTCTTCAGATTTCTCTAGAAGGAGTCAGATGCCACCCCTAGACTCGTGGGGTCACACATCAAAGTCTCCAATGGTCTCTTGAAGCTCAGAGCCCCAGGCAAGGGGAAAACACCCCATTTCTTCTCCATGAGATATGGGAATGAGACAGCACACTTCTCTCCAAGAAATCCTCTACCTAACTTCAGTCTTTTTTGTGGCCTCTCTAACCTCTTGTAGACCAGGGGTAGGGGTCACCTAAAACCTCTAAATCAGTACTTAAATGTCAGCTTGGGAGGCTGAGCCCCCTGACTTTGGAATATGAGAGAGCTGACGCCTGTTTTTGTGGGAGCTTCTGACAACTTTAAGACAAAATCCCCTTTTAACTTCCTGTAACGTTCAATACATCTTCACACTTTTCTTCATCTTCCAAGCAAGGTCAGTGGAAAAGAAAAGCAGGGAAGACCATCATCTTATAGTTTGCTGAAATATTTATGAGAAAACTATTAACCACATGTGATGGTTTCCCCACTGCTCTCTCCCACCATTCTCTCAGTTTTAATCTCTCACAGCTGCATTAATTTGATGCTGCCATTTCCATCCTTGAGGTAGGATCAATGCCTTCTGAAAGGAGAAGTCCCTTGTGCAAGGCAAAGAAACCACCAGCAAAGTAAAAGAGGGAAAAAGAAGGCCAAAGTGCAGCTCTGCAATGATGGCTGACCCTCGGGCCTCCAGACAGAGCTTTCATCACATCACCTCTCCAACCAATTATGTACTCAGAGGCCATAATGAAAATTCAGAGAAAATAAGCATTTCAGGACTTGAGTAGTTACGGAAGATGTTCAAAAAGAGTTGGCAAAGTCATGTAGCAAGAGATTGTGAACAACTGTGCCAGATGTCAGAAGCTACCGAGACATCCCAGGCAATCACACACATGGAAAACATTTCAGTCCCAGGGAGATTGTTGAAATAATAATTTTCAATGATTCATTAATAGCTAAAAGCATATGGTTTTTTCTTGGGCAATTTTGGATTGTTTAGTCTTTTTCACTATTTTTTTTTCTTTCCTATTAAGAAACACAGATGACATCAGTGGAGGTAAAACGTCTTGGTAATGGTAATCAGTAGAGTTGCTGAGGCCTGTCCAATGGCCGTGGAAACCATATTGCTATCTGGTCTCCAGATTGCTGCTCATGCAGAAGCGTAGTAGCTCTAAACTAAATGGAAGGCAAAACAAGGAGATGAAGAGGACATGAAAGAAATAAATGAGAAGACCAAAATCCATTGTGGGCCAGAAACCCCATCTCTCCTTGTTCGTTTTGGTATTTCCCCTTCTCAAATAAAGGGGGAAGGGGGTAGCAGGGATGTGGTGTGGGAAGGCAGTAGGGGAGGAGGCACATTGCTTCTCTTCAAAGTGCAACTGACTCTAGACACTCAGGGAGAGACAAAAGTGTGACACCGAAGTAGAAAGAACTGAAGTGAGAAAGAAGATTTAGAAAATTACTAAGAGTAAGGAACCAAAATTTTGTAAACAGAAGACAATACCCCCATATAATAAACATTATTTTAAATGCATGTGAGCCAATATTTAGCCACAATGATATTTATCTTGGGATTGTTTGCAATTATAATAAATTAGAAACAGCCTAAGTGGCTAGAAATATTTAAATGATGGTTAAATAAATTATGTCATCTAGACAACAGAATAATATGCAACTATTGCAAATTATTTGTACAAATATACTTATTGACATGGCAGTAAGTTCACAATATATTGGTAAGTAAAAAACATGCAGGTTGTAAAGAGTATAGGAAATACGATCACATTTTGTTTAAATAATTTATATATGTATATTTAGATACAAATGCATAGAAAAATGTCTGGGAGGATGTACATCAAAATGTCATAAGTAGGTTTAGTTTTCTTTAAATAATGAAATTATCAGTGACTTTAACTTTCCTATTTACTTTTCTAACATTTTCAACAGTTTCTTCAATAATTATCTACATATTTATCAGATAATTATAATATGTAAAGTTATTATGAAAACGGGAAATTTTAGGAGAGGAAGGAAAGCCACCAACATTTTACTGAGAAGCTGTGGATACACACCGGCTGCCAGGTGTACTGTATGAAGACTAATAGCTGCACAGCCAAAGCAGGGCACGTCAAGGTCACTTACTTGAAGGCAATGAGAAGTAGGGAAGAGTCTTCTGTGCTGGTTGCCCAAGTACTAGAGCAAATGGAAAGTCTGAGGAGGGAACGAGTCCATGTTTATGAAACTCCTGCTTAAAACATTTGTTATAAAATGCATGATACTGTGCCAGTTTGAATGTATTATGTCCCCAAAATGCCATTATCTTTGATGCAGTTTTGTGTGGACAGATGTATTAGTGTTGATTAGATTGTAATTCTTTGATAGTGTTTCCATGGAGATGCACCCCACCCAACTGCAGGTGGTAACTCTGATTAGATAATTTCCATGGAGGTGTGGCCCCACCCATTCAGTGTGGGCCTTGATTAGTTTACTAGAGCACTATATAAGCTCAGACAGAAGGAGTGAGCTTGCTACAGCCAAGAGGACACTTTGAAGAATGCACAGGAGCTGAGAGAGGAACTACAGCTTACAGGGACATTTTGGAGACGGCCTTTGGAAGCAGTCTTTTGCTCCTGAGAAGCAAAGAGAGGACAAATGCCCCAAGAGCAACTAAGAGTGACATTTTTGAGGAACTGCAGCCTAGAGAGGAATATCCTGGGAGAAAGCCATTTTGAAACCAGAACTCCGGAGCAGACGCCAGCCATGTGCCTTCCCAGCTAACAGAGGTTTTCCGGTTGCCATTGGCCATCCTCCAATGAAGATACCCGATTGTTGATGACTTACCTTGACACTTTATGGCTTTAAGACTGTAACTTTGTAAGCAAATAAACCCCCTTTATAAAAGCCGATCCATTTCTGGTATTTTGCTTAATGGCAGCATTAGCAAACTGGAACAGATGCTATGCTATCTTAATACGATTATACAGTGGTGCAGTTTTGAGGGGCATTGAGACATAACAGAAAGAGTGGTCATCTGAGATATGGGAGAAAAAATGTCCTGCTTCAACTCTAACACTAACTTGTAGGATCTCAAATCATTTCAGTTCAAGTCAATGAACATTTATTGAGCACCGATTGTATGACAGGCACAGAGTTCAACACTAACATAAAAAGGTGAATATGATACCCTTCCTACAGTTGAATAACTCAAAGTCTAGCCAGGAAGTTAAGCAAATAAACAAATGGGTATAAAACGATCTGATACACATTACAATGGAGGTTTAAAGAAAATACCATGTGATCAGAGTCGTGGTGGGAAGGCATTCATTCTGTGAAGGTAGGTAGGGCATTAAGTGTCAAAAACAACTGAAGAAAGAAGGTATCTTTTGTGTTGGCTTTTTCTTTGGAGCCTCAGTTTCTTCATCCTTAAAATGAGGGTTTGACCAGAACAATCTCTGCAAGGACCTTGCTCAAGCCTGTCCCGTGAGTTACTCCAGTGTCCATCATACTGCTGACATGCCATCCCGAGCTCCTCGTCAGAGTCTGCGGGCAGGAGGGTGTCGGATTGCTGGGGTGGGTATCCCACATTGCATAATTGTATTATACCAATCACTTGTGTTAAGATAACATCTTGAAACTTGAAGACAAGGCAAACTCACATGCCATGCTGAAACATTGTCTAACTGGCCCAGTCGGGGTTATTTATTTCTCTAGGAAAAGGTACCTCTGTTGACATTGCTATTTACTATTGATTAGTGCCCAGACGTTGTGAAGTTATACATTAACTTGTAAATTTTTGTCTGGTAGTGATGCAAATTATTTCTGCTCAGTAGAAAAGATTCCCCCAAAGGTTACAGTTTTATTGCCACATAGGATATTAACTGGATTTGTCTCTCACTTGTACACATAAGCACACACACATGCACACACACACACACAGATTAGTATGCCCTTCCTAATGGACTATATAAACCCCAGTTCCTTAAATGCACTTTGCAGCTTTATCATCTCACTGGTTCCCTTAGCGAGTAAATTTTGACGCTAGCTCATTCTATATTTGAATGAGAGTCGTGCTTTAAAATTTTTGAAAATTATGCTTTGACATTTGAAAAAAAAAGAGAATTTCACCTTCATTTTCTAACTGAGAATCAATTGCAGAGGTTTTGCTCCTTTCAATATTTACTGCAGTTTGCTGCCTTTTTGTGGACTTGTTTTAGCTGCATTTATTTATTTATTTATTCCTGGACCAGGAGAGTATTTAGGGCTCATTCTCGTAAGTCACACCTGCCTTGTGACAGTGTTCAAGATGCACAGTGCTCACACATACACTTAGGCACATATACACCCACATATATTCATGCTTACACATACCTATACACACTCACACATACACTCAAGCCCCCACATTCACACACACATATATATTCTTACATACACACGTGCTCACACATACTTGCATGCTCACGCTCACTCATACACACATGCTGAAACATACACACACATTCACACGTTCATGCACATAAACCTGCTTTTACACACACACACATACACCCTTACACATACCTACACACACACACACACACACACTCAAACACAGGCTGGTTTGTTGATTTGGTTCTTTCCTGGATGTGCCTGAACCAATGCACACTCCCACCTCGCCCCACCCATTACTGTCACTGTATTTTTATTAAAAGAAAGACAATTCCCTGAGACCCCTTTATTCCTAAGATGATCTTCACACTTGAAGATTACGAAATTTTGACATTCAACCTTCAGATTTCTTTCACTTGATAATTAGCAAGAACAACATTAACACTATGGTGTTTTGTGTTTTCTTACAACATTTTCATGTACATTATCTTACTTGTTCCTTAAAACACTCCGTGGGAGAGGCGTTGTGATTCTAATTTTACAATTAGAGGAAGCTGACATTCAGATAGATCCCTTGCCTACGATCACTGGCTTTTAGAGAGCAAGGAACTAAAATCAAGCCCAGATCTACAAGGCCAGTGTCTTTCGATCCAAGCTGCACCAAAGTTTCAAGCAAAAACACAAGTGTCCTCTTGTTTTCTCCCATTTTACTGATAACCTAAAATTTAAAAGATTTATTATAGGGTACTGCTTATAAACCAGTGAATACTTTGTTATTTTTTTATAATCATAAATATTTCATGCAAATTTATTAAAAAGAATCACTGCCATTGTGGATCTGTTTCTTTTTGTCCCTATGCATACATTTAGTCCTTGGGAACCTGAAAGAGCAATGTGGTACCTGTCAGTGATCATTTCTCAGATATAAGAGGCAGTTCTCCCCATGAGTCATTAGAATAAACCTGATAATCCAGTAATGCCCATGTGGACACAGGAGGTCACATGAAGCTTTTGGGTTTGAATGCTTGGGGCCTTATCTCATGAGAGAGCAATTATACTTCCACTGACACTGTTTCAGTCCCCCAGGAGGAGGAGAAGTTATTGAAAGTTGAACACATAGGTAGAACAATGCTTTTATCATTCCCATTATTTTAAAAAAATATTATTTTAACAATACTTCTCTGCTCATGCTGCATTGCTGCACATACAAAGAGACAGCAATGAAACACCAGGGAAACCTTTCAAGGGATTTTAATGTAATTTAAAAATCATGATGTGAAATAAGAAATAGAGGGAATATATAGTCAGAGAAAGACCACAGAGAAAATACAGACTAGGGATGTTTAGTAAGTAAATACAACCAAGCATAGCTCTTAGGCTAAGATTTCTTGGAAAGTAGCAAAAAGGAGAGACACAGGTTGCTTCCTGCTTTGACAGAATGAAGTTCATTAGTCTGAGAAAGCTGTTTAAACCAGGTCGAAAATCAGAAGTTATTAATTAATTCCCCAAATGTTTACTGAGCACCTACTAGTGCCAGGATATGTTAAAAAGCTGATACACAATTTTGTATTTATGCATTTATACATATGCATATATATGAAATCCTTGACTTCATAGTACTTACAAGACAGACAGAAATGAATGAAGCACCAGAGAAATACTTTAAAAACCATAACTAAGTGAAGTGCTATGAAGGAGTAGGACAGAGCAGGTAATACCATGGAACCAGGGACCCACCAAGTCTTGTGTCAAGGAAGTAGCTTTGAGGAAATGATGGTTGACCTGGGACTTAATGGATGAGTCAGATTATGGGAAAGATGAGGAAAGAGGTTACAGGCAGAAAGATGAGGATATACAAAAGCCAGAAGGGAACAGGGTGGGTGTGAGGGCCTGAAAGAAGGCCAGTGTGGCTGGAGGTTAGCAAGAGAACAAAGTGAGGTGAGATGAGGCAACAGCAGGAGGTAGGAGCAAGCCCTTATGGGCTATGTTGAAAGGATTTGGTCTTTAACCTAAAAGTGATAGGGAATCATTGACATGTTGTAAATGAGGAAGGAAGGGGAAAGGTCCTAAGATTCGCATTTTGATGAGTTCATGTAAGGAACAATTGAAGGAAGGAGACCATTGGCAGGCAGTTGCAGAAGTCTAGCCAACAGATGATGATGGCTTTGAACTTGGATGGTGGTAGTGATGAAAGGGAGAAGTGTATTTGAGAGATATTTAGAGGACAGGATCAGTAAGTCTTTGGACTGGGTATTGGAGGTGAAGCTTGGTGAGGTATCAAGGATAACTCCTAGGTTGTGGTCTTGAACTCCCAAATGGATGTTGGTTCCAACCACAGAGAGAGGAAACACTTGAAAAGAACCAGGTTTCAGGTCAGATGAGCATGGTGGAGTGAGGAAAATAGGGGATGGAATAGAGATTTTAGTTTAATTATTGACGTATTGAGTTAGGTGATTAAATCAAGGGGAAATTATGCGTAAATTAAAGGCAAATCTACTGGGCTACTTTGAAACAAAGTATTAGATAAGTCAGTTCTTGGTACTCCCAATGGCCAGTTTGACCATTCTTCCAAATACATATTCATATACCAACTTCCCTTGAAGGCAGTTGCCAGTTTCTGTTACGAAACTCCTTGCCATCTGCCTCCAATTTTTCACTTTTCCTTCCTGAAACTGCTTTAGAAATTGTGTAATCAGAATGATAGTAACAAATTAAACTGGCTATTGGAGTTATAATTCTATTGTCTTTACACTGTTTCTCAACTTTTCAAGTATGGAGATGTATTTGGGAATTGTAGTGCATATTCTCCTTCTAGTGAGGAAAACAGAAGTGTTTCAAAATTGTAGACGACTTAAAGATAGACAGACAAGCATTGCCTAGGAAATAAGAAAAATAATACCATATTAGATAAAAATGGGGAAATACAAGCAATCTTTTTCAAGACCTCCTTCTATCTAAAAGAAGGGAAGAAAACAAAACAAAGATGCTTAGACAATCTAAATTCTCTGATTTTGAACCAGTGGGATAGGAGATAAATCTACATATTAGAGGACATGATTGTCAGATACTTCTCAGTATTAGAAAGAAGGAGCAAGATCTTGGAAGAAATGAAGAATGGAGAAGAAACAGGTGGAAAACAGCTATCTTTGAGAAAGCCTAAAATCAAAGCTGATGGTTGTTGGTACAAATTTCATCATTAACTGACCAAATCAACCATCCCCTTTCCCCCATTCCATGCAGTTCTTTTAGCCACAATTGGACCTGGCATTGCATACTATCAGGAAGTCATACTTCTTGGAAAGTCATTTAAAAAAAATCAGCATGTCATTTAACTGTGAAAAAATTCAGCAAAATCTTCTGGGATCCCACATTATTTGGTGACTGGGGGTGTTTAGGAGGATGTCAATCATGTAATGCAAGTACAGCCCCCACCCCATGCTTACTACACATGGTAATAACAAAGGGACAAAACTAATTACAACCCACTTATGATGTACTCCATTCAGTCTAATTCCTTCCATAAAATCTCTCAGGCTAACACCATTCTCTGATCCAACTAACCCAGGCTGCAATGAATTCTCCCACCTCTTTCCTCTAATTCATTTGGGGGCTAATTATTAAGACATGAATTCAGGAGAATTAGACCAAGTAAAGAGTGTTTATTAATCAATAATTACTTGACAAGCAACTTTTAACCCATTATATTCCCCAAGAACTGAATGCTAGTTAATCAAATTAGTGCAGATAAGCACTTTTTATGATAACCTTGTTGAGTACGTCAATATTGTTATCTTAATTTTCCAGATGAAAAAGAGGGAGAAAAATAACTTTGTCTGGCTCACATAGTGAATCAGGATTTATTATTGTAGGGTGCTGAATTCTGACCTCATCCTTAAGGCATGAGTCTATTGCTCTGAGGTTCAACAAATATGGATCAAAGACTTCCCTTGCTTTTCTCGGAAAAAAGAAGAAGTCTGTGTTTGTTTTCCCATAAAACTCAGCAAACATCTCAACTGGAACACTTCTCACATTGCATTATAATTAGTTATTTGCATTATCGATCTACTAGGTCAGCATTTCCCAATTTGATATCCTTCAGAGCACAGCACGCATGCCTTAAAAAGGGAATAAAAAGTACAATGGTCAAATAAATTGGAACAAATCTGGGTTAAATTCATTTAAACAGACTTCTTTACTGCAGGACCTTCTCAAGGGTCTTTAAAATGTTAATAGGCATTATGAATCCAAAGAGTGAGATTACAACAGTTCTCAAATTTATTTGACCGTAGACCTTTTTCTCATTAATGTCATCATTAATCTCTCCAGAATGGTCAGAGAACACAGTTTGGGAAACTTTGGGCTACATCTTGAGTTTGTCTAATTCAATGTGTATTCCCAGTCCTTTACATGGCGTCTGGCACTTGGTAGTTGCTCTCTATGCCAACAATTTCCAAATTTCTGTTTCTAGCTCAGGTCTTCAGAACTCTGGACTCATATATCCAACTCTTTGACATATTCACTTGGTTACCTGATGGACACCTCTAACTCAGCTTGTCCAGAATTGAACTTCAGATCTTCCCCACAAAACCCATTTCACCTGCAGCTTTCTCCTCTTTCTTTACAGTGGTTTAGGCTAAAATCTTTGGAGTCGTTCTTGACTTCTTTTCCTCATCTGATATATCTGAAAATGGCATTTGCCCTACCTTTAAAATATATAAGAAATCTGGCCACTTCTCATACAGCCACAGCTCCTACCCTGTTCTGACCACTGCCACCACCACACCCCGCACCTACACACACTGGGAATCCTATAACAAGCTCCTACTTGGTCTTCCTAATGAGTCAGATAATGCCCCTCTTCCCCTCAGAGTAAAAGCCAAAGTCTTACAACAACATGGAAGGCCTCACATTATCTGGGTCCCTGCTATGTCTCTGACTTCATCTCATCTCTCCTCTTTATCTCTCCCTCCACTCCAGATACCCTGCCCCAAGCTAATGGTCAAACATACCATGTACACTCCTGCCACAGGAACTTGCAATGGCTGTCCCATCCGATCAGAACATTCTAGCCACATAGGCAACGTTCTCACCCCTCAAATATTTGCCAAAATCTCACTTTCTCAACGAGGTCCATCTTGACCACTGTGCTTAAAATTGCAAACCTTCCCAGCTCCCCATGCCTCTCCTCCCCCTACCCTGCTTTCCTTTTTATTTTTCCAAAGCACTTACCTAATATTCTACATAATTTACAAGTCTATAATATTTATGTTGTTCCTATATCCCTCCACTTGAATATAAGTTTCATGTTTAGTTCATTGATATTGCCCAAGCAACAAAAAAATAGTGCAAGGCACACGGTATATGTTCAATAAGTGTTTGTCGAATGAATTTGCATTGAATGAATATTCAGTATGTGCTGTGTGCTGAATATGCTAAGCTACAGTTTACCACAGTTCTTTTATGTGGCTGAGCACTTTGGGCAGAAAGCCAAATGCTATGATCTTTTCTAGTCAAGGGAAATTTTTTTTTTCCTTGATAACTTGTCAAAGCCAATGTGCTATAATTCTGTGCTGAATTCATCTGGCCAAGGCAAATACTATTCAAAAGACTTTGCAGCCAACAAATTGTTGGTTCTCACTAATGGTTAAATAGAAGGGTGGTGTGCAAGACAGTTATGGAAAGAAAATATCAAAATATCTGGAGGCATATTTTTCTCTTAAAAATGAGAAAAAAATCAGCTGTACTAATACTTAACAAACTCACTGACACTGGTGCCGTAAATGCATACAGCATGTGTAGGGTGGCAGATATCTCAGGGAAGAATTGGGGAAAGGATTCCCAGCCAGGGGCTCCTCCCTCATTTGTTCACTTTCAACCCATTGTAATACATTGTAACATACTGTAGTTGTGTACCAGTAAAGAGGATTTGTAATTTATATTATTTATCTAGTATTATATAAACTAGCTATCAAAGATTAGACCAGTATCTTAAAAGATTTCTTCCATGAAGTGATGGATAAAAAATAATATCAAAAATGCAACAAATAAACAAATAAACAAAAGGAAAATAGCAGAGGGGAGAACTCTCTTCTATTATGAACTCTTGTATTACCAGGTAAAAACAATGATGATCTAACAATGATTACAAAATTGTTGAGAATTGTTGGAGGTGAATGATGAACATGTGGGGTTACATTAAGCTGTTCTTTCTCTTCTGTGTATTTTTAAAATTTTTTTCATAATTAAAAGTTTAAAAATTTTTAAGTTGGCTAGAAATATGAAATTATCAAAAACATGATTGAAATACCGATTTACCTCCAGCCTCATTAACACTAAATTTCTAAGTGCTTCTTGTGTCATGAGAGATTAAATAATAGAGGTGTGAAACAATCAGAAGTAGTAAGTCTTCTCAAAATTTTGTGTATTTCATCCTTATATCATTGTCTTTAATTTTTATGTATTTCTAGATTTCTTTTTTAACACACAAAATACAACATGTGAAGTGGCATGGGAAATGATTTTTATATAACTACAGTAGTAGTGGGGTTGCAACGTGCCAACATTCTTTAATGGTGGCTATGTTTGGAAGCTCACCATGCTTAAATGATAAAAGTAAAATATATATAATAAGTGAAATACGGATTATACCATAAAAGATATTGAGGCCAAATTTGTGGCAGAGGGGGCTAATCGTATTAGGAAATATTTACAAGCTTAATGCATACATGCATTATTTGTATACAAAAACATTATTCATGAATTTGGTAAAGCTCTTTGAAACCCTTTGGGATGAAAGGCAATATAAAGCAATATATTATTAATATTATTATTGTATTGCATATTGTGTTTCTATATAAAGATGCCAGAGAAATCTTTTAATGGAGTCCCATTTTTTAATGCAATGTATATCAGTCTCCATTGAAGAGAATTACATTAATCTAAATTATTGAGATGAGTTTCAATTTGGTTGAACAATACCAAAGCTTGGAACAACTAAAGAGTAAAGCTAAAAATCTGCTCAGCCTGCTGAAAAATAAATGTTAAATAACCCGGAATGGTGGAGTACATATTTTTGTTCTTCTGCGTGCTCATTCCACAAATTGGCGGGCCCAGATGCCCTACAGTGAGGTTCTTGAAGTGTGGTGGGAGGATGGATGCCAGACTGCAAGAATTTTTTGGTTTTATCTTCATGGGACAATGTTTACGCATTTTTTTGCAGTCATAATTTTATACACTTACTTTGTAGTCTTTAATAAAAGCCAAGAAAACACCTTACTTGTTTCTCAAGAGCAGAAGCATTTGTTTCAGTGATTTTAGAGCAGTGTTTTTTGTTTGTTTGTTTGTTTTAAATTAGGAAATCGAGCAGAAACAGATGGATTAAAGGGTTGTTGTACCCTGGGAAATGGTCTGCAGCCCAGAAAAATAGGAGAACCATGGAGGTAAGGACTAAGCTTTAATGTTATCATTATGCTTTAATCCACATTTACTATGTTTTAGACAAACTGTAGGAACTTAAAATGTTGTGCCTGTACTCTTGGCTACAGGAGATGAAGATGTTATACTTATTAAAATAGGTCAGAGTGAGAGGCCACATGTCCGTTCACAGTTGGGAACCCAGGACTTTGTCCTGACATCCCATCCCTCTTTTCCTCTGATCTTACCCCTAAACCCTAATCCCCATTCTATAATACACAGCTGAGAAGTTTTCCCCATCCCAGAGAGTGAGCATCTGTGATTCTCAAAAAGCACAGTGATTTACTCATTTGGACTCTGGAGACCAAATGCTCAGTGGCAACTGCTCTGGCTTTACCACTGTCTCTTTAGATGATTCAGAGCCTAAACTTTCCCATCCTATAAAATAGGCATAAGTTTCAGTGTGGTAAAGCAAGGGGGAAGTATAGCATAGAAGTTAGGAGAACCTAATCTGCTTGTGAAATCTGCTTAGCTTAAATTTCAGTTCCACCTGGAAAAAGTTGTGAGAACTTGGGCACATTACTTAACTTCTCTGAGCCTGTAAAACAGGGATAATATTAATAATACTCATGTCATAGAGGTATGTGTTAAATAAATTACTCTTTGTGACGCGTCTAGAGTAGTACCTATGTCTGTGGTATGTACTCAATCAGTGGTAACCATTATTAAGAAACCAAACCAAATTTGTAGTACAAATTGCCCAAATCAACTGAACGGAGAAATAGATGTCCCTAGAGCAATAGTAGGAGACTCCAATACACCACTGTCATCAATAGATAGAACATCTAGAGAGAGGATCAATAAGGAAACAGATGACTTGAATAATTTGATAGATGAACTAGACCTAAAAGACACATACACGACACTGCACCCCAAAACAGCAGCATACGTCTTCTTCTCAAGTGTTTATGGATCGTTCTCCAGGATACACCACATGTTGGGTCACAAAACAAGTCTCAATAAATTTTAAAAGACTGAAATTATACAAAGCACTTTCTCTGACCATAAGGGAATGAAGCTGGAAATCAATAACATATGGAAACTGAAAAATTCACAAATAAATGGAGGTTAAACAATGCATTCTTAAATGACCCTTGGGACCAAGAAGAAATTACAAGAGGAATCAGTAAATATCTCGAGATGAATGAAAACAAAAACACAGCATATCAAAACTTGGAGGATGCAGTGAAAACAGTGCTGAGAGGGAAAAGTACAGCCCTAAAATGCCTATGTTTAAAAAGAAGAAAGAGATGAAATCAATGACCTAATAGGATACCTGGAGGATCTAGAAAAAGAGAAGCAAACTAATCCCAAAGCAAGCAGAAAGAAAGAAATTACAAAGTTTAGAGCAGAAATAAATGGAATTGACAACAACAACAACAACAACAACAACAACAAAGGGAGAATTAACAAAATCAAAGGTTCTTTGAGAGGATCAACAAAATTCACAAACCCTTTGCTAGACTGACAAACAAAAAAAACAGGAGATGCAAATAAATAAAATCAGAAATGAGAGAGGGGACATTACTGCTGGCCCCAAAGAAATAAAAAAAAAATCATAAAACAATATGAACAACTGTATGCCAACAAACTACACAACTTAAATGAAACAGAAAAATTCCTAGAAACAAATGAACAACCTACACTGGCTCTAGAATAAACGGAAGACCTTGACAGACAAATCACAAGTAAAGAGATTGAATCAGTCATCAAAAATCTCCCAGCATTCAATTAGAGATACAAATGAAGTTGATCTGATTAGGACTAAGGCAAATCAGACTAAAGGATAAAGGATGATTCAACTTGTGTGTGAGACCAAAGAAAGAGATGTTTATTTGGTACAAAATTTGTATTTTCTATGTTCAGAAATAGATTGTGGTGATGAACGCATAACTATGTTATCATACTGTGGACAGTGGATTGTATATCATGGATGATTGTATGGTGTGTGAATGTATTTCAATAAAACTGAATTTAATAAATAAAAAAAAATTGTATTTTCTGTAGCACATCATCTAATTTAACTTGTATGGTCAGTTTCTTCAAACCACATAATTATATGGAACGTTGAATAGGGAGTGAGATCATGTTGGTTTGTACAGGTTAGTTATGATGCCATGATTCACTCCAGAGTAATCTGGGCAGAGTATAAAAATGTATTTGCAAACCCTCCCTTGGGGGACTGGAGAAAAAATGTGGAAATATTCCCACCTGGGGAATTCCTAATATTCTCACAAGCATTAGGGACTACCAATTTAGAAGGCTGAGCCCTAGATCTTGGGGCTTGCCCTTATGAAACCTATCCCTGCAAAGGAGAAGCTAAGCCTACTTATAATTATGCCTAAGACTCACCCCCAGAGAACCTCTTTTATTGCTCAGATGTGGCCTCTTTCTCTAGGCCAACTCTGCAGGTAAACTCACTGCCCTCCCCCCATGTGAGACATGACTCTCAGGGGTGTAATTCTCCCTGGCAACGTGGGACATGGCTCCTGGGGCATCGTGTGATTGAGAAAGTCTTCTTGGACCAAAAGAGGGGAACAAAATGAAACAAAATAGAGTTTCAGTGACTGACACATTTCAAATAGAGTCAAGAGTTTATTCTGGAGGTTATTCTTAAGCACTATATAGATATCCCTTTGTAGTTTTTAGTGTATTGGAATAGCTAGAAGGAAATACCTGAAACTATTGAACTGTAATCCTTGATTCTTGAAGATGAGTATATAACTCTATAGCTCTTAAGGTGTGACTGTGTAATTGCAAAAACCCTGCAACTCACACTCCCTATATACAGTGTATGGACTGATGAGTAAGAAAACAAAGACACAAAAACAAATAAATAACAAGAGGGGTTAAGGTGTATGGGATGTTTTGGATTGTTTTACATTTATTCTTACTTTTTGGAGTAATGAAAGTGTTCAAAAATTGATTGTGGTGATGAATGCATAACTATATGATGATACTGTGAACCATTGATTGTACACAGTGGATGATTATCAGTTATGTGAATATATCTCAATAAAATTGCATAAAAAATCTCCCAACAAAGAAAAGCCCAGGACAAGATGGCTTCACAGATGAATTCTGCCAACCGTTCCAAGAATTAATATCAATCCTGCTCAAACTCTTCCAAGAAATTGAAGAGTAGGGAACACTATCTAATTCATTCTGTGAAGCCAACATCACCCTAATACCAAAGCCAGAAAAAGATGCTACAAGAAAAGAAAATTACAAACAAATTTCTCTAATGAATATAGATGGAAAAATCCTCAACAATATACTTGCAAACTGAAACCAACAGTGTGGTTGTTGAGAATTATATACCATGATCAAGTGGGTTTTATCCCAGGTATGCAAGGGGAGTTCAACACAAGAAAATCAATTAGTATAATACACCATATTAAAAAAAACAGAAAGGGAAAAAACCACGTGATCATCTGGATCAATACAGAAAAGGCATTTGACAAAGTTCAGCATCCTTTCTTGATAAAAACACTTAAAAAGATAGGAATAGAAGGAAACTTCCTCAACAAACATCATACTCAATGGTGAAAACCTGAAAGCTTTCCCTCTGAGATCTGGAACAAGACAAGGATGCCCACTGTCACCACTATTATTCAACATTGTGCTAGGAGTTCTAGCTAGGGCAGTTAGGCAAGAAAAAGAAATAAAAGGCATCCAAGTTGGAAAGGAAGAAGTAAAACATTCACTTTTTGCAGATGGCATGACCCGATACAAAAAGTCCTGAAAAAAACTACAACAAAGCTTCTAGAGCTAATAAATGAGTTCAGCAAAGTGGCAGGATACAAGATCAACATGCAAAAATCAGTAGTATTTCTATACACTAGTAATGAGAAATCTGAGGGGGAAATCAAGAAAAAAATTCCATTTATAATGGCAACTAAAAGAATCAAATATCTAGTAATAAATTTAAGTAAGGATGTAAAGAACCTGTACACAGAAAACTACAAAATATTGCTAAAGGAAATCAAAGAAGACCTAAATAAATGGAAGGGCATTCCATGTTCATGAATTGGAAGACTAAATATTGTTAAGATGTCACTTCTACCCAAATCAATTTACAGATTCAACACAATCCCAATCAAAATTCCAACAGCCTACTTTGCAGAAATGGAAAAGCCAACTATCAAATTTATTTGGAAGGGTAAGGGGCCCTGAAGAGCCAAAAACACCTTGAGAGAGAAGAAAGAAGTTGGAGGACTCATACTTCCTGGCTTTAAGGCATATTACAAAGCTACACTGGTCTAAACAGCATCATACTGGCATAAAGATAAATATATATTAACCAATGGAATCACCCTGAGAGTTCAGAAATAGACCCCCACATCTGTGATCAATTGATTTTTGACAGGCTGTCACATCCACTCAACTGGGGCAAAACAGTCTTCAACGAATGGTGCTGGGAGAATTGAGTTCCCATTTCCAAAAGAATGACAGAAGACCCTTATCTCTCACATCATACAAAAAATCAACTCAAAACGGAACAAAGACATATTTGTATATAAGAGCCAGGACCATAAAACTCCTAGAATAAAACGTAGGGAAACATCTTTAAGATCTTGTGGTTTGTTTCTTAGACATCACACCCAAAACACAAGCAACAAAAGAAAAAAATAAACAGGACCTCCTGAAAATTAAAGCTTTTGCATTTCAAAGGACTTTGTCAAGAAAGTGCAAAGGCAGCTTACTCAATGGGAAAGACTATTTGGAAACCACATATATGATAAAGGCTTAATACAGAATATATTAAAAAAAATCCTACAGCTCAACAATAAAAAGACAAACAATGCAATTTAAAAATGGGCAAAAGACTTAAATAGACAGTTTTTCTAAGAGGCAATACAAATGGCTAAAATGCAAGGAGAAGATCCTCAACATCACCAGCTATTAGGGAAATGCAAATTAAAAACCACAATGAGATATCATTTCACACCTACTAGAATGGTCACTATTAAAAAAAATAGAAAACTGCAAGTGTTGGAGAGGATGTGGAGAAATAGGAAAATTCATTCAGCGCTGGTGGGAATGTAAAATGGTGCAGCCTCTGTGGAAGACAGTTTGGCGGTTCCTCAGGAAGCTGAATATAGAATTGCCATATGATCCAGCAATCTCGCTACTAGGTAGATAACCACAAGTACTGAAAGCAGGGAAACGAACAGATATTTGCACACCAATGTTCATAGCAGCAGTATTAACAACTGCCAAAAGATAGAAGCAAACAAAGTGCTCATCAACAAAAGAATGGATTAAAAAAAATGTGGTATATACATATGATGGAATATTGTTCAGCTATACAAAGAATGAAGTCTTAATGCATGTGACAACATGAATCAACCTTGAGGACATTATGTTGAGTGAAATAAGCCGGACACAAAAGGACAAATAATGCATGATCTCACTGATCCAATCTAATTATAATAAGCAAACTCATAGAGTTAGAAACTAGAATACAGGTTACCAGGAGATATAATGGGAGTAGAATGGGGATCTGATGCTTAATTTGTGCAGAATTTTTAATTGGTTTGATTTTAAATGTTTACAAATGGTTTGAGGTGAACACAGCCCATTATTGTGAGTGTAATTAACAGCACTGAATAATGTGTGTGAACATAGTTGAAAGGGGAAGTTTAGGGTCACCTATGTCACTAGAAGGAAAGCTAGAGGATAAAACATGGGACTGTGTAACAGTGAAACCTGTTGTGGACAATGACTGTGGTTAATAGTACAAATACAAAAATGTTCTTTCGTGAACTAGAACAAATGTATATCATTACAAGGTGTGAATAATAGGGTGGTATATGGAAAAAAATGCACCTACTGCAAACTATGGACTATTGTTAGCAGTAATAATTTTTTAATTAAATTCAGTTTTATTGAGATATATTCACATACTATCCAGTCATCTATGGTGTACAATCAGCTGTTCACAGTACCATCATATAGCTATGCATTCATCTCCTCAATCTATTATTGAACATTTTCCTTACACCAGAAAGAATGAGAATAAAAATAAAAAATAAAGGTAAAAAAGAACACCCAAATCATTCCCCCATCCCACCTTATTTTTCATTTAGTTTTTGTCCCCATTTTTCTACTCATCCATCCAAGCACTAGACAAAGGGAGTAACATCTTTGTTCAGTGTAGTTACAATATTGTGCTACCATCACACAGTATTATGCTATCTATTTCTAGATCTATACAATCAATCCTGCTGAACATTCTGTAGTCCTTCAGCATCAAATGTCCGATCTCTACACTCTATCTCCTGGTAGCCTGTGTTATCAGTTTTTAACTCTCAAAGTTTGCTCATTAATATTAGTTCATATTAGTGAGACCATACAGCATTTGTCCTTTTATTTCTAGCTGACTTCACTCAACATAATGTCCTCAAGTTTCATCCATGTTATTATATGATCCATGTCTTTGTTCTGTCTTATAGCTGCAAAATATTCTGTCACATGTATATACCACAAAGTTTTCACAATCACACTGTCACCACTTGTAATTTACATTATTATACAGTCATCTTCAGGAGTCCAGACTACTGGGTTGGAGTTTGGTAGTTTCAGGTATTTACTTCTAGCTATTCCAATACATTATAACCTAAAGGTTATCTAAACCCTAAAGAGGGTTATCTGTATAGTGCATAAGAATGTCCACCAGAGTGACCTCTCGACTCCATTTGAAATCTCTCAGCCACCAAAGCTTCACTTCGTTTTATCTCACATCCCCCTTTTGGTCAAGAAGGTGTTCTCAAACCCACAATGCCAGGTTCAGACTCATCCCTGGGAGTCATATCCTGCATTGCCAAGGAGATTTACACACCTTGGAGTCAGGTCCCACGTAGCGGGGAGGGAAGTGAGTTCACCTGCCAAGTTGGCTTAGCTAGAGAGAGAGAGAGAGGGCCACATCTGAGCAACACAGAGGCACTCAGGGGGAGACTCTTAGGCACAATTATAAGCAGGTTTAGCCTCTCCTTTGCGGTAATGAACTTCATAAGGGCAGGCCCCAAGATAGAGGGCTTGGCATACCAAGCCATCAGTCCTCAGTGTTTGTGAGAACATCAGCAACAGTCCAGGTGAGGAAGTCCAGCACATCCGCATTTTCCCTCAGCTCCTCAGGGGGGTCCTGCATATATTTATTCTCCACCCAAATTACTTTGGGATGTGTTGGTATTTCACTCTAACCTATACAAACCTACCATATCTCACTTCCTATTCAAGGTTCCATCTAATTGTGGTGTTTGAGCAAACTGACTGTAGAAGTTACATTGTTTAGAAAATATAGATCCTGCACCAAATAAACATCTCTTCCCTTAGTCTCACATGGAAGTTGAAGTTTTAACACATAGTCAGTTTCAACCTTTAGCCTTCAGCCTGGTTTGCCATAGTCTTAAGCAGACCTGCTTCATTTATACCTCTGGGCTCTTTTTCAGCTTTTTTTTTTTAACAGTGGCTGTGTGCGCTAATACTGACGTTCATATCTGCTGAGCTCTAGCTCTGAGTTTCAGGTGTCACAGAGATACCCAATGTTCCAGAGACCAATCAGGTTATACACAAAGGGATCAGCATCTCAGAGTTTGGAGATGGCCATTAAAATTCAGGAATAGATTTGACTGCTGTAAGAGCTTACAATCTAGGGACCATTACAATAATCATTTCCCTGTTAGGTTGTGCTCTAAGAGTCAATTCAGAGTTCACATATTATAGTTAGTCCATATTGGTGAGGCATTAGAGTGTTTGCCTTTGTTTCTAGTGTACTTCACACAAAATGCTGTCTACAGGATCCATTCACCAGCTTGTGTGTCTCACAGCTTCACTCCTGGTAGTTGCTCAACATTCCATTGTATGCACACACCACAGTTCACCATTCTGTTCCTCAGTCAATGTACCCTTAGGCCACCTCCACCCATTGCAAATCATGAATACTGCCTCCATGAACTCCTGAGTGCAAATGTCCATTCATGTCTCTGCTCTCAGATCTTCCAAGTATATACCCCATAATGAGGTTGCAGGACCTTATGGCCCTCACATACGTAGCTTCTTGTGGAACCACCACACTGACTGCCAGAAAGGCTACGCCATTCTGCCTCTTCATCAACAGTAACTAGGTACATCCCTCTCTCCACGTTTTCTCCAGAACTTTTACCCCTAGTTATATTTTTTCCTACAATTTTATAGAGATATATTCACATAACATACAATTATCCACAGTGTACAGTCAGTTGTTCACGGTATCATCATATAGTTGTACATTTATCATCACAGTCAGCACTTGAACATATTGATTACTATGAAAAAGTTTTTTTAAGCAAATAATAAAAAAGATAATAAAAGAAAAATAAAATGCCATACAATGCAATATAATAGTAAGGACAGAAAACAACACCACTACCAAGAATCCCATATCCCTCCCTTATGTCCCCCTCTCATACACAATTAGCTTTGGTATATTGCCTTTGTTACATTTAATGGAAGCATATTACAATGTTACTGTTGACCATAGAGTCCAGTTTGCTTTGATTATGTTTTTACCCCAATACTGTCCCCTTTCCAACACTCTGCATGGTTGACATTCATTTGTTCTCCCACATGCAAGAACAGTTTTATATTTGTACATTTAGTCACAATCCTTGACTACTCCAGTTTTTGCTAAGTTAAACAGTCCCAGTCTTTATCTTCTATCTTTACCTCAGGTGTCATTCATGTCCTTAGCCCACCTCTTTCAGCTTTACTCATGGACATCTTTGTTCAGTGTAGTTACAATATTGTGCTCCCATCACACGGTATTATGCTATCTATTTCTGGATCTATGCAATCAATCCTGCTGAACATTCTGTAGTCCTTCAGCATCAAATGTCCGATCTCTACACTCTTTCTATCTCCTGGTAGCGTGTGTTATCAGTTTTTAACTCTCAAAGTTTGCTCATTAACATTAGTTCATATTAGTGAGACCATACAGCATTTGTCCTTTTATTTCTAGCTGACTTCACTCAACATAATGTCCTCAAGTTTCATCCATGTTATTATATGATCCATGTCTTTGTTCTGTCTTACAGCTGCATAATATTCTATCATGTGTATATACCACAGTTTGTTTACCCACTCATCCATTGATGGACATGTGGGCTGTTTCCATCTCTTGGCAATCATGAATAATACCACAATCAACATCGGTTTATAAATGTCCATTTGTGTCTTAACTTTCAGTTCCTTTGAGTATATACCTAGCAATGGAATAGCTGGGTCATATGGCAAATCTATATTTAGCTTCCTGAGGAACCTCCACACTGTCTTCCAGAGTGGTTGTACCATTCTGCATTCCCACCAGCAATGAATAAGTGTGCCTCTTTCTCCACATCCTCTCCAGCACTTGTCATTTTCTGTTTTTTGGATAATGGCCATTCTGGTAGGTGTGAAATGATATCCCATTGTGGTTTAGATTTGCATTTCCCTAATAGCCAGTGAAGATGAGCATTTTTTCATGTTTTCGAGCCATTTGTATTTCCTCTTCTGAAAAGTGTCTGTCCATGTCTTTTGCTTATTTTTTAATTGGGTTGTTTGTCTTTCTGTTGTTGAATTGTAGGATTGCTTTATATATTCAGGGTATTAAACCCTTATCTGATAGGTGGTTTCCAAATATTGTTTCCCATTGTGACAGCTGCCTTTTTACTTTTCTAACAAAGTCCTTTGATGTACAAAAGTGTTTGATTTTGAGGAGATTCCATTTATCTATTTGTTCTTTGGCTGCTCGCGCTTTGGGTGAAAGGTCTAGGAAACCACCTCTTATCACAAGATCTTTAGGAAATTGCCCTCCATTTTCTTCTAAAAAGTCTTATGGTCTTAGCACTAATGTTTAGGTCTTTGATCCATTTTGAGTTAATTTTTGTATAAAGTGTGAGATAGGGGTCCTCTTTCATTCTTTTGGAAATGGATATCCAGTTCTCCAAACACAATTTATTGCAGAGGGTGCTCTGTTGCAGTTGCTTTGGCTTGACTGCCTTATCAAAGATCAATTGTCCATAGATGCAAGAGTCTATTTCTGAACACTCAATTCAATTCCATTGGTCAGTATTCTATCCTTATGCCAGTACCATGTTGTTTTGAGCACTGTAGCTTTATAGAATGCTTCAGAGTCAGGTAGTGTGAGACCTCCCACTTCATTTCTCTTTCTCAATATATTTTTGGCTATCAGGGCACCTTGCCCTTCCAAATAAATTTGGTTATTGCTTTTTCTATTTCTGCAAAGTAGGTTGTTGGGATTTTAATTGGTATTGCATTGAATCTATAAATCAGTTTGGGTAGAGTTGACATCTTAATTATATTTAGTCTTCCAATCCATGAACACAGTATATTCTTCCATTTTTTCAGGTCCTGTTCGATTTCTTTTGGCAGTTTCTTGTAGTTTCCTTTGTATTGGTCTTTTGTGGCCTTCGCTAAGTTTATTCCTAAGTACTTGATTCTTTTGGTTGTTATTGCAAATGGAATTTTTTTTTCTTTCTCTTGTTGCACATTACTTGTTTATAAGAACACTACAGATTTTTGCATGTTAATCTTGTAGCCTGCCACTTTGCTGTATTAATTGATTAGCTCTAATAGTTTCACTGTAGATTTTTCTGGATTTTCTACATATAGAATCATGTCATCTGCAAAGAGTGAAAGTTTTACTTCTTCCTCTCCAATTTGGATGCATTTTATTTCTTTTTCTTGCCTAATAGCTCTAGCTAGAACTTCCAACACAATGTTGAATAACAATGGTGACAGTGGGTATCCCCATCTTGTTCCTGATCTTAGAGGAAAAGCTTTCAGTCTCTCCCCATTGAGTAGAATGTTACCTGTGGGCTTTTCATATACTGCCTTTATCATATTCAGAAAATTCTTTTCTATTCCTATCCTTTGAAGTGTTTTCATCAAGAAAGGATGTCGAATTTTGTCAAATGCCTTTTCTGCATCAATGGAGATGATCATGTGGTTCTTCTGCTTTGATTTACTGATGTGAAGTATTACATCAGTTGATTTTTTGTGTGTTGAACCAGCCTTGCATACCTGGAATAAACCCCACCTGGTTGTGGTGTATAATTCTTTTAATGTGCTGCTGGATTTGATTTGTGAGTATTTTGTTGAGGATGTTTGCATCTATTTTCATTGAAGAGATTGTTCTATAATTTTCTTTTTTTTTTTGTAATATCTTTGTCTGATTTTGGTATTAGGGTGATGTTGACTTCATAGAATGAGTTGGGTAGTTTCCCTCCTCTTCAATTTTTTTGAAGAGTTTGAGCAGAATTGGTATTAATTCTTCCTTGAATGCTTGGTAGAATTCACATGTGAAGCCATCTGGTCCTGGGCTTTTCTTTTGGGGAAACTTTTTGGTGACTGACTCAATCTTTTTACTTGTGATTGGTTTGTTGAGGTCATCTATTTCTTCTCAGGTCAATGTTGGTCGTATACACTTTTCTAGGAAGTTGTCCATTTCATATAAGTTGTCTAGTTTATTAGTATACAGTTGCTCATAGTATCTTCTCATTATCTCCTTTATTTATGCAGAGTCAGTTGTTATGTTTCCTTTCCCATTTCTGATTGTGTTTGCTGTTGTTGTCATTGTTGTTGTTGTTGTTGTTGTTGTTGTTGTTAGCCTAGATAGGATTCCATCAATTTTGTTGATTTTTTCAAAGTACCAGTTTCTGGTTTTGTTGATTCTCTCAGTTTCATTTATTTCTTCTCTAATCTTTGTTATTCCTTTCCTTCTGTTTGCTTTGGGGTTAATTTGCTATTCTTTCTCTAGTTCCTCCAGGTGGACAGTTAATTCCTCAATTTTTGCCTCCTCTTCTCTTTTAATACAGGCATTTAGGGCAATAAATTTCCCTCTCAGCACTGCCTTTGCTGTATCCCATAAGTTTTGATATTTTGTGTTTTCATTGTCATTTGCCTCAAGGTATTTACTAATTTCTCTTGTAATTTCTTCCTTTACCCACTGGTTTTCTAAGAGTTTGTTGTTTAGTCTCCATATATTTCTGAATTTTACAATCTTCTGCCTGTTATTTATCCCCAACATCATTCCATTAGGATCTGAGAAAGTGTTGTTTATAACATCAATATTTTTAAATTTGTTGAGACTTGCTTTGTGACTCAACATGTGGTCTATCCTAAAGAATGTTCCATGAGCACTCGAGAAGAATGTGTATTCTGCTGTTGTGGGGTGTAATGTTTTATAAATGTCTGTCAAGTCTAGTTCTTTTATCATACAATTAAACATCTGTGTTTCTTTATTGATCCTCTGTCTAAATGTTCTATCCATTGATGAGAGTGGTGTATTGAAGTCTCCAACTATTATTGTAGAGGTGTCTGCTTCTCCTTTCAGTGTTCTCAGTGTTTGCCTCATGAATTTTGGGGCACTCTGACTTGGTGCATAAATATTTATGATTGTTATGTTTTCTTAATGAATTGACCCTTTTATTAATATATAGTGTCCTTCTATGTCTCTTTTAGTTGTTTTACTTTTGAAGTCTAATTTGTCTGATATTAATATAGCTACTCCTGTTTTTTTTTCTGGTTGCTGATTGCATGAAATATCTTTTTCCAACCTTTCACTTTCAGCCTATTTTTGTCCTTGTGTCTAAGGTGAGTTTCTTGTAGACAGCATATAGATGGGTCCTGCTTTTTAATCCATTCTGCCAGTCTGTGTCTTCTTATTGGGGAGTTTAATCCATTAACATTTAGTGTTATTACTGTAAGGGCAGTACTTTCTTTTACCATTTTGTCTTTTGGATTTTATATGTCATGTCTCATTTTTTCCTCTCTCCTTCTACCCTTCCTGATAATCTTCATTTCTACACTCTTCTCCAAACCTCTTTCTCCTGTCTTTTCCTATCAGTCTGTAGCACTCCCTTTAGTATTTCTTGTAGTGCCGGTCTCTTATTCACAAACTCAGTGTCTGTTTCTCTGAAAATATTTTAATCTCTCTCTCATTTTTGAAGGACAGTTTTGCCACATATAGAACTCTTGGTTGGCAGTTCTTCTCTTTCAGTATCTTAAATATAGCATACCACTGTTTTCTCACCTCCATGGTTTCTGTGGAGAAATTTGTACATAGTCTTATTGAGCTTCCCTTGTATGTAATGGATTGCTTTTCTCTTGCTGCTTTCAGAATTCTCTCTTTGTCTTTGACATTGGACAATCTGATCAGTAAGTGTCTTGGAGTAGATCTATTGGGTCTATTCTGTTTAGGGTATGCTGTACTTCTTGAATCTCTAATTTTCTGTCTTTCATATGAGTTGGGAAATTTTCAGTGATTATTTCTTCTATTATTCTTTCTGACCTTTTTCCCCTCTCTTCTCCCTCTGGGACACCCATAACACATATATCTATGTTCTTCATGTTTTCACTCAGCTCCCTAAGACCCTGCTCTTATTTTTCCATTCTTTTCACCATCTGTTCTTTTGTGTGTATGAATTCAAATCTCTGGTCAGCCAATTTACTGATCCTTTCTTCTGCCTGTTCAAATCTACTGTTGTATCCCTCCATTGTCTTTTTCATCTCCTCCATTGTCTTTTTCATCTCCTCCATTATGCCCTTCATTCCCATAAGTTCTGCCATTTGGTTTTTCAAGTTTATGACTTCATCTTTATGGTCATCCAATGTCTTCCTTATATCCTTCATCTCTTTTGCTATATCTTCCCTCAGTTCATTGACTTGATTTTTGAATTCATTTAGGAGATTTGTTTGAACATCTTTAATTGGTTCTTCCTTCAGTTCATTGAATTGATTTAGCATTAGTTGCTTCAACTCCTGTATCTCAGTTGAACTATTAGTTTGTTCCTTTGGCTGGTCCATATTTTCATGTTTCCTAGTATGGCTCGTTATCTTGAGCTGTCTAGGCATCTGACTTTCTTGATTAGTTTATTCTGGAGCTTGTTTTCTCTTTTACCTAGGGTTTTCTCATTGGTTGGCTTTGCTCTCTAACCTTTGGTGTTTAGTTCAGCTTATTCTAGGCCTCTAACTTAGGTTCTATTTAGTTGATCAGAGTTTTTCACGTCCTGTTTTTCTGTTTCTTATCCGGCCTCTATGTAGCCTTTTTGTGTGATGGTCTCCTCAGATATGGTCGACCCCAGTCAGGTTTTCCCAGTCCAGAGAGGCCCAGGTCTCAGGAGGAGGGTGTGGAGTTTCCCTGAGAATGAGACCCTCCTGTGAGGCCTTTAGACTCTGTGCTTTTCCTGTCCTGTCCAGCAGGTGGTGCTTGCCAACCTGCAACTCCCCCACCAGTGTGAGGAGGTATGGAGCCTTTAGTTCTCCTGGTGACCCTGTTGGGGGTGTGGCTGACTGAAGCTGGTTTCTGAATTCCATCCCCTGGGGTCTGAGTTTCCCAAAGGAGAGTTGCCACTGGAGCTGGGCCACATCCCCCTTTTCTTGGGAAGTTATGGTCTTTAGTGAATTTTCTCCCCCATTAGACTTATTGCTTTGTCTCTCAGAGCTATCTTAGCTCTGCTCTTGCCTGGGCCTAGATTGAAAGTCTTTGAGGCTTTCTGTAATGGGCTTCTTAGATTCTTAGAATAGTTATTTTTTTAAAAAGAGAAAAAGATATATAAAAAAAAGAAAGAAAGTAAAAAGAAAAGAAAAGAAAAAGAAGGGCCCAGTATAGACTATTTACAGTCCTTGCAGTTCTGGTGGGCTATTGAGATGAAAAAGACAAGGAATTAAGGGCAATTAAGGAACAATCAAGAAACCAGAAAAAAAATGGCTTTCCAGAGAAGGGCCCCAGCCCCCTGGGTTTGCATATGTGCCTGATTCTGTTTGAGCCCGACCTTTCTCTGTATCATGTTTACCCCAACTCCAAAAGTCTCTGTTTTTATTTATTTATTTATTTATTTATTTATTTATTTATTTATTGCTGTTTTTGCTAGGCCTATCTCCTTTCCACCAGGCTGACTGCTCCCAGATTCTCTGGTGTCTGTTCTCAGTTTATCTATGGCTGGAGTTTTGTTCAGCAGTCTGAGTTTGTTAATCAGTGCTGCAACTGCAGTTCTCCCTCCAGGTTCCCTCTCCCTCAGGATTGTGCCTGGCAGGGAGGGACATGGGCCCCTGGCTGCAAGAACTTACAGATTTCACCGATCTCAGCTGCTCCATGCATTCATGAGTGTTGTATGAAGTATGTCCAAACTCAAATTCCTCTGCGGTATCTGGTCCACACAGTTCCTGGTTATCTACCAACTGCCCCAGAGGAGTAACTAAAACACACACGTCACCACTCCACCATCTTGCCCCACCCCCTAACAGTAATATTTTAATATTCTGTCATCCATTGCAACAAAGTTACCACACAAATGTTGCATGTCAATAATCAGAGGGGAAAAGAGGGAAGGTTTTTCTTTTTGGAGCAATGACAATGTTCTAAAATTGATTTTGGTGAGGAATGCACAACTCTGATTATACTAAAACCATTGACTGTACACTTTGAATGGACTGTATGGTATGTGAATATATCTCAAAAAAACAGCTTTTAAAATGTGGTGAAATGCATTTACTGGGGTTTACTTGTGAGGCTGAGCTGCAGGTATAATGAGATTAAAAGAGACTGTTGCTAGCTACTGTGTACACATTTGTACTTAAGTCAATGTTGCCTCGAGAAAAAGTTTTTCTACAATGTGTATTTCCTGTAGAGAATTAACTCTAAAAATGAACCATGGCCTAAATTATCCTTGAAAATCCACTCAACAAGCTTGAATTCACCAGGACATAGATACTTTGGAGTTAAAAAAGCCAACAAGTAATTTAAATCATTCTCTTCACATTTGGGATTTCTGTGGGAATATCGAAGCCAGTATCTAATTTGGGGTAATTTTTTTTTTCAGAGAAATAATGGCAATGTTTTCCAATTTTGCTTAATAAGAGTGGTTGATTTCATAGCAGTTAAATGTATGCAAGATAAGACTTTATTGTATTCAGCCATTATCAGTGAATTCTTTTGCTACATTTAGATGCTAGTATATACTTTAAAAGGGGGTCCTTAAATCAGATGGATCTGACCAAACTTTGTGGACAAGAGCCTGGTGTCCCAATGAACAGATCATCTAGAAGTCTTCTTTATAGAATGCAGCCTGGCCAGCACTATCTCCTGCTCTAGGTACCCCTGACTCGAAGCAAGGGCAAAAGTTTAAAAAGTTGCATGCTCTCCATAGACACCACAGCTCCCATGGACAGGGTCTGTGCCTCAGCATATTCCACTCAAAGCCCAAATGTGGCCTAGCAAATACTCCCCATATCTGTCTCTAATAATAATGATGATGATGCTTCTCATTTCCACAGTGCTTTTCAGTTTTACAAGCCTTTCACATACATGATTTCCAAAATAAATGTTTTTGTGGTATGTTAGTACATGCGGAATATAAACATCTCCCTGGACCACTCTCCTTATGCCAAAAGTAACAAATACAGAAGTAACTAAAGTTTGAGTTGAGTCATTACCACAGTTATGCCATTTGTGAGTAACGAAAGGTCTCTAAGGGTTGTAGAAGGCTGTAAGCAGTGAAGTTAGACATCTTCCATAATGGCTTCATTTTGGTTTCTAACTGCAGGAAAGGCTGACTCAAAGCCCAATCTGAAAAATTCAATCACTGAAACACATACCCCCTCCCACTCCAGCCATAATACATGCAAGGAAGAAGGTGCCTTCTAGATTTTTCTTTTTGCAATAAGACTTGCTTTTTTTCTTCCCCAAATTAACAAAAGCAGCCATTCTCTTTAGAAAGACAAACAAGATTTCCGACTTCAATGCTACAGTTAGAGAGACTTTTCTTCAGAAGCCAAAATTGCCTTTCCAAAGAGAATCTGGGCAAGGTTTCTCCAAGAGGCAGGGAAACAAGAGTTTGCTTTCCTCCTTGCAATGTCATAAATTAAGGAGGTGATCAAATCTGCCATTTCAATTTGTATTGGCCTGAAGGTCAAGCAGAAGCATGTAGTAAATTCTGTTCCTGACTCAGGCTAATTGCAAAACCAACCACTTCTTCCATCAGGAAAACCTTAGTTTCGATCCCTGCCACCCAAGAATGTCTTTCCCAGTCATTAGTAGATTATTCTCCTGGGTGTAAGATTTGCCTTATATTCAATGAGATTCCAGCAGGAGAAAATAAACACTAGTGATTACATATTCCATCCAAAATTCTGTATCTATCCATACAGCTACAATTATCTAATACTGAAAAGGCAGCATCCTCTCAGTAGCAGCCACCCACTTGGGAACATGTTCTGCAATCCTCTGAGGATGAGCAAAAAGACATCTTTATTTAATAACAACACATTAGGGCAGAGCAAACGCCATGCATCACATCAACATATCAGACCCACCAATAAGCAATATGATGACCTGACTTTTTTGTCTTTCTGACTTGTCCATTTGGTTTCATCAAAATCCTATTGAGAGAAAAGAGAGAGGATAAAAAATGACAATATTTAGTTATTGTTTGATATTCCCAACATGACATTAGATGTGCCTTCAATGTGCTAAAACCACCATCAAAGAAAATTTTGAATAGTTCTTAAGCCCCAGAACGGTGATGGGAAAAGTTTCCTAATCCCTTTTAGCCTCCAGTGTCCCCATCTCCCAGCTGCCGTGAACTGTTGTTTCCTAATCCCTTTTAGCTGCCAGTGTCCCCATCTCCCAGCTACCGTGAGCTCCCCAGGGCTCCCTTCTCAGGAAACTGCTGACAACCAGCAGGTTACATACACATACCACCCCACTCCACAGGCCTCTTTCAATGACTGAGAGAGGGACAAAGGCTGACCCCTTGCCTCAAGGTGGGGCCAAGACTCTGATGTTTTTCATTGCTTATGCCCTTATTCCTATTCTCAAAAATTTCTGTTCTTCATGAGGTAGGCTTCTCTAGGAAGGATTAAACTCATGCATGTATGTGTTATTTTCTTCTTTTTAATAAGACAAGTTGCCAGGCACGCTACAGAATACGCGAGATGGTGCACACGTGTGAAGATGCTGGGAAGGGTCTGCCTTGGAAGGTGTGGTAGACACTATTGATGTCCCACCCATATCCCCTCAGCCTTTCTGAAATTCACCTGCAAACTTTTCCATTATGTGCCAAGAGCCTCCTGCATTTCTTTACTTGAGGGTATCCCCTGACTGTAAGTGGATGTTCAGCCACAGGTAAGATAGCATTTCTGGCTAATGACCTTGGAGAAGGGATGGCCCTTCACAGAAAGATAGTGTTGACAGTGGAGGAAGTGGATCATGATTTCAGTCCCAATGGTTGGATGCTGGAGTTGCCTTTAACCCAATACTCCTAACACCTACCTGCTCCTTGGGAAATGTCTGCATATGAGCACTGAGAGAGGTGATGGCTAAGTGTGTTTCAGTTTTAGACTACAACAAATGTGTAGCTATCCCTCGCACAACTTTGCCTACCTGGGATGCCTGGTGCCCACCCCTGGAGACACTTCATTGCCATAATGATATTGAGAAGCTTCTGGTCTTCTGCTTTGAGGAGAGTCACCATTGTCACACTCTTCAGACATCTCATGTCCTTCCAAAATCTCAGGCTCCTTGAAGGACCTGCCCTGCCACCTGGATCTCCACAGACTCATACCTTTGAAAGAAGAGAGTTTCAGAAGATCTTTAAGCAGAAGGGCCCTGGCAATTCAGCTTGGAACTCTGCCACAAGAGAAACTTTGCAGAAAGTAGAGATGATCCATGGAGGGTGTGGCCACCTGAGCACATGGGGCCATTTGAGAGCCAAGGACTTTGCTTGCACTTTGGGCACGGCTCACCTAGACCTTGTCATCTGAGCAGCTGTGGCCCTACTGGACAACAATGTAGGACCAAAGCATGGCATCTCCTCTCCAGACACTCATAGATCTCACCAAACAAGGATGCAGTTGGAGCCTGAAGTGGATCAGTATTTATGTACCTCCTACTAGAGATAGATCCTCAAGCAATGTATTCAGGGAAGGACTGAGGTTGGAGTCATTTTCTCTCTACCTTGGTTAGGGCACTCCTGTTACATTAATTTCTCCTTATCCCCTTGATATTTGGAGTCAAACAAAACCTACTAAACTGAGTTTGAAATTTCTGATTAAGAGCCAAAGCAAATAGAGAGAGACAAATATGCAATGACTTAACCCGACTGAGAACACATTGATATTTTGAAAGAAACTAAAATATAAATTTTAAATATTAGAAAATGTGATTCTTTCCATGACATAGTTCCAAAACATTTTCTGCAACTCTAACCACAGAGGAAATAAGATATGACCAAAGCTTCAAGAAAGAAAAGGGAAGAAGCAAAGGGAGCAGCTGAGAGTGGAGACCATCATCTCTGTCAAGTCAATTAAGAACATTTTAACTACACACAAGACAAAGTGCTCTGAGCAGTACCCACTGAGCCTTCAGCATTAGGACAAAACCCATAAACAAGGCTGTAAACAAGCATTCATCATCCAGCTTCGCAGAGACCACATCTTCAGAAACCTGGGACAGTCTTTTTATTTTCCAGAAATCAGCCAGTCACTAGTTACTACATTCTACAGAATATGAAAAGGGCATTGAGTGACACATCAACTTCCTAAAATTACCATCCAGGGCATGTGACAAATACAGAATTTCTTTTGAATTGTACCTGAAAGCCATTTCACCCCAGGGAGAGTACCAATTTTAGTCCTGAACCTTTATCTCTAAAGGAAATTCATGTATAATTTCAGCATCATCTATCCATGAAAAGTTCTCCTGCAGAATGAAGCCCTGAAATTCTTGACACAGGTTGCAAGCAGAAATGAGATTAGTGAAGGGAGCAGAGCAGGGGGCTGGGGATGGGGTGGTGTGGGGTGGACTCTAAATTGAGTTTGGTGATTGGCACTTAGGAGCTCCTTATTCTATTTCTCTTCCTATGACTTCATCCTCAATTACCAAGTGCTTGGCTTTCACCGTCTTGCTCGTTCTTCCCTCTATTCTCTCTATCACTTCTCCATTCCAATAGCGTAAACACCCTGTCTCTCATGGCATGGATCTATGTGAGCTTTACAGGACCCTTTGCAGAGTGCATATGGAATATTAAGATGAAAATTTTCCAAGACCAACCATCCAATACAATCATATTATCCACAAAAGTGAAGTCCTCCATGCCTAAGTTGGAAATGCAAATGATACCCTTGACTTGATAGCACCCCCTGCCTGGATTAGCAAGGGGACTGATCCCCCTCAAGGCTGCCCCTCCCATCTCTGTTCCATCCCAGATTGGGGCAATGCCTAATGGGCCATTCCTGGTTGCCTCAAAACTGGAGCCAGAACTTAGACATGTTGCCACATAAGGAACTCCATAGCAGTGTCTAGGATAGCTGCTCCAGCTCAGTATTTCAGCACAGACAGCCATACAACCATTTCCCCCCTCTGGATGCCTGAGTGAGAAAGGCCTCTCAAACCAGCCAAATGTTGGAGCTCCAAATGTCCTCCCCGTGAGGTCAGGTGTATCAGTTATCTATTGCTGTGTAACAAGTGACCCCACAACAACCATTTGTTATTGCATGTGGTGTGTATGAATCAGCTGTGTGGCCTACAAATTTGGGTCAGGCTCTGCTGATCTTGGCTAGGCTCACTTGTGCATCTGCAGCCACCTTGGAGGTCAGCTGGGGGCTGGCTAGTCTAGGATGGGCTTCCAGGTCTGGCAATTGGCTGTCCGATGGCTAGGCAAGAATGGTAACTGAATCACCTGTCTCTCATCATTCAACAGGTGAGCCCAAGCTTGTTTACATTGCAGTGGCAGGATGCCAAAGAAAAGTTTGGGGGTGATTTGTTGTGTAGCAATCAAACACTGAGACCCATATCTACTAAAGAAAAGAGAATTTTTTTCTTTATCATTAACACATTTCTTTTCTGCTGCCATCATTTGAATTCAGCAGGTCTAATGATAAGGCAAAGAATAGATGTTCTCCATTGAACATCTGCCCTTCTCTACCTCTTAGACTATGAAGCCATGGAACCCCACTTTCTCTTGAGACCCTATTGAGGCCTAGTGTTGGAACTGGGACACTGTCCTTTCTGCTGCAGTTGAGGGGTGGGGAATTGGACTTCACCCATTAATGGGGGGAGCTGAAAAGTCACACTGTAAAGAACATAGATACAGGATGGGGTAGAGTCTGGGCCCATTTTAGGAAGCAATCCTACCCACTAGGCATCCAAGTTTTTTTAATTACAAAGAAAATCTTCTCTCCCAAGATCTCATGCCTTTTCTTGTCCCAGGAAGAGTGAAATTTCTTCCAGGGAACCCCACCTTCTAATACCTAAGGGCTAAAGCAAATGCCAATAACCTTCAGAAAAGATGGTGAAACATAATTTGGACCCTATCATTTCTTTTATTGCAGTGCAGAGTAGTTCAGGGTGGGAGAAAGGGCACCACGTATGCAGGGAGGAGAAACAAAGAGCCAGAGACAATAATCAAAGCTTCAGTTGCCAACACCACCTCTGTCGGATGTTCTCAGCTGGGCCCTGGAGCGCTGGGCTTCACCATATGTCCAGTGGTGGCTGAGGTCACTATGACCTGCAAAAGAAGGAGTGATTGTCACCTTCTTCCCCTCACCATTCCCCACTCGGGTATTATCTGGGAAAGGAAAGGCTGTGTGAGAATGGATGCCTGTGTTGTTGGAAAGAGAGACGGAGATGGTAGAGGAGATACACACTCCCAAAAACTCTCTAGCCCCAATCCTGATGGATAAAACTTTAATTTCATAGGGCTGCCATAACAAAGCACCAAAAACTGGGTAGCTTAACAGAAATTTATTATCTCATATTTCTAGAGGCCCCAAGTCTGAAATCAAGGTGCTGGCAGGGCTGTGATCCCCCTGACATCTCCAGGGAAGAGCCTGTTCATGCCTCTCTCTTGATTTCTGGTGGCCCCAGGTGATCCTTGGCTTGAGGCAACAAAACTGTAACCTCTGCCTCCATCTTCACATGACCTTCTCCTCTGTCTTCTGCTCTGTGTCCAAATTCCCTCACCTTGTACAGACACCAGTCACATCAGATTAGAGCCCACCCTAAGCTAATGTGACCTCATCTTAACCAATCACATCGTCAAAGACCCTCCTTCCAAATAAGGTCACATTCACAGGACTGAAGGTTAGGACTTGGACGTGTCTTTTTGGAGGACACAATTCAACCTGTAATGGCACTCCTGGTAGCACAATATCTTCCTGACTCCTCTCAGGTTCTGAGAAATCAACCACCACCCTCCTCCCCATCACCCACTCCCAGAGCTGCCACATAAGAGGCCCTGCCCCCCATGCAAGCTCCCCTAACCTGACACATGAGGACATCAGCTATGCTTCACATATGAAGGTGAGATGGTCAGCTGGACACACATTTGAATTTCTAGATCTGGGGCTGCTGTTGCCCCTAAGCCATCTTCATTTCCTACCCCTTCTGTCACGGGACCAAGACATTTCTTCTAGAAGACAGAGTAGGGTCCCAATGTGATCGTTCCTAGAATGTTTTTGTCTCTTTTAAGTCAAAAGATCCATTACCTTTTCCTCATTCATTTGTCATGCACTCCACAAATATTTCTTGAGTATCTATGATCAGACATGGTTTCAGATGTTGCTCCAGAGCTTACAGATACAGTTGTGAGCAAGACCCAAAGTCCCTGCCCTCTCAGACTTTCATTCTGGTGGGGAGGTAAGGCAATATAAAATAGATAAATAAGTTATCAGATAATTGCGCTAAAAGAAAATAAAGTAGGCAAAGGAACAGAGTGTGGGGGAGGAAACTCTTAGGGTGGTTGGAGAAGGCTTCTCTGAGGAGGTGATATTTGAGCAAACACCTAAATAGAGGGAGCAAGACAGGTGACTATCTGGGGGAAAAGCATTTTGTGGGTGGGGGGGTGGGGGGGTGCAAAGATATGTCTCCATTGTTTGGGACCTGCAAAATCATTAGAAAAAAATATATTCTTTCTCATGGTCCATATCTCTTCATCTTTTCAAACACCCCATGATGGTTAAAATTTTCACAAAACTTCTTGAGATTGATACTTTTGCTAATACAATGTTGACAAAAATATGAGGAGGCTAAAACGTGTGAAATATTAGAGGAGGGCTTGCCACCCCAGCATGTTCTATTTCGACATTTTTCCCAGCCAGTGTAGACAAGGCCCTGCATAAATAAATAGATGTCTTTGAAACTTCATTCAAAAAAAAAAAAAAAAATCAAAACCACATTTGCACACTTGCTTTCCACAGCTGTGGTCCAGAAGGATCTGAGATAATGAGAGGGCAAACCCAGACCAAACTGCACAGTCAAGGCTTCTCCCAAACAGCTGCCCAAGAAGAGGCCAAAAGCAAGGGCACAAGAGAAGGGAGGAAGCCCTGAGTTGTCCAGGGGCTCTCCTAGGGATCCCCAGCTCCGTGCCTGGTGAGGGTCAAGAGCAAGGCCATTAGCACCAGCTGCAAACAGAAGAAAAACAGAAGGCCCAGGTGACGGAGTCCACCTCAAGAGGCTCTCAGGAGAGAGGGCATGGGAATTTTCACACCTGACCCTTCTAGAAACTCTCAAGCCCTTGGGAGAGATTAGGCTGTCATCTTCCTGAAAACAAAGGACTCCAATAGTCGCCTTCACTATTTAGCTACAATTATACAGTTTTAACATGTGTCTCCCTTTTCCTGTGCCCTTTTCTCATCTCTCCAACACAGCTGTCCATTGCTAACCCCTGTTCTCCTCCCTCTCCTTTTGCTTGACCTATAACCCATCAGTTGCTTTTCTCCCTCATCCACTTCAGCCTCCCTTCTCTATTATTTAGAAAGAAAATGTTGTAAATGAAACTAAATTTATAATTGCACAGAAATTCCAATGAATAAAATGGTATTTTACTATCTACAACTGTGTTTTTTCCCCCTGTTCCAAATTAGAGGAGACAACACCACCCCCCTTTCCCGCTGGTGGCATCTTAAATCTGCATGGGCCCTTGAAGCACAGCCTGACATTATATAGAAAGAGCCATAATGTGTTCCTGTTCTGTGAACCAGTAATCACACTCCTGGGAATATATGCTCAGTAAGTAATTCAATCGAAGCCAAAAAATGTCTCAAGCACTTCTATGTCCTTTGCAATGTCATCTATAATAACAAAAAGTAGGAAACAATCTAAATGTCCAATAATACCAGAATACTTAAGCAAATTATGTTAAAGTGACTCAACGGGATACTATGTGTCCATTAAAAACCATAATTATAAACACTATGTGGAAACATGGAAAACTGTGTTCTTATGTGAAAAGAGCAGAACACAAAATTCTATTACACTCTTATATATATATAAATATATATATATATAATTATATATATAATTCACAATTATGTGAAGCCAGATTGGAAAAGAAGCCACAAAAATAAGCCTAGTTTTTCTCTTACTTTAGAGAGGCGAAAACACAGACCTCTCCTTTTTAAAAATTCTTTTAATATTGTTACATTGCTTTAAAATAATAAACATGTAAATAATATCAATACAGTATATTATTGAAATTTCGTTAGCAAGTCCAACACGCATCAATCAAAATTCCTGCCCACGTTCCACACACAACCCGTCAAGGCATTTTTCAAGGCATTTGCCTTAGGATCAGTTTCCCTGTCCTTCCCATGTTACCCCTCTACCCAGACTCCTGTGGTCAACTTAAGGATGGGAAGCATTGCTAAACTCTAGTCCTCCTGTTAAGTACTGGCAGATGCGTTACTTACCTTCCATATTATGGTGCCACCTTATCCAGACAAGTGTTTCCCCCATCATTTCCTAAATACAGCAGGGCACTCTCCTCATTATTCCATCAGCATCTCCCTTATTTCCAGGCCTCCACCTCCACCTCTTCCCATGAACATCTGAAATCCTTTCTCTCTTCCCCTCCACTCTCCAAATCCTGCCTTTCTCCAAGCCCCATAACACCTTTTCTGAACTCCTCAGCCCTCTGTGCTCTCTTCAAACTTCAAATCCCTACAACACTGATGATCTATACTAGATCATCCAGATTATGTACTTGTTTCATGACTTAATCTTCTCTGTCCAACTCTCCTGCAAAATCTGTGAAAGTAGGAAGTGTGTGTCTACACTTGAACTCCAAGCAAAACTTCTCACAGTGTGTTTAGCACAAATTAGTAGTGAAACTGTACATTAAGTGATCAATAATGGAAGAGGGATAAGAAAGCACAAGGCTGTACCTCATCTACCTGTCAGGCTCACATTCAAATACCCAAAACTGATCCTCATTAACTATTGCAAAATGTGTGCAGACATCCATAAACATGAAGCCATCTGCAGCTAATTTTTCAAACTATTAACCAGCTCAGATGAATATGTATTACTGATGGTCTCGGGACTGATTTTTATGTTCTAAAGCAGATTAAAAGCTATAGGCAATATTATTAATAACCTAATTTATCAGTGGAATAAATGTGTAGAATATTGTGGTTATTAAGAATAGCATAAAAATGTTTTTTGAAAATAAATGTTGAGTAATTTTATCTGACATTAAACCATGAAAAGATCTGAGCTAGAATTGCTTAATAGAACACTCAAGCATGCATTTTAAGTGAGTCATACTTCTGACTTTTCAAAAAGCAGAGTGTTACATAGCTGTAAATTGGAAACGTATGTGGTAGAATTAAGATTTATGTTACAGACTTATAAATAACTGACCATATTAAAAGCAGGGTAATCTGGTTAAGAGAAATTGAGCTAGGAGTTAGGAATCAAAACTCAATCTATGACTGTATGGTGTGTGAATAAAACTGCTTTTAAAAAAAGTAATCAGAGCAACTGTTTAGAACTTAGATTCATAAAGTATTTTTTTCAGAGAGAAGTATTTTTTTAATTGACACAGTTTAGAATTGCTAGTGCATGGTGAGAATAAAAAGCAGACTGACCAAAAAAACCCACAAGAGTCGATCTTCTGTGTGACCTTGAGGAAGTTATTTTACCGGACCAGGCTTCAAATTCTTCATCTGAAAATGGCATGAGACAACCACCCTCACAGCATCACTATGACAATTAAATGATATAATATATGCAAAGCCCTTAGCACAGTCCTTATATGTGAAAAGCAGTCAATAAAAGCTACAGGCTATGCATTATTATTATTATTATTACTATTATTTTATCATAAAAGAATGCCATCACAAAATTATCATTTTCAGCATTTCACTCCTGCACCAAAATTAATGTGAAGTATATGAAAATTTTCAACTGGAGAGTAGCAAAGACAATTTTAATAGCCCTCTTGGTATAATGAACTCTGGCTAACACCGCCATTATAACCAACACAACTCTATTAATAGAAAAGAGCCTGTACTTAATGGAGCAATGCAAGGAAACACCTTTTCAAGAAATCATAAATATTATTGATCTGTTTTTCTTTCTCTTCCTAGAGAAAGCTAACTGGAAGCATGTCTGATCCTAATGGATGGGTTGGTAAAGGAGAGGGAATTGTTTACTCTGAATCAGTGGGAGAAGGTTTATCTCAATCCGTCGCCCATAAATCAGAACTTTAGCCCACTGCCCAGAGAGCCTCCTAAATGGCAGGGCTCTGTCCCTAAACACAGTCCATTATATTGGCCCTTAATACACCACCTGGAAAAATATTCAGCTTTAATTAAGCTTGACAGTCTCCAAAAGCGTTGTTTAAGCAGCAAGGATTAAGTTTGTTTTCAGTATGAGAGAGAATGGCAATTAGATGGAAAAGGGAACAGTTCAAGAATGCAATCTCCCATGTGTGATGTTTGGGGAGGCAACTAATGAGAAAAAGAAACAGAGAAGAAAACACAGCAATGTTTATACAAAATCTTCTTGGAATCAGTCTCAGCTATAGACCTTTAAAGGAGCAACAATAAGACTGACAGTTGAGTTTTCAATGCCACCTATAAAGCAATAACAGAAAATAACTATCAATCTAAACTTCTACACACTGTGAAAATGTCCTTCAAAAATGAATGTGAAATAAAAGATTTTCCAGGCAAACGAAAACTGAAAGTGTTAATCGCTAATAGGTGTACATTCAAAGATATACTATAGGAAATTCTTCAGGCAGAAGGAAAAATGATCCCAGATGGAAACAAGGAAATAATGCAGGAAAGATTATGGAATAGCAGAAAAGGCAAAAATTGGGGGAAATAAAAATAAATATTGAAGCAAAATCAATACTAATAATGTCTTGTGGTATTAAAATATATGCATAAATAGAATATATGACAATAATAATGTGTGAGATGAGAGGAGTCAATGAAGTACAACTATTCCAAGCATGCTATACTTCAAGTACAAGTATTTCATAGAAGATTCTAGCATGATTGGGGAAAAGGCAACACGATAATAAGTCAGGATGTATGTTGTAATCTCTAGGGTAACCACCACATACTAGTAAAATAACATATAACTAACAAGTTAATAAAGAGGGAAAAAGAATAAAATTGAAACAGAAGTTAACATAAGGTTGATACCAAAACCTGATAAGATAACTGTAAGAAAGGAAAATTATGACCAATCTTTCCTATGAACATAGATGCAAAAATTCTTAACAACAGCAAAAAATAGCATATCCAGCTATGCACCAAAAAGGTAATACACCTTACCTAAGTGGGTTTTATTCCAAGGATGCAAGGGTATTTAACAGTCAAAAATCAGTTAATACAATTACTATAACAGAAAGAAAAAAAGGAGAAAACTCACATGATCATCTTGTAGCTGTAGAAAGCACATTTGATGAAATTTAACACCTATTCGTGATTTAAAACCAACTATTGGGAAATAGAAGTAGACTGAAACTTGCTTAATCTCAACAAAAGTATCTACAAAAAACCCACAGCCCACATCACACTTCACGGTGAAATATTAAAAGCTTTCCTTCTGCAATTGGGAATGAGACAAGGATGCCAGTTATCATCACATCTATTCAACATTGCACTCGAGTCCTAGCAAGACAAATAAATAAAAAGCATATGGCATGGAAAGGAAGAAATAAAACTATCATTATTTTTAGATAACATGATTGCATATGTAGAAAAAAACAAAAGAGTCAACAAACTACTAGAATTAATAAGTGAATTTAGTGAGTTTACTGAATACCAGATCACTATACAAAAATTGATTGTGAAAATGAAAATGAAAATCACAATGAGATACTACTACATGTCCATCAGAATGCCTAAAATGGAACAAAAATGAGCATACAAATTGTTGCAATGATGTGAAGCAACAGGAATTCTCATATCCTGCTGTAGGAGTGTAAATTTTTACAACTACTTTGAAAAACCTTTTAGCAATATCTTTCAAAGCCGAACATTTGCATGACCAATGAACCAGCAATTCCACTCCTAAGAGTATACACAGTAGAAACGCACACATATTTGCACCACCCCCCAAAGAAAATATGTGTACAATAACCCAAAACTAAAGACAACCCATGTGTCTATGAACAGTAGATTAAATATTAAAATTGTGATGTGTTCATACAATGGAATATTTATACAACGAGAGTAAACCACATAGTTCTACAAGGATAAATGTCACAAATAAAACGTTCGATTGGAAAAGCCACACACAAATAGTACATACTCTATGATTCCACTTATAAGAAGCTTAAAAAAGGCAAAACAAATCTATGGCGGTGAAAGTCAGAATAGTGATTCTGTTTGGGGGGGATAAGTTCCTGGAGGGGGCATGAGGGAGGCTTTTGGGATGCTAACAACATTCTTTACCTTGATTTGGGTGGTGTTTAAATGAGTGCGCTCTCCTTGCAAAAATGTATATGTATATACATACTTTTTGAGCTATGTACTTAAGACCTGTGCATTTTATGTGGGCATGTTTTCCTTCAATAAAAATGTTTTAAAATCCATCCATTAAAAATAACCATTCCTTTAGTGAATGCCTTCTACACACAAGAGATTCTGTGAAGATTTATGGGAAACACAGGATGTTTGGAATGGAAGGGGTTAACCAGATAGTGGGGGAGCGCACCTGCAGGTAAAAAGATGAGTTAGAGCCCAGACACAGATGAATGGTCAGTGAGCGGACACCTGTACTTAGAGCCCCAATCTTGTGGAGGCTGTGGAGACCCAGGGACCGTGTGTATTCTGATTCTCCTTATTTGCTATAAGAGGTTAAGGAGGGATGGAGGGAGAATCGCTGTATAGTCCACCCTCAATTTCCTGCTAGAGGGTCTAGCCCAGCCTGGCTCCTCCCCTCAGTCAGTTTGGGGTCTTCCTTTCCCCACGTCACTCAGTACACATGTTAAGCAGCCCCTACAGAAAAGCAGTGATGATGAAGAGCCTGGGGTCAGAGATCAGACCACCTGGATTCAAACCCTGGCTCCACCTCTCACAGGGTGTAAAACTTTGGGAAAGTCAGTTAACTCTTCAAGATGGTAAAACAGAGGACAATAGTCCCCAGCTTCAGCATTTCTGGAGTATTAAATGATTCATGAAGGTAAATTGCTTACCACAGTGCTTGGCATGTAGGAAGTTCTTAACAAGCATAAGCTATTATTTTTCAGCCTGGGCTACAATTTGGAAAAAAAAGTGAATAATACATGAAGCCTCCCTCCAGAAGCTCACACGGCAAAGGGGGAGATAGACAAGAAAACAATGAGCTCTAGGCAGCCTGATGAAAACTGAGCTATGAGCATAGAATGAGGGTCATCGGAAGAGGTAATGTTTGAGTTTCAAAGATGCGTAGGAATTTGGCAGGCCAAGAATAAGCCAAGACAAGGGAGAGGCTGTTAGGTGAGAGAAGAAAAATAAAAAGGATGCAAATAAGTAAAGTGGCTAGCAGGAGCTCAAACAAAACCTAAAAGACTAAGCTGTATTTGAAACTTGGTTCAGGTGTGAACTAAAAGCTAGTTTTACACCAAAATAAATAAAAATCAACTAACATATTAACAAAAATCAAGTGCATTACAAAGCCAAGCAATGAAATTTTTAAATATCTCCTAGTTTAACCTTTCTAGTCATGTCCTCACTATACTAGTGTGCCAGCAGAGCTGCCAAAAAGGACAATGGGTTATTTTTCTGTCCATTACAAAAGGCAGCCCAATGAATTGTCCCTAGCCTCCTGCTGGCAGTGAGCGCTCCCAGAAAGAAATAGAACTCTGGAGGTCAATTCTAAGGGCCCAGACCATGTCTCTGATTGTTTTGACCTCCAGGACAGGTCTAGGTTTCAAAGCAGGTTATGAATTATACAAAAAGGGGTCAAGTAGTCTGTCTCCACCAAGAAGACTGCAGAGATGGTAAGAAAACAAGGAAGGAAACAAATGTGATATGTCAACTCTTAAGAGCAGAGGGCTTCTCTGAAGTCACATGTAGAAGCAGCATTCTGTCTGGAATGTCTTAGTCATGGCTAATTCACAGGCCCACCAATTTTTCACATCCTCATTAATGATTTTATCCACAAGGATCCTTGCTTGACCAAGGACATTGACCTGGAGACACGGAGAGCAATCTGATGCATGATCGAGTGACTTAGTTAGCATCGATGGTGCCTTCCAAATGGGAAACCCAATCTCCTGTGTTGCCCCCGGGAGGGTATCTAGTACCACAAACTTCTGACAGGCCGAGGCAGGGGCCAAAGCAGGGAGATGGAGTGGGGTGAAAGGTGAGAAATGGAAAGAAAGGAAGGCAGGGAGATGGAGGGGGAAAACTGAGACTTGAGAATCTGGGGTTCTTTGTCCACTAGTCCAAGAATTTTTATTTCGCTCTCATCACCTGCCCATCTCTGTCTAATGTCCTGGGGCTAAATCAGTGAGCACCATGTGATTCTAGCCCTTTAGAGTTCAAATTCTAGACGGAGAGAGAGAAACATGAACAATTATGGTACAATGTGACATGTGCTGCAATAGTGAGGGGTACAATGTGCAGTAGGAAAAAGAAAAGGGGATGATCAACTCTTCCTCGTCTGTGGGCTAGAGGAGAGGAAATGCCATTGGAATTGGTCTTGAAAGGACCAGTTTAATATTCAGAGAGTGCAAAATGCACCAAGAGCCAGAAGGATGCAAGTATGCAATCTGGTGGCCATGTATGGGCCCTGCCACAAGCTATTTGGATCATCACAAAAGCATTATATATACCAGGTTCTTCTAAGGTGGGAAAAGTTACCATATCCCTATTGGAAAATGACTCCATGGTCCTAGGACCTGGACCAGTGGCCAACTTGGGATAATTAGGCGCAAGCACTCTGGGTCAGGAATCCAAAGCTCTTTGTTCTTCTCTTGGTTGCCAACTCATTTTGGCCTCCTGCTCATGAGCCTGATTCCTCTCTTTTGGTACATACTAGTGGGGATCCCAATAGTTTGGTAGGATTTGCTCCATTCCTGGAATCTTACACCTGAAGGTCACAAGTCATTTCCACTGCTCAATTTTGCAAAGATATCTAAATACCGACTACTTGGAAATTCAATGTAAATATATTTGTGAACCAGGATCACTTGACTTGATGATTAAATTGATAATTTACTTTGAAGTCCATAAGCCTAATTTTCTGCCAATGAAAGAGAATTAAAGAGTAAAGACAACATGCCATCCCTCTCTTAGGCAATCCAGTGTTTTTATGGGTAAGAGGCTAATGAGGTAAAGTTAGTAGGTACTCAGGTTTCTTCAAGTTAAAAGTACTCTGTAAACAAAGGAAATTATTGACTGGAGCTGATTTTTCCAGCCACAGAATTTCAAATTATATAAATTTTTATTGTAATCAAATTATTTCAGCCTTGCAAATAAATGCCAAAAATGTACCAGCCCCAAAAATGACTTTTTAAAAATCTACTAGTTTTAAATTAATTAGGCATACATTCAAAATTGTTCTGAGTTAGGAGACATGTAAATATTTCAGAAAATAAAATAATTTGTCTCCAGGATCTACAGGGAGAAAATACAAAGAAGTATTTTCATGAGTTTTTAGCACATACTGCTTAAAAGGGAGAATTTTAAAGGGAGAAGTCCTAAGAAATACTTTCATGATCTTTTAACACAAAATATTAAGATCCATTACTTTCTGTCGTTATTAATACCACCGACCTTGCAAAAGGAAAAAAGGCATCAGATAAACTGCAATATGAAGATCCTCTTGTAGGATTATCTACAAGTAATTCAGACTCCAGGAAGGCTTCAAAAAAAGAGTGCTGAAATCTTGGTTTACACTGCACCAAGCAAATTTTGGAGGATATGAGAAGGGCAAATGCCTAACTCATCCTTAAAAGAGGGAATGCCGATAATTGCCAGGACACAGAGTAACAGCACCTTCCCTCTCTTATTACTTCAGGAATTTCTCTGGTGAGAGTTTGACTGTGGCTCTCTCGATTTCCTCAGAATTGAAGACAACAAAAATAGCCTTTAATTCACCAGCTCCACAATACAATGATGGCTTTCCATGACCACCACGCAATTGCCCTGTGCTGCTCTGGCATGGATACCTTGAAGGTTACTGTGGTCTTTCGAACAGTAATTTCTTTGTTGCCATTTAAAAAAAGAAATTTCATGTTCAAGTAATAAGAATGGAGTCCGGGTGGGAGAGGTAAGGGGTCTGGCTCCTGAGAGCATCAGGTTCACTCTGAAGGTCCTGACCCGGAGGGGAGCGCACCCCTGCCTGCAAACCCGTCAGAAGGACATTAGCCCTGTATTTACAAATCGTGTCCCCGAGTGGGTCCATTACGTCTGGTCTAATGGAACTGCATTCCTCTAAGTGCTTTTTAAGTTGTGTAGACTGCTCAGCCAATATCCCTTCAGGGTACCCTGATGCTTGACGGCCATAAATAGCTAGGCCCCCCAGGATGAGCCTGGACAGTGTGAGCTACACAGAAACAGGAGGCACGAGTCCAGCACGTCTTCTTTCGCCATCTTGTTCCACTTCTCTGAGCGTCCGCTCTCCTTATTGACTCAACTGTCCTAAATTGGAGAGCAAGAAACAAACTAATAAGGCACGGTCCTCCCAGGTGACTTTCATGGATTAACTACCTCCTATCCATGTGTACTGTATGAAGAATTTTGTCTGTATTAGTTCACTTAATCTACTCCTCATCCCCTAACCCAATGAGCTAAGTGCTATTACCACCACTGTTTTACAGATGAGAAAATTAAGAATTTAAGGAGATGAAATTACTTGCCCAGTGTTATAGATCTAGGAAGGGTTGTGCTATTATTAACCCCATTGTACAGGAGGAAGATCAGCTTTGAAAGGTTTCAGAGCTAGTTAGTGGTGGAACCAGGATTTGAACCAGGTCCATCTCGAGTTCAAGCCAGACTCTGTCTTTCCTTGAAGCTTCTATGGGAACCTTGGTTTTTTAATTCATAGATGGCTAGAACTCAGAAGAGAGGTTAGGGCCACATAATCTCCACTCTTTAAGTAGGTATTTTAACTAGCCGAGGTTAAATACCTAGTGGTCAGACAAGTATGACTCGATTCAGGAGTCCTGTATTAGGACTCTTTCCTCTTTGTCGCTGAACAATCCTCACCTGATTTCACTTAAGTGAAAAAGACCTCAAGACTGAACAAGGTCAACTGGGCAGTGTGAATCAGCAGCCATCAAAATGTGATTACAGAATAATCCTAACTCATTAAAAAAACAGAAATCATCTTTATTGCCAATTTTTTCTGAGATATTAATGTTTCACAAAGTCACTCATTTTGGATATTTTACCTTTCTTGTAATGAGTTAATTACCTAAGATCCTCTACCTTCATTAACATCTGTAGGGTTTTTTAGTAGCTGATGATGTCCTTGATTTTTTTCAAAATATAAATTTATATGTTTATTTCTACGTGTAGGTATACATATATGCATATGTGTGTATTGTACTTTCACATCTGGCACAGAGAATTGGTCAATATTTTCAAACACAGTGCCTTTATATTCAGGCACAGGGATATCGTACACTAATAATAATACAAGTAACATTCAAGCAGAGTGTTTGATGTAAATATGTTCAATAAATATTTGTTAAATGAAAGAATGATTTGTTAAGCATCCCCTCTGATAAAAGTAGAATTCTTATTTGTGAAATTTAAATTTGCTTTTAGTCACTGGACTTTTGGTTGTGGCTGATATTACATTAAGCAAATATAAAACACCCTAAAACTTTGATATGTGCCAATAAAAATATGTTCTAAAACCAGGAAGGAGAGAAAGCTTTCTAGAAAAATGTGTTTAGATATTCCTGAGAACTACTCTGAGGTATTAAAAAAAGAAAAAAAATCACAACCTACTCAGGAAGAGAAAGCAGGAAGTAGTCCATTTCACCAATAAAACATGAAGTTGACCAATGGATTTGATTCCACTGTAATAGTGAAATGGGAGGACAAGAGAAATTCATCATCATCTACCTCCCCCAGAAAGCTGCAGTAAGCACATATTTAGAACCCTACACTATTTCAGGGAGCCCAGTTAATCAATTCTTCCTGCTTGTAGGTATATATATGTATACGTGTGTGTATATATATATCTCCTGTGCTCTCTGATTATCTTCCTTCTAAACTTTGTGTAGAAACACAATTCAATGTATTGAAGGTACTAGGAGAACCCACATTTCATAGCTTCCAGATAAACCTAACACAGAGCCCTATGTCCTAGGTCAATATTTGACATATGCTGTTGCTGAGCTCCAACAGAAGAGATGAAGCTGTTTCATATCCTAGTCTGACACCACAACAAACCACATATGTTTTCCTAGTGGCAATTCATAAAATGAGAACCACCATGATGTAATCAGAGAAGCCCTGTTTATAAATGAATGCTGTTATCAATGTTTTCTCGTGTGGCAGGTCGATAAAAAAGCAGCATGAAAATAAATTAGCTGAGGAGATGAAGTCCTCCTTTCAGAAATAATGGTCCACAAAAGGCTTAATGTCCACCACCCAGACCAAGGCTGGATCACCGGGGTCTCCCCTACACTGAGTGCGCCGTTTCCATCTTGCAGGATAGCTTGTTCCTGCAGTAATAGAACACTTCCTAGATCCTGCAAAATTGCCAGGTCTGTTTGGGGAATGTGCTTGGTGGGATAGCAGGTCATCCTCTCTGCTTGAGACAAATATCAGCATACCAAAAACTGAAATGGAGTTTGCACCATCACTGTGAGGCAACAAAATTATCAACTAGGCGCTTTTGGCTCAATAAATGGCAATCAGGCCAGAGGCATTTATGGGAGGCAGATTTCTCCCTTGTACTCTAAAGGTGGCAAATTGTATGTTGACCAATGGCTGTCTCATTGTTGTGTCCATGAAGCTCATTCAGTCTTCCAATGATCCCTCCAATGAGTGTCTAGGCACAAAGGGGTACACAAAGATGCCCAAGAATTGTCCTGCAAGGTCCTGCTCAAGCCTATCTTTATCCTTTGTAGTCTATCCTAACAATTTCAATCACATCAACCTCTCCTCCCATGAAACTTGAACTCACTTCCTGCCTGAATTACTTACAGTGGTATTCATCATTTACTGCTTCATGCTGGTTGTTTTCCTTGTGTGTGCAGCCAGTTGTTTTCTGGATGCCCGATCCATTCACAGGGCTTCTGGTAAGAGCCCCAGTTCTCATTTGGGCAAGTCATGCTTATCAGCTTTATCAGAGTCCATCTTAGGACCTAGGCTTGAAAGATAGAGAAGAGGCATTCACTTATGACACTAGACTCGAGCCCTAAAGGAATGATCCACAGAGAGCCTGAGAAGGAAGCCAATACAGAGAGGACAGCAGAGCCCAGCTGAAGAGATGGAGAAATACTGAGACCTGTGGAGTTCTAAATCCAGTCCTAAATCCAGTAATGCCTGAAGTCAGTCTGAAGCTAGGACTTTCCAGTTGTATGAGACAATAAATTCTCAATTTTTGCTTAATCCAATTTGAATTGAGTTTTCTTCACTTGGAACTGAGAAAATCCTTATACAAGTGTGCCATATTTTATCAGCATAATTTAAGCTCCTCAAAGGAAGGGCCATGTTGAATGCTCCCCATAACCTTAGCTTAATAGAAAGTACATAATAGTCACTTAACAATATGTTGCTTCATGGATGTTCTGGATTGTTCTATTGTATTTGATGCTGATATTAGAAGGTAATTACCAATTCATAACACCCATGGCAAAACTACTTTGTAGCTACAGTGTTTGATCCTCCCTTTCTGACCCAAGTCAGGTTCTCCTCCTGAGTTCTGGACATCCTACCTAAAGCAGGCCATCCCTACCTCATTACCTGGTTCTTCAGAACTCACAACCCAAGTCTAGATTGACTCTAACAAAAGATCATTTTTCTACTTCCAAGTCATATCATATTTTCTTTATATGTATAGTGGCCAAATCTGAACCACTAAATGAAAACATATGAGAATTCCCTGTAAAACTCTGGCCACTTCTTCCCACAGGTGGGACCACCACACATACAAATCTCCATGAAATCCCCTGGGTGATTTGTTTCATGGATGCTGCCTGGTGGAATAATACATTTCCTACAAATTCTAGGACTACTCAACATGCCAGGCAAGCACTTTTTTCACAATTATATATTAAGACATTAATATAAGTAAATAAGATGGGTGTGCGTGTGTATCTATGTATATGTCTCTATGTGTGAGTCTGTGTGTACCTGTGTGTGTGTCTGTGTGTGCTGATATATTGGATCACTAAAAATTCCATGGTCACCTTGATCAGAAAAGCAAGCATTCACTTTGCTCACATTTGAAACACACTGGTACACGCTGCTCTGTGAATTTTTTTTCAGGTTCTCTGAAGTCACAGTCCTTCACTGAGCATGCTCACTGTAGACTCCGTTGTGAAATGTCTACACCTGTGAGCATTATCATTCACCCACTTGAAGATTAGGTGCTTACTGGGCCAGGCAATATTTCTAGGACCTGAGGATATGGTGGCAAATAAGAGAGTCAAGATGCCAGCCTTTGTAGAGTTTATATTCAAATGAAGGTGAAAAGCAAACAAATAATAAATAAATGATTAAGGTGATTTCAGACAGTGGCATGGAATATGGTGGAAATTACACTAAGTGGACACATCTTGAACTTACATGCTATATGCTCCCATTTGAAAATCTATGTAAGTATGGGCTCTGTGGTCCTTTTGGACAGCTTAGCTGTCTTATCTTTGAACCCATGTCAAAAAATCTTTCTCACTTCAGAGTGAGATATTCAGGGTGATATCCCCTTTACTGGAAACTGCCAGTTCTCTCCTTTTTCTTTTTCTTCCTACACTTTCTTTTCACTGGGAGAGTCCTATTTCTTTCCTTTGGAGGTACTCTGAGAGGGTTCTAGCACCCTTTCTCTAATACAATCCTGAATTACAGGCATGTTAGGCTAATTCTGAAAATACCACCTTGTGCCCAGTGAGCAGCTCTTTTCACTCACGAGAATTGGCAGCCAGAAGCTGAAGACTGCAGATATACTAAGCTGGGTGAAAGGACAGAGTCCGTAGATTCCCTATATATAACTTCCATCACCTGCAGCCACAGATGTCATACAAGTGGTTAACCGCCACTCCTCCTGAAGTTATGGGAAGGTCTCCCTTCAGACAAGGCTCTAGCGTGGTCTGTCTAGAGCACCAGTGCCCTCTCCTGGACGAGCTGTGAATGGAGCATGCACATCCTGCCTCCCTAAAACAGGAGCCCAACACACAACAACCCTGGGCACTGCCCTCCTTCTCTGCAGATGAGGAAGATTGCGGTGTGCTGTCAGAAGCAGCTGACCCAGTCCTCTCTCCATTCCCACCCCCCAAAAAAACAATCTTCTCCTACCAGTATCTCACTCCTGAAATCACCGTCTTAAAGTTTCTTTCCTCGTAAGTCTTCTATCCCAGCCAAATATGAATCTTCTGAGGACGATTCACTTTCAGAAGTTATGCACCATTTGCCAGTTATTAAGAATCAGTTTATTTCCTTAAGAGTTGACTTTAACCTTAAGACAAAAAGGAAAGCTCTTGGGGGCACTGGGCTACTCAGGGTACTAGAATGGTTCAGGAAAAGAGGCTCTGCACTAAGAAGAGGATAAATTTGACTTACTAGATTCACTTATATTATTAATTCAGTGCTCCAATAACTCTACAAGACAAAAAGCTGTTATTATCCTGATACATTTTATAGATGAGGAAATCGAGCTTGACATCAAAGTGTCTGGCATATGGCTGATACTCAGGAAATTAAGCCTTCTTTACTCTGCTATTGCATGCTGTTCAGTAGATGTTCCAAGAGAGAATTTGCAAAAACGGGGTCATTTTAATTTCTACTGATATGCAAGCATTTGGAGAGAGAGAGGGAACGGGAAAAGCAGACCAAAAACAAACAAACCAACCAAAAAAACTAACCAAAACTGCCTTTTCTTGAGTTTGAGATCAATCTGAATTTTTATCCAATGCATTTTTTAATTCCACAATTTAAGAAAAATCTTAGATTTCTAATTAACAAAGCATTTACACCAAGATTTGTAATATTTTTCTGTAAGTGAAAGTTTACAGAGCTTCTTCTTAATAGGCACGTTTTTCTAATGCCGTTACTCATCTTTATTCAAAACTTGGGCTAGCTCCTAACCCCATCATGAAAGGGACATCTATCTCATCAATACAGCAGCTAATGCCTTCCATGCAATCTTGACAAATGTGGCTAACAGAAGCCAGCATTCCCCTACAAAACCAAGATCTGGGGTCAAGGGAGGACAGAGGCCATGTCACACTAACCACAATATTATTATTAATGACATTATCATTATCTCCTTATCATTGGAGGCTGTGATGATATACATTGGCAGGAGGAGGCCTTTAATGGATTTATGTCGGACCAGGAATGTTTAACTTCAAGATAAGATAAGAGAGGTCACTGGGGAAGAATTCTCCCCATACAGCTTGGGAAGGTGTGCTATTTCTCCTTGAAGAGTGAGAGCATGGGAATCTGGCTAACTCTTTATTCCCAAGAACATACTGGTTCTTTGGCAGGGAGAGCTTGCTTGGAAGTGTCCCAGTAGCAACAGGAGAAGCCAATTTAGGATTGAAAATTGTAGTAGGAAATCTACCTGATGAGTAAGTTCTAGGCAAATAACTAAGAGATGCCCCAAATATCCTTTACTTAAGGAAATTTTGCATGTCAATGTTCCCCTTCAGGAAAATCCTATAGAACCCCTGATAATAATGGCACAGAGAGTAAATCACTAGTGGCCAGAGAGGTTAAGTAGGTTTCACAAGGTGACCCAGCTAGTAAGTGACAGAGTTAGTGCTTAAGTCCTGGTCACCCATGCTACTTGTCCCAAGTAGAACAGCTAGACTCTTGCTAAGTCTCATGTACATAGCCAATTAGTGTTTGCTGATTGCAATTATTTCTTTCTGTTTTGCTATGTGTCAATTTAATACCTAAGCAGTAGTGGAGCTTCTTTCTATTATCAGTCATGTAGTTGAGCCTTAGCATCCTATGGAACCATATTCCTTGATTCTCATGTTTTATGGCCAGTATATAGGTGTGGCCATCGCCACATGACCTTTGGACCCCATGCATCAAAGTTAAAAGTTAGTCTTGACTAGCACAAAATCAAGTTCAAGTCGGTCTCAGTTGGCACCACATTTCACAAGCGAGTGAAGTATTAGCTGATTCTTACACACACACACACACACACACACACAAACACTTTAATAGGGCCTTGACTTTCACACCCAATAAATCAGAGCTCTTTTTTTATTTACAAGAATTCACCATGAGGACCAGAGCCTCTAGAGTTTATCTCCCTTGTCATGGTAGTCTCACCATTAGGGGAGTTTATCACATTCCAGGTGACTGATTTGCTCTACTTTGTGAGAGGAGACCTTAAGATGGCAACAGAGAGAGAAGAGCATTGGAATATTCTGGAGAACAATACAGAGCAAGTTCCCTTCCTCCTTGAGATAATTCATCTAGGCCATCAAATTGTTGATTGTAAAGAATGCAGTTACGGTTGTCAGTTCTGTTAATTTTTTTTTAATACAAATCCAAGTCCAGATCTATGTTACAATTAGGAATTCAATTTCCAATCTGAAGTGGCAAAAAGTCTTCAGTTTACAGGCCTTCTGGTTGATGAAAGCATGCAAAAGCTATATGAAATTTAGAGCTTGCCCATGCAGCCAAGTTTGGCTTATCCCGGTATTAATTAGCCATACTTGATCTCTCCTCTTTCTTCCTTCTTTTTCTGGCTGCCCACCTTTTCCCATTTCTCCTCTGGGTTGACAAGTGAAAGAAAGGAACATGAAATTTGTATCCGCCAAATGCTTGGAATTGTAATTTTGGTGAAGGTGATAGTACGAAAGGAGGACCTCCCTCCCCCAAGGCCGTGGTTAGCTGAGACTTGGTTTTGGACATTCCTTCTTCTTTCAAAAAAAAGAACTAAGGAAGTATACATTCCAGCATGTATTTGCTATCTCCAAGAAAATCTCCTTTTCTCCCCCACAGCTGCTTGCCAAGTCCCAGAAGGTTTCCGGGATCAATGACCCTCATCTCTCCACTCAGACACTTCCACATGTGTGAATATGTGGTCCTTGCAGCCTGGACCCACTCACTCCAAACAGATGTTAATTTGATGGCTTAAGATTGGACCTCTCTTGAGGTCTGGCTTCTGGCTTCTATCTTCATCACTATATTACGATGGCGATAACCTCCCTGAAGTCAGAAAAACATTCTGATAAGCCTGATGGATCCTGAATTTGAAACTGAACAGATAACCAACGTGTATTATGGTAAACTTTTCACCTACTTCCTAAGATATATGTCCCCCAAGACAAAGACAGGGGTTCACGGTTTTGGGTTCATAAAAGACCTCTCTCTCATTTGTTTTTTCATTAAAAATTACTGCCTTAAAATAATACAACCTACTCTACCCAGTGGGCTTTGATTTTTACCAGCTTCCGGTGAGAGCCAGGATCATCATAATCAGGAAATTAATGAAGCGCCTTCCCTTAGAAAATTTTGGGCTCTGAAAGAATTAGAAGACACCAAGGAGACTTTAAGCATAGTGATACTCATTGGCTATCTTTAAACAAGGACCCTAGATATTAACCCAGTGTGAGAAATTGTAACTATCCCTTTGCACGGCTAAAGATACAGAAGCATGGGGAACTAAAATGATTTCTTACTGTTATGCCCTAGTGGAAAGGGCCTGACCTGGAAGTCAAGCAGATCAAAGCTTACATCTTGGCTCCTAAACTGACCGGCTAGGTGTACTTGGGCAAATGACTGGACAGAGCTAGGTATATATTTCTTCAGAGGTAAGATGAAGATAATACTATCGACCTTCCTATATTATTAGGAGACTTCAGAGATAATCTTTCCTTCAGCACACATGTTCCGAAGGGACACCAAATTCCAGAGCTTCCCTGTTAACCATGACTTCAAACTCTAATTCATGAATAAACTATGTATAAATGACATTTTTGTTGTTGTTTTAAGAGGCTTCCTAACCTGAAGTAGAGATAATATTGGCCAAGTGCTTTCATAGTGGCAGAAACACAGGCTTAAGTTGGAAAAAAAAAAAAATCAAATAATCATTAAACTGTAAAAAGTTCCCAGAACAGGTAAATTAATGTGTCTTAGAGACTTGGAAATATCTGCACTAAGGTCAGATATTTGGTTGAGTTGGCAAGGAACAAGATCTGACCTATGATGAGGTAGGAAGGGTGGGGGCAAGCTCTAGAACATTCTAGAAAAAGCCACTGACTGATCCTTCTACTCAAACAAGCCTCATCTCTGCCAGACCCTGATTTGTTCACAGTGGAGCCAGAGGTTTCTTGCAGAGAAAACCACCTCAAAGAGAAGACAAATCAGGACCACACTTGGAGGTGGCTGAGTAGACCTTCACTGCTTCCTTCCTGTTTGCTGATGCCTCAAATTCCTTTAACTTGAGCGGAACACCTTTCATCCCATAATTAGAGCTAAAAGCCTTCAACGTCACAGGCTGGTTTGAGACAACGTGTTGATGCATACGAGTTCCCGTCAAAATATAATCAGTCAATCAGTCAACAAGTGTCAATGACCAGTTAACAGATTCTCTCTGTTTTGAGAGAGGAAAGAGGTGACGGGGCAAGGCTGTGGTCTGCTGAGAGGAGAGAAAGGGTCGCCACTAGAGACGGGAGTCTGCTGACTTCAGAGCTTTGCTTCCGGTGGGACCTGTTGTCTGCAGCTGGGAGGTAGTGACAGAATCTGAGCTCTGAGATTTGGTTTGGGGGTTTTCTGGATTTTTGCTTTTGGTTTGGTTTTGTTTTGTTTGGGGACGAGGTATGGTAGGAAGGCCTCAACAAATAACATAAACCTGTTAGCAATGGTTTATGAACTGCTTCTCCTTTGTGGTTGTTTCTTTTTCATGAGGTTGATTAGCTTCTTACTTAAAAAAATAAAGCTCCTGATGGATTGATCTATTCGGGGCTCGAAGGGAGATTCTGCTCCATATCAGATGCCTTATCTCCCACTGGAACGTGACCCTTTCATGATTGCCCAGCGCACTCAGTCAAACATTCAGGTTTATGCTTATACCGAAAGTCAAGGTGTTGCTATAATTTCAATGTTTCCCACCCCCACTCCTCTAGGATTTCAGTATGACTTGGGAGAGATTTAACCAGAAAGTAGGTTTAGGATCTTGATCAAAGGATTAGTTTCTGGTGGTCTGGAGTTAATCTCCCACTTCAGCCCATAGCAGGCCAGGCTTCAAGATCCTCTGACAATCCTTTTCACATTTCCTCAAAGCCCAATGGAGAACACATTGATTTTGGAGCCTGAAGACCTGGTGCTTGGCACAATGTGAATCACATGGTAAGAGTTTACATCTGTCTAGCTGGATATGAGTCTACTTCTTCCTGGGATGGTGGGTCATAGACCCAGCTGACCAAGGTTTTGCCATCATGCAATCGTGGCAGTTGTCCTGGGTTATCAACAAACAGTGGACAATCTCATAGGAGGTTTTTATGAACCAGCCCACCTGCATTTCATTGGTCAGAACTCAGTCATATGTCCATAGCCAATGCACGAGAGGCTGGAAAAGAAGCCTGTCTGTGGGCATCTAACTAGTCCCTGCCATAGTGCTCAATAAATATGGAATGAATGGTTCTGAGTCCCAGACTGGTTGTTACAAGCCTTGTGATTAGAGATGAATCTCTAAACCTAAAAAGATCTGTCAAGTTTTATCTGTGAAAACAGGTATAATACCCCAGAGGTTGGTTGGTTGGTTTGTTTCATTTCTTTTGTTTTATTTTGCTTTGTTTGATAGAGGTTTTGATGAAAATGAATAAATGAAAGGACTGATAGAGTGATAACATGGAGTAAGATTCTTTTTCCGATGGATTCTCAACTAGAATGGCTGAAAAGCAAGTCTGAGGACTCCGTGTGCAAAAAAACACTAGTAACACAATAATGGCATAATTTTAAATGATAGACTGTTCTCTTTTTCTTCCTTCAAATTATATAATATACCTCTGAGAACATACATAACTCGGTCTGAATCCCCCTTGGTCAACTGAAAGAAAACTTCACAAATTAAAATCCCCAATTTGTTATTCACATGTGCCCAATGACCTGTGTGCACAGTTATTCATTACAGCATTATTTGTAATAGCACAACATTGGAAACAACCTAAACGTCCCTGTTCCAAATTATCCTAAGCCAGTTTGACTCTTCAACAAATGTCAGTTTCTTTTGATAAATATCAGTAGGCTCTGGCTGTTAGAATTATATGGGGCCTCTATGTCCCTTTCCTTATAGCCTCTCTTCCAGATCCTTCTTTACAATGAAAGCAATTCTCAGGACAAATTCCACTAAGTGTACAAACATTTACTATCAAGCAATGTAAAGAATCAGATACTCAACCAAGTTCTATATTTGAAGATGGCTGTTTGCAGCCTTAGGTCCTCCAAATGGCATAAGCCAGAATATGCAAAAAGAAGGCCTGGCCAGATTTTCTGTTCAGGTGCAGTGACAAAGTGCTCCAGAAAGTGAAGGATTCGGAACCAGTCAGTCACCTCTGCATCTTGAAAGTCAAGGCAATAGCAGGAGGTGACTTGGAGAGATTCCTTTACCTTGTTCATTCATGCACCATGGTATCTATAAGATCTTCCCAAACCACCACCTGTTTTGCACCCCACTCAATTCAATCCCTTAAACTAGTTAACAAACCCTTCTGGTGCAGATTTCAATAAGGATGTTTGAAGCGCTAAGCAAACACCCTGAAGTGTTGATTGCTCATTAGATTACTTCAAATGCTAACTAACCACTCCCAAAGGACAGATGGGTTTTCCCTCATGCACGCATCACAGAATTTACTCTAAATTATTTCAAAAGAAAATTACCATAGAGACAATGTACTTTTCCATCAATAGGGGGCTGGTTAAATAAATCATTACATACCCATACAATGAAATACTATATAGCTATAGTAAAGAATGCAAGCACAATTCATGTATAGCTGTAGAGACATGAAATGCTCTTCAGGTTATATACTCAGGTGACAACAGAAAAGCACAAGACGACGTGTACAGTATGCCTCCACAGGAGAGGAGAAAAAGGGAAAAAGAATTTATATATAATATATATGCACAAATATCATTAAAAATGTACAAGAAGTAGATTAGATTGCTTATGTGGGGGAATAAGGTAGTAGAAGGTACTGGGATGGGAAAGAGACATTTTGCTACTTACCCTTTCGTGCCATTTCAAAAATAAATTAAATATAAAAAATTAAAGCACTGATTGTTTCAAACATACTGAGGCTAGGTGCCCCTTAGTTACTGTTTACATATTTATTTGTTGTGCAGATGTGGCAAAGAAGACCAAGCTCAACACAAATGCCTGACTAGTGGTCAGGGAAGCTCTGTTCTTCTCTACAAAGCTGTGCCCAGCTGGGAGCTGCTCTTTCCCTCTCTGACAGCATGTACCCTGGCTCTTTCCATTTCATTCTGTGTCCCACTCCCCATTAGCCGCAAAGGCCCCTGGTCCTCAGTGCTGGGCCTGTCTGCGTTGGCTCAGCAGCTTTGTTTTCTGCCTCGCTCACATCCTGAACAAAGTACCCAAGCAGAAGGTAAAGAATGACATGCACTTCTTTCCCTCGCAGTTAAAGATGGATTCATTAAGGACCTGGAGCAAAATATGCTCAACAAAAGCCAAAAACATTAAGAGGGGCTGTTTGTATCAAAAACACTTCACAATTCACAGATTTTTGATGCCATTCTGCCCTTAAATTGATTTCAGGGGGAACCCGGTGAACTTTTGTCCTTGAGGAAGTCCCCCTTTCTCCCTCCTGCTCCTGCCCTTCTTTCTCCAGCTTCTTTCATTCCCTCCCAATCAAAACACCACCGTGAACACTCCCTAATCACTATTTTGCTGTCAGGCTTAAATGGGTCAAAGCTCCAGTCACTAGGGAAACAAGAAGCAGTTTGTTTAGCTAAGACGTGGGGCTGTACAAAGGCTTGCTCAAATGCCGGTTTTCATACGCTAAGACGTTATAAAGGAAGCATTCCCGCTGGGCTGGAGGCCAGTTGGGGTCCAGCCAGGGCTGATCCTTTACAGGGAGGCATTGGACAGGCTGGGCAGTGAGCAAATCCTCCTCACTTCTAACTGGACGGCAGATGTGGTGAGCTGGCATCTCCCAGGCTTTTTTGGGCACAGAAGACAGGCCTAGTGTGACCCACACAACGTTTGCAAAGGAATTTTTAATTAGCAACCAATAGCTAAAAAAAATCAGTGATTTCACAAAATTCTGGCTCTTAGTATCCTTGATAGTACGTTTGTCCAGCCAAGACCGGAATCCCTCCAAGGTGAGGCTTATGTGAGCTGAGTGATGGCTGCCCCCTGGGGACAAGGCACACTCTAATTTCACATGGTCCCCAGGTACCTGGCTGTTCTGGTGACTATTTACATCTATTGTCAAGTGATAAATTATCCCCCAAATGTGGTGATTTCAAACAATCATTTTATTTGGCTCATGACTTTGTGATTGCAGTCAGATGTTGGCTGGGGCTGCAGGCTTCCAAAGGTTCAATTGAGCCTGAGATCCAAGATGGCTCACTTACAGGGCTGAGAATTGAGACAGTTGATATTGGCCAGGAGCTTGGCTGGGCTGTAGATTGGAGCACCTGTACAGGGCCCCTTACACAGGACCTAGCTTCCCTCTTAGAGAACATTCTTAGAGGCAAAACTATGCGGTCTTTTGTGGCCTCATCTCAGAAGTCCTAGTTTATCGGCTGAAGCATTCATAAGCCCCCCTGAGCTCACTGGGCAAGTACAGAGACCCTACCTCTCGATGTGAGGGGTGTCCAAAAATTTCAGTCTCAATTACCTGACCTGCTTCACTCCTGGAGGCTTTAGAGTATGGGTCCCTGGGGCCTGAATGAATGTTGATGGGAAAGAATCTTCTTCATCCCTTCCCCTTCCTGCTGTCTGCCCTCCTTAGATGTGGGTGGGAGAGATGGACAGGATGAAGACAACCTGTCCCCAACAACCCGTGACATGTCTCTCATTGTCCCTATTTCACAGACGTGGAAACAGAGGCTCAGAGTGCACTCTGTGTTTACTGAGTGCAACCCCCAGACAATTTATTTCTTCATCTCACAAGTGTTTGTAGAGCACCTACCATCTGACAGATACTTTCTATACATATTTTCACTCAATACTCACAGCTATCCTGGGAGGTAGGTATTATTCCCATTCTGCAGATGGGGAAATTGAGGTTCAAAGAATCCAGTACTTTGAGTGAAGTTGCAGAGCTTTTAAAGGATAGATGCGGGATTCTCAAGCAGCTCCTGGAGTGTGTCACAGTACATGGGGGATTATAATGTTTGTGTAGGTCCCTGAACAATATCTCTATAAATGTATGGTGAAGTACTTCATCTCTGGGCAAAAGAAGATATTGTCCATTCATACGTGACTCCTCTGGACAGTGTCACATGCTGGAGATCCTGCATGAAGTTCCTCGCTTTGAAGGGTGAAATTTGGAAATTCACAGGTCCTTTTGTTGTCAGCCGTATCCTGAGAAACTAAACTGATCTTAAATCAGGATCACACCTTACCCCAACAAACTAATAATAATGCAGAAGATGTCATTCACAAACAGAATTATGTTTTCTTGGCAGCAAATCTGGCATTTGAGCCTCCAGCCCCAGACTGCAGAATTCAGGTACGTGCACACATCCATGAAAGGGGCTGGTCTCTCATTTCCTTCTCTATCCTGGTGTCTGGGATTAGATAAGAAACAAATGGAAGCGGGAGAGATAAGAGAGGAGCAGTGAATGAGGGAGATGCTAATTACTTGTGGTCTCAGAAAAACAAGGCCCTGGGCAAAAGTGTGGGAAAATATGCCCAAAATCCGGCCAGCATTTCTAGGTTATACACATGGCCCACCCTTTCTGGTTTGAGAATTTTCAAGACTCCTCTCCCCTTCCAGTCAACCTTCTTTCTTCCTTCCAATGAAACTGTTTCCTGACATGAAAAGCAAGTCTGTTCTGTTCCCATTAACACAATGGGTGGAGTGGGAGTTGTGAATCAATATTTACTGTTATGTGTGAGGCTTTGTCAAGATGTAGACAACCTGTCCCCAACAACCCGTGACATGTCTCTCATTGTTCCTGTTTCATAGATGTGGAAACAGAGGCTCAGAGGATTTCAGAATATTGCCAAAGCTTATACAGCCAGAAGGTGGTAGATTGAGGATTTCAATCCAGTGCACAGTGGTTTCTGTGTACACACTATGGTGGTGTTATTTAAACAAACCTGGGAGAATTACACATAGAATAGAGGGTTGGAGTAAGACTCTTGGAAGTCTTTGACTACTTTGTGACCTAAGAGGTAAACAAGAGGCTAGATGAAGAGGTAGATGTGTTCTGGTTTGCTATTGCTACCATTATGCAAAATACCAGAAATGGATTGGCTTTCATAAAAGGGGTTTAATTTGGCTACAAATTTACAGTTCTATTGTCATAAAAGTGTCTAAACTAAGGCATCAACAAGCTGAAGAATGGAATGGCTGGTGGCATCTGGAACACCTCTTTCAGCTGCGAAGGCATGTGGCTGACATCTGCTGGTCCTTTGCTCCTGGGTTGCATTTCAAAATGGCTTTCTCCAAAATGTGTCTGGGTTTCTCTTAGCTCCTCTCTCTCAGTTCCAGTGCACCCTGGCTTGTTCTCCCAGGGCGTTTCTTCGAAGCACTAGGGGTTGTCTCTTAGCTTCTCCAAGGCAAACTCTGGGCCTTATCTCTTAGCTTAGCATCTTCAAACATCCTTCTGTCTGCATCTTCAAGCATCTCCAAGCATCAGCATCAGCAAGCATCTCAGTCTGTGTTGGCCCTCAGCTTCTCTCTTAAATATTCCAGTGAACTAATTAAGACCGACCCTGAATAGGTGGGGCCACACCTCCATGGAAATAATCTAATCAAAATTATCACCCACAGTTGGGTGAGTCACATCTCCATGAAAACAATCAAAAGGTTCCACCCTAATCAAAAGACTAATAAATCTGTACCCACAAGATTGCATCAAAGAACATGGCCTTTTGGAGGACATAATAGATTCAAATACAATGTGGAAATGGATTCAAAGCACAATGTGGAAAAAGATAAAACAAAGGAAGGAAGGGAGGGAGGGAGGAAATAAGTAAAGAAAGAAGTAAGGAAAGAAGAAAATAAAAAAGAAATCTTTATTCTTCACTTTGCAATTATATTTAAATTTGAGAGAAATACAAGAGGCAGAAGCAGATTTGAAAGATAGAAAAAATATCCCATTGCTTTAATATGTTTAGAACTATAAATACATGTCTTTGAGTTAATTGCTGCATGACAAACTACCCCAGTGGTTGAAAACACTGATTTATTATTTCTGATGAGTCTGTGGTTGACTGGATTCATCTTCTCCACAGCCTTCAGCTGAGGTCCCTCGCTTGGCCCATTCAGCTGACAGTTGGGCTGAACTGAAAGATCCAAGAAGGTTTCACTCACATCCTGTCCCCTCTGTGCTCTTCTGTGGGTAGGCTGAAAAGAAAATGCCTCCCCCCACAAAGATTATTCACTTCCTAATCCCCGGAAGCTGTGAATATAACTTTATACGGCAAAAGAAGTGATTAAGTTAAGGCTCTCAAGAGGATGCATTTGTCCTGAGTTGTCAGAGCAAGCCCTAAATGTGGCCACATGTCCCCTTACACAAGAAGCAGACGGAGTGTTCACACAGACACGAGGAGAAGGCGACGTGAGGACAGGGGCGGAGAGTAGAGAGCTGACGTCACCAGTCCAGGAGCTCTGGCAGGGGCTGCAAGAGGCAAAGAGCAGACTCTCCCCAAGAGCCACCAGATGGAGCACAGTCCTGCCAACACCTTGACTCCAGACTTCAGACCTCACAACTGCGAGAGGATAAAATTCTGCTGCTTTAAGTTACCAAGTTCATGATCATTTGTTATGGCAGTCACAGGAAACTGAAACATGGCAGGAGATTGCCTCGTGGTCCCCTGAGGGACATGTTCTAGACCCAGGCCCTGGTCCTGGCTGTGGGCGCATTTGTAAATAGGATCTTCAAAGATCCAGATGGAATCAGGGTGGGCTCCAGTCTAGTATGATTGGAGTCCTTATGAGCAAAGGAAATTTGGATATGGAAGTACAAGTCACAGGAGAAGACAGAAAGAGAGATTGCCCTGTGATGGTGACAAGGATTGACAGTCACGAGCCACCACCAGAATCCTACAGAGAAAACATGCTCTGTTGTTTGGGTTTGCTAAAGTTGCCAAAATGCAGTACACCAGAAATGGGTTGGCTTTTACAATGGGGATTCATTAACTTACAAGCTTCGAGTTCTGAGGTTGTGAAAATATCCCAAATCTAGGCATCACAAAGACGATATCTGGACTCGGAGTGGCTGCCGGCATCCTCAGTGCCTCTGACACATGGCAAGGCATGTGGCGGGTCTGCTGGTCTCTTCCTTCTCTCCTGGGTTTCTTGCTTTCAGCTTCTGGCTTCTCTCTCTGTGGCTTTCTTTCTCAGCTTCTCTAACTTTCTCTCTGTCTCTCTCCACATTCATCCCATTTATAAAAGACTCCAGTAAAAGGATCCTATTTAAGATCCTACTCATCAAAAGATCCTACTTACAATAGGTCTACACCCACAGGAATGGATTAGTGTGCTGGTTTGGATGTATTATGTCCTGCAAAACGCCATGTTCTCTAATGAACTCTTATGGGTGAAGACTTATTCGTGTTGATTAGGTTGGAACCTTTTGATTGAGTGTTTCCATGGAGATATGACCCATCCAATTGTGACTGACACCTTTGATTAGAGTGTGACCTCTTGATTGAATAGAAATGTGGCCCCACCCATTCAGGGTGGGTCTCGATTAGTTCACTGGAGTCCTATAAAAAGAGCTCACAAACAGAGGGACCTCGGAGCAACTGAGAGTGACATGTTGGAGAAAAGCTGCAGCTAAAAGAGATATTTTGGAGAACGCCATTTTGAAACACAACCTGGGAGCAAAGGAAGAAGATGCCAGCCACATGCCTTCCCAGCTAACAGGGGTTTTCCAGACACTATCATCCATCCTCCAGTGAAGTTACCCTATTGTTGATGCCTTACCTTGGACACTTTATGGCCTTAAGACTGTAACTTTGTAACCAAAAAACCCCCTTTATAAAAGCAAATCCATTTCTAGTATTTTGCATAATGGCAGCATTAGCAAACCGGAACAATTAGCTTTAAGAACATGCTATTTTCTGGGGTGCATACAGCTTCAAGCCATCTCACCTGCTGATGCCTTGATTTTGGACTTTGAACCTCCAAACTGTGAGCCAAGAAATCCCTGTTGTTTAAGTCAACCAGTGTGTGGTATTTGTCATAGCAGCCTCGGCAAATCAAGATACACATCTTCCAAGTGGCCTCTCCATGTGACTACCTTGGACTTTCCCACAGCCAATGGCCTCAAGTTGGATTTCTTACAAGGAGGATGGCCTCCCCTGAGCAAAAGCAAAAGCTTCCAGGTTTTTTCAATGCTAGGCTCAGAACTGGCACAGCATCATGCTGCAAACTGCAAGGGCAGGGGAGGGTTGGAGTGACATGCACTTACTGGAAGAGGAGAAATGAATGGAGGCCATCTTGGAAATGATCTACCACAATATGTAACATGCATTAATGTTCTGTGAGGTCATTTTAAGTTCTCTGAGGGCTGAGAATTATTTATTCCAGTTGTTAAAGCATTTGTTAAAACAATGCATATGATCCATAAAAAAATTACAAACTATAACTGTATGGAAGGATACATAAAATGAAAAGTATAATTCCTTCCCAATCCCGTTTCCCATTTCTGGTGATTTCTTCATCTCTTTACCAATCTCCTTTTTAAATAATAGAAATACATATATTTTATATTTTTCCAAATGTAATATATTTATATGGCTTTTAAAATATGTTATTTTCAAAAGCTTGCCCACCCATTGCCCAATCATTGTGCTATGCCAAGATAATCACTTTTAAGATTTTAGTTGCTTCTTGAGGACTATAACTAACCTTTTTATTCCCCAAAATACTTGTCACAATTATTTAATAGTGAGTGCTAAGTCAGTGTTGACTGAACGGAATTGAATTCATTCAAACTTTCACAAACATACCTTACATTGCCTTTGAAATTGTCTTCTTCTTTTACTGCAACTTTAACCATCACTCTATTCTCCATTGAAAGTCCTTTTGGAATTCCAAAACATTTTTTTCATTGGAAATATAGTAAAATACCATTAAAAATGAAAAGTGAAAGAGGAAGGATAATATGAAATAATGACACATCCAAATTATAGAATAATCACAAAGAACAGAAGAACTGTCATTTTTTATCCCAGTTGCACAAACTAATAATTAAGAAAGTTTTGCAAAGCCAAGGTCTATAGTCAGCTGCTTTCATTAAAAGGTAAAGGTCATCTGAAATTAGTATATCAATTATTGCATCAGATGGATTCATGAAAGCCTTGGATATTCAACTCAACAATCATTTATTCAGCACTGTGTATGGATTGTCATCTGGAATCTATAGATGATGAAGATATATCTGTGTCTTTAGAAGAGCCCACTATTCAAAAGGGGAGATAGGTACAAGAAAGAAGAATACAAAGTAATGCTATGGAGAGAGGGAAGTGCTGGATGTGGAGCCTGCAAATATCCTTTATTCCAAGAGGGGAAACAATTGGTATGGGGTCAGTTTTAAATTCCACTTGGCATCAGAGTTGATGGTGGCTTTTGCTCCTTGAAATCTGGTATACATTTTCCTTTCATTTCCTTCTCTTCCCTACTTTTCCCTTCTCTTCCCTTTCTTTCTTTTCAGAAAATGCAAGGAGTGTAAATTTAAGCCCAAGGTAGCACTAAAAAATCAGTGAAGATCAAAAAGGTACCATATTCTTTATGCATAGAAATATATTCCATTAATGTCACAAGTTTCCAGCAAGCATTAGGAAGGACTCATTCTTCACCTTCTCCAGGGTCTCAAAAACAACTGGACTTTATTTGTCATGGGCAGTCCCTTAACCAACCATTTTCTGCCCTTGGCCCCTTTCTTATTGCTATCTTAATACCCTGTGAGAACAATTCCCTAACAGGCTATTGGAATATAAATATAGTGCTGACAAGGGACAAGATCTTTGAAAATGCATCTCTTGTCAAGGTTTTCCGGAAGACAATCGAGGTCAAAGCCACATTGCCTGAAACCTGAGGTAGAGAGCTGCCGGATTTGTTAGGTGAGGGGCATGGGAGCTGAAGGAATGCTTAGATAGAAATCAATCAGAAATGGATTTTGTTCCCAGAGTGCTCTAGAAAGCACAAACGTCCCTCTAAGACTTTGTCTTTTTAAATGAAACATCCCATTCGATGCTTATCATGCAGTCATTCTGTCTTTTATTTCAACTTGCTTAGACCAAACAAGAGTGCAGTGCTTGCCAAACCTCACCATGAGAGAAGAATATGGGAGAAGGAGAAGGTCTGAACTGAGGCACAAAAGGACAAGGATGCCCTTGTTCTGCTTTCCAATGCCCTCCAGATCCACCTGTCTCAGCAAGGCTGTCCCCAGAAGCAGACCTAAGACAAGATTAGTGCAAATAGTTTATTTAGGAGGTGATCTCAGAAAGTTCTGGTAAGGGTACGGGGAAATGAGAAAGAGAAAGCAAAGAAGCCAGTAAGGGGTTATTATCAAGAAAATTATCAGTATAGCAACCGAGGCTCAAACCCCAGTGAGGACTCTAACAGAGACAGAAGCAAAGAAGCTGGGAGGACATGTTCCCATCCCATCCATCATTCAATGTGGGCAATTCCCAGAGGCATTCTCTCTAAAGAACCCTCCCTGTATTTCTCTTGTCCTCTGCATTTTTAAGTTAGATATATTTTCTTCTTCACAGGGAAGAGAGAATGAGAAAAAAAGTTGAGTAAAAAGGGAACCCCCAAGCATGTGGTTATATTAAAAAATCAGACTAAGAATTATTTTGATGAGGTTTGGGCCACAGGGGAGGTTTCCTGCAGAACTGATGGGCATTTAGGGGGATTCTTGTCCCATATTTGTACTAAATAGCTCTGCTTTGATTAACAGTAATGACTGAAGGGAATAATTCAATGAGACTTGTCTTTCCATCCCTTTATTTCAGAGCAAGAAGCCCAATATCCCAGGTAAGAAAAAAAAATCAGTAAATTTACACACTGTGTTTTCCTTAAGCTGTCTACTCCCAAATTAAATTTTTATATATAACCTAAATATAACTGTGGCTCCATGTGGTCCAGTCCTGGGATGGTATCATATAAAAAGAAACATAGTTTGTTCAGAATAGTTGACAAAAATAAACACTTCAATTTTTCACTCAGTCTATGGAGCAAAAAAATACAGAAGAATGTATATATGCACATAAAAACATTTTTATAAGTTTTTTTCTCCATCTCTGTCCTTCTCAGTATCATTCAAAGGAATGATAGCTGTTTCCCAAAACTGATTTTCCCACTCTTTACTCTCCATACCTCCAAACTCCACCAACTCTAATCCTCTCAGCTTTTCTCTCTCTCTCCATGTCTCTCTCACTTTTTTTTGTTTTGTTTTTCTGTTTGTTTGTTGTACAGATCAACTAAACTCTTTAACATTTTTAGTTGTCTTTTTTTGTTTCCTTTGCCATTGCATGTAATCTCTATAATGACTGTTATACAGAAAGCAATATACTTCCCTCTAGAATCCATAGTGGGAAATGTATGTTTAGAGGGATAAGGAGTGGTTAGGAAGGATATAAGGTATGAAATAAGAAAGGATGTAAATACTAATTAATAGAGGAATATGTTTGTTCTTGTTTTACTCGTCTCTATCTATTTATTGATCTATATATCTTTATCTATCTATTGCAAAATGACTAAAACAAACATAATGAAGTATCCTCAGTTTTACTTTCTACCTTTGCCCCCTTTTCTTTTTTCCACCACCTACGTCCTCTGCCCTATGAATTTTGGCCAATAAACTGTAAGGCTTGCGAAAACAGTTCTCAGAAAATATTTCTGTGATAGTTACTGAACAAAGGACACAAAACAGGAATGATCCCCAACTACTAGTTTCAGTTAAACTTGAAAACTGTTGCCTATGTCAAAACTACAAGGACAGGTACCCAACTTTCCTGTACCCTATAAAAACCCTAACTTGCTTCATTTGGGGAGTCACCTGGTCTTCAGGTGCACACAGGTATGCAACTGAAGAATAGAGCCTTTAACAACCTCTATTTGAGTCCCTTAATTTATTTTCTTTTGACTCCAGCTAGATAGCTATCATAGCTAGCATATATACACATATATAATCATATATGCATATATATATATGATGTGTGTGCATACAAATTGTTAAGTTAAAAAGTACTTTCACATTCGCTATACTTGCTAATAGTCAACAACCCTATGGAATAAGCATGAATGTGGATTATTTTCCTCATTTTACAAGTGAGAAAATTAAAGCTCAAAGGACTTAGGTGGACTGGCCCAAGGTCACATGGTCACATGTCTACATATTTAAACCTGGGCTTTCTATTCTAAGTCTCCTGCATGTCACTGTATTATGTCATAGCATTTCAGGGTCGGTTTTGAGGACTTTGCCTTCTCAACTAATTTGCAACTAATTCTCAATACATCTTGCCACTCTTTATTCTCCCAGTCCCAGGAGGACCTGATATCGTGCAGACAATCCACTGTTTTGAGATCAATAGTCAAGCCCTGTTAGTCTATATGTGTGTATCTGTGATTATGTCTGTGTTTGAATGAGTGATTTATGACCATATATAATGCCTTCTCCCTATGGAAAAGGAGGGAATGGAGAAAATTACAAAGGAAACAAAATTGCCTCAATTTAATCAGTCATAATCATTGTTAATAATCAGGGTATATCTTTCATAAACACACACACATGCAAACCTAAATACTCTTAATAGCAAAACAATCTTAGGAAGGAAAAATTATAAGCCAATCTCATTCAAGAACACAGATGCAAAACTCAACAAAAATATTAGCAAGCTAAATCCCACAATTAATTTTAAAAAGATAATACACTGTGACTGAATTGATCTATTCCAGGAATTTAGGTTTGATTTGACATTAGGCAAGTTATTGCTGTAATGTACCACATTAACAGATTTTTAAAAAGCAACTATGATCTCAGTAGATGCAGAAATCGTATTCAAAAATGAATATTCATTCATGAGAAAATTGTTAAAGTGGGAATAGAGGGGAACTTCCTTAATCTGATAAATTGTATCTATATAGTGAATATTATATATGCAATAGTGAAAGATTAAAGTCATTCTCTTCTCTATCAGAAGTGAGACAAGGATGACTACTTTTCTTCAATATTGGATTGGAGACCAGTAGAGCAAGGGAAAAAAGAAAAGTATAAACATACTACTCAGAAAGGAGCAAACCAAACTCCTCCTAATCACATATAATATAAATGTCTACATAGGAAACTCAAAGAATATCCATAGAAACAAAACTAGAATTAACTAGAGTGTTTACCAGACTTTCTGGATATAAGTTTGATAGAAGAAAGACAATTGCATTCTATACAATAATTAGATAATCTAATTTTAAAAATTATAATAGCAATCAATAAGGGGTTCTTGTCACAACTTTTCTGTAGAAATTTCCAGTAGAATGCCTAATATACTGGGAGAAAGAATAGATAATATGACAAAAGTAAAAGTGGGTCCTTTCCCTATTGACTCCTCAGGAATGAGCTTCTATTTCTAAGTCATGTTCAGAGGAAGAGCTGTTTTATTTTTTTATTTTATTTATTTTATCTTATTTTATTTTTTATTTCCTTTGAAAAGACTATTGAGAATTGGAGAGCACATGGTTCCCTGATCCTGGGCTCTGGCTTGAAATTTAGCCTTAAGATTCTGAAGCCTTGGCAAGGATGGTAGATGCTAGGGGAACTTATTTCGAAGCTACAGTTTTCTGAATTGCAGGAGGTAGAGTTTGGAATACATCTCTACTGTAAGCTATTCCTTTTTCTGGGAAGTCATCCAAAATGAGCCACATAGTCACACACATGTCAAGTGGAGGCCAAATAGTGACTCCACCATTTGTTACTTTGTAAGGTGGGCTTTGCATGATTATGCAGAGGTGGTGTGTGTCGTGGGTAGTTCCATCTCTACAGACCCCTGATGTATCTTTTAGATGGTGCTGTGACTTGTTCTTGAGCAGTTGAGTATATTCTCATTCAAATTGATGAAATCAGAAGCTCTAGAATCAGAAGGGTATAGGAAGGACAAGGAGAATGATCTGGGGAGAGGGCCACAAGAAAAAAACACGGGTGGGCTTGGTAGAGCTCAAACTAGACTGCAGGGCTAATGACCCACATGTGGTTTTACTTAAGTCTAAACAACCCAGATTCGAGAAAATATTTAAAATCAGAGGAGTCATGCTTTCTCTGTAGCACAGAGGGAGAGATGCAACGGAAACAGCCTTCCACTCCTGCCCTCATTACACTTTGTTTATCTTTTTTAAGGATGTGGCATTATTATTGTCTGATGGGATTGTGCTGTGGGTTTGGAGCCAGCTGTCCTGATGGGACATGGATGTTCTGAAATTGTCAATGACCCTGGGAAGAAGAAGGTCCCAAGGAAGGAAAAGAAGACTTAGAAAGCTGACCTTACACCAGGCAAAGAGGAACAGATTCTTCTCTGTGGATCTTACCTTTTTGGGCATGGGCTCTGAATATATGTCTCTGGATGCTTCCAGCTAATATGAGAGAGATGGCCTCTGCCTTGAGGAGACATACAAAGGGTGAGGAAGGGAGGCAGCCTTTAAGGCCACCTAATGAGGCTGAGATATTCTGAAAGCAGCCTTCCCCCTGACTGGAGTATGGGAATAGACCTCCATACATTCCCCAGGCCACAAGTCAGGCTCTAATATTTAATGCTGAAGGCTTGCATATACAAAAACAGAGAGAAACCTTCCATTACATTTTCCTAGGCCAGTGATTCTTAAAGTGCAGCATCACTACCACCTGAAAACTTGTTAGGAAAGCAAATTTTGGGTTCCCATCCTAGACTTCCTGAACAGAGAACTTTGGGGGTGGAAGCCAGCAAGCTATGGTTTGACAGGCCTTCCAGGTGATTCCCACACATGAGAACCACTAGGCCGTCAGCAAAATCTCACACAGGTGAGTGGTAGCAAGTTAAATTTAACTTTCCATGTGACCTCCTTTGATCACTCTGCCTGGTAAGCATTTACCAACTACTTCCAGCTATCTACTTTCCAGGCATATAGCAGGGATTATATTTCCCAGTTGAATGGGACCACAAGACTAGTTCTTGCCAATGAATTGTAAAAGGAAGTATTTAATTGCCAATGAGTGACCCTGTGAGCTTTCTTTTTCTTTCTGTAGTAATGTTCAGGATAGTGGCTGCTCCATAAGCCTGGGACCCAGAGTGAGAAGACATGGAAAAGTCCCCCAACCTTTGTTCTTATAAATCACTAAGATTTGGGGATTATTTGTTTCTGCAGCCTAGCCTAGCCTAGCCCTAATGGATGTTACCTGAAACAATCGACCCACATGTTCTTGCAGTTTCAGTCAATGCTCTTAGTTCAGATAGAAACAGGTCCCAGTTTTTGTTTCTATCACAAATGGCTTACTGGCTCTATCTTCCCTGATAATCTGTGAAACGTATCCTGGGTCCCCTATATGGCCTTATACAGTGATGCGGACATAGCAGGAGCTTAATAAATACGTCTTAATCCATCTACCATAATGTACATCCATTTTAAAAGACCATTCTTCCTTTATAGCCCATTTCTGCCTTTAAAAATCTATCTACCACGAAGCGCTCCTCATAGTTTTCCCCTCAAATGAGCCCTTTTCCTCCTGACAGTACTTAAATCCAGCATTTGAGTCTCCTTGCTTTGTTGTAATTATTAACCGTGATTAGATACTCCAAGGGTTCTGGAGCAAGCGGGCAATTGAACATGTATAATTTTCCTGATTATTTCCCTGACTCAACCCAGAACAAATAAAAACAAACAACAGAAGTCAAAGAAGGAGTGTTTGTTTTCTCAGCTTGATCACTGTGGACTTACACCTCTTTTGCATTTGCACTAATGAGAATTACATGAGTAATTTCCCCACAGTGAACACAACTCTAAAATTCTTTCAGAGCCATTCTGAAGTGGTGGCAAGAACTTAAAGCTATTTTAGTGCATGGAACTAAGAAATGCCAACTACCAAGTAGTAAACATGAACTTAAACATCTTTGCAAAACCAGGTCACAAGGCTCCTGGAGATTGAGCATTGTGTCAGAGCCTGTCTTTGAATTTTTAAAAACCTGGCAAAGAATCTGGTACATTGTAAGAGCTCAGAAGATGTTTATTATTGAATGGATGGATGGATGGATAGATGGATGGATTATAAATAGCAAGCTATCATCAAGGTTTTCCTTTTAACTATTTCAGTAGAAGAATATAGAGACCAAGTTTTGGTTGCTGATGCCGGTGAGAAAAGCATGACTATCAAATTTGTGCTTTGGTTTTCCTTGCTGTATTCAAGACTAACTTTTGTTTAAAGGTTTCTGCTTTGATTAAAACCATTAAACTAGAACCATTAAACCTCATCCCAGGATCCCCACTCTGTCAGTAACTTTGCAGGCATTAGCAGCCTAGAAAAAGGCACAAAAAAAAAAAAAAGAAAAGAAAAGAAAACCCTTATTAAAACAGATGCTAGACCTTGGGACTAGATGACTAATTAGAAACATATGACAATAATTCTTAAATTACTTTTCAGTAAATGCTAACAATATTGATTTAACAAGCAAACAAATAAATAAATAGCTAATGCCTTAATCTGAAAAAGAATGGTGATGGCGTTATTTCCTTAACTTTACAACTCACTCTAAGCAGTCAGAGTGTTAGTAGAATAACTCTACAACTTAAGTCAAAGATCCTGGTGTGCCCTTGTGGCCAGGGAGATTTCAGTGTTTTACCCCAGATATTTAAATATTTAACAGCCAGACTCTGTTTCCATAATCCAGAGTAGAACAAAGAACTCTCTTCTCTGGAGGAAGATCTGGCAGAGGCAGCTGGGGGGAGGGAAGATGAGATGGCCCCTCCCTATTTCATCATTTCTTTCTGTCTACCTTTTCCCACATAGAATACTTTTCTGAGTAGCTAGGATAAATGAAGTGGAATGAGATAACTTATCTGATTAACTTATCACTAAAAATCTTTGCACTGTGCCTTAAATAAAGATTTGGTTGAAATAAAAGTTTCTATTTTCAAATTCAAATTAGTAAGAATAAAGTAATTATACTTCAGTATGAATTCATTTCCATACCCTTCCTTTTTTGTCTTGAATACCTTTGCCCACTCAGAATAACACAACAGTAAGCAACTCAGCTATACTCATCTCTCTGTTTATCTTATTTCTTTATATCATGTGGACAATTATTTTGTCTGAGAGAATTTAAGAGAGAACAGAGAAAGCACTTGGAAATGTAACTTTTCTTCACATTTATTTTTGTAGAACTAAATCCATAAAGCACAATATTCCTTTGCATTGTCCTCTTTTGATTAGGGTTATTAGTTGCAAGCAACAGAAATCTACTCTAGCTGATGTGAACAAATGAACTTATTAAAAGAATATTAGGGATTAGGAGCTAAGATGGCGGCATAGAGAGGAGTGGAAGACTGTTAGCCCCTCCATGGAACAATTCATAAACGACAAAAAAACTAGTAAATAACCTGGAATAACTGTGGGGAGACAAACGTGACTGTCCACTCACCATCCACCAACCTGAATTGGGAGGAATGCTCGAGATCGCAGCATAAAATCTGTAAGTAAAAACTGCGGACCCGCACTGAGAGCTGAGAGCCAAAAGCCCCTCCCTCACGGAAGCCTCGTGGTGCTAGACAACAGCACTCTCTCAGCCCAGTTCCAACTGGGGTTTTAATGTTAACTGCTCAACACAGACAGCAAATCCTCAACAAGCAGACAGAGGCTTTTGGTGACAACTGACCTTGGGAGAGTCGGGGGACATATCTGTCTCAGGACAGGGAGCCCAGAGGATCGGGTGCTATCTCTGGCTGATGGGTGAACCTGGGAGTTTTCTCTCCCTTTCTCTGTCTGTGGAGAAAACCTCAGCCATTTTCAGCCCACAGCACTTTGCAGTAAAGAAAGCCTCAGCTACTTTAAAATCAAAACACTTTGATCAGCAGAGTCAGAGAAACAAAGGACTTATTTATATGCAGATGACCTCTCTGGAGGGGGCATAGCTTCCCAAAAGGAAAGAGAGGGGCCCAGCTCTACTGCCTGCCTTTCTGGAACCAGACCCCAAAGCCTGGGGGAAGAGACCCACAGGCCACACCCTCTTACACCAGCCGGTGACAGGCTGACAGGTGCACCTGCCAGGCAGAAAAGCACAGGTGTGTCAATCCTCTAAGAAAAGCCATCAGGAAACTGGGTACTGAATATCTTCTCCTTCTGTGACCTGAGCCTGTTCTCATCTGGGAAAACCTGATTGGGGTGGCCTAGGAGGTCAGATGCCTAGACAACAGAAAACTACAACCTACACTAAGAAAAACGAAGTTATGGCCCAGTCAAAGGGACAAACATACACTTCAACTGAGATACAGGAATTTAAACAACTAATGCTAAATCAATTCAAAAAGTTTAGAGATTTCACAAAAGAGATAGAGGCTGTAAAGGAAACACTGGGCATACATAAGGCAGAAATCAAAAGTTCAAAAAAACAACTGGTAGAATCTATGGAAATGAAAGGCACAACCCAAGAGAGGAAAGACACAATGGAAACATACAACAGCAGATCTCAAGAGGCAGAAGAAAACACTCAGGAACTGGAGAACAAAATACCTGAAAGCCTACATGCAAAGGAGCAGATTGAGAAAAGAATGGAAAAAATATGAATAATGTCTCTGGGAACTTAAGGATGAAACAAAGTACAAGAATGTATGCATCATTGGTGTCCCAGAAGGAGAAGAGAAGGGAAAAGGGGCAGAAGCAATAATAGAGGAAATAATCAATGAAAATTTCCCATCTCTTATGAAAGACATAAAATTACAGATCCAAGAAGCGCCGCGTACTCCAAACAGAATAGATCTGAATAAGCCTACGCCAACACACTTAATAATCAGATTATCAAATGTCAAAGACAAAGAGAGAATCCTGAAAGCAGCAAGAGAAAAGCAATCCTTCACATACAAAGGAAGCTTAATAAGACTATGTGCAGATCTCTCAGCAGAAACCATGGAGGCAAGAAGGAAGTGGTGCGATATATTTAAGATACTGAAGGAGAAAAACCTCCAACCGAGAATCCTATATCCAGCAAAACTGTCCTTCAAATATGAGGGAGAGTTCAAAATATTTTCTGACAAACAGACAATGAGAGACTTTGTGAACAAGACACCTGCCCTACAGGAAATACTAAAGGGAGCACTACAGAGTGATAGGAGAAGACAGGAATGTGTGGTGTGGAACACAATTTTGGGAGATGGTAGCACAGCAATGTAAGTACACTGAACAAAGATAACTATGAATATGATTGAGAGAGGAAGGCTGGGAGCATGTGAGACACCAGAAGAAAGGAGGAAAGATAAAGACTAGGACTGTGTAACTTGGTGAAATCTAGAGTATTCAACAATTGTGATAAAATGTACAAATATGTTCTTTTACGAGGGAGAATAAGCAAATGTCAACCTTGCAAGGTGTTAAAAATGGGGAGGCACTGGGGGAGGGATGCAACCAACGTAAACTAGAAACTGTAACTAACAGAATCATTTTATTATTCTTCCTTTAATGGAACAAAAGCAATATACCAAGATAAATGCAGATAAGAGGGGGGGATAGGGGAAGCATGTTGGACATTTGACATTGTGGTGTTTCTGACTCTTTATTCTACTTTGATTTAAGGTTATTTTTCCTTTTGGTGCTTCCTAGCTGTCATTTTTTTTTCCTCTTTCTTTTGCCTCTCTACCTTCTTTGACTCTCCCTCCTGCCTTGTGGAAGAAATGCAGATGCCCTTATATAGATAGTGGAGAAGGTGGTAAACACATTGTATTAGTTAGGGTTCTCCTTGGAAACAGAATCAATGAGAGATGTCTCTTATTATCAAATTGTAAAAGTGACTCACGCAACTGCGGGAGCGCACGAGTCCAAATTCTGCAGAGCCGTCAACAAGCTGTCAACTCCAAGGAAGACGTCCGACGAACTCCTCGGGAAACGAACCAACAACTCTGACGAACTCCTCAGGAAACGAACCGGCAACTTTGACGAACTCCTCAGGAAATGAACTGGCAACTTCGACGAGCTCCCCAGGAAATGCTTCACTGAGCAGCTGAAGAAGAAGTGAAGGTTCTCTAACCATCCGGCTTATAAGCCTCCAACTGATCACCTGGACCAAATCCAGCCAATTGCATTCTCTCACTGTGGAAGCACGCCCCTTGATGAGTCATCAGTCAGCTGCAGTCAATCGACTGATGATCCGACAAACCAGCCCGTTGGTTTATTAACCATCCTCAAATAGCCTCACAGCAATCGTCAGGCCAGTGCCCGCTTGACCAGACAGCTAGGCCACCCAGCCAAGTTGACACATGAACCCAACCATCACAGTTCACCCCTTGTCAACTTGGCAGTCGTACACATCACCTAAAACCATATCTTCAAAATGAACGTTACAGCTTATGCCATATGATAAGGGGATAAGACAGAGAAGAAAGCAAAAATATTTTCTTCACAGACAAATACAAACATAATCATAACAAAACGAGGAGGAAATATTCATATCATCATAGTCCTCGTTTCTGTAACTGGTCACGTGGCCGTAGTTCATATTTATCACGACCTTCTTCCACTACCCATTCCATGTTCCCTTTACCCTCAGCAAGCACTTCAGATGGCCGTGGTTCTTTGCCTGGTGGGGTGACCCAAACCTTCATTCCTGAAGTTTCTTGGCCATTGGTAGTCCTGCCTGGATTGGGTTGTTGCAGTTTTCCATTGACTTGAATCACGGGGCATGGTAGTACTAAGAGACGCCCCAGGGGATCTCCTGTATGCCAGGAAAACTCTTCTTTACTTCCATTGTGTAGTTGCAGTGCTATTTCCCCTTCATAGTCAGGATCAATCACCCCAGCCAGTACAGTAATCCCCTTACTTGCCTGTTGATTCAGAGGCATAAGAAGCCCAAAGTGGCCAGGTGGCAGCCTTAACTTCCAGTTCAATGGGATTATTGTTGTGTTTCCTGGTGGAAGCACTCCTCCTTTTGGAACCAAGACTTGTAGACCAGCAGAGCTTAAACTTGCAGGGAAAGGAAGCAAAAATTTCCCTAGTGGATCACTAGGAGTGGTGCCACTCCTGTTTCCACCCCTTGATTCCTGGACCCATGAATCCTAGCTATGGGAGAAACAGCACCATAGAGTGGACGCTGATTCAGAGCATACACAGCCTCCTGGAGAACACTGCCCCAGCCCTGCAAGGTGTTGCCACCTAGTTGGCGCCGTAATTGAGTCTTCAATAGGCCATTCCACCGTTCTATCAACCCAGCTGCTTCTGGATGATGGGGAACATGGTAAGACCACAGAATTCCATGAGCATGTGCCCATCCCCTCACTTCATTTGCTGTGAAGTGGGTTCCTTGGTCAGAAGCAATGCTGTGTGGAATACCATGACGGTGGATGAGGCATTCTGTAAGTCCACGTATTGTAGTTTTGGCAGAAGCATGTCGTGCAGGGAAGGCAAACCCATATCCGGAGTATGTGTCTATTCCAGTAAGAACAAATCGCTGCCCTTTCCATGATGGAAGTGGTCCGATGTAATCAACCTGCCACCGGGTAGCAGGCTGATCGCCCCGAGGAATGGTGCCATATCGGGGACTGAGTGTGGGTCTCTGCTGCTGGCAAATTGGACACTCAGCAGTGGCTGTGGCCAGGTCAGCCTTTGTGAGTGGAAGTCCATGTTGCTGAGCCCATGCATAACCTCCATCCCTACCACCATGACCACTTTTTTCATGAGCCCATTTGGCAATGACAGGAGTTGCTGGGGAAAGAGGCTGATTGGTATCCACCAAACGGGTCATTTTATCCACTTGGTTATTAAAACCTTCTTCTGCTGAAGTCACCCTCTGGTGAGCATTCACATGGGACACAAATATCTTCATGTTGTTGCCCACTCAGAAAGGTCTATCCACATACCCCTTCCCCAGACTTCTTTGTCACCAATCTTCCAATCATGTTCCTTCCAAGTCCCTGACCATCCAGCCAAACCATTAGCAACAGCCCAGGAATCAGTATACAGACGCACCTCTGGCCAGTTCTCCTTCCAAGCAAAGTGAACAACCAGGTGCACTGCTCGAAGTTCTGCCCACTGGGAGTATTTCCCCTCACCACTGTCCTTCAGGGATATCCCAGAAAGGGGCTGCAGTGTTGCAGCTGTCCACTTTCGGGTGGTACCTGCATATCGTGCAGAACCATCTGTAAACCAGGCCCGAGTCTTCTCTTCCTCAGTCAACTGACTGTAAGGAACTCCCCAAGATGCCATAGCTGTGGGCTGGGAAAGAGAAGGTAAGGTGGAAGGAGTGGGGGCCATGGGCATTTGGGCCACTTCCTCATGTAACTTACTTGTACCTTCAGGACCTGCTCGAGCTCTATCTCATATATACCATTTCCATTTTATGATGGAGTGCTGCTGTGCACGCCCAACTTTATGGCTTTGTGGGTCAGATAACACCCAGCTCATGATAGGTAACTCAGGTCTCATGGTAACTTGGTGGCCCATGGTTAAGCGTTCTGTCTCTACTAAGGCCCAGTAGCAGGCCAACAGCTGTTTCTCAAATGGAGAGTAGTTATCTGCAGAGGATGGTAAAGCTTTACTCCAAAATCCTAAGGTCCTGCATTCTGATTCTCCTATAGGAGCCTGCCAAAGGCTCCAAACAGCATCTCTATTTGCCACTGACACTTCCAGCACCACTGGATCAGCTGGATCATATGGTCCAAGCGGCAGAGCAGCTTGCACAGCAGCCTGGACCTGTTGCAGAGCCTCATCTTGCTCCGGTCCCCACTCAAAACTAGAAGCTTTTCTAGTCACTCGGTAAATGGGCCGGAGTAGCACACCTAAATGAGGAATATGTTGTCTCCAAAACCCAAAGAGGCCAACTAAGCGTTGTGCCTCTTTTTTGGTTGTAGGAGGGGCCAGATGCAGCAGCTTATTCTTCACCTTAGAAGGAATATCTCGACAGGCCCCACACCACTGGACACCTAGAAATTTTACTGAGGTGGAAGGTCCCTGTATTTTTGTTGGATTTATCTCCCATCCTGTGCCACGCAAATACCTTACCAACAAATCTAGAGTAGTTGCTACTTCTTGCTCACTAGGTCCAATCAACATGATATCATCAATATAATGGACCAGTGTGATGTCTTGTGGGAGGGAGAAATGATCAAGATCCCTGCGGACAATATTATGACATAGGGCTGGAGAGTTGATATAACCCTGAGGTAGCACGGTGAATGTAAACTGCTGGCCTTGCCAGCTGAATGCAAACTGTTTCTGGTGGTCCTTGCTGACAGCAATTGAGAAAAAAGCATTTGCCAGATCAATAGCTGCACACCAGGTACCAGGGGATGTGTTGATTTGCTCAAGCAATGATACCACATCTGGGATAGCAGCTGCAATTGGAGTCACCACCTGGTTAAGTTTACGGTAATCCACAGTCATCCTCCAAGACCCATCTGTTTTCTGCACAGGCCAAATAGGAGAGTTGAATGGGGATGTGGTGGGAATCACCACCCCTGCATCCTTCAAGTCCTTAAGAGTGGCATTAATCTCTGCAATTCCTCCAGGAATCCGGTATTGCTTCTGGTTCACTACTTTGCTAGGCAGGGGCAGCTCTAGTGGCTTCCACTTGGCTTTTCCCACCATAATAGCCCTCACTCCAGGAGTCAGGGAACCAATGTGAGGATTTTGCCAGTTGCTGAGTATGTCTATTCCAATTATGCATTCTGGCACTGGGGAAATAACCAAAGAATGGGTCCAGGGACCCACTGGACCCACTGTGAGATGGACCTGGGCTAAAACTCCATCAATCATCTGACCTCCATAAGCCCCAACTCTGACTGGTGGACCAGAGTGACATTTTGGGTCTCCGGGAATTAATGTCACTTCTGACCCAGTGTCTAATAATCCACGAAATATCTGATCATTTCCTTTTCCCCAATGCACCGTCACCCTGGTAAAAGGCCATAGGTCCCCCTGGGGAAGGCTGGGAGGAAGATTAACAGTATAAATTTTTGGCAGTGTGACAGGGTCCTTCTCCAAGGGTACCCGGCCTTCCCTTCATTCAAGAGGCTCTGGATCTGTAAACTGTCTCAAGTCTGGGAATTGATTAAGGGGCCGTGACTCTCTGTTTTTGTAATTCAAGGGAGATTTTTGTTCACGTGGCCTAGAATTCTTCTGCTTATATAGTTCAAACAAGAATTTAGTCGATTGCCCATCTATTTTACTACTTGGTACTCCATGATCCACTAGCCAACGCCATAAGTCTCTGCGAGTCATATTATTTTGATTGCTGCTTTGAGCCTGTTTTCCATTATGGTAGCCCTGTCCACCTTGTCTGTGGCGATTAACTGCAGCCACTTGGCTTCTGCTGACTCGGGACCCGATTATCCCCATTGTGTTTAAGGATTCCAGTTCAGTGACAGCAGTTCCTACAGTAATATCTGACCTACAGAGAAGGGCGACTACAGAGCTCTTCAGGGATGATGGAGCTAGTTTCACAAATTTATTCCGTACAGTCCTGGTAAAAGGTGTGTTCTCTGGACATTCCAGGGCTGTGTGAGCAGGTTTTCCATGATAAATCCACTCTAACATTCCAATCTCTCTAAGCCTTTGAATCCCCTCCTCCACATTATACCAGGGCAGTTCTGGCATTTCAACTTCTAGTAATGCCGGCCACCTTTTGATCCATGTTTCAGCCAGCCACCCAAACAAACTGTTAACACCCTTTCTAACCCCTCGAGCTACAACATTGAATGCAGACTCTCTGCTTAGTTGGCCCATATCAGTAAATTCAGCCTGATCTAACCTTATATTCCTTCCACCATTATCCCACACTCTCAATATCCATTCCCACACATATTCCCCTGGTTTCTGTCTGTATAAGTTGGAAAACTCATACAGTTCTTTTGGAGTATAGCGTACTTCCTCATGGATCACACTTTGTACCTCACCCTTTGGGGCTTGTTGGGACTTGAGCCTAGTTATAGGTCTTGAAGCAAAAACTGGTGGTGGGGGTGGGTCATGAAAAGAGTTAGAATTATCTCTCAAGCCATTCACCTCAGGGCACTCTGTTGCATTTTCATCTCTTAAAACAGGATTAATCTCTCCAGACAAAAGAGTGAGGGCTGCTTCCTCAGGGGAGGTGATTACAAGATTAGCAGGCACTGAAGGGTTAATCTCTTTAGGTGGGAGTTGCGTGGCAGGCTCCTTAGGGCAGACTGGAGGCAGAGAAGCTGTTTCCCCAGGACAGCCCTCTACAGGTAAATCTAACAATGACCCAGCAGAATCCAGGGTTCCAATGTCCTCACTGTCATTATTATCAATCCATATGTCCCCATCCCAAGTTTCCGGGTCCCATTCTTTTCCAATCAATGCCTTTACTTTAACAGCAGACACCCTGAGAGGCTGAGATTTTAGTTTACGCTGTAAATGTGCTACTCACACAATAAGAGACTGCGTCTGATTTTCAGAAACCTCCAGTCTGCGGGCACAGGAAATAAGATTTTCTTTTAGGGCACAGATGGAACCCTTTACATCTGTCATACGGCATTCAAGTTTTGAATTTGAAGCCTTTAGCTCATCCCTTTCTCTTACAACTGTATCCAAAGTATCTAAGAGCAGCCAGCCAACATCATTATACCTCTTAATACTGCAAAACTCCGTGAAAGTGTCGAAAACGCTGTCACCCAGAGCCTCGCTTCGTACTAGAGCACAATTAGGAGAATCAAATGGTGCTATTTTGCGTATTTCCTTTGCCAACTCCTGCCATGGACTGTTAGTACCCTCTTGATTATTGGAAATAGAGTCATTAGTGCCTCTGAATCTAATCAGAGTAGAAAACAAATTGTAAAAGTCCATTTTAAGATTCCGTTTCTCAAGAACCACTCTCGGTACCAAGTTGTATTAGTTAGGGTTCTCCTTGGAAACAGAATCAATGAGAGATGTCTCTTATTATCAAATTGTAAAAGTGACTCACGCAACTGCGGGAGCGCACGAGTCCAAATTCTGCAGAGCCGTCAACAAGCTGTCAACTCCAAGGAAGACGTCCGACGAACTCCTCGGGAAACGAACCGACAACTCTGACAAACTCCTCAGGAAATGAACCGGCAACATTGACGAACTCCTCAGGAAACGAACTGGCAACTTCGACGAGCTCCCCAGGAAATGCTTCACTGAGCAGCTGAAGAAGAAGTGAAGGGTCTCTAACCATCCGGCTTATAAGCCTCCAACTAATCACCCGGACCAAATCCAGCCAATTGCATTCTCTCACTGTGGAAGCACGCCCCTTGATGAGTCATCAGTCAGCTGCAGTCAATTGACTGATGATCCGACAAACCAGCCCGTTGGTTTATTAACCAGCCTCAAATAGCCTCACAGCAATCGTCAGGCCAGTGCCCGCTTGACCAGACAGCTAGACCACCTAGCCAAGTTGACACATGAACCCAACCATCACACACATAAATATGTGAACATACAGAGAACCATCGATTGTTTACTTAGGATGGAATGTATGGTGTGGGAACAAAACCATCTTAAAAAAAAAAATGGGTTGATGACAAAACCTCGAGGGCAATATACTGAGTGAAATGAGCCAGACACACAAAAACCAATATTGCAGGGTCTCACTGACAGGAACTAATTATAATACACAAACTCATAGACATGAAATATAAGGTACCAAGATAAAGGACGAGGCTTAAGAATGGGGAGCGGTCACTTAGTATGAGCAGAATGTTCAACTAGGATGAACTCAAATGTTTGGAAATGAACAGAGGTGTCGGTAGCAAGATGTGGGAATAACTAACAGTGCCAAATGGTGCATGAATGAGGTGGAAAGGGGAAGTTCAGAGTCATATATGTCACCAGAAGGAAAGTTGGAGGTCAAAAGATGGGAATGTATAAAACTGAATCCTATGGTGGACAATGTCCATGATTAACTGTACAAATATTAGAAATCTCTTCCATGAGCCAGAACAAATGTATGACAATACAATTAGAAGTTAAAAATAGACAGGCATATAGGGAGGAAATATATACCTATTGCAGACTATATACTACAGTTAGTAGTATTTCAACATTCTCTCATAAACAGTAACAAATGTACTATACCAACACTACGAGTCAACAATTGAGGGGGGTTGGTTAGGGATAGGGGAGGATTCGAGTTTCCATTTCTTTTTTTTTTTTTCTTTTTTTCATCTTTCACTTTATTTCTTGTCTTCAGTAATGAAAAGTTTCTAAAAATTGAACAAAAATTAAAGGTGATGATGGATGCACAGCTTTATGAGGGGACCAGGGCAACTGATTGTATACTTTGGGTCTTTGGATAATTGTATGGTATCTGAACAATCCCAATAAAAATTAAAAAGGAAAAAAAAAAAGAATCATTTACAATGTTAACTAAAGTCAACTAGTGAAACAGAATACAGTTGACAACTGTTTTCAATACTCAATTGCAAGTCTCCATAGGAGGAACTTAGACTACTGATTACAACAAAATCTTTGGGAAACTGGGAAATGTAAAATTCACAGTGAATTTGTACATTGGAATGAATTTTTTTAAGATTGTTTTTTACTGTGGCCCAAATGACAATAATAAAACTCAAATTTGAAATTTAACATATAAAAAAATAAAAAGAATATTAAGGAGCTCACATAATCACAGAGGATGACGACCAGACTCACAACTATGCAGGTAGGAACAACACTGCAAAGCAAGCCAAAGGACTGGTGAGGTCTCCATTCTATGTGTTTAAGCTCTAGATGCTATAGCTTCTACCACGGGCTTGCTGGTTGTGGCTCCTGGGAACCACCATGACCATCACTGCTACCACTTCTCCAGAAAGCCAGTCTTGAGGCCCTGTCACTGCCACCAAAGTGGGTGTTTCCTGGTCTCTAGTAGCTTTCATTTCAAAGTTTGTGGCACCTTTCTTGGTGGACTGTGTCTGCACAGTCACGGCAGAGGAAGCTGAGAAAGGCATTTTCAAGGTCTGACATGGAAGCCAAATTTTGCTCCTTATGAAGACTCAGAAAGTAAAGATAGTGACAGTTTCCTAAAATTTGCCAAAGGTTGTCATAGTTCCCAAAGTTTAAATTTCTGCAGTGGAATATTCCCATTTTAGCGAACTTATCAATCTATCAAGAAATCTGTGTATAAATGTCATAGAACCTTGTACCTTCAAATTGTTTGTACTGGGCAAGGCAACTTTGATGAATTAGGAGAGGGGAACAATAACAAAAAAGAATATGATCCAATTTTTCCAATACTAAAATCCCAATATGAGTTGGTGAGTTGTAAACTTGAGAATTGTCAGGGGAAAAAAGTCACGGAAGATGGATTCAAAGCTGAATGCAGTTTATCTTCCTTAGGTTAGAGTTCATTGCCTAAATTGGTGTATCTACAATGAGGCTTGACTGTTGTGAAATTTCCCTTGGTGTTTTACCTGGTTTACATTATATGGTTTCAGTAACATCTGGAGGAAACCAGAGTTAAGAAACTTCATGGATTATATGCTGTTAATATCTGCTCCAACCAGACCTTAACATTTGGACTTCATAAATCCAGTGGAAAGAGCACACCTAATCAGAAGCTGAGAGAGATGGGTTTAATTTCTGATCCCATTGCTGCATCTCATAGTCACCAAGATGGGCAGATATAGAACATAAACTTGAAGTGGTTTTCAGTAGAGAAAAGCAAGTGTTAATGCCTCAATTTCCTTTCCTTTCTTCTCCGTGTTTCCTTAAATACCTCCCTTTCAGAACAAGAAGTACAGATCTAACAAGTCGAGAGTACTCTTTGAGACCTACAGTAGTCTTCAGATACCTAGTGAGTATCAGGACACCATTGCTGGCCTGGGGACATTCTTGGGGGGGGGGGTGCCACATAGAGTCTTGTCAACCATAATGACAGAATCTCAGGATTTGAGGAGACATTCAAAGTCACCTAGACCAGGTACCATGCAGTAATATCCTCTACAGAACCCATGATAGGTGTTTGTCCCAAATTCTACCTGAAATCTGCCAGTGATCACCAGGATCCCACAGCCTCCCACATCAGCCCACATCATTGTTGAGCCATACTCATTGTTTGAAAGTTCTATCTGCTTATAAAACTCCATTCTACCCAGTGGTCCCACATCTGCCGTGGGCCCATGAGAACCTCCAAAGAACAGTCTTCCAAATATGTGTAAACGTCTCTCTGTCATCTTATCAAACATTATGTTGCATCAGTTCTACCTGCTTAATACATCTAGAAATTTCCTGCTCCTCTCCACTCTCATTTCCATTATATCCTCCCGCTTGAATTATTCCTGGTGTCCTATGAGAACTTCTGCCTCTAGTCTTGCCTCCTCCAATCCATCCATTCTTAATACATTAGCCTGAACTATATTTCCAAAATAAACAACTCTTTTTTTAAAAAGAACAAAAACCTGATGGCATCTTACTGCCTTCAAGATGAAGTGCATTTTTTTCAACCCTTTCTAGCCCATTATCATTGGATCCTTGCTTATTTCTCCAAGCTCATCACTCATTATTCCCTCCCTCTCACACAGAATCTATCAAACTCTGAATTACTTTGAGTTCCCCAAACCCATCTTCTCTCCCATGTGTACCTTATTACCTGCCCTCTGCCTGGAATCCTCTCTTCCCCCTTAAACCAGATCACTCCTGCTCATTCTTTCACTCTTCCCCCACAAAAGCTAAACCAGGTGCCCATCCCACTGCACTATGTTCTTAATCCATATTATATGTATTACTGCAGCACATTACAATCATTTTTCATTTGTCTGTCTCCACCACCAAAGTGTAGCTCCATGGATTCTAGTGCCTTGCTCACTGCTGTATCTCCAGCATACAATTCTGTCCCTGGCATCTTGTAGAAGTGCATTATTCCGTTGAATGGTAAATCCAGCTTCTTCAAACTTTCCTCCTATGACCTGGTCAGTAGATAGTTCATGATCCTGGAGGCCCCAGTCCCCACCCCATATTTCCTCAAGTTTATCAGTGTTCCACCCAAAACTTAACTCAATCTGGATCCTTATTCCACCAGAAGGAGGGAAAACCCTAGAAAAGAAATCTAAATTTTGTATGACCTGTGTTTCAGGTCCAACTATCCCTCTTTCTTCTTTTCTTTCTCCGAGGCCACAACTGGCTGGATCAGAATTCCAGAATGTGGTGAGATCCTGGTAAGTTGTTGCCTCTGCCAAACAAACACCCATTGGAGCTTCCACTTCGCCATGTGGGAATTAATAATGTAGCCATACCTTGCATAACATGTGCATTAAGCACAACTTAATAGCTATTAATAAAATAGTGATGCATCTTATATCTGGCCAAATATTTGAAAATAGCTTGGATGATTTTCAGGTGGTGACTTCATCTTGGCATCCAGAATTGTGAAAATCATTGCTGAGTTGTGATCTTTTGTATATACTCTGTGGGTTATTTTCTTCACATGTATACACAATGATTTTATAATTGGGTGGCTGTCTCAGTCAGTGGGCCCAGAGAAACCTTTTCATCTTGACAGCATTGAGGAAATTCATTCAATATATTTAAAGATTGTTTCCCAAATCTTCCATTCTCAAGCTCTCAAATCTACTACCAGCTGAACAACTGAACCAACTATGCAAACTTGGGCAAGTACCCACATCTTTCTAGCTCCAGTTTCCATACCTCTAAAAGAGCAAAACATTTTATGAGGTTCCTTCTATCTCTAAAATCATATGTTAGCTCTTCTGCAAATATGCAATCATTTGTATGGTATGTATTTTTATTACAACTGGGGAAAAAGATGTATGGAAGGGAAGCAGATAGTGTGGGGGAGAATGTTGCAGAGACTGCAGACAGGGAATCAAAACAATTACAATTAATTTTCAGAGGGCAGATGAGCAAGGCCTGTGAGACAGGATGCAGAAGTGGAGAGGGCTCACCAAGACAGATGAAGCACCCTGGCAAGAGGAGACCAGCTGGACAAAAGCAGTCAACATTTATTGAGCCATTCACCATTGCACTTTAAAATTATAGAGTAATAGTGAAGATTAAAAGAGTTAAAGAACTTGTAAAGCAGGAGAACAGTAATTAGCACATAATAAATGTTCAATAAATATCGGCTCTTACTTTTATAGTTCTACATTTTTTTACAATGGGTAAATTCCTAGAAATGTCATGGGATTCAAGCATTATCCACAAGTGCTTACATCTATTGCTAGGGCTCAGGAGAGTTGGAATGTCCATTGATCCACTGGAATTTAAAAATTTCTTTCACTTCTACAATCTTTCCTAGAATAGGCATGTCAAAAAAGTATAAATAAGAGAGGAGATGATGGCTCCAGAGCTCAGGGTTTGCTGTTTGTGGGGACAGACTATAGGAGTAAGTAGACCCACTAAGAGAGTGTACCCTGGTTGACTCTTAAGGGAAATAGAAATGGGAACATTCTGTAATGTTCTGGGAATTCTGGGAGACTGGGAAGTAGCATGTGCCAATGGGCTTTCAAGTGATGATTCAAGAAAGTGACCTAGTGCCTCCAGTCCCATGTAAAGTAAATGGGTATTCTGAGCCTGAGATGGCTGGGAACTCTCATTTTTCATGAATAGTTTATACTTGTGAGAGGCATGTCCTGTAGTGTTACTTGCTAATGTGACAAGTGCTGGGAAGGAATAACAAATGAGCATGAAGGGTCCTGCTTCAGCCTCTGGAATAAAAATTTCCAGGTTCACCATGCTCCAAGTGAGGTGGAAGTTTTGTAGGAAGCATAAGCTGGGGTCTTGCATAGAAGTGAGCCATATCTTGTTAAGTTAAATTATATTTCCAAGTTACCGAAGGAAATATGATACTTAAAAATATATGAAATAGATTATTCAGTGAAGTGAATTATCTTCTTATTAGTGAGGATAGTTCTCTGTTTTACCTGCTGTATGACCTTCAGATATCATGTGTTTTATGGTGGACTTTAGCTCTACCACTTTGTAAAAAGTGCCCCCAAAATCTAATGTGCACTTAGAATTTAGAGTATTTGTGAAGTTTGTCACAGGTGACAATCTCAGTAACACAAGGAACATTACAATTAGCCATGGCTACTCACATAAGCAGACAAAATGTGTTTATGTGTGAATATACCAAAAAAACAACCTAAAAGTAAGAGTAAACCACTAAAAAAGAATTCACAGGACACATGAAATAGAAGAGCCAACACAAATACACACAGGAGAGAGTTGAGGAAATCTCTAGGCTGATAATTAAAGAAGATCTTAGAATGACTGCTGGGCACCAAGAAGCAAGTACAGATTGAAAAGTTTCAAAATTTTGTGTCTAAGGTTAGTATAGAGCTTCATAACAGAAGAGTCAATAGAACCAGCATTTTTATTAATGTTATCCAGAGTGATGATGCTACATGCTGAAATGCAATGATAAAACAATAAAGAATCATGCTCCTAAGAAAAGCATCTAATCTGAAGCCTGCTATGTATACTTGTATATACATAGAATATCTCTGGAATGATACACAAGAAATAAATAACCCTAGTTGCCTCTGGGAAAAGGAATTTGGTGGGGGTTGCGGGGAGAGGTGTGAGGACTTAATTTGCAATATATACAATTTTGTTCCTTTTGAAGATTTACTATGGGTACATTTATCTATCCAAAATATATATATACACAATACATTCTCTTAAAAGTTACAAATATATATACCTTTGACCCAGCAAATTTACCCAGTAGTTACAACCTGTACATATAAATGATGTATGTAGAAGGATATTCATTACAGCATTATTTGTAAGGGCAAGAGACTAGAAATGGCTTAAATGCCTATCGACCACTACACAATGAAATACTCTTCAGCCATATAGAAAAAAAGAATTAAGATATTCATTAGGTACTGACAAAGAGTGATCTCTAAGATACATTGCTATAAAAAAGGTGAGGTCATAAAAACATGTATGGTGTGCTACCATTTGTGCATAAAGGAAGGGAAATGATATATATTTGTACTTTTTACATGTGCTCAAAATAGCTCTGGGTGGAAAAATACAAAAAAAATGATAGCATAAGTAGCTTACGGGTGCTGTTTTCCTTCATTGAATTGCAATTATGTGAAATTATTGCACATATTGATGTTTGTATGTTCATTTTCTGTTTCCTCCATTAGAATCTAGGGCCCATAGGGGCAAGACAAGTTCTGGTAAGTTCACATCTGTCTCCCCTACACCTAGATTGGTATCTGGAACAAAACAGGTGTTTAATAAATAGTTGTTGAGTGTTGTTTGATAGGCAACAAGCATTTTCTCTGACCTGGATGTGGCCCTCCAGGGGAACAGTGGATAAACTGTGACCACAAACTTCAGAGTATATTCTGGCTTCAAGGCAAATAATAATAATAATAATAATAATTATAGGCCAAATAAGAAGTCATAGGAAACTGCTAATTGAGTAACGAGGAACATAAAATGTCAACCTCCACCCCTTGGTAATTGTTGCAGCATATTCTGGCTCTGGCTGAACATTCCCCAAACAAGCAATTAAGGTAATCTTCATCACAGCAGGTAAAGAAGTCAAAGCCACAACATGTTTCAAACAGCTGGGGAATAGCAGAAATGCTGGAGAGGAAAAAAAACAAAAAAAAAACAACACACAGCATCCTGTGAGCCAGTGTTTTCGTAGAATTTAAAAATAAATGTCAGGAGATGAAGCACAATCATTTATGAGGCACTAAATTAGATTCTTGGGTGACTAGAGTTGTTCAGAGGACAGAAAAGAAATTTCTAGATGTTACCTTGGCAAGTGAAATTGATCAATTGCTTGTGGGCATTTGTTAGTTTATAAAGGTAGCCAAGACTCAAATTTGCAGGTGATAATAGCAGATAACCCCCCAAAGTGCTGATAATTTCTCCTATTCTTAAATGTATATTTAACATATAAAGTATATATATATTCTCACCAAATTCTTTGTAATGGACCATAAAATCTTTCTGATTCTTAAAACTTTTGAGTACAGGGTTACACAAACATATGCACACAGTCAGGCATTCATAGACCATCTTCCTTGCCTGTAGGTCATACTTTAACCTAGTTCTGGCTTATCCCCTTTTATTCCCTTATTTTTGGATTACGTAACATTTTACTGCACGGGTTTAATGTCCTTTAGAAACTGTCCATCTGGTCTACCCACTCAATCGTCTCCATGATTCAAGATGTGTTGGTTTCTGAAAGTAACCTTTGTCTGTTCTATTCAATCAAGAAAGGATATACTGACTAGAAACTAAGCATTGTCTTGTGATGTCTGGTAGGCAGTACTTGCTATTTCACCAGTGGCTTTTAATTTTTTATTAGCCCAAGCATCACAGATGGTATCTGTGTCTGGCCTGTGCTCCTGGCGCTTTCCCCTCCACAGCCTGAAATCTGCTTAAAGCAAACACCTGCAACTGACTGGGGGCTCATTTTCTGACCAGGGGAGTTCACTCAGCCTGACAGAGGACTGGCCTGACCCCTTAGAGAGTTATTGCTATTGGAAACAGCCCCCAATCAGTGTCCTATGGGAACTGGTGGATAAATACCCCACTTCCTCATCACAGTTTGAGATAAACTTGAGGTGTATTATCTCCCAACGATATGAGTTACTGATCCCAAAGTTTCCAAGGGGGACTGAGTTCCAGTTACAGGGTAACTGGCTTGCAAATTCACCTTTATTTGGCTGTTTTCCCCTCCTTGTCTTCTTACTCCCATCTCGTTTTTGCTGTGATCAACTCTCAAGTAAACAAGTTGCAATGGAGTCCTTCTCTCAGTGTTTGCTTTTGAGAAAACCTATAGTAAGACAACAAACCAGAATATAAATGAAATACAAAAAATAATATTTTCAGCATGAACAAAAATAAACTTCTATTAAAATGTCCAGTAACAGGTGATATTTGCAGGTTCTTGGATCATGTTTTCTGCTAATATATTTGTGTAAGACCTTCTTTGAAATTGAACAACACCTTTTGAAATTCATTGACAACAGTTTCTGAATGGAGAACTTTCCCTGCTTTGTAATGGGACTTCAAATTGTATCAACTATTGTAGTTTTGGGGGAATGGGATATTGATATGATTTAAGGAAAACAGATATAGAGAGCTTGAGTGACTTTCTGAGGTAAGCCAGAAGAGGGCTGGCAGCTAAGGGTCTTCATTCAAATGCAGGATTCCTGTTAAGATCTACACAGCATAACGAGAACACTTTCCCAGGCACTAAATGTGATTAAATAAAAATTTGTAAATTTGTATCCTTGCCATTATAGAAATTATAGTCCAGTAAATAGAGACATAATACTCATTCTGAAATAGACTTCAACTAGCCTCTTACTCCAAAACCTTTAGCTAAAAGAATAGCCTAGAGTGTGTATTGTAGTCATTTTACTTCTATTTACTTCACAGTGAGGGATGGGGAATTTATAAAAATTGTATTATTGTCTGTAATCATTATACACCTATTTTCAAACCATAATCAAATGATGACAACAATGACAAGAAAAGTCATGTTAGTATCAACATTCTTTACAGCATCACATGGTTTAGCAAGTACTTGCTCTAACAAATAGGTCTCTCTATGAGCTCAGGATGCTGTACAGACATGGGATCTGTCCATTGGAATTTACTCATTGTCACCACACAGCCTGTATGTTCAACCCAACTGGAATACAATGCCATGGCAATGCCAACAGTCAGGCTAGTGGAATAACTTCTTGCAACTCCAATGGAAATGGCTCATCAAATCTGTGAGTGAGCTAGAAGAGGCAACTAAAGATTCTCCCCTAGAGGTTTCAGATGGAACACAACCCTGCTAACACCTTGATTTCAGGCTTCTGACCTCTACAACTGTGAAAAGATAAATTGCTGCCTTTTTAAGCCCTGTGATGGTTAGGTTCATGTGTCAACTTGGCCACTTAATGGTTCCCAAGTGTCTGGTCAAGCAAGCACTGGCCTAACTGTTATTGCAAGGACATTTGTGGCTGGTTAATAAACCAGAAGACTGGTTTATTCAATCATCAGTCAACTGGCTGCAGCTGTGACTGATTATGTCAACAAAGGGCATGTCTTCCACAATGAGAGAATGCAATCAGCTGGATTTAATCCAATCAGTTGAAGACTTTTATGCAAGACAGATAGAGGACCTGCACTTCTTCTTCAGTTGACCAGCGAAACATTTCATGAGGAGTTCGTCAAAGTTGCCAGTTTGTTGCCTGAGGAGTTCATCGAACACATTCATCGGAGTTGCCAGTTTGCTGCCTGAGGAGTTTCACTGAACATCTTCATTGGAGTTGCCAGTCTGCTGCCTGTCCTATGGAATTTGGACTTATGCATACCCACAGTTGCGTGAGACACGTTTATAAATCTTACAGATATGTCTTGTTGATTGTTTCCCTAGAGAACCCTAACTAATACAAGCCCCCTAGATTGTGGTGATTTGTTACGACAGCACTAAGAAACTAAGGCACTCTCCAAAGACGTTATGTTCCCCTTGGACACCTGCACCTCAGAGCCTTCATATGCTCACGCTGAGCAATGGGTTAGTACTAACCAGAATTTTCTAATCTCTTGCTGTAGTCTGCATTCTGTGTGTGTAGTCTAGCTCCTCTCTCTAGGATGTTGGGGTATTTTGTATCTGCTTTATTATTCACAGCTTTTGCAGATTTGGCCAATACTGAGGCAGAAAAGGTCCCTTTTAAATACTGTACAATGATATGAAAGTTAATGGTGGCAAAATGAGAGGAAGAAAATTGTATTTACTAGAAATTTTTTGAGAATGCTGTATTGTTTGGAATAAATTTCATAAGGGAGAACCTATGATTCCCCAAGTAACCAGATTTTGGGTGGAATCTCCTTGCATGGGAAAGGAGACTTTTTATTATTTTTATTATTATTGGGCTAGGGAGGGAGGAAGAAGGAATAAAGTCAGTGAAATGGGGAAGACTGTTACACCCATCTCATTATTAACCCCAAATAAGTGTTAAAGTCCCCACAGTCAATAAATGCAGTGCGGGGATGGGTTTCTTGTAGAAATCAGTGAAGAGTCTGATTTAGTTTTTCTGGAAGGCCCAAGTAGGATAGTGATACAGAGGTAGGGACATGAGGCTGAAAGAAGGCACAAGTAAGTCAGTCCTAGGAAAGCAGAGAATTTGTAGGGAGTAATTTGGACAAAAGAGGGCTATGGGATTAGACTTACCCCAAAGTTACCCAGACCTCTGAATGATGGGGTATCCACGCCTGCTCACCTTTGTATAGTGAGAAAACTAAGATATCAGGTTCAATCCTGGACCCGTAAGTGCACAGAAGAGGGAATTAAGGTCACATAATAGAATGAAAGACCAGATTCACATCACTTCTCAATCCCTGGTCATGGCACTTAGAGATCTTGGCAAGTTTCTTGACATCTCTGAACTCCAGGTTCTTCATCTATAAAATTATACCAATAAACGCCTCAAAAATTATTCTGAAAAAGGAGTTAACAACTGTGAAACACCTGTGGTATGGTAGGTACTTAAGTGCCATTTTCTTTTTTCATTCCTTACTTCTTTTCTTCACCCCTTTCCTTTCTTCCCATTAGGAGTAAAAGGAATTAGGTGGCTGAATTGAAAATAAACTCAGTAAAACTCAATAATATGATCCAGCTGCCCAAAATAATAATGCAAACTCAGGTTGCATTAATAGAAGCAGAGTATCTGGAATAAGGGAGATGATGACTCCAGTAACACATGTAAAATATTTTTCAGCACTGGCTATACTTTGAAAGTTCTACAAACAATTCAAAGTGTATACAGAAAGGGCAATCCTACATGCCTAAGGGCTTTGAGACTATTTCATTTGAGGCATTATTTTTTTAAGAAGGAGTGTTTCCCATGAAGAAGAAAAAATTTTAAAGGTTTTTAAAGTCTTTAAAATGCAACCCCTAGTAGCAAATACATCTTGAATCACAACCCAACAGGCACAAACATATATTTATAACTAAAACAAAATTTTACAAAACAAAATGTATCCTTCTGCTGGTGATACATTATGACATTCTCTTCTATTTCCTTTTTGTGAAAAATGCTGGTTGTGCTCTACTAAATTGATTTTTATAACCCACTAATGGTTTCTGCAGTTTGGAAAACATTGGAAAATGACATCTAGAAAGTCCTTTCCAGTTCTAACATTGAATAATTCTGTGAATAATAACTGATGACTGCAAGTTTCTAGGAAACCTCTTTTGGCTCAACATACAGAGGGCCTTTCAGATGGTCAGGAATTTCCAAAGAGGTAATGGGCTTCACAGGAGGTAGCGTGTTCCCCGTTTTTGCAGGTATGCAAACAGAAATTGACTTTAGTTGGACACTGCAGAAGAGATCTAAGCCTTCAGTGGTTGGTCTATACAGTTTTTGAAGCCTCTCCTAGTCTGAGCGTACATGTTTCTACAATTATCATAAGCACTCACTTGCAAATAAAAGCTAAAAGCTAATGTAGACAAGTATAAAAAAATAAGACAATGTTTTTACCATTATCCTTCCTTTCTAAGTCTATTGGAACAACTACAAAGGATTAGCAAGGGATAATTGTGGAATCTGAGACATAGAAGTTGTTTATTGCTCATCTGACAAGAGCTATCCCAGCTTTTGCCTATAAACTTTTTTTCAATGTTTGATCCAGCTTGATTTTTTCTACAGCTTTACACAACCCTTATTGGAACCCCCAAAGCTATTTATTTGTTCAGAAATTAGAATACCTCTGGATTTGATCGTACTAATATAGAAAGAATCATAAGGTCTATGAGAGTCTTAACCTCTAACTGAAATATTTATTTGATTAGATACAAAAGCAAGATGTTTCCATTCCTTTGGGAGGGTTTTTTGACATGCCCACGAACAAGAAGGAAGCAACTACATAAAACATGTTCTGTTGTAGAATTAGAGGTCATGGCATAACTTGATAAAGCAGAGAAGTGGATATACCTTCTTCTACCCAAGGGTGACATTAAAATTGAATGCCAGGTAACAGAGTTGCATATAAGAAATTTAATTCTTGGATACATACACTAATTTGGCTTATGTCCTGGAAGTAGATAGCTGATAGGAAGTAAGATGAAGTGATCATTATTGGGGGCACAGACCTGCTGCATTAAATCATGTCCATTTCTCTCTGAGGCACATGTTGTGCTGAGAGGTCATTTAAATCTTGCTTTCCCTAACCTCTCAAACCCCTACCACATAGCCAAAAGTTGCTTAGTCCAATACACTCAGAAGTGGCCATGGCTTCAGAAGGATGACTTCTGTTTATGCTTTGAACCCCAGGGTCTTCTGGTTATGATTTTGCAACTATCTTCAAATATAACTATTAATTATCTGTTTCTAATTGGGCCCAAAATTTCAATTTCCACCAGGTCAATTCAAATCATTTGACTCTACAATTCACTTAATTTCCAAATGTTCCTATTTAAAACATTTTGAAATGATGGGAAGCAAATTAATAGCAATCTGGTAGGTTTCAGTATTCCCATTATTCCTCGGATGCTTACAATGCTTTATAGTTCTCTGTCTGAGCTTATTCCAAAAGGAAAAGTAACCTCAACTGGCATTTTGTTGATCATCCCCTTCCCTGATGCTGCAAGTACACAATTAGGATTAGTTCTAGGGGACTTTGGGGGCCTTAGGGAGAGAAAATGCACAGACTGATGGGCTGAGATCATGGTCTTGTGGCCTGGTGGGAGCAGCAAGGGACATAGAGGCTTAGGAAAGAAAAGCCAAACGAGAATTCCAGACACTACCATTATTTCCATATGAGCTGGCTTTGAATCATTTACAGTTTACCTGCCCAAGAGTTTGGTTGGAATGCTTATGTTTTTGTGACAAATAGAACGTCTAGTTGGGCACAGAATGAAGAGTGGGTATGCTTGATCTCTTTGGGTGGGACTAGCAAGATTCAGTGGTTAGCAGGCATTGCTGCGTCTACACAATCAAACACCCGAGGGGTGAATTTTGAACATGTCCATTCTGTAGGCATCCTTTATATAAGTCTGAAAGCTGAGCTCCATAAGAATTTTTCATGTTTTTTTTTAATAGCATGTCTTTTATTAATGGAAAATGTGCCAGGTAAACAGAAATGAAAGTCACAAAAGAAGTTGTGAATATTTGTATTCAGTCATCATTTGGGGACACTTTTTTTCATTGTCAAACACCAGACGCCTATGGAAATAATAGGCAAGTTTTATTTCCTTGCTTTTCCAGTTTCTGTCCCTGGGAGGTCCTATGTGATATTTGGCCATTGGTCACTCAATTACCAGAGCCTTCCATCTGCTGTGTGAGGCAGGAGAGAGGCTCACAGCTGCATGGCCCCCGGATTCGCCGTGGGGTGGGAATGGGGGCTTAAATCTGACACCACAGGTTTCCATTTTGATCCTCTCTTGCTTTCTTGCAGCCAGCATCCTCATGCTCATTTTCCATCAAAGCCTTCTCTCAAGTGACCTGGGCTTTATGCTCATTAAGCGTTAGGTGGGGAAGGGTGGGTTGCAATTCATCAAAAATCAAAATCTTAAACCAAAGCAATGCAACCCCTGGGATGGTTTGGGTGGAGAGACGAAGGAATGTTTGAAATGCGGGGAGTGCCTGTCACCCCAAACCATCCCACACAGAAGCCTGGGCCAACTTGGAGAATGTATTCGTGTTGTCATTTTGTTCAAGTTTCTTAGTGTTCAAAACTAAATTAGACTCTAGAGTGAGGACAGCACCCAGGCCCGAGTGAGGAAGTAACCTTCCCAGGCTCCTCTCCGGGGTTCGAGGGTGGTGCTGACCGCAGGTGGTTCTTGCTGGTCCTGTCTCTAGAGGTCAGGAGGGTAAGTTTTTGCTTCTGTGTTCTCTTTTGTCTTTCTTTTTCTTCTTTTGAAGGGCAGTTTGAATAACGCCTTAACTTTAATGAGTTTCTCCACGGATGTTTCAAAGCTTCATTAAAGGGGCAGAATCAGTTAGGGGTACAGCAGGAACCAGGAGCAGTGGCCAGCTCAAACAGCGTCCCCGAGGCCAGGTGAGGTGAGCAAAGGGTCCATTTACAAAGGGGTGGGCAGGGTGGAGGGAAACAAAGGGGTGGTAGAGCTGCCCTGGAGGGAGGAGATGCTGGCTCCCCAAGATCTGCTGAGGCCGTGGTTCTCAAAGTGTAGCCCTCTGGATTCTCAAACTGTGGCCCTCCGGGTTCTCAAACTGTGGCCCTCCAACCACAGCCAAGCGTCGGCTGGGAACTCGTGAGACAAAGACCCAAGTCTTGTGTCTATTTGTCTAACAGGGACAAATAGAGTCACTGTGGTGTTTTGTAAGTTTCAACATTTGTAATGTGAGAAATTTCAAAACAGCCTAAATTGTCAAGAGTAAAAGAATGATTAAATTATAGTTAAAGGAATATTGAGCAGCCACTTAAAATGGCAGTGTTTTCAAAGAGTTTAAGTAAAACCTACACTCTGTTTTAAAATACTTTATTCTCTTTCTCTCTCCCTCTCTCCTATATATGTTTAGTGGAAAAAATGGAAAGGGAATAAACTGTTAAATGGTGCTTATCTGCTTGATAATGAGTGATTTAAATTTTGGGTTTGTTTTTTTCTATTTTTCTGTTTTCATCTACAGATTTATACCACTTTTCTAATCAGGAAAAGTAAATGTAATTTTTTTTTTAATACTAAGCCCATTGTGAGCCTCATAGTATTGGTGTACACAGAAAAGAAAAGCAATGCTGGTTCCCAGAGGTATTCCTGGAAATCTAGATTGCTGCAAAGACCTTGTTTTCTGTCCTGAAGCCACGTCAGGATCCCAGGTGCTGAAATTTACATTTATTTTAGTCAAGAAGATATTTGAGGATGAGAAAATCTGAAAACATCATTAAGAAGTCAAATATTGCACTCTCTTGAATGCTTAGTTCCAAAACATCTAGGGGGGAGAAATTTCTTTTACTTTTTTGCTGAAAGATTCTCGATAAGGAAGAAACTCCATTCTTAGGATATAAAGTTTGTAAAATTCCTTATATTTCATGGCCTAAGTCTGATCTTGCGAACTGTCCCCAGGAATAATTTCACCACCCAGCAGAGTTATAAATGACATGCAGAAGCACACTATGGATGAGTATAAAATGGATGTTGAACTAAAAAGCAAATGCCAGTATTACAATAGGGAGAAAGTAAAGAAGAGGGATTTAGTTTCTTTTCATCTTGTGCAGTATATAAGATTGGAGTAATTGATTCCAGGTGCCTAATGTTTGCACATTTATCAGTTGGGTTGTTAGGTTTTGAAAAATTATTTTTAGTATTGCTTTACATAATTTGGTTGAAAATATTTTGTCTTTTCCCTTCTATATAGTGTTTTGGTGGATGGAAGTTCTTAATTTTAATGCAATTTGAATTTAACTCTCTTTTCCTGTATCAGTCAGAGACAAGTTGGGAAAATAAGTAGTTCAACCAGGAAAAAGGGACCACACCATGTGGTTTAATAGAGAGAACTCAATCTTGAGAACTAGCCAGAAAAGTGCTGGAATTACTGAAAGGCTCAGCAGAGGATGCTTAGGCAACTAGAGATGAGCTACAGCAGGAAGTCACTGCTACTTCCGAGGGCTGGAGGGACAAAAGGGAGAAGTCCTTTGACTAGGCTAGGTAGGAGCTGATCCATGGCTGCCAGGTGGAGCTGGGACCATGGAAGGAAGACTGTCTGGGAGCAGAAATTCATGGAGGAGATGAAGTTGCAGCCAAAGGTTCTACTACAGTAAAAAGGGAAGGGGTAGCTTCTCTCTTCCTCCCTCCTACCAGACTTCAGCCAGTGAATCCCATTGGCCCAACTTAGCTAGAAGCCAGCTGGCAAGGGAGCTGTGAGCACAGTTTGCAGGGATCACGTATATGTAGCAGAGGAGAAAGACAGGAAACAGTACAGAATGTAAACAGCCAAATGGCATAGCCTTTATGGTTAGCACTTGTTGGGTCTTTTTCTTAGGATACCTTTTCTTATTCTTAAGGCATAAACATATTCTTCTATGTTCTCTCTTATGGGTTGTACAAATTTGCCTTTCACATTTTTTTTATTAGAGATATTGTGAGTTCACAGAACATTCATGCATAAAATACAGGATTCCCATTTACCACTCTATCATGAATACCTTGCACTGATGTGAATTATTTTTTTACAATTGATGAAAGCACATTTTTATAATTGTACTATTAAACTATAGTCCATGGTTTAACTTGGGGTTCACTGTTTGTGTAGTGTAGTTCCATGGATTTTTGTTAAATTTTTATTCTAGTAACATATATTCAACCCAAAATTTCCCCTTTTAACCACATTCAAATATATAATTTGGTGCTTTTAATTACATTTACCGTGTTGTGTTACCATCACCATCATCCATTACCCAAAGTTTTCCATCATCCCAAATAGAAACTCTGTTCCTTTTAAGCCTGAAGTCCCTATTTCCTACCCCTACTCTATCCCCTGGTAATCTAGATTCTAGATTCTGACTCTACGAGCTTGCTTATTCTAATTATTCCATATCAGTGAGATAATCCAATATTTGTCCTTTTGTGTCTGACTTATTTCAGTCAACATGATGTCTTTAATGAAGTTCTGATACATGCAAAAACACGGCTGAAATCTGCCTTTCACATTTAAGTCATCAATCCAGCTGGAATGGATTTTTGTATATAGTATGCAGTAGGGATGCAACTGCGAGTTTTCCCTTATAGCATCTCTATTGCCTCGGCACCATTTGTTGAAAACACCATTGTTTCTGTACAGTTCTGTAGTGCTACCTTTGTCATAAGTCAGTTGTCACAATATGTGTAGTCCTCTTTCTGGATTTGCTATTTTGCTCTCATGGTCTATTTTTCTATCCCTATGCCAATGCTACAATTTTTTGTGGTATCATTGCTTTATAATAAATGCTTTTTTCAGATAGAGCAAGTCCCCTCACTTTTTCTGCAAGTGAATTTTTCAAGTATTGGTTTTTTGTGTTTCTACATAAATTTTAGAATCAGTTTGTCAAGTTCCAGCAAAAATATCTCCAATTAGGATTTTTATTGGTATAGCCTTGAACCTATAGATCAAGTTGAGAAAAATTAATATCTTTAAAATACTGGATTTCCCAATCCATGAATATGCTATTATCTCTCAATAAAATTTTGTAATTTTCCTCATAGAGGGTTTGCATGTCTTTTATGACATGTTACTACTACATCATTGTATGTTCTTGGTACATAGAAATACAATTTATTGTCACATTTTTATGCGAGAAACTTGCTGAATTTTATTTAAAATTCTAATAGTGTGAGTATTCTTTTGGATTTTCTACATATGCAAACTTCACCTGCAAACAAAGATGATTTTGCTTCTTCCTTTCCAATACTTAAGCCTCCTAATACTGTACTGGCTAGGGACTTCAGTACAATGTTGAATACAAGTGGTGATCTCAAGCATTCTCCTGTTGTTCCCAATTTCAGAAGGAACTTTCAATGTGATTCAATCTAGTATAGTGTTTGCTGTATGGTTTTGTACATACTGTTTGCCAAGCACAGGACATTTCCATCCATTCCCATTTACTAAGAGTTTCTTTATTAATTATAAATGGATGTTGACTTCTATCAGTAATGTTTTGCATCCACTGAGAACAATGTCTAATGTATCTCTTAAATCTGTCAATAGGATGAATTATATTAATTGATTTTCAGGCAACTAGGCAATCTTGTTATAAACACAACATGGTCATAATGTATTTCCCTTTTTATATATTGCTGTATTTAGTTTGCTAATATATTGTTTAGGGTAGCATTTATGTTCACAACTGAGATTGGGCTAAATTTTTTCTTTCTCGTAATGTCCTTGCAACATTTTGATATCAAGGTTACACCAGGGAATTAGAATCCTATTACTGCCATAACAAATCACCACAAATTTAGCAGTTTAAACAATGCAAATTTATTTTCTCATAATTCTAGAGGTCATAAATTTGGCCCAGGTCTCACCAGGCTAAAATGAAGGTGTCAGTTTGGCCGTATTCCTTTCTGAAGTCTCTAAAGGAGAAGCCATTTGCTATTCATTTGGGATGTTGGCGGAATTGAGTTCCTAGAGATTGCAGGACTGAGGTGCCCATTTTGTTGCTTGCTGTTCACTGAGGATCATTACCAGCTTCTAGAGGCCGCTGTATACTTCAGCTGGAAACTCCCTTCCTCCCTCTTCAAAGCCAGGAACAGCCAGAGGTCTCTCTGACCTCCTTCCATGGTCACATTTTTCTCTGACTACAGCCAGAAAAATTTGTTCCCTTTCAAGAACCCATGTGATTTAGATCGGGCCCATTTGGATAATCCAGAATAATCTCCCCATTTTAAGGGCCATAACCTTAACACATATGCAAATTCCCTTTTGCTATTTAAGGTGACATAGTCACAGGTTCCAGGAATTAGGGTGGACATCTTTGAGGGACCATTATTCTGCCTATCACAACCAGTAAGCCAGGGAGTTTACTATCTTTTTCTAGACTCCAAAATAGTTTATGTTAAATTGGTATTCTTTTACTTCCTTGAAAGTTCAATAAAACTTGCCAGTTAATCCCCTGGAATTTTCTTAGTAAGATGATTGTTTTGTCTACTAGTATATTACTCATGATCAAATAGACTATTCTATAGTTAACAAGTCTCAGTGACTTAGGACAGCAAAGGTTTATTTCTCACTCATGTCACATTTGGATGCAGATTGGGCCAATCTTCGTGATGGAAGACCCCAAATATGCATCAAAAATAGAATGGATAAATTATAGTATATTCATACTTTGGAAAAATAACATAGCAACGAAAATGAACCAATTTGAACTACATGAAACAGCATCGATGGATCTTGCAAATATAATGTTGAATGCAATGAGCAAGAAACAAAAAAATTATACAGTATTTCTCCATTCATATAAAGTTTAAAAGCAGGCAAAACTATTTTTTTCAGGAATGCATAAATAAGAGGTAGAAGAAAAGCAAGAAAGTGATTGCATAAAAGTCAGGACATTGGTTGCCTCTAGATAGGGAGAATACTTTAGACCACTCCAAGGTTCAAAAACTCCCTCTTTAAAGCCATCTTTTACTAAGCCTATCTTAAATTTCTTGATCATCATCTTGGAAGCTCCTCCTTGTCTTGATAATGGAGTGGATACAATCTTAAAGGTGCATTTACCAAAAGGAAAGGAAAATATATATTAAATTACAGTATCATCATATACATGGAAGAGGTTATTAATACGGAAAATAGATTTCAAGTGACAAGAGGCAGAGAGAACTTGCATTCCCTAAACCCTCACATTTGGGGGTAAGATGAAGCTGTATTTCTGTTTCAAACCCCACCCTGGTCAAGCAAATTCTTTGTATTCACTTTTATTTCCTAATTTCTGGTGTGTGTGTGCACGTGTGTGTGTGCCCATGTACGCATGTGTGCACCTGTCCATATATGGCTTATTCCGAGAGGTGCCTTTCACACAGAATACCATGTGACCTGTTTCCCTGGGAAGTCATGTGTGTGTTTGTGTTTGTGTGTGTGTGTGTCTATGTGTGTCTGAATTGCCATATGCATCACAGCCATTTGTGGGTCTTTTATTGGCAATATTGGGGTTTCAATACATGCTTCTTAATAACTACAATGGAAATAATCATAATTTAAAATAGTCCAAGGAACAAATTGAAAAGGGCACATTGCATTTTATAGTTAATACAGTCAAGTTTGTGGGTCTGTGACTAATTGGTTGAGGTTATATGCAGAGTTGGATTGTGTTATTTATTTCCCTTAAACCCCATTACCCAAATTGGTTTCCTTGATAATGTCTAAGATGTTATTGGATATTTCATGAATGAAAAAATGCATTGGTTAAAAGTCTTTGGGAGTGTGATTTTTCTGTAAACCTACTACATCTGTAATAAAAAATATGAGAAAAAATTAAATAATGAACTCAAAATAAAGTATTTGAGGAAAAAAGGGATTAAACAATTTTGACTTTAACACACATTGGCAGAGCCAAAATAATAAAGAAAAATCAAAGAAAGACCTCAGTGGTTTACTTTACCTATTCATTCTCAATTTCCATTGAAAGAAAGAAAAAGTATCTATGGAATTGTATGCTTGCCTTATGAGACATACACAGGAAATAAAATATTTAGATTCTTTTATGGTCCATCAGCAATGCTTTCATCACCCACCATAGCTTTAGACATACCCAAGAAGAAAGTCCAAATCATATAGTTTTCTTGCAAATACTGAAATGGCTAAATTCCATGGGGTCATTGTGAAGATGTAAATATAGTCTGAATAGTTGATCATGTCCACCTGAATACAGTAAGTTATAATAAGCAACACAGAAAAAAAAAACTTTTCACTTTTTAAAAACTGTAATCTATGAAATACTGTACCAATGCAACTTTAAGAATATGTCTAAAATCTTCTATAATTAAATAAAAAATGTAGGATTATTTTGCAAGCATGTGTGTAGCAAAAAATTTCACACCATTAAAGAATGAAGTAACTCACAAACTACTTACTGAAGAATGGGAATTTCCTTTACCCCATCATTGGAGTTATTTGCCTTCACTATAATTGAATTCAACAACCTCACAGAGCATCAAAGGGGGAAAGTGTTTCCATATGCTAAATGGCTTTCTTTTAGGGAACATGACACAAATAATCTAGGGGAGGGCTACTAAAACCACATGTAAGCCATCTCTGATGACAGCCTGGAGCCCAAGCTTGTGTTGCAAGACTAGTGAATGGAGCATTGCAATACAGTGCGTGTGGGCTCCAGTCTTCAGCAATATTCTCACGATCATGTTCAATACTTGTTCCCAGTCTCCTCAAATTCACACGAGCTGTTCTCTCAGGCACCTAAGGCCAAATAGGGCCCCACAGGCATCTCAAAGTCAAGGAAATGTTTTCTCTATGATTAGCTTTAGTCAGTTCCTCTCATCCTCCATCACCTCCCTCCCAACAACACTTTGTGTATTTATCCTTTGAGAGTCACCTGTTAGCAACAGCACAGCCATTTGGTCTTTGGTCAGGAACAAGCTGCTGCTACTGAAGTGTGTTTAAACCAGAAATAAATATGAATTACTGGGCAATTACTTAGCTTAAGAACAAACAGGCCTGCAATAATTAACTGAAGGATGGGCCTTTCATTTTTTTAAAGTTAATTCTTGGAATGGTAGGGACTCTGTAACTGTCAGCTCTATTACTATTTAAATGGTAGTAAATGCATCATTGCAAAAACCCCTCTGCGGTATGTTGTCTTTATTTTATACATGAGCAAACCAAAAACAGAGATATTTTAGCCATGAGCATAAAAATGAAGTTAAGCATGATTCCTGACTAGTGAATTTATTTATTATTCCTAAAAAATGAGGGAACGAGTGACCAAAAAAATCATATTTTTCTATAGTGAAAATGTTTTGCTTTAGTGTACCCCTTAATGCCTCAAATATATGTTGAATTTTACTATGTGCCCAGCACAAAGATGGGTATTGGGAATAACTAAAAAGCACCTGCAAATTTCATTGCGCTTCTATGCCACGTTGCCTCTAGTTAGCTCAAAGCTCATTAAGGGCCTTATTAATGTTGACTAGGGTGGGGCATAACATGGAGTCTTATAAACAATGACAGTGACAATTGCTAACACTTAACCTAGCACGTTCTGTGTACCATTCTAAGAGCTTTCCATACATTAATCTAAGGTGGTGTCTTGGTTTTCTAGGGCTGCTATAACTAAGTACCACAAACTGGGTAGCTTAAAAGAGCAGAAATTTATTGTCTCACAGTTCTGGTGGCCAGAAGATGGAAAACGAGGTATTGGCAAGGCCAATGATCCTGCTGACATCTCTAGAGAAGAATCTATTCTGTGCCTCTCTCTTGGCTTCTGGTATTTGCTGGCAATACGTAGCCTTCTGTGGCTTGTAGTTGCATCATCTGCCTCCCCCATCTTCACATGGTCTTCTCCCCAGTATCTGTCTCCTGGGTTGTGTTCAAATTTCCTCATTTTCTAAGAACACTAGTTGTATTGGATTAAGGGTCCACCCTACTCCAGTATGACCTCATCTTAACTATGACATCTTGAAAGACCCTATTTCCAAATAAGGTCACATTCGCAGGACCAGGGATTAGGATTTGATCATGTCTATTTAGAAGACACAATTCAACCTATAGGTAGATACTAGTATTATCCACATTTTACTGATAAAACACAAGGAAGTTAAATCAACTTACCCAGGATATAAGAATTGGGAAGTCTGGTTCCACAGCCCACATTTTTTATCATATCTATTGAATGACTTAATGAATAAATGCTGTTTTAATGAAGGAAAAATGAAGTTCACTTAGCACATGTAGGTGTCAGGTATTGCTGGAAGAAGGAACACAGGTACAAAGATAGGGACTTGTACTGCCTGGTACAGTAGCTGCAAACCACACATGGCCATTGAGTATTTGAAATGTGGCTAGTCCAAAATGAGATATGATGTAAGTGTAAAGTTCTTACCAGATTCCAAAGACTTAGTATAGGAAAAAAGTGTGAAATATATCATTGGTAATTGTTACACTATTACATTTTGAAATAACAGTATTTTGGGTGTATTGTGTTAAACACAATATTATTAAAATTGATTGCATCTATTTCTTTTTACTTTTTAATGTGGTTACTAAGAATTTTTAAATTATACATGTGATTCGCATTTGCGGCTTGTATTATATTTCTATTGGACAGTGTTATAGACACGTAAAGAAGGACTGCTCATCTGGGGAATTAGATGTGTTGGGTACGACTGACGTCCAAGCTGTGCCTAGGGGAGCAATACAATAGATGGGGGCATGGGTCAAATATTGGGCAGGATGGGACTTATCTTGCCAGGAATGAAGACAACTGAAGGTCTTCAGCAGGGAAATGCCCCCTCAGATCTGGGCATTACAACCATACCTCCAAACAACAGATGAATAGCAGAGGTTGGATATTAGGACAGTGAGGAACCTATTTCATCAGATAGATGAGCGATGCCCAAGGCCCCACCTTGTAGCAGTATAATTGGAGGGAACTGCATGGGAGGTGGAGATAGGATGAGGTACAATTCACTAGTAACTGCTTGGCAGGGGGGATGCAATAGGGAAAATAACCTGGGTATGGTGGCTGTAGAACATTTAAGCTGTCAGCTGAGACATGAAAACAAATGTGGGGGGAAATAACAAGCTTAATTACAGATGTGCTGTCTTTGGGTTCTTTTGTTAATCATTTAGTGCAGGCAACTGAAAAGACAATTATGGGCTTCAGTTTGGGAGTCAAAATAAAAAAAAATTAGAGATTTTTAAATTAAAAATTTAAAAAGATTTAAATTTAAAAAGATTTGAGAAGTGTAGTGGACAATATAGACATGTGCTTAGTCTTGGTCTGCATTCCTGTGGGTGTGAATCCATTGTAAATAGGGCCTCTAGAAGATGTTATTTCTAGTGAAGCTGTGGCCCAACTGATTCAAGAAGGGCCTTAATGTGGATTACTGGAGTTCTTTATAAGAAGAAGAAATTCAGACATGGTGAGAGAAAGCCCCAGGGAGGAGCAGAAGCTGGAAGTCAATGGAACCCAGAGAGAAGACATTGCCATGTGACAGGAAAGCCAAGGAACCCAAGGATAGCTGGCCAGAATGTTACCAAGTCCAGCCAGAAGCAAACCTTGTAGCCTCTGAAACCATAAGCCAATAAATTCTCATGGTTTAAGCCAAAACCAGTTTGTGGTATTTTTGTCATAGGAGCCTGGAAACTAAGACAAGTAGGATTTTCAGAGAGAGTGAAAAGTGTGAGAAAAAGATGAGAACCAAGGATGGACTCTCACAAGAAGTGAGGAGATGAGGGAAAGTAGTGAGGTGGGGCATCGATTTTTGAGGGAGTTTGGATGAAAAGGAGTAGTGAAGGAACTGGAGAAGGAATACCTAGGGGGCATCAAGAGAACATGGAGAGGGTGCTGTCATGTAATTCCAGCAAGCAAAAAGGTTTGGAAAGGAGCATATAGTGAATAGGATCAAATGCCTGCTAGTTCACACTGGAAAGGGCCTGAGAAGTGGCCACTAGATTTGACCAATAGGAGCACATGGATGACCTCAGTAACAGTAGTCAGTGACAAGGAGGGGATAGAGACCAGACTGTGATGGGCTGAGGGCAAGTGGAAAGAAGTGGTTGCAAAGACAAATAGGGGTAAGGTGTAGCTAGAGGACAAAAGAGGATTGAGGGAGGCTGTGGTACCATTTTGTAATACAAGGCAGACAAGGATCCAGCAGAGAGGAGAGAAGGAAGGATGCTGTCCCAGGATGGGGCGGGGTGGAGGGAAATGAACGCAGTTAAAGGTGAGTTTGGAGCTGGAGGACTCTCACGTCTGGTAACCTCAAAGCTCTCTGTTTTGGTTTGCTAATGCTGCTGTTAAGCAAAATACCAGAAATGGATTGGCTTTAATAAAGGGGGTTTATTTAGTTACAAAGTTACAGTTTTAAGGCCATAAAATGTCCAAGATAAGAACCTTCACTGGAGGATGGCCAATGGCATCCAGAAAAACCTCTGTTAGCTGGGAAGTCACGTGGCTGGTGTCTCTTCCAGAGTTCTGGTTTCAAAATGGCTTTCTCCCAGGACGTTCCTCTCTCTTCTCCTGTGCATTCTTCAAAGTGTCCCTCTTGGCTGTAGTGAGCTCACTCCTTCTGTCTGAGCTTATACAGTGCTCCTGTAAACTAATCAAGGCCCACACTGAATGGGCGGGGCCACACCTCCATGGAAATTACCTAATCAGAGTCATCACCTACAGTTGGGTGGGTCGCATCTCCATGGAGGCACTCAATCAAAGAATTACAATCTAATCAACACTAATACGTCTGCCTACACAATACTGCATCATAGAATATGGCTTTTTCTGTGGGACATAATACATACAAACCGGCACATTCTCTCACCAGTAACATCATCTGCTGTTGGGTGGGCTGTGAGTAGATGGAGGGCTTGATGTGTTAGCCTATAGGTTTTGAAATCTTTATAAACGAGCAGGTGAGAACCACTTGAAATTTGTTATTTGACACTCTGAAGTTCCAGTGAATTAAGTCGCCCCGTTTGGCATTAGTCAATTCATGTTCTGGCATCACCAGCCTCTATCTAAAGTTTTTCTGGAAAATCTCTCATTCTGGCCTCTATTTCACTAATACTTATGCCTTCCAAACCTCAGTATCTGAGTTACATGTGCATTGTTCCTAAAGACTTCCAAGGGAGTTCAAAACACAGGAGAGACCCATTAAGTTGGTCCACAGGTAGGCAAGTTGTCTCAGGCACATTATCAAAAATCTAAGATACTGAAAAAGTGTGTGGGAATCTGAAGGTTTCTATTAATCTGTTGACAAAGGAGAGAATCAGAGGCCAGAAATTCTATAACCTGATTTGCACTTACCTTGTTTGAATTGCGTGTTTAGTAGTTAGGAAGAAAGAGCAAAAAAAAAGCATCCTACATTACGAGGTCTCAGGGAGAGGAAATGGCAGAAATAGACCAAAATGTATACACAGAAATTTAGTTTACAGTGGATGTGGAGAAAGAAGGAAAACAATGGAAAATCAACAAGCTTTTCAAAGAACAAAAGCTGCCTCTCTGCTTTATTCCTTACCGCAAAATAGATTCTAGATGAATAAAACAATGTCAATATTAAGAAGACATCAAAAAATTAGAAGAAAACATAGCTGAATATGTTCCTTACAATCTTGAGCCTTTCTAAGCTTTTCATTTAAACAATCATAAATTATGAATCTGATGACTTTAAACATCTATATAGTATAAACAAAACAAAATAAAAAGCAACAACCCATAAACAAAGTTGAAGATAAAAGCAAACTAGAAAAAGAATAGCAACACATGTGACAAAAAGTTAGAGTTCCTTTTCTAAAAACATTATAAATAAATATAAAATGAGTATATAATATCCAAAGGCAATTTATACCCAAAAAGAAATACAAATGGACAAGGGAAATGAAAATAATATAAACCTAATGTCACTAGCAATCAAAGAAATGCAAATTTTTTTAAAATGAGGAATTTTTTACCTCTAGGTTAGCAGGTGATAAAACCTATTGCTGATAAAAATCTGAACTACGAGGAAATTGACAAGTGGAAATACCGAATCCTACCATCCTTCTGAAGGGTTGGTCAGTTGTATTAAGTTACAATATTGTAAAATGTTTATTTGCTTTGATCCAGAAAAGCTACCACCAGGAATCTACTCTGATGAAAACAACGCATAAGGATGATTGTTGCAGCATTATTTATAAAGAAAAGAAATAGAAACAGCTTGAACATCCACTACTGGGGAACAGATTAAGTGAACTGTACACACATACAATGAAATAGGCAATCACTAAAAATTACAAGATTGAATGCAGATCGATTAATTGACTTGGAAAGATAGTCATGATTTAATGCTTAAAACAATCCGTTTACAGGGCAGCATGCAATATGATCCCATTTACATTAAAATATCTATATCTGCATCTATATAGATATAGATATATCATAGAAAGATGCCTGGAAGAATATTCAAATGTATATTCAAAATGTAAACTGTTCTCTCTAGGTTGTGGGACTTGGAGTTATTTACATCTCAGAACTTTTCTTGACTTTATTTTTTTTTTTTACAAATGATCATATACCAAGGAATATTAATACAAAACAACATTTTAACTAATGACATTTCTAGAACAAAATTTCAAACGGGAAAGATTTCAAAGTAGAGAAAAGAAGGAATATACACTATTACTGATAAGCAAGTCTATTGTGGAAAAAGACACTGAAAAAATACAAAACTAAATCTCATATTGCAGAGCATTGGGAAAAGAATGGTGACACCGAACCTTGGAAGAAAACTGAAGAGAAACAAGGAGAGGTCAGTTTTGGTGTCTTAGTTTGCCAGGGCTGCTGTAACAAATACCACAGACTGGTTGGCTTAAACCACAGGAATTTCTTGTCTCACAGTTTTGGAGGGTAGAAGTTCAAAATCAAGATGTCAACAGAGCCATGCTTTTTCTAAAGTCTGTAGCATTCTGGTGATGACTTGCAGGAAATCTATAACTCAACCTCTGTCTTTGTCACATGGCCATCTGTCTCCTTGCTTCTAACTCCTCACTCTTTCCAAATTTCCTCTGCTCGTAAGGACTCAGTCATATGGATTAAAGTCCATGCTGATTCAGTTTGGCCTAAACTTAACTAATAACATTTTTAAAGCTCCTATACACAAATGAATTCACATCTACAGGACCAGGGGTTAGGATTTAAATATCTCTTTGAGGGGACATGATTCAATCTATAACACTAAGTTAGGATCATTTCTCATTGACTCATTTATTCATCAGACATTTACTAAGCAGCTACTATGTGCCAAGCAATGGGGTCCCAAAGATGAACTAAAAGCAGCTCCTGCCTTTAGGCAAGAAGAGATCAAGTCTGGAGGGAGAGGCAGCTACACAAAAGGACAATGCAACGTGGCACTGTAATAGATGCCTGAGCAGCATCCTAAGAGCAGGCAGATTTTAACTCTGCCAAGGATATCCCTGAAAACTTTAAGAAGAGGGAGATTTGACCTGATTTTGAAAGGAGAATTAGCAGTGTGTCAGTTACAGAGGGGAGGCGTTCTAGTTTGCTAATGCTGCCATTATGCAAGATACCAGAAATTGATTGTCTTTTATAAAGGGGTTTTATTTTGTTTCAAATTTACAGTTCTACAGCCTTAGAAGTGTCCAAACCAAGGCATAAACATGAGTATACCTTCACTGGAGAAAGGCCATTGGTGTCCAGAAAAATCTCTGTTAGCTCAGAAGGCACATGGCTGGTGTCTGCTTGCTCCCAAGTTGTGTTTCAAAATGGTGTTCTCCAAAATGTCTTTGGGCTTAGCTTCTTAGGGAAAACTCTGGGCTAGTATCTCCAAAGTGTCAGCAAAAGTCTTTCAGTGGCCATCTCCAAAATGTCACTCTCAGCTGTTCTGAGGTCATTCCATTTGTGAGCTCTTTTATAAGACTCCAGTGATTAAATCAAGACCCACCCTGAATGGAAATAATTCATATCTCCATGGAAATAATTCAATCAAACATGTTACCCACAGTTGATTGAGTCACACCTCCATGGAAACATTCAGTCAAAGGATTCCAACCTAATCAACACTAATACATCTGCCCCCACAAGACTGCATCAAAGCACATGACATTTTGGGGGACACAATACATCCAAACTGGCACAGGAGGTGAAGGCCATTCTAGGCAGATGAAAAGAACATGTTAGGTAACCAAGTTCCCCCAGAAAGCAGATTCTGGACAAGGGTTTTTGTGGAAGTACTTTAGTGGGAAGTGTGGTCCCAGGGTCAGGAGAAGCAGAGCAGAGAAGGGTTGAAAGCTAACACAAGGATGTATTCTTGAGTTGGAACTGTTATAAGTCACTGGCTGCTCGATCCTGCAGGACTATCTGAAAAGGCACATGAAATGGGTCTCACGACCATCTGTGTTGGTAGAGAAAGGAGGAATCATTTACTCATTGGCTCCCATCCCCTCATGGAGCATGCAGTCCTCCATACATCCCAACTACATAGCTTTGAGTGAGTTCCCAGTCTTCACAGAGACCACAGAGAAGTCCTGGCAGAGAAGGGAAGAGAGAGCTTGAGTCCAGAGCAGGCAATTTCAGATTACATTTGCACTGAGCTGATAGGAGCTTATGCAGTAACTGGTCACCATGGCAGTGGCTGAAACTAGAGACAGGGAAGGCCAATAGGATCTGATACACTCTGCCCCTTGCACCTCAGACCCATTCCTCTGCACATGGATCTCCCTTCAAGATATCTAGCCCCAAACCATAATACAGTTTTCCAATTTTATGAGAACAAGAAGATCTCATTTCTTTCCTGAGAGGAAAGGTAAAGCTCAAAGCAATCAGAAGCCTCCTTACAGTATTGGCCAGTGCAATATTTGAAAAGATATAAGGCAAGAAATTCAGTGAAAGTGAAACATGCTATAGACTCTAATGCTGCAGCAGGTCCCAAAGCTGTAGTTGACATTCATTATCACCTTCCTCCTCTACCTATAAGAGATGGCCCTCACCTTCTGTCAGCACTTCAGCTACTCTGGGTTTCTTACCTAATGAATGTCCCAGACTTTCAGACTTGACAGATATGGGCCTTGAGTCGACTTGCTCTTGTTGGGCCATGGTTGGCACAATTGCCCGTTCACTATTATCACTAGCTGTGAAAGTCTCCATGAATCTTCTGGGTTCAGACACACTCTTTCTGGCTCCCACTGTGCAGCAGCAAGCCTCGCTCCTCATGATAATTAGGGCCAATTACCCCGAGATTTGACAAATATATACACCAATATAATCCACTCCCTAATCAAGATATAAAATATTTTCCATAATACCAAGGAGTCATCTTGTGTTCATTTCCATTCAATTTCCATCCCCCAAAGGCAACCACTATTCTGATGTCTATTAACCGATGTTAGTTTTGCCTGTTCTGTAACTTTATACAAATAGAATGAGAGAGTATTTACTCCTGGTGTCTGGATTCTTTCACTAAACATATTGTTTTTGAGATTCATCCATACGGTTGCATGAATTCGTACTTCTTTTCCTTTATATTACTGTGTAGTATCCCACATACGAATATCACAAATGGATTATGTATTCTACTAATGAGAGACATTTGAATTGTTCCTACCAAGCATCCTGGCTGCAAAGTCTGTAGTCTTAACCGTAACACTGTTTTACCTCTCAGATAAGGATGATCAGAGATGCTAAGTAATGGCCCAAGTCACACAGTTATTAATGAAGTTCATAAGGGACAAAACTTGTGCTTGAAACCACAATTAACTGACCGAAAGCCTAAACTCTTTGCAATGCAACACACTGTCTCCCAAGGACACAGCTCCAAAGAGTATCTTTATCACATCCGGTAAGTCTCCTTACCCAGAAGTATCTTTTCTCTTAAAGCCCATAGGCTCTAGCAAAATTCCCTTTCATAATGGACAATGGCTGATATTTAGTTTTATAGCCCAGGCACTTTCACTGTGCTTCTTTATAGTCTGAGAGCCTTAATATTTGAAATACAATACCATTTAGTTACAGTAAACACATAACCCGTCTTTATTGTCAGTGATTTTTTTCTGTTGGCTTTCTCTGAGTGGCTGCCTTAATAAACAAGCAATTACGGGGAAATGCATGGGTAAACAATGCATTTCTTTGGGGGAGCTAATAAATCTTTGGCTCCACTGTCTCAATTTTTTCATCCGCTTTATTTTCTCCCGTTGGCCTGAGTCTACATCAAACCACACAAGAGAAATAATGAATCAATTGATCAATTCAAGAATCAGTGGCTCTGTTTTGACATTCTGCATTAAGTAGTAACTAATTGCCTGATTCCAGACGCTTTTTCAAACATATCTCAGCAATCAATAGGTCAGTGACTATGTTTTAAATAGAAGAGCAGCTTCAGCTGGGCCAGAAGACAAGCAGGCTCTACAATCGGTGTCTTGAGTGTGGTAACTCCAAGTTCCTCCTGCCTTGTCCTGGAGAGATTTTGCTTCCTTCATAAATGCTTTCTGAGGCTCCTGGGTGACCACTGTCACAATCAATGCCTCTCCCACAGATACCGTAACACAGGGGGCAGAAGAATCTAAGGGCCCTCCTGTGGAAGTGACTAAGGAGGAGATGGAAAGGTGAAGAGACATATGGGTCTCTTTGCTCTTGAGCAAAAGCTGAAAACAGAATAATAGAATCAGAGACAGGAGTGGGGGGTTTTCTCTACCCAAGAGAAACAATGAATAACTGAAGCAGCTTTCATGCAGCATGATAAAGGGCTTCCCAGCATGCTTCAAGAAGGTCTCCAGAGCACAGGGAGAAGGGCCCACAGCCTCCGGTGGCCCCTTTCTCTCCCCCTCGTGGTCTTGGACTGAAGTCACCCTGCTTTAATGGCGTCCTCCTCATCTTCAGAAGAAGCTAATGTCTGTAGCATCCTAGCAGCTTTCGCCCTCCCTGAAAATCCATGGGGGGTACTCACCAGAGACAGGGAAACTGCAAAACCAGAAAGCAGGCTTGCTTTCTTCCCAGTGTCCTACAGAAACCTACAGAAACCACCTTGTCCCTTGAGGCTTTAGTCTATCAATCACCCAGACCTCCAATATCCCCTGAGCAAACTGTGCCTCAGATGCCCCAAGCCCACATAATCATGATGAAGGGAAAAGAAAAAGAGCTTCTATTTGAAACTCAGAGAGAAGGATGGCACCATCTCGTCCCATTAAACTACCCTGGAAGGAAGAAGATATGGGATTGCCCTCCAAGGAGTCATATCTGTGGTTCCACAGAGTCTGGGAGTGACTGGCCAAATGCTTTGATGACTACACAATCCCATCTCTTAAAAACAAATGCCTATTTCCATGCACAGGCCTGGGATAATAAAGTCTGAATGAGAAACTGAAGAAAGAAAAAACATGACCTATAACCAGATTTACCATTGTAAATAGAATGCTTTTCAGTTCTTTCCAGGAGGCATCAGCCATCCCTCAGGAAAAGCAGGGAGGATGGGAGCTGAATGACATTTCTTTGTACTGTGGTTTATTTGGAAAGGTCTGTAGAACCACATTTTTGCTACAAAAGAAGAAAATCTTCTGCTCCCGAGAGAAACAACTTGTCTTTGGTCTCAGCAGCACACACACACTCCCCAGCCAAGCTTCTCTTTATACACAAGGGCCAGCCCTCCACAGCATCTGGGCCAGTGGTGTTACAGTTTCTACACAGGGGCCTTTCCGTGTGGAGATTCAGTGTGAGAAAACTCATGTGTGCCCTGGGGGTAGGTCTCTAAGCAGATATCAGAATTCCAACAGCTACCATGTATTGCCAGGAGCCATCCATGAATGCTTTCTAAAAATTACCTTAATTAACCCGTTGCTCATCACAGCAATCCCATGAGTTGGTTTTATAGACTCGATTTGACAGATAAGGAATTTAAGGTGCAGCGAGATTAAACAAAGTGCCCGAAGTCACAAAAGAAAGGAGTGATAAGCAAAATTTCTAACCCTAGTTTGCATGACCCCAAACTCCAAGCCTGCGACCATCCTGCTCTGTGCCTTCCATCCCCGGGGCTCCCAAAGGAAAAACCCAAGAGAAGATGTAGAGTAAGGACTCTGGTTTTGTGCCTCCCAACCTCCCATTACAACCATGTTCCCCACTAGCGTTCCTCCTGAACAGTCTTCACCATCCAACAGCGAGTGGGAGATCCATCTCTTGAGACTCAGATGTTAGAGGATGTGCTCAATCCACGACACAAGCGCTTCCTGAGGTCTGGCCCCACTGTTCACACATTTCTTCACTCTGCACTTGTTGGCAGGCTGACAACTCAGGTCCCTCCCCTCGGGGACCAGATGTTCTGTTGCTAATGAGGAGAGTTAGCTCATCCGTCTTCTTCAAAACATGGCGACATGTTCATTTAATAAACACTCTCCTAATAAAAATCCCGTCTGTTTTGCGAAGCACACCAACAGCTCCACTGGAAAATATCCTCTCTTGAATGCATCTTGTAGAGCTGGGATACCAGGCACACCCTCGTCCAGGCGGTGTAAAGGGGGATCAGATTAAATCAATTGTCGGTTAATTCAAGAAAATCTTTGCATTTTGAGCCCACAGATCTGAAAATCAGAAAGTTGGACAAAATCACAAGTATTTATTGAGACCTGATGTTGCCCATCACCCTGCCAGCTCTCACCCTCAAGTGGCAAAATATGATGAACAAACTTCACACAACAACAAGCAACACAAAACAGTATTTAATTAAGCACAGAATTATGGGATGCTTAGGATAGAATAAGGTCAAAGAGGACTGGAGAATGCAGGGAACCCAGAGGACAAACATAATTTGTCTGATACAGAAGCAAGAGAACACCAAGCAGTTAACTTCTATGCATAAATAGCATAACCCATATCAGTCAGCGTTCTCCAGAGAACCAGAAATCAAAGATATGTGTATGTGTGGATATAGATATAGATATAGATGATATAGATATAGATATAGATGATATAGATATAGATATAGATATATGTGTGTGTTTACACATACATGTGTGTAGGTGTGTATGTAGATATAGAGATATGTAGATATATATAATTATAAGGAATTGGCTCAGGTGATTATGGAAGCTGACAAGTCCAAATTCCATAGGGTGGGCTGCAGGCTGGAAATTCCAGTAAAGGTAATGTTGCAGTCTTGAGGCAGAAATTCTTCTGATCTGTGGAACCCTCACTTCTTACTGTTCAGACCTCAGACTGACTGGATAAGACCCACCCACATTATGGAAGTTAATCTCCTTTACTTAAGATCAACTGCTTGTAGATGCTAATCCCATCTGCGACACACTGCCATGGTAACAATTAGGTCAGTGTTTGACCAAACAACTTGTCACCATAACCATAACCTAGCCAAGTTGACAAATGTCAACTACCCATACAGAGGTCAGTCCATATAGACATGACCTCAAAACTGTCTTTGACTTACTTACAAATTGAAAATAAAAAGACTACCATAGGATTTCAAACAACTCCATTCTTGACAATATCAGAAACATTGAAAGTCATCATTGTAAAATGTTTGTACAGAATTACCTAAAAGCTCTAGACAGCTGAGCAGATTATATTCCACCGTGTAAATCTACACTCTTATTTCCAGTCCTAGAATCAACACTCTTTGAAAGGAGCCTGATGTGAACAGAGTTTTGGCCAACCCTGACTTATTAGTTTAGAAGGCGAATTAAAGAGAAAAATTTAATATTTCATTTAAACTTTATACAAGCAGAAACAGAACACTTCAGAAGCCCAGGATATTATTTTTTTTAATTAAGTTTGATAATAAATATACAGACTTAGAGCAACTTCTAAAGGGAAATGTGATCTCTTCAGTCAAAAGGAACCTGTTAAAGCAATCAGCTTTACAGAGGGAGAACTAGAAATAGACACAGATATTGTGAGTCTGTGTCATAGACACAGACTCAATTGACAGACACATCCTAGAGGCTGAATTCATTTTCCCCCTTCAGATGAAAACTGGAATTTCTCTAGGTTCAAAGCACAAAAGCAAAAACTTTTTTGTGTGCTGAGGCAACTCCAAGTAATAATGTATATAGCATTTGTTAACTATCTCGTGCCCATTCTCAAATCCTAAAATTGTCCTACATATCTTGATTCCAAGTTTTCTGCTCTCTTTCTTGACCTTCGTGTATGCATTCAACTAATGTTTGCTGGGCAACTACTATCCATCAGTCATCAGGCTGGGGTTGCTGCAGTGACTGAGGAAATGATATTCAGGGTCAGCGACTCAAAGGGCATTTCTGGTTCTAGCAGCATCCCAAGCTGGACTAATTGTGTCAGTCCTCTCATGGATGTATTAGTCAGGGTTCTCCAGAGAGACAGAATTAGTGGATCGTGTGTGTGTGTGTGTGTGTGTGTGTGTGTGTGTTAGATTTATTGCAATGAATTAGCTTATGTGATCATGGGGCCAGCAAGCCTGAAACCTGTACAGCAGACCAGCAGGCTGGAAACTGAGGCAAGAGTTGTTGCGATCTTAAGTCCAAAAGCCACAGGTTAGGCCAGCAGACTGATAACTCAGACAAGAGCAGATGCTGCAGTCTTGAGGCAGAATTTCTTCTCCAGGAAACCTCAGCATTTGCTCTTAAGGCCTTCAACAGATTGGATGAGGCCCACCCACATCATGGATGGTAATCGCCTTAAAGTGAATTGATTGTAGATGGTAATCTCATCTACAACACATCTAAACTAATGTTTGAGTGAGTACCTGGGTAGCATAGCCCAGCCAAGGGGACACAGAGGATCCACTATCACACATGGTAACCCATGAGTGGAAAGAGCCATTGAGGTTCCATCTTGCATCTCATTTGTGTTCACCACAGTGTTTGGGGTGTCTGCCAGGTCCGATGAAGCTCTGGAGTGCCCCACCCAGAAGGGATATTCACAGAAGGGATAGCTGCTGGAGAAGAACTCACTCTAAGGGAAAAGATGGTCAGGCAGATAATTATAGGGAGTCTGACTTCTCCTTCACAAGCTCATATATGCAGGAAAAGTCATATTATTGTGTCAGAATTAAAATCTTATAAATCTGATTCAGAACCTCTGTCCCACAAGGCTGGAGGGAAATTCCACTGTGTTATATAATGGGGTTCCTGCCCTCCCCAGGGTCATGTGGAAGTCCTAGGATTGTTAAAAAGAGCTGATAATTCAGAGCAGTTATTCCAGCTATTAGTGCTGTGTAACAAATTACCCCAAAACTCTGTGGCTTAAGACAACCATTTTATTTTGCTCATGATTTTGTGAGTCAGGAATTTGGCACAGGCAGCCTGTGCCATTCTTGCTTCAGTCCCTCATGTGGTTGCAGTCAGATGTCAACAAGGGCTGAAGTCGTCTGAAGGCTACACTGGGCTGGACATCCAAGAACAAAGCTCTGAAACCCACAGATGTCTATTCCCCTCCCTTCTCTAAGGAGGACCCAACATAGTCTCTTCCATGAGTTGAGACTTTTGAGAGCAAAAACCAGGAAGGTTAACCACAGGAAACTTCTCTTCCTGCCCAGAGAACACCCTAAGACCTGGGAACACCAAGGTCTAGTTTCCTGAGATGTCAAAGGGGGAAAATAACAAAAAGATGTTAGTCCAGTACACGATCCTCAGAGGGGAAGAGGATTAGGAGAACAATATGGTGTCACTGACAGAAAACTATGGTTTTCTCTCTATGGTTCCTCATGCCTAGCTCAGGATGCCCTTCTTTTCCCACTGGATCCTCCAACTCAACTTGCCTCCATACGATATTCCTATGGCACAGTCTTGTTTTACTTTAGTACAAGACTGCTTTGACACCAGCCAGGTTTGTCCATGTGTTGTAATAGAGTAACACTCAAAAAGTGCTGTGAGAATTGGTGAGAAGAAAGGAATGCCAACTGGGCCTCCCTTAGCCTGCTAGGGAATTAGAAATAAACAACTGACTTGGAGAGTTGCATTAGCTAGTTCATACTATTACAATTTGTTTTAGTGAATTATCTTTCTTAGAACACCAAATGGTTCCCTAATGGCCTGAAAGATTTGAAACACTTCCAAAGCATTAACAGTTTTCTGTATTCGGTCCCCGGGAGGTCTTGACTTCAGACCTTAGGTTGGCCAACAGCCAGAATGTACCAACTTAGAATGACAGATTTGCAAACTCTGTAGTAACCCAAGTAGGTTAGTCTCAGAGGTCAAGATGTGGGTTCTGTCAACACTGTAAATTCAGACCTCTTGTGGACGTACAGCAAATGCACTGCACGGATATGAAGAATTTTCCCAGATATGCCTTCTTGTTATGTATTTTGAGCTTCCTTTGTTTTTCTGTATCCATTTTCAGTTCTAAAGGGATTCCTTCACCCTCTCTTAGATGACCATCAAAAATTGTATCTGGCACCCACTGGTGAAGTGATAGAGCAAAAAACTATATCCTTGCTGTCTACATAATGTCAGGGCAGTGGGGTAGTATCTCTAAATATTAATCCGTGTTCCTTCCCCATTCTGTGCCCACCAAATTCTTTCAGTTGTACCCTAAGGAGCCCTTCCCTCTCTGTAATCAAACAGATTTGAGATACCCACTGGGACAACACAAACAATGGCCAGGAATAACACAAGAGACAGAAAGAATTCTGAACTAGTTTTTTACTTACAGAGAATCTATAAACATCAAAGACTGTCCAAGGGGAGAGAAGTGGACAGAACCTCGATGACAGGAAAATAGAAATGGAGAAACTTGTCTCCTGAAGGAAATTCATTGTCAGGGGAACAGGAGAGAGCCACATGGAAGACTCAGCCCTGAACCGACCCTCTGTAGGATCCAGACAAGGCCACCAATCTCTCCCCACTGAGGGCCCAGATGGAAATGAAGATTGCCTGGAACCTTAGAAATCCTGTCCAGCACCCTCCCCCATTCACCTTGTGAACATGACTTGGTGTGACTGTGACATGGAATCACCAAGTCAGCACTATAAGGAAGCAATTTGAAGAACCCTCTGAGCTGAGACCAAGAGGAAACACATATTCTTCTTGACATTAGCAAATCCACAAAAGGAGGCACTTTCCAAATTCCAACTCTTGGGGGGAAGCCACAGTGCATTAACCCCCTGCTTTTTCTCCTCTCCTCTTTTCTCCTCTCTCTCTCTCTCTCTCTCTCTCTCTCACACACACACACACACACACACACACACACACAAATTCAAACTCAAAGAAAATTCTAGAATGAATAATCCTCAGTTTTCTTTGTCTATATTCCTTCAGCCCCATTTAGCCCCCCAAATATGTCTGCTTAAGGGGATCAAGATTAAATATTAATGTGCATACCTAATGCCTAGTTATTAAATTGTCACTAAGAGATTGCGGGTTCCCTTTATAAAACATGCTCCCTCGACAAAAGCATTTTTGTTAAGTTTCAATGGTAAAGTTAGCTGAGAAATCACAAATTGTATTTAAATCTCTTTTGCCAGTTGTTGGTGCCATGTAGGACCTCCAAAGAGAATTTACACCCTAATGTGAGCTTCACACTTAGCATATCACAGGAAGGATAAGAAACATTTTTAAAAAGTAAATTCAAAGCCATCTATGATATTTTACAGGAGCAGATTTAAAGTTAATAAGGTTGTCTAAATGTTTATGATCTAACAGTCCTAGCTCTGTCACTATTTAATTTCATAAAAACCTAGCCATTTATGAAAGTTCTCAAGATCTCAGTTTTCCTCCTCTTTAAAATGAAGAGGTTAAGCAACATCATGCAGGATGTCTTTCTGACATGCTTTCATTATCTGTAAGGAAATTATTATATTTCCTATTCTCTTTCAGCTGCTCATTTTGAGGTGAATTTCATTTTTCTGAACTTTTAGAAAGCTTGGTTCCAGCAGCTTGTCCAATTTCACAGAGCTTCCTCTCCTATTGCGTCCATGTTGTGTTAAAACCTCAGGTGTCTCGTTTTGAGAGATTTTCACCCTCCATTCCATTCCCCACTGTGTCTGGGCCCCTTCTGTCTCTCTTACCCTTCCCCTGCTAACCTCACTCCCATCCCAGCGGCCTCTCCTCAGTGTAGGTCTTGTAATGGAAAGAAGCAACACTTGCTCAGTTTGAGATTAGTGGGAACTGGGCCTTCAGACCTCTGCAATCCCTCGCACTTAATCGCTATGCAAGAGGACCGAACCCTCCCAGTTTCAGCCACTGCTCTCAAATTCACTCACTTTGCTTCCCAGTGAATGACTGCAGGCACCTTGGGGATTCTCCTGTACTCAGATCCTTCACACTCCATGCTCTCCTCTCCCACATCCTCCCACATAGAAGCCAGCAGCACGCAGATCTTGTGGCTGTGGGAGGCTTATCCCCACCCACCTGCATTTTGAGATTCCTGGGGATACCTTGTGTGATGGGTTGAACTGTGTTCCCCCATAAACCGTGTCAATGTCCTAATTCCCAGTACCTGTGAATGGACCTTATTTCAAAATAGGATCTTTGCAGATGTAACCAAGTTAAGATGAGGTCATACTGGGTGAGGGTGGGCCCTCATCCAAAGTCTGGTGTCCTCAGAGGGAGGGGCACAAGCATGCAGAGAAGGGAGATGGATGGTCATGTGGAGATGGAGGCAGAGGCTGGGGTTCCACTCCACAAGCCACAAATACTGGGGACTGCTGGCAACCACAGGAGCTGCAAGAGGCAAGGAAGGATACTTCCCTGGTGACTTCAGAGAGAACACAGCCCTGCCTAAGACGTCTAGCCTCCAGAACTGTGAGAGAAGAAACCTCTGTTGTTTTAAGCACCCAGTTTTCTAGGAAACCTGCACCTTACCCACAAAGCTTAGTCTTTCTGGCATCTTCATGGTGCTGTATGCCTTAAGGCTCAAACATTTGCATGAGCATAAGATCTGAGGATCCCAGGGGAACACACACCAAGTCTGCAGATCAGTCCCTGAGGGGTAAAGATTCTCCAAGACCTATTCTCGTGGAGCTCTCTCCCACCAACCTGAGCTGATTTTGCTTCTACATTATTCTCAATGCCCAAGAAGTAACTAGAAGAAAAAGAAGAAAAAGTGGTTGCCTTTAGGGAAAGGGACTGCAGAGTGGTAACATGTCTCTTAATATGTACAAGTATTTTAAACTATGTGCCTATATCATATTAATAGAACCAACTATAAAAGAAACACTCATGCACTAGTTTCCATATGCACAGAGGTGTGTTTATATCTATAATCTAGACTCTGAGTCAAAACATCCTAATTGTTTTGAGAGCCCCTAAATGTTTCTCTGAACAAAACACTCTGCAGGTAGTCATATCAATGGGACAAGGCATGCATAAACATATAAGACCATGACATGTAAAGACTGAACATGATTTACTTGCACCAAAATATTTTCCTAAGTGTTACCAAAACATTATTCACCCTTGTCCAAATTCTACTATTAACTCATTCTGGGTCACTAGGTAAGTTGCTTACCCCTTCTAGGAGCCAAAATTTCCTTATGTATAACATTAAACCAATTTGAAAGATTTCTTCCAAAATCTGATGTTATTTCCGTCTTTGTAATTGTTTATCAGAATGGAGATTGAACGCTCTCTGAAGCCCCTCTCAGATCAAAAGTTCTAAGAGCCGACTCCGGGTGGGCGGGAGAAGCCCCTGCGAGCTCCCCGGTTCTGTGCAACCCCGGTCCCCACCCGCCGCCACCTCCTCCGCCCCCTGCCGCGGGAGAGCGGGACCCCGAGGACGCGCCGCCACCCCCATGGCTGCACCTGGGGCTGCCCGCGGGGACCCGCGTGCCGCGCCGCTCAGCTGCTCTCGCTTTCCCTTGGCTGAGCTGAAAATGTGTGTGCAAAATGCAAGTTCAGAGTAGAGGATATCTTTGCACTGCTTTGCTCTGTCCTCTATACCTGGATCATGAAGATATTTTTAAAATAATAATCTCTGGATTTTGCTTTCCTTGCGTCATGCGTTAGCAAATGCCGCAGAACATGAAGCTGGAGCAAAACATGCAGTCAAGTTACATGGAGGGAAAGAAGGGACTTTCACTCACTCAGAGAATGCAGTGGGTCCTAGGTAACCATAAAAAGCTCTCCCCGCTTCTTCGCCAAAAGAAAGCGGTTCTTAAATTGGAAAAGGCAATCAGACCCGTGGGAAAAGACGCTGGACTGTCTGATAAAGAGAAACTATTTCAGGTGCACACATTTGAAAATTTTCCAAAGGGAGCTGAATGAAAGTGGAAATTCAGTCTTTCAAGCTTCCCATGGACGCCAAAGAGCACTGCAGGGAGATTACAAAGATGTTGAACACAAGAAAGAAAGTAGCAGGCAGCGATGGGAGGCTTTGAAAGAAGCTACAATAAAGGAAGAGACAGAAATGTGGGACTTCTGGCAGCAGGAAAACATCAAAATCGAAGCCCTTTAAACTATGCAACATCAAAACAAAAGTTTATCTGTGCTTGATGAAATTCCTGAAGATGTAAGAAAGGCAGTAAATAGAGAAGATAGAAGAGCATGCTTTTGATGACAATAAATCAATGAAAAGAGTCTATTTTGAGGCCATTCTAAGGGTAGAAGAAGCAGCCAATTCCAATCAAACTATAACAAAATGGGAAGAAGATGATGATTTAGGTCTTTGTATGTTAACTGACTCTCAAAGCAACCAGTATATTTTGAGCAAGCCCAGAGATTCAACACTGCCATGCACAGATCACCACTTTATAAAGGACACTGTTGCCCTAGGAATGTTGTCTTTACCTGGCTGGCTATGCACAAGAATAGGATTGCCTAAAATGTTTGGTTATATTATTTGGTTTGGTTATATATTATACTTTTAGGACCATCAGGACTAAATCATATTAAGTCTATTGTACAAGTAGAGACGTTAGGAGAAATTAGTGTGTTCTTTACTCTTTTTTCTTGCTGGCTTAGAATTTTCTCCAGAAAAGCTGAGAAAGGTATGGAATATATCCTTGCATGGACCATTTTACATGACACTGATAATGATTGCATTTGGCTTATTATGGGGATGCTTCTTACAGATCAGACCCACTCAAAGTGTCTTTATCTCTATGTGTTTATCCTTCTCAAGCCACTGTTAGTGTCCACCCACCGTGAGTGTCACCTTGTGGTGATAAGGTGATACAGATGACAGCACTGTGCTTCTTGGTATGCTAGTGATATGAGATGCACAACTTGGATTATTCATAGCTGTCATGCCAACTCTTATACAAGCAGAAGCAAGTACATATTCTAGCAATATCATGGAAATATTTCAAGTACTGGTTTTGGTTGGTCAAATTCTCTTTTCGCTAGCTGCTGTTTTTCTTTTATATCTTGTCATAAAGACTTATCTCATAGGACCATATTATCGAAAGCTGCATTTGGAAAGTAAAGGGAACAAAGAAATCATTATTTTAGGAGTATCTGCTTTCATCTTCTTTAATGTTACCAATCACAAAGCTGTTAGATGCTTCCATGGAACTTGGCTGTTTTTTGGCTAGAATACTGATCTCTTCTCAAGGCCTCCTGGTTACTGAAGAGATTGTGTCTTATATTGAACCTATTTGGGACTTTATGGCTATCATTTTCTTTGCACCAATAGGGCTTCAGGTTTTTCCAACTTTTAGTAATACATGAACTCACTGTCTGGATGTTCCTTGCTTTGTCAGTGGTGATCTTGAAGCTTGTTTCGGTAGCTCTAGGCTTACCTCTCATTTTGCCAAAGACCAGCCAGTATATTGAATAGATTGCCTCCGTTGAGAGAGCCCAAGTAAGTGAGTTTCCTTTTATTTTGGGAAGTTCAGTGTGAAGCCCAGGAATCATTTCTCAAGACATCTACCTCCTTATATTAAGTGCAATACCCTTAATCTTTTACTTGCTCCAGTACTGTGGAGAGCTGCAATTATAAAATGTGTACCCAACCAGAAAGACGATCAAGTATCTGACAACAGAATCAATAAGACTGATATAATAAATGATTTTGAGGGAGTGGGGGGAAATACCTCTGTAAAAGAAAGCAGAAATTTCAGTAAATATACATTCCTCTGAGCTTTATAAATTGGGAACAAAATAACACTATAGCAAAGGGTTGGTGTCTTCATATTTGCCCAGCTTGTACCAAATACACTTGGTCATATTTTAGAATCTTCCAGAATAATTTATTTGGGGTCAGTTGATTATGCACAGGAAAAATGTAATATTGCATTTTACAAATAGCCTTGCTATTTTGCCTGGATGTGCCTTTTTTCTGAAACTAATATTAACTTTCTACTGTTAATTCATCAGTTCATGATTTTTTGATAAGGAAGAAAAAAATACAAAGCTTTTTTTATTTATGTTACAGCTTTAGAGTTGTAATCTGTTGGTCAAATATTTCTTATTAAAATATTTCCATGATGCTAGATTTTAATTCTGGTAGTGAGTTTGGAAACTTAATTTTAATCCTGAAAACCTGTTTTCTAAAATGAGATGACTATCTTATAGACGTCTATTTGCTTTTTATTATAAGCTTTAAACAAAACACTTCAGTGTCAATTTTTATTAAGTATAACATTCTTTTGAAATATGTGATTTTGAATTCAAGAAAATGCATTCTTCAATAAAGATCATTTATGTTCAAAAAAAAAGTTCTAAGAGCTGAGTGAAAGATTTATCTCAGAATCAAATGTGTGTTTGCATCTCTTTTGCAATGACTATTCCGCTTGTGTGCAATGCCATGACCTTCCCTTCTATTTCCTAGAGCCCCATGATACAAAACAGTCCTCATTTCAGGACATGGTGCAATTCACTCCTTGATCTCAAGAAAAGATTCTAAAGAGAGACACAATACAGAAAGAACCATGGGATCCGCAGATGGCTCATAAAACATAAACTGAGTCACTAACACAGAACAAGCAGTGGACAGAGAGAAGCAGCTTGAGGTTAGAGGTTTAACAATTTTTTTTAGAAAAACCAAGAACCACATCTAAGACTGCATTTGCCACTGATGTTTCTTTACTGATATCACATTGGGGCGTTTGAAAACCATCGGTATTTACAACTTCAGTAAATACTAAAATTCAGTATTCTAAATAATTCGAAGGAAGAGGAGCTTAATTTTATTGTAAATTGAACTACACAATTTCAAATATTAGTTCTTCTGAAATCAAAAATTACTCTGCAGGCAAGATTTATGGAGGATATGGTTTATTTTAGGGGAGGCTCAAATATTTTAAAATAATCATGAGCTTATTGTATTTTTTAAATAAAGTATGTTTCTGTTTAAAATCTTGTAAATCTTGTTTTTTCAACCAGGTTTCCTTAGAAGACAAATATTTTGTTGCCATAGTAAATCTCATCTCCAAATAATTCTTCCTTTTCCAGGTTTGCTCCGAGTTCCCAGCCATGTAGCAATAAAACCATCAACATAGAAATGGAAAAGACCGATTTGGTCATCAAAGGCCTCTCATCCTCTCACCAAGTTTTTCTCAGGATTCTTCCCTTAGGCATCTTCTCCAATGATTTGTACAACTTTACAGTAATTCAAGAACTGGTCTTTCCTGACTTCTCTGAAGAGAAGATGCAACAAACTTTTCATTGTTTCAATTAAGCATAATTTTCCCCCTAAAAATCTCTCTTCTCTCATTAGGCTAGACTCTACCCTGGGGGTCCCCCCAACCCACAGTTCCCTTCACTTGGCAAAAACATCTTTAACTTTATTAAATGGCTTTTGTTTGCTTGTTCTCAAGGCATTTCCTTCCAGCATTTTCCCCGTTAAGGAGGCGCTCCTCTGAATTATTCCACATTTCCATAGCATCCCAATATTTCTTCTCTGTTGTGTTTGGTTCTGGGAAGAAAAGAGCCCTTTTTTTTTTCTCCAATCACCTCAGTTAGTGCAGCCAAATTGAGGCAGCAAGATTCCTTCCCTTGGGACGTTGCCACATTTTCTTTTGGGGATTCCCAAGGTCCTTGACATTTCTAGTCTTTCTTGACCCTGTTGGGAAATAATAGTCTTCATTCAACAAACATACATGGAGTGGCAAAAATGTCCCAAGCAGTATTCTAGAGGTTGGAGATAACATTCTAGGGAGAGACAAGCAATAAACAGTTATGTAGTGGTAGGTGAGTAATGGCTATGAAACAAGATAAAATAATCTAAGGTTCATAAAATGGCAGGGGGCCCGGCTTTGGATAGGAGGATGAAGGAACATCTTTACAAGAAAATTATATTTGAATAAAGACCTGAATGGACTAAAACTTTGAACCAAGAAACATGAGAGAAATATAATGTGTTATTTAACAGCCTCAAGCTGTTAACAAGCTGTTGAACAAATGCTTCCTTTACCCAAACAAACATTGAGTACCTGTTCTCACAGGGGTTGGGCACAATATACCCTAGTCCATGAGACTTAGAATGAAAGAATAATCCATCTGGAAAGGAATCTTAGAAGTCAGTGCTGAGAAACAGTGTTTTGCTCATCTACCGCCACATAATGAAACAACTGAAAAACTGAAAACATATTGAATTAAAGCAACAGTCTATTGATACCTCTCTCAATTCTATGGGTTGAGGGGCTCAGCTTGGTGGTTCTGCTACAGTCACTTGGGGTCTTGCCCATCAGATGATGGTTGGGGCTGATTCCTCTGGCAGCTCTAATGGGCTGGAAGGTCCAAGATGGCTTCTTCTCTCACAGGTCCAGGGCTCTGAGCTCTTCCCTGAGTCCTCACTTTCCATGCAGCCTCTCATCCTCTGGGGCCCCTTTGTGCGCCTAATCTCTCTCCAGCAGGATGGACAGAGGTTTTACAAGCTGGCTGGCTTCCAAGAGCACAGAGGCGGAAGCAGTCAGACCTTCTTGGGGCTTAGGTGGTAACATCACTTCCCCCACATTCTCTGGATAAAGCACGGCACAGAGCCAGCCCACATCTTGATGGTAGGGGACTGCACAACAGTGCTAAACCCAGAGACGTAGTTCACTGGGGTCCGTCTTTGGAAACAACTACCACATCCAGAGGATCTTGGGTGACTTGCCCAACTCACGCATTTAGATCGTGGGTGAACCAGAACTCAATCAACCTGTTTTCTTCACTCTGTTTTCCCTTTTAACTTGAGCCAAACCAAAATCCCACTGGAGCCCAAAGTAATAATCACTTGAAGCTCAAGGATACCAAATGCCATTACCTCCCCACACCTCCCAGCTGGCCCCACTTCCCCAAAGCCTGAGCTTTTCTGCATTATTTATGGTAGTTGCCTCCCCCACGGGAGCTCACTGTTTTTGCTTGACAGTGCTAAACATATCTCATGACATGCTGAGAGCAGCAGTGTGCTGTGTATTTTCTTCAATTACGGTACATATATTTCTTTCCCAAAGCACTAAGTTACTAGAGTCCAAAGATCTAAAATAACCCTGGACACCATCACCAGCATTTCAAAGAGCTACTGTTACGCTACATTGCCCAAACTTTGGAGATAAGACAAAGGGGAGGGAGCATGTCTTTTCAATATCATACTGGGGAATGGTTTAACAGGCCTTCCTAAAGATTACTGAATTATCTAGAAGAATGTGTGTGTTTAACATCGCTAACTGGTAGTTTCTGTGACATTTCATAACTTACAGATTTCTGTCCAGAAGGGACACTAATGATTTCAGTCTGGTATGTAAAATAACCCCAAAGATTTTGTCTTTATTTGCCCTGTGGGACATTAACAAGTTTTATATCTAACCTAGCAGTTTATTCTAACATTTTTAAAATGCTTGTAAATACTCAATTCTTCAAATCCTCTTTGAACCAGCTCTACGATTTACTGGTTTCCCCATTAATGAGCTGAATAAATCTTCGACACAGTTCATTCTACATTTCTATGAAAATCATGTTTCAGCATTCTGAAAACTATACTTTGACACTACAAAGGATCTAGTGGAACCTCCTGCAGGCAAGAAGCTGGGAGCAGCTGAAGCTGACACAGGCCCTGGGCCACCTTTCTAGTCCACGCAAGTCGGTTACTTTAGCTCAGAGAATGGATTATTTTATTAGGCAGTAAAATTTTGATGGAATAATTCATGGGAGCGTCACTTCACAGTGCTCAGGGCTATTTCACTGTAGTTCTAGCATTTCAGAAAGGAAAATGCTAAGCACTTAAATTGAGACAGGATTTTAGCACCTGGGAAGATGGTAGGATGCAAAAGGGAAGAGTAGGCCAGCAGAACTTTCTGGAGACCACCATCTGTGCTAATTCTATCCTGGATTTTTGGCTTTTGAAGAGGTAGCAATCCTCATGCACCCACATCAAAGCACATGTATGGATGTCCATGGGAAAAGCTCACCTAGACCCAGGGCATGCTCTTCTGTGTCCCCTCTCAGTGACTGTCCCAGGTTCTGGAGAAGTAATAGGGGAATCCTGAACTCTGTTCCCACTATGTTATTGGGTTTTCCTCTTCTCCTCTTCCTTACGAGCCCGTACCACAGGCAAAATCCCATGCCACCAATACAGGGGTGTAAGAAATAGGATGTTCTGTATTTTCCTTTATCTGAGAGTAATTCGTATTTTGAGTCCCCATTGTGCTGGCCAGTGGAAATGTAATGTGACTTAACTCAGAGCCAGTTCTATCCCAACTCCATGGGCTGCAACTGTAGTCTAGAAGGATTCTCTGGCATCTGTTGGGGTGAGCATGGCTGCTGCCACTGCATCTCTCACTTCCAGCCTCAGCTCACCCCAGGTCTGAAGATCACTCAGTTGTATCCTGGGGGCTTTGGGGATCACACAACAGATATTTTTCTGTTCCCACACCTTTCTAGGTGTGTGATCCCAGCTAGATGCCTTTGGTTCTCTCTGTCTAGATGCCCCATAAAGCTCTATGGCTCTCTTAGGCTATGAAAAATTATCCAGAGCTTGAAATTAAGAGAAAAAGATTTCTGGGTGTGCTTTCAAATTAATCATGGAGCATTGTCTAAACAAGCCCTCGTTGGGGCCATCTGATGCTCAGCGTCTCTCAGCCGTTTTTCATTATCACTCACCCCAAAGAGAAAAAAAATTAATTTCACTTTAATTCCAATTAATCAATGTAATCTAATTAATTTAATTATTCAGTTGCATGGTTGATTAAATTTATCCCTAATAAGAGACATTCAAATACTAAGGAATAAGATTTTTCAGACAGAGTTGAGCTTTGGAGGGATGCCTACCATGGTAATACCTAAGATTTTTTTCACCCACCACGAACCAATTTTCACCCCCACAGAGGAAATATCTCCCCTCATTTGGGAATTCATAGCCTAAGGGAAAGTGACTTTATTTAACTCACTATTTACAATTACTTAAGGTCCAGGGTCTTTAAAGTCACTTGTTAGCTTACAGAAAATCAATAAGTTACAAATTATTTTTCTATGGTAAACTTGCATATTATTTCTATTCGATAGAACAGATAATCCCAAAATTATGGTTTTATTGCCTTATAAGAATACATTAATCAGTTATAGATCACTTTCTTATATTCTCCTTTGAATTGGATTTACCATCCAGATGGTTCCCTCATTGATGAGTTAAACGAACTTCGTCACATGCTCACTGTATATTTATGTCATAATTTTAGCTGTTGAAAATTATCCACAGGTAAGGCAGCATAGGCCCTTTCCACTCTCAGATCCACCGTCTGCTGATCAGCGTAGGGGCAGGGCAGAGGGCTTCTTCTTGGGGACCCCTGAGCATCAACTCTCAGTTTCCCCTCTCTGAATTTCTTCTCCATCCACCATCCTTGAAAGTCTTTATCGTCTCTTGGGGAGCTGGGTATACAGGGTAACTGACTTTTACTGAATAAAGTTCTTCCAAGAGTCTTTCAGGGCTCAGACATTGTAGCTCAAAAGTCCAGGTTCTTAAAAATCAAAACAATCTTGTAAACCTCAAAAACAAAAAGAGTTGAATGTTTTGTTTTCTCCTTCTGCTTGTAATAACCTGTATCCAAGGCAAGATGCCTTGAGGTCTAGTTTGAAGAGGAAAGGACCAGAGGCGAAAAAGGTAATTGCCAAGGAGAAAACCTCTGAATAAATACATAAAGACAAAATCATGATGCATATAATTCAACTCTAAAAGTCAATGTTGCTTGACTTGCTGTAGATTATTCACAAATTTTTAAAGTAAAGAGCCCTGATGGAGGGGTAGATCTTGGGAGACCAAGAACTGCACCATCTGATCAGTGTTACTCTGGCAACACTCTCTTTTCTTATTCCGTATTTTATGATCTATAAAATAAAAGAACAAAAGATTACCCTCTGCACTATCATTCCATGCACCTTCATAAGGGAACTCTTAGAACAGAACTTTGCTAGATTTCGGTTTCTCTATCCAAACTACAGGGCAGTTGGATAAGATGGTTTTAAGGTTTGTCCCTAACTCTAGTCCCACCACAACAAAATGAGAGCACAGGGAAGTAGAGAAGACATTTTTCATCTCAAACCTTAGTCAGTTTTCTCTTTGAGTTTGTCCACTAGAAATAGGTAAACAACATGAAGGACTTTCAAAGGTTCCTACGCCTTCCTTTTGTCATACAAAAACAAGCTCTGGATAGCCAATCTTGACATCATTAAAGCTTCTTTTCTTTTAAGCCCAGCCTTTTCTCTTCCATAACCTCCTAACAACACCCCCAGGTCACCTCCATCCTTCTTCTCTAAGCTACTTGCCTTCATAAAACCATCTGAGGTTATTTATATGTCAATGAGACTCCAATTCAAATGTGTTACCATTAGTGTTTTGAATCCTGCCTTTAACCATGAAGGCTTTTCTAGCCAGTGCAGAGTATTTCAAACATCAGTGAGTAGGTGAGGATATTAAAGAAGAAGGTGGTGGCTAGAGCAGAGCTGACACTATTGTCTACACAATAATCTGTAATGGGGCAAAGAAGGATGACAAGTGATTGCAAATCCCCCAAGGGATATGTGGTAATGTTTGCAAAGCAGCTTACCTTGGCCAGCACTTCCAGCTCTCACTCAAAGGACTTCTATCAGAAATACAAGGTCTGGCAATTCCTCTGGCACTATAAAGGAAAAACATTAATAATATGGAGGTGAGATCTTTTGATGTATGTTCATTAATGGGCTCTTCTATTACTATATAAAACCATCTCTCTCCCTCTCTCATGAGGATCAGGGAAACTATGAAGACATATAGCACACATGTTCACAATATTTTCTCGTAAGTAAGGCAGAGAAACACTGGTTGTCCAAGAAAGGAAAATATTCCCATTATTAAAACAATAAGAATAACAATGTTCTATCATATGTGTGACAGACAAATACAATTGTCTCACCACCTCCATAGGGAGATCAATGGCTAATCAAATATAAAGCAACAGTTGACTCCATGTCTATTCTGTGCTCTGGGTGAGCCCAACAATTTGGATTGATGGCAAAGTCAGGGAGAAAATCCTGGTACTTTACAAGAAGTACCAGGAGAATGAGAGCCAGCAACTACCTTTACCAGGCTCAACAGAGATTCAGAGTAAAGCAGATTATACAATAAAGATAGTGATATAAATTATTACTGACATTGATGCCCAACCAAAGCCACTGGGCAAGCTATGCGTTAGTAGTTTCTGAAAGCTCTCTCTAGAACCTCAGTACTCAAACCAGCAACATCAGTGTTACACTGGAGTTTGTTAGAGATGCAAAATCTCAGGCCCCACACAAGATTTTCTGAATCAGAATCTGCATTTGGACCTAATACCTGATTGACTCATATGTACCTTAAAGTGTGAGAACTACTGTTCTGAAGCACATCGAATCAAGTTAATTATTTTAGAAATATTTTACTTTCCTTGCCTTCTTACATCTGTCTTTGAGGCATGAACCCAACAGAAAAGAAACATTCAAGAAAGTTCTTTGGGCTGAAGAGAAATGATAGAAACATTGATCTAAATGAAGGAAAGTAGAGTGCTAGAAAGTATGTATACATGGGTAAATATAAATTATTCCCTTATTTCTTTTCTTAAAAGAAAATTTACTATTCAAAGCAGAAATAGTAGCAAAGTACTATGGAGTTTATAAAAAACATACAAGTAAAATGAAAAACAACAATAACAATAAGGATGGGGGAGGTAACTAGAAGTAAAGTATTGTAAGGTTTTCACATTATATGTGAAAAGGTATAATATTAATTCAAGGAAGACTACGATAATATAAGGATGCATATTGTAACCCCTGGGGCAATCACTAAAATAACTAATAACCAACAGCTTAAATAAGATGATATAATTTTTAAATATTCAATTAAACAAAAAAGAAGAAAGGAAAGGATGAAAGAGGAACAAAGAACAAATGAGACAAATAAAAAACAAGTAGAAGAATGGTAGACTTAAATTCAACACATCAATAATTTCTTCTATTGTAATAGGACTGAAAACTGCAATCAAAAGGTAAAATTGTTGGATTGGAAAAGTAAGAAGACACAACTATATGTCGTTTTCAAGAAATAAACTTTAAATATGAAGACACAAACAGGTTAGAAAGTAAAAAGTTGGAAAAGGTTATACCATGCAAACACTAATCATAAGAAAACTGAAGTTGCTATATTAAAATCATAAGAAGTGGAATTCAAGATCAGGAGTATAATCACACATAATGGCAGCCATTTCACAATAATGAAATTACCAATTCATTAAGAATACATGGCATTCCTAAATGTCTATGCACCTGATAAAAAGCATTACAAGGCATGAAGAAAAAACTGACAAAGAAAAGGTAAAGAGACAAATTCCCAATTACAGAGACTTCAACATTTCTTTCTCAGCAACTACTAGAACAAATATACATTAAATGAATAAAGGTGTAGAAGACAAAAAACAATCTTGACCAACTTAACCTCACTGGCATTTATAGAACAAACACTACAAACAACAGCTGTGGCATACACATATTTTTCAAGTGTCATGGAATATTTACCAGGATAGATCATATGATAGGCCATTAAAAGGTTTCAATAAATTTCAAAGAACTGAATTCACACAAAGTATATTCTCTGACAATAATAAAACAAATAAAAATATGATCTTTGAACAAAATCAATAATAAAAAGGAGATCAGAAATATCCCTAAATACTTTGAAATTAAGTAATAGATTTCTATATAATCCTTAGGTCAAAAAGGATTATGTTGTATTTCTATGTACTGCCCACAAACAATTGGAAAATGAAATATTTAAAATAACATTTATGAGAACTTTAAAAAAACAAAGCACTTAAGAATAAATTTAACAAAATATGTGCAAGACTTGTGAACTGAAAATTCCAAAACATTGCTGACAGAAATTAAAGAAGACCTGGATATATGTTGATCTATTCCATGTTCATGGTTTGGAAGATTCAATATTGTTAAGTCAATTGTCTCCAAATTGATCTGTAGATACATCACAATCCCAACCAAATTCCCAACAGACTTTGTTTTTGTAGAAACTGATTAAGCTGATTTTAAAACTCATGTGGAAGAGCAAACACCTACAATAGCCAAAACAATCTTGAAAAAGAACTAAGTTAAAGAATTCACCAAGTAATTTCAAGACTTAACAATAAAGCTACAATAATTACTATATTCTGGTATTAAAGTATACAGCCAATTGGTTTTCAGTAATGATATCAACACAATTTAATGGGAAAAGAAGTGTCTGTTCAACAAATGGTGCTGGAATAATTAGACAACCCTATGGGAAATAAAGAACTTCAAACCAACCCCCATATCTCTATATACACGGAAGTTCATTTGAAGTAGACCATAGATGTAAAAGCTAAAACCATAAAGGTTCTAGAAGGAAAACATTGGAGAATATTTTCTCAATCTTAGGATAGGCAAAGCGTTCTTACACAGAACACGCAATGTATCAATTTTAAAAGGAAAAACTGATAAACGAATATTCATCAGAATTAAAATAGTCTGCTCTGAAAAAAACACCATCAAGAAAATGATCAGGCAAACCACAGTTTGGAAGAAACTAGCTATCTGACAAAAGACCTGTATCTGTAACATAAAAAGAACTCCTATAACTCAACAATAAAGTGACACCCCGATTTTTAAAAGCAGTCAAAAGAATCTTCAAAAGAAAGATTCAAAAATGCTCAATGAATACATGAAAAATGTCCAAAACCATTAGTCATCAGGAAACTGCAAATTAAATCTACAGTGAGACACCTCTACATACACACCAGAGCGGTTAAAATTTAAAACATGGTAACACCAAACATGGATGTCAAGTAAATGGAACTTTCATACATTCCTGCTGGGATTCTAAAATTGTGCAACCACTTTAGAAATCTGAGCGCTTTTTCAATAAAATTAAATGAGTGTGTTTTTTTTAATAAAATTAAATGTGTATACTTTATAACTCAACAATTCCACTCCTTGTTATTACCAAAGAGAAATATGTACATAAATCCACCAAAGATGCATACAAGAATGTTCAGGGCAGCTTTATTCAACTGGAAACAACCCAAATCTCCAGCTACAGGAGAATGAATACACAAATTGTAGTTTTATTCTTATGATGGAAATCTAGTCAGCAATAAAAGAATGAACTATTGATACAAACTACAATATTACTGAATCTCAAAAGCATCATTGTCAAGTGAAAGAAACCAGACACAAAAGAATACATACTGTATATTTCCAAGAATTAAAAGTTCTAAAAGAAGTAAAAGTAATCTATGGCCATGGAAATCCAAACAGTGGCTGCCTGGTTGAGGGTGTGGAGATTGCCTGGGAAGGGGCACAAAGGAACTTTGAGGTGATGGAAACAATCCATAACTTCATAGGGTTGTGGGTTACACGGGTGTATACACTTGTCAAAACTCATCAAACTGCACTTACAGACCTCTGTAATTCACTGTATATAAATTACACCTCAATTAAAAAGAGAAAAAAGCATCAGGCACAACAAAGGGACAATTCAAAACATTGGTATTGATGCTGAGAAAGTGAATGACTCTAATAACTAGAATAAAAACATATTTTGCAAATCAGAGGGTTTTCATTTATTTATTTTCAACAAAATTGACTGAAGACTAATCAGTCACCAGTTGACCATAAAATAACATTTTTGCTAATGGATCATTGTGTGTTTCTTGAAATATAACCCAGAAATATTTCAAAAGAATTGAGTAACATAACAAAACTTCTTCTATCCATATCTACTTACTTACGGTAAATATTTCTCAACACTTCAAGAAAAAACGTTAAAAGGAAACTAAGAGGGGAGAAGGAAGAGAGAAAACTAGGATAAATGACTTGATAGTGCCCTGCTGCATTAGCTTCTTTTTCTGTAAACCAGATAGTCCAAGTCCATTAGTACATCTGCTCTTGAGTTCTTTGAAGCAAGAAACCAAGGCCCAGACTATGTCGTCATCTGCAGCTATCACTTCTTTGGCACTGCACAGCATCTCTTCTCTCCTCTAATGCATTTTTCTCCTAACTACACTGCAGAAAATGAGTCCAGGATGTTAGGGCGACGGAATGAACACAACTGTGTAAAAACAACAAAACCTGACTTCCTTATTTGTCCCAGGGAATGGAAACATGTCAAACCCAGATTTTATTTATTTTCCCAAACAGCATTTGAGAAACTTTTAGCATGCCAAGTCCTAATGCAGGAAAGCTGCAAAGGGACTCTTGTCACTTACCACGTAAAACCCAACCAGGTGGTCAGTTCTTTGATGTCAGAGACATCATAACCTGTATCAGTGGCTAAGGAATACCCTGGCCATTTCCATTTCTTAAGCTCCTATCATATTAAGATTTTTTTTTTAAATCCCGAAATAGGATTACAAAACCATGGTATACAGCTGTGTTCCCCGTTTGGAGAGCAATGACCTTCCCCGGAAGAGAGGATTATTGCGTTAAGAGTAACAAACTGATATTTTTATTTAAGAAAACAAGTTTCCTGAGGAGTTCCACTAGGCAATGTTGTTAGCCTGGTGTGCTGGTTTGAATGTCTTATGTCCCCCAGAAAAAGCCATATTCTTTGATGCAACTTGTGTGGCAGACGTATTAGTGGGGATTAAGTTGGAATGTTTGGATTAGGTTGTTTGCATGGAAATGAGCCCCACCCAACTGTGGGTGGTGACTCTGATTGGATAATTTCCATGGAGGTGTTACCCCACCCATTCAGGGTGGGTCTAAATTAAATCACAGGAGCCATATAAATGAGCTGACAAACAGAAGGAACTCGGTGCAGCTGTGAGTGACATTTTGAAGAGGAGCTACAGCCAAGAGGGACACTTTGAAGAATGCACAGAAGCTGAGAGAGTAGCTGCAGATGAGAGACAGTTTGAAGACAGCTGTTGAAAGCAGACTCTTGCTCCGGAGAATCTAAGAGAGGACAAACACCCCAAAAGCAACTGAGAGTGACATTTTTGAGGAGCTGCAGCCTAGAGAGGAACATCTTGGGAGAAAGCCATGTTGAAACCAGAACTTTGGAGCAGACGCCAGCCACGTGCCTTCCCAGCTAACAGAAGTTTTCCGGACACCAATGGCCATCCTCCAATGAAGGTACCCAATTGTTGATGCTTTACCTTGGACACTTTCTGGCCTTAAGACTGTAACTGTGTAACCAAATAAAACCCCTTTATAAAAGCTGATCCATTTCTGGTGTTTTGCATTCTGGCAGCATTAGCAAACTAGAATGCCTGGTTTGCTTAAAATACACAAAAATGCAGTGAAACTTACATGTCTTTAAAATAGTCTAAAGACAGATTTTGCTCAGACTGGCTACCCAATTAGGAAAAATCAATGGACTTTATTTATTTATTTATTTATTTTTGGCTGACGATAATCTGAAATGGAAAAAGTAAGTTGGGGCTTAAAAGTAATTCTTCAAATTAACATATTTATATATGAGGCCTATTGATTGAATAGTAATAAAAAGACAACAGGGTGCTGGAATTGATCTTTGGCCGTTTGGATCCATACTAACTTCATATATCTTTTCAGAAAAAAACTATCTTTTAAAAAGTGCCCTGAGTGATGAAAATATCATAAAATCGACTATAGTATGGTTGCACATTATCTGTGAATATACTGAAAACCATTGAATTGTATGCTTTAGATGGGTGAATTGTATGATGTGTGAATTATCTCTCAATAAAGCTATTTAAAAAAACAAACTGGTATATTTCAAATGTTGCCACTTCAAAAATTAACACTTTATTTCAAAATTGCTATACAACGTGATTGTGACAGTCACAACATCACTATAGGATTTACAGAAATATATTTCATTGAGTGTTTCTCGCCATGTGATTTGATAGTGGCATGCATGTTTAAAATTTCAAACCCAGCTCTGTGATTTACAAATTTGGAGATAAAATCAAAAGTCTGTATTGTAACCCAACTATATGTTGTCTACAAGAAACCCACTTTAAATATAAAGATTCAGATAGGTTAAAAGTAAATAGGTGCAGAAAGATATACCATGCTAACAATAATCAAAAGAAAGCTGGAGTGGCTATATTAATTTCAGACAAAGCAGACTGCAGAACAAGGAAAATTATCATGGATAAAGAAGAGCATTACATAACAATAAAGGAACCGATTTTCAAAAAAAAAAAAAAACCATAACAATCCTACATATGTATACATCTACTGACAGAGCATCAAAATGCAAGAGGCAAAAAGTGATACAAATGCAAGGAGAAATAGACAAAGCCACTACTACAGTTGGAAACTTCAACCCCTCTCTTGTAATTGATAGATCCAGCAGGCAGCAAGTCAGTAAGGATATAGCTGACCTGAACAACACTGCCGATCAACTTGATCTAATTGACATTCATAGAATACATTATCCAACAACAACAGGAAACACATTCTTCTCAAGTTCACATGGAACAAATTTTAAATTATAGATATCATCCAAAGTACGTTCTCAGGTCACATTGTAATTAAACTGGAAATCAGTAACAGAAAGATAGCTGCAAGATCCCCAAATATCTGGAAATTAAACAACACACTTGCAAATAATGCATAGGTCAGAGAAGTTGGAAGAGAAATTCTGAAGTACTTTAACTAAGTGAAAAATAAAATATGATATCAAAATCTGGGGGATATAGTGAAAGCAGTGTTTAAAGGGAAATTTATAACATTAAATATATGTTCAAAAGGAAAAAAGATTTAAAATCAATATCTTAACCTTACACCTTAGGAAACTAGAGAAATGAAGAGAAATTTAAACCCAAAACAAGCAGAAAAAAAAGAAACATAATAAAGTTTAGAGCAGAAATAAATAAAACTGAAAATAGGAAAACAGCAGAGAAAATCAATAAAATCAAAATCTGATTTGTGAATAGGGCAATAAAACTGGTGCTTCTAGCTAGGCTAACCAAGAAAAAAGAGAGAAAAGACAAGTTACCAATATCAGAATTGACAGAGGAGTCATCACTACTAATCCCATTGGCCTTAAAAGTATGATAAAGGAATACTGTGATCAACTCTGTGCCACAAATTTGATAACTTAGATGAAATGGACCAATTCCTTGAAAGATATAAACTACCAAAACACATACAAGTAGAAACATGCAACTTTAATCGCCTATGTAAAGAAATTGAATCAATAATTAATATCCTCCAGGGGAAAAAAAAAACAAACAAAAACGTGGCCAGAAAGGTTTCACTTGTGAGTTCTACCAAACATCTAAAGAAGAAATAATATCAACTCTCCACAATTTCTTCCAGAAAACAGAAGCAGAGGGAACACTTCCTAATTCATTATATGAGGTCAGCGTTTTACCTTAATGTTCAGTTATTATAAGAAGTGAAAACTGCAGACCAATATCTCTCATGATCATAGACACAAAAATACTTAACAAAATCTTAGCTAATAAAAAACATCAATGTAAAAAAAAAAGATTATACACAAAGACCAAGTGAGATTTATATCAGGTTTGCTAAACTGGTTTAACATTCAAAAACCAACCATTGCAATCCAACAAATTAAAGAAATAAAATCATATGATCATATCTATTGATGCAGAAACAGCATTTCACAAAATCCAACATTCATGATAAAAACATAGCAAACTAGGAATAGAGAGGAACTTCCTCAACCTGATAAAGAACAGCTACAAAAAAGACTTTTAGCTAATATACTTAAGTGAGAGAGACACTGGACAGTCTTCCCCTAAGATCAGGGATAAGGCAAACATGTTTTCCTTTACCACTCCTAATCAACACTGTACTTGAAGTCCTGGATAGCCCAAGAAAACAAGAAAAAGAAATTAGAGGTATACAGATAGGAAAGCAAGAAATAAAACAATCTTTATTCACAGATGACATAGTTGTCTATGTAGAAAATCCCCCAAGATGTACCAAAAGAACTCCTGACCCTGATAAGTGAATGTGGGAAGATTGCAGTATATAAGATCAATATACCAAGGTCTATTCCTTTCCTATATATCAGCAATAAAAAATTGGAATTTTTGAATTTAAAACATAACAAAATTTACAATAGGACCAAAAAAATGAAATATGCAGGTCTAACAAAATGGCACAGGATTCTATATGCAGAAAACGACAAAACAATGATGAAAGAAATCAAAGAAGATCTAAATAAATGGAGAGGTATTCTGTGTTTGGATTTCACAACCTGACTCAGAATCCTAGCAATCTATTTTTGGGTATCAACAATTGGTTCTAAAGATTATATGGAAATGCAAAAGATCTAGAGTAACCAACACAATACTGAAGAGGAAGAACAAAATTGGACGAATCACACTACCTAATTTCAAAACTTGCTATAAAGATATAGTATCAAGACAGCATGGTATAGTCAAGAAAATAGACACATAGATCAATGGAACAGAACAGAGATCTCAGAAATAGACTATACAAATATAGTCAACTGATTTTGGACAAAGGCACAACAGCAATTCAATGGAGAACAGATAGTAATCTTCTCAATAAACGGTGCTGAAAAATTGAATGCCCAAACGTTTAAAAAATAAAAAGAACCTAGACAGACTTTACATGTTGACAAAAAGTAATTCAAAATTTACTAGATGTAAAATGTAAATGTAAGCTATAAAATGTCTAGATGGAAACATGGGAAAAGAGTTTTTAGATGCAAAATCGAAAGCATGATACCCCCCAAAAAAATTGATAAGATGAATTTTTATTAAAATTGAAAACTTCCGCTCTAAGAAAGACACTGTTAAGAAAATGAAAGAATAAGCCATAGTCCAGGAGAAAATATTTGCAAAACACACATCTGATAAAGGACTTGTATCCAAAATATTCAAAAAGCTCTTAAAAATTAGCAAAACAAGAAAAAACAACACGATTTTTAAATGGGCTAAAGATTGACTATGCACCTCACTAAAGAAGATACTGGAGAGCAATATATATATATACAGATGCTTAACATCATTTGTAATTAGAAAATTGCAACTTAAAACAATGGGATACTGGACTTGGGACAAGATGGCAGCATAGAGAGGAGTGGAAGCTAAGTAGTCCCCCTGGCACAACTACAAAAAACCAGAAACAACTAGTAAATAACCCAGAATAACTGCGGGGGGACAAACGAGACCGTCCATTCATCATACACCAACCTGAATTGGGAGGAATGCCCCAGAACACAGCATAAAATCTGTAAGTAAAACCTGCGGAACCAGGTCGGGAGACCCCCTCCCCCATAGCCCGAGCTGCAAAGCCTCGTGGTGCCAGAGAGAAGCTCTCTCCCAGCAAGCGAATATAGCTCAGCTGAGCTCCAACTGGGGTTTTAAGTAGCGAGTGTGAACTGCTCACTACAGGTACGCAGCCCCAAAAAACAGACAGAGGCTTTGGGTGACGACTGACCTGGGAGAGCCGGAGGGTCGCCTTGGACTCCGTCTGAAGGGAACTATCTGTTTCTTTTTTGGCTCAGTGGAGAAAGCCCCAGTCATTTTCAGTTTCCAGGGCTGTGACTCTGAGAAGGGTGGAGACACCACAAGCAGAGAGCAAGACCATTGAAATGCTAATGACCTCCACCTGAGGGGTCTGTCTTCTCTAGGAGGAAAGGGGTGGGGCCCTTTCCATTCAGAACCAGACCCCAGAGCCTGGGGGAACACGGCCATACCTCCTCACACCAGTCAAGAATTATAGGCTAACAGGCGTCACCTGCTGGGCAGAAAAGCACAGTGACCTGAGGCATCAAAGGCTGGAGCAATTTTCTAAGACACACCCTCAGGGAAACCAGATACTGAATATTTCTTCCCTCTGGGACCTGAGCCTGTTCTGGTCTGGGAAAACCTGATTTGGATAACCAAGGAAACCATGCCTAGACAACAGAAAATTACAACCTACACTAAGAAAAGCAAAGTTATGGCCCAGTCAAAGGAACAAACGTACACTTCAACAGAGATACAGGAATTTAAACAACTAATGCTAAATCAATTCAAAAAGTTTAGAGAAGATTTTGCAAAAGAGATAGAGGCTGTAAAGGAAGCACTGGACATATATACGGCAGAAATCAAAAGTTCAAAAAACCTACTAGTAGAATCTATGGAAATGAAAGGCACAACACAAGAGATGAAAGACACAATGGAAACATACAACAGCAGATCTCAAGAGGCAGAAGAAAACACTCAGGAACTGGAGAACAAAACACCTGAAAGCCTACACACAAAGGAGCAGATGGAGAAAAGAATGAAAAAATATGAGCAACGTCTCCGGGAACTCAAGGATGAAACAAAGTACAATAATGTACGTATTATTGGTGTCCCAGAAGGAGAAGAGAAGGGAAAGGGGGCAGAAGCAATAATAGAGGAAATAATTAATGAAAATTTCCCATCTCTTATGAAAGACATAAAATTACAGATCCAAGAAGCACAGCGTACTCCAAACAGAAGAGATATGAATAGGCCTACGCCAAGACACTTAATAATCAGATTATCAAATGTCAAAGACAAAGAGAGAATCCTGAAAGCAGCAAGAGAAAAGCAATCCATTACATACAAAGGAAGCTTAATAAGACTATGTGCGGATCTCTCAGCAGAAACCATGGAGGCAAGAAGGAAGTGGTGTGATATATTTAAGATACTGAAAGAGAAAAACCACCAACCAGGAATCCTGTATCTGGCAAAGCTGTCCTTCAAATATGAGGGAGAGCTCAAAATATTCTCTGACAAACAGACAATGAGAGACTATGTGAACAAGACACCTGCCCTACAGGAAATACTAAAGGGAGCACTACAGGGTGATAGAAGACAGGTGTGGTTTGGAACACAATTTTGGGAGATGGTAGCACAACAATGGAAGTACACTGAACAAAGGTAACTATGAATACGGTTGAGAGAGGAAGATGGGGAGCATGTGAGACACCACGAGAAAGGAGGAAAGATAACGACTGGGACTGGGTAACTTGGTGAAATGTAGAGTATTCAACAATTGTGATAAAATGTACAAATATGTTCTTTTACGAGGGAGAACAAGCAAATGTCAACCTTGCAAGGTGTTAAAAATGGGGGAGGGATGCAATCAGCATAAACTAGAGACTGTAACTAATAGAATCATTGTATTATGCTTCCTTTAATGTAACAAAGGTGATATACCAAGGTGAATGCAGATAAGAGGGGGGATAGGGGAGGCATGTTAGACACTTGACATTGGTGGTATTGTCTGATTCTTTATTCTACTTTGATTTAAGGTTATTTTTCCTTTTGCTGCTTCCTAGCTGTCATTTTTTTTGCTTCCTCTTTCTTTTGCCTCTCTACCTTCTTTGACTCTCCCTCCTGCCTTGTGGAAGAAATGTAGATGTTCTTGCTTAGTATGAGCAGAATGTTCAATTAGGATGAACTTAAATGTTTGGAAATGAACAGGGGTGTTGGTAGCAAGATGTGAGAATAACTAACAGCGCCGAATGGTGTGTGAATGAGGTGGAAAGGGGAAGCTCAGAGTCATATATGTCACCAGAAGGAAAGTTGGAGGTCAAAAGATGGAAATGTATAAAACTGAATCCTATGGTGGGCAATGTCCATGATCAACTGTACAAATACTAGAAATCACTTCATGAACCAGAACAAATGTATGACAATACAATTAGAAGTTAATAATAGAGGGGCATATAGGGAAGAACTATATACCTATTACAAACTATATACTACAGTTAGTAGTATTTCAACATATTTTCATAAGCAGTAACAAGCGTACTATATCAATACTAGGAGTCAACAGTTGAGGGGGGTTGGTTAGGGATAGGGGAGGTTTAGAGTTTCCTTTTCTTTTTTTCTTTTTTCATCTTTCACTTTATTTCTTGTCTGGAGTAATGAAAAGTTTCTAAACATTGAACAAAAATTAAGTGTGATGGATGCACAGCTGTATGAGGGTACCCAGGGGCAAGTGATTGTACACTTTGGATCTTTGGATAATTGTATGGTATCTGAACAATCTCAATAAAAATGAAAAAAAAAAAAAAAAAACAATGGGATGCTAATAAACACCTATTAGAATGGCTAAAATTAAAAAAAAAAACACATACACAATACCAATTGCTGGTGAGAAAGTCGAGCAAGAGGAGCTCTCATTCATTATTGGTGGGAATGCAAAATGGTATGGCCACTTTGGAAGATAGTTTTCTAGTTTCTTTCAAAGCAAAACATAATCTTACCATACAACCAAACAATTGCACTTCTAAGTATTTACCCAACTTATTTGAAAACTATGTCCACACAAAACCTAGCACATTTATAGCATCTTTATTCATAATCTCTAAAAACTGGAAGCAAGCAAGATGTGCTTCAATAGGTGAATGCACAAACTAATGGTATATCCTTACAATGGACTGCAGCATTATTATTTTAGCAATAAAGAGAATGACCCCTTGATCCATGTAAAGACATGGATGAATCAAATTTATATTGCTAAGTGAAAGAAGACAGTCTGAAAAGGCTCCATACTGTTTGATTTCATTTCTGTGACATTCTGGAAAGCCAAAACTATGGACAGTAAACAGATCAGTGATTTTTCAGGTTTCCTCATTGGGGGTGTGGTGAGGGACACAGGGAGGGTTGAATAGATAAAATACAGAGAATATTTCAGCATGGTGAAATTATTCTGTATGATACTGCAAGAATAGATATATGACACTACACATTTGTTAAAAACTCATAGAACTTTACAGCATAAAGAGTAAAGCTTAATACATGCAAACATAAATAAAAAATTTAGGAGGTCAGGGGATGCCAGAATGGAATTCAGAATGTGACAAAAATAAACTAACCACTTAAAAAACATATAAACAACCTCACAAATAAGGGTGGGGAGAAAAGTGCTAACCTGAGTAACTTTGGAAATGAGTGGAATCTATAAGACTAAAAGCAAAAGGAAACTGTACATAAGCACTGGACTCTAGTTGATAAAAATGTTTCCAATGGAAGCATGGGTTAACAATTCCAAAACCACTATACGTGTATACGAGAACTGAAAAACTAAGTAAATGGATGATGGATGGTGGGAGCGAGGTAGGGCACTGTTGGTAGAGCCAGGTAGGGCACCCAGGTAGGGCACTGTTGAAGTGAGAGGTTACAGACAAGCAAAGGAAGGAAGCTGGATTGATCCATCTGCCTTCATACATTCATTTTCCTTCTTGATGAAATTGATGGGATTCTTTGTGGTATGCTCAGTGCCTCATCCCATACCTGGTCCACACTAAATGAATTAAGCCCTCAGTGAGCTGTTACTCCAGCAGGTGCCAGCCTTCAGGAATGTCAAAATGAAGCAGAGAAACCCAGCTCTCAAGAGTCACCATTACAATTTTCAGGCAAAGGCCATCTAGTCCAATAGAGATAGGATGATTTCACTATGGGGAAAAGTATATGTATCAGGGTTCTCTAGGGAAACAGAATCTACAAGAGATATCTATAAATAAAAGATTTATAAAAGTGTCTCATGCAACTGTGGGTATCCAGAGCCCAAATTCCGTAGGGCAAGCAGCAGACTGGCAACTCCAATGAAGACGTTTGATGAACTCCTCAGGAAACGCTTCACTGGTCAGCCGAAGAAGAAGTGAAGGTCCTCTATCCGTCTTGCTTAAAAGTCTTCAACTGTTGGATTAAATCCAGCTGACTGCATTCTCTCATTGTGGAAGACATGCCCTTCATTGACGTCATCAGTCACAGCTGCAGTCAACTGACTGATGATTTAATAAACCAGCCTTCTGGTTTATTAAGCAGCCACAAATGTCCTTGCAGTAATGGTTAGGCCAGTGCTTGCATGACCAGACACCTGGGTACCATCACCTGGCCAAGTTGACACATGAACAAAACGATCATAGTATATGAACAAATAAAGCTTTGGAACACCAAAATGATATTTGCAAAAAAAATCTGACATACAAAGGGCAGCCAAAAGGGTCCTAAGAGAGTAAGTCCCTTCTTTTAGGGATCTTCTATGGCTGCGTATCAGAATCACCTGAGGCTCTTTAAAAAAAATGTCTCACCCAGAACCCACTCCCAATGTTTGTATTTATAATTGTTCTGGAGTGGGGATCAGGCAACAGTATTTTTAAAATTTGCCCCCAGGCAATTCTTTTGGGCAATCAGGGCAGAGAAGGTCTAATACAGAAAAACAAACTGCAGGTATGAGGGCTGATCTGTCTTTCCCAAGATCATACCACTAATGAAAGTCAGACCACAGCCAAATCTCCTGGCCACATTTTAGTTTAAATCTGAGGTCAGAACATCTTCCCTTGAACAATTTACAACTTGGTGTTTACATTTTAAACATTCAGGCATGTGGTAGCTGGGCCTCCATCTCCACTCTTGCCCAGGACCCCACAAATATCAAGGATATTCTATAGGAAATTCACCCCTCCTTGTGTCTCAGAGCATCAGACATTGTATAGGAAATTCACACCTCTTTGTGTCTCAGAGCATCCACCTACAGTCAAAGCAAAGTGATCCTTTCAGCCCTACCTGGATGACCTGCAAAGGCTACACATCCCTTGTGTGAGGACGTTGGTCCATCAAAGGCTGAATCTGGGGACAGAGATTTCCCTTTTTTACACGAATCATTTACTATTTCATCCTGATCTTCTCTCCCTCTTACACAACACCCACCTCACCGTCAACCACCCTAACTGCCCCAGTGTATTCAGTGCAATGGGGCCAAACTCCCTTCTCTATCCACTGATGGTTCCACCCGCAGACAAGAAGAAGTATGAGAGGAAAAGGGTTGACAAGGCTTGGGAAAGTAAGACACACACCCTCCCCATCCTCTACTACCCCCAAACCTCCCATTGTCGTCAACTGAAAAAGCTCCAGTGTTTACCTAATTGTAGCGTACATCGTCATCTAATGAGTGTGGTTTAAAACCCTGGATGTTAAAACATGTTTATTTCATATGGGTTGTTTTCAAAATAAATTTCCTCTTTCTGAAAATATTTGTGGATTTAATTTGAAAAATAGTCAATCTTCAAAAGATTTCTTGAGCATCTTTAATTTTTTTAAAGTTCAAATTTCAGAGTAAAAAGGAAAGCCATCTGATGTCAACTAAATCTATTGAGAAAAAACAAAACAGATTCCTCATTCAAATGTAAACAGAAGGCAATTTAAAACATATTTCAAAGATAATAGAGACCATGAATCCTTGTCTGATTCATTAACAAATAATTTTTCAGATAACAAACAGCTGATTTTTATATGTAAAACCCCAAATTCCTATTTTTATTCTTATGGTTCACATAGATTGATCAAGGTTGACGGCCCTATATTGCCAGTGGAATTTCTCTTGACTTTTATACACTTAAATTACCAGTACTGACACTGAGAGAAACCAGGAAAAGCTCTTTGATTCTGTAACAGATAATAAGAGAAGTTTTTCTCTCTATTTTTCTTCAATTGCCTTTTCCTTATGCCTCACCTTCACCAACGAATGGGAAGTTATGTTTAGAATCTCTTACCTGAAGACAATAGCTCAGCTGTAGCTGACATGGTTAACTAGTGAGTTTTCAAAATCAATTCATATTTGAGATCTAGTTTATACTCACAATATTCTGGACCATGGCACAGCCATTTAAATGAGCAATAAGGATCTCTCCACAGTCCATTCACTTGTGCCGAGTTATAGCAGCCATGACAATGACCAAAATGCTCAAATTTTCTGGGTCAGCTTGTGTATAAACAGCCTAAACCTCCGTCTCAGCATTCAGTTCTCTTTGTCTTGCTCTTTCACTATCTCTGCCATGATTTACTTACTGCTTTTTGCCACAAATTGGCTTAAGAGAAAAATTTACTTGGGTGACACACTTCTTCTTATGGAAGGATCCAGCATTCAGCAAATTTAATTAGGATACAGAAACCAAGACTGAGAGCTATGCCAGTTAAGCTATACCCATTGAGTCCTGGGATCAAGGAAATCTCTCTTAGGTATTTAAGCACCTGAGTTTCATGAGGAGGATTTAAGGACAAAGTGGGCTGTGTATTTCCATTTAGTCGCTCTGCGGTGAGCTTGATCATTTTAATGTAGCAGGCTATGGGGTCACTCAGAGTGAGCCACGAGATGTAGTCAAACGACAGAAGCTGAGCTATATATCCAACCACAAAGTTTCCCCAGACCCCAAGGGCCAGTTTTCTTCTCTTTGTGGCCATGTTGGCTTTTGCATTATTGTCACAAAGTGCCTATTCTGAACAGTAAATAAGTGATAATGCCAAACAGCTGCAGGGCACAGTCTAGGAAAATGACAGATGGACCAGCTGTCAGCTCTGCTTTCTGTCATCGTGCTGGTCTGGAATTCAATGTGCCTGTTTAAATGGGGCACATTAGCAGTTTTATGGTGACTAATAGGATCGCCACACAGCAATTCAGAAACCCGGAAACCTGGGGCATGTCCCTACTGGGGAGAGATCAGATTTCAATAGATGAAGGTTGTTAGGAAGGTGGTGATAGCCCAGGCATTCTCTTACATAGCAAAGGTCTCCTATCAGAAATTTAAAAATACCTAACTAAATAAAAACCCAGCTCCACCCCCATTCCAAACTGAGACCCAAGGTCTACTAATAAGATATCACATCTGAGGTTCTCTGAGAAATACCAGATTTGAGATCTGTCAACCAGAATGATGGTAACCTGTCTTATCTCTGTTTCAAAGCCACAGGAAGTGTATTGTGGACACTGTGCTAGGTGGTACCGAACTTTATTTTATGATTTTATTTTTAGTAGGACAGGTTGCTAAGAGTTTGTTTCCAGCAATGAATTTACTAAGTCACTTTATATGAGACTAATTTGGAAGTGGAGGGAGCTGGATCACCTAGCCTATGAAAAACAGACACCAAAGGACTTTTCAAAAGTGCTGGTTTGAATCTTAATAATGAATTTATCAGTAGGATATAGCTGGTGAATGCAGATACCACATGACAAATATACCCCAACATTTTCAGACTGCAACGATGCATCTCAAATTCATTTAGCACAGCCACTATTCAATTCAGATTTCGGACACTAAAGCAAGCAACCAACTGGAACCATTTCCCACCAATTAAGCTAACACACTGAATCCAGAATACATGATAAGGGTACCCATATTCACCAACTTAATTTTGTTTAATATTATATTCTTTCTTCCTTGATCAAGTTACCTTGGAATCCGCTTCTACACCAACTTCAGACTTCAGAAGATCTATAACTTTGCAACCTTTCAATGCTTTTCCCAGATCTTACTTGTTTATTTTACTTTTGCAGCTGTATGCCCTTAACAACAAGAGCCCATGCCTTAATATTAGTTGGACTATCACAATTGTCAGCCCCCAACCAGGTCATATAAAAAATTCCAGATTCTCCTATTTCCCTGAAGGCCTGGTTCCTACCACCACTCCTGGTACCAGGTGCAAAATCATTCAGGGTTCTGATAGGAGAGCAACAGAATCAACACTGAACAATATAAGTAGAAGAGAAAATTATTAAAAGATGTTGTGTATCTCACAGAATTTTTAGAAGGCTGGGGAACAAGGTTTAAGAATATGTAACCAGGAACGATGCCTAAAAGCATCCTGTGGAACTGCTGATGAGGATGCCCTTGCCCGCTGTCACCAAACATTAGATGTAACACCATGGCCAAAGATTTCTCCAGCCCTGGATTCTGGATGTTGTCCCTCAGCCCCACTGCTGCTGCTCCAGGAACTCAGTCTTCCTGAGACCCTCACTCCCCTAGAGGAGATTCCTCACCATCCTTGCAAGTCTCCAGTGGATGCCTCTAATTTGTGGTCCCAGGTTAGATCCCAATGAATTTGTTGCAGGCATGTCTTAAAAACTGAACATGTTCCACTTCTATAAGAGGAAGTAGGATCTACCTGTCCTCAAAGATTAAAAAAAAAAAAGAAAGAAAAAGAAAGAATTCCCTAAAACATGGGAAAAGTTTTCAAACATTGGGCAGCCCTAAAATCCTGACACCTGTCCACTGTGGGACATTTTGTACATACTCTATTATAGCACTGTGCACATAATACGTGCCAAATAAATACTCATAAAGAACATCTACACATTCCCATTAAAGCCTGGAAGAGTGCACTCAATTTCTTTCTTTTTATTCTATTTTTGACAACCACAAAAATTTTTACCTCTTTGCAACTGGGGCTGCAATTAATTTCTTCCTGATGCAGAATCTTGATTTTTAATAAGGTGTTTAATTCAAAGAATCTTATAGTTGCAAGGGACTTACAAGATCAGCAAGACCCACCTTCCACACAATATGATCTCCTAAAGAATTCTTGACAGATGAGTACGTGGTATCTGTCAGAATACCTATTTTAACCAAAACATTAACTATACCCTAGAGCAGCTTAATCTACTTCCTGGTTATTTCTTTTTTTTTTTTTTTTTTTTTTTTTTTTCAGAGAGAGAAAGAGTTTATTGCTAGGCACAAAGTAGAAGTTCAGTTCAGATGGCCTATCAGCCTTAAAATCTTGGTTATTTCTAATTGTGGTATGGTTCTTTCTTATATTGAACAGAAACTTAATTTGCTGTCACTTCCTCCTTTATGCTAATTCTGCTCTTTAAAGTAATACAGAACAAATTTACTTCCTCTTTTACTCATCATCACTTCAAGTATATGAAGACAGCTATTATTTCCCCTTCCTCTTCTCCAGACTGCATGCTTCTAGCCTTCCTCATGAGACCAGGTTCCACGACCTCACTCTGCTGGTCATCCTTAGTCCCTCATAAATTGTTTCAGACCTGTGTTTGAGAACCATATCAAAAACCATTTTTTAAATTTACTCATCTCCCATATTTATAGTACTTTAGTTAATTCTAAATTCCTAGTGCATTAAAAACACTCCTTTTGTATAAGTTTTAAGACGACGCAAGTAACTTTTGGCATTCCTGAGCATGCCTTTGCCTCTTCCAGGTGCTTTCTGTTTGTTTTTCTGTTTTGTGCCTTATCCAATGCTTCTTGAGGAAACCAAACCCAATGTTTCTTTTCCTAAAGTAATCTCATAGTTTAAGAGCTAAATTGGGGATCATCTGTAATGGCTTCTTGGTCAACATCTGCAACTTGCTAGGCAAGTTCCAAAAGGAAGTGAATGGAGAAAAAAAGAAGTTCCAAAAGGAAGTGAATGGAGAAAAAAGAGGTTTTTTTTAATGAAAGTCACTAAGAAAAGATCTTTTGTTTGTTTGCTTTTGTTTTGCGGTTTTGTTTTTAGTGATTCTTGCTTTGCAAACTTAAGAAGCAAAGTTATGGAAACACTTGGTTTTAACGTCTGCTAATTTGCTGATGTTGGAGAAGAAATATGACTCAAAATTGGAAGAAAAGAAGATAAACTTGTTTATTCTAGCAAAGTTTTTTAATCAAATTTATAAAAATATCTAATCTCTCTTTAAGATAAATATACCAGAAATAAACAAAGCTCTTCAACTGATCAAAAGTGAAATGCCAATCTAGATAAGACATTGCAATCCCATCTCTAATGTTTAGCTTCCGGGTAAGGAGTCATTTCTGTTTAATTTATAACAGTTGATGTTACTTACAGTGACTTAATGCCAGTCCCTAAAATTTCTGGGGTAAATATGCAAAACTCTACTGCTGTAATAGAGATATTTAGCAAACACTTAGAGTTTACCATGTGTCAGATATTGTTCAAAGTATATACACATATATTAATTCAGTTAACCTGAGACAGAGAGAAGTAAAGTAACTTGCCCAAAGTCAGAGCTAGTAACCAGTGGAGCTAGAGTTTGAACCCATAGTCTGACTCCAGAATTTGCTCTTAACCTCTACACTATCCTGTCTCTCAGAGGTAGCAAATCAGGATCTATTTTATTCAATCAAAAAGGAGAAATGATGATACGCTGACCAACTTTTTCTATACCTAAGAAAATTGACTTGAAGTGTGCCTTTGAAGAAAAAATAACCATAATAACAATAAGGTGGGGTGTTTTGACAGTGCTGCATGAATTATGTATGTCATTTCCCTTTGTCACCTGGAAAACTGAGGAGAGCAAAGTAAAGTTACATCTTCTGCCACATTCCAGCTTTCTTGGGGCTGAGAAAATTTCTTTACAGTTTTCAGGTTGCTGGTCAATAACTTCCAGTTTTTCAGACTTGACACATCTCCTTCCAAAACAACTAACTCAGCCATACAAATTGATAGTAGTTGGTTCATGTTGTAAATTAAACAACAGTTATGAATCCATGTAACTAACTGAAGGTGTCTATGATGGTTAGGTTCATGTGTCAACTTGGCCAGGTGATGGTACCCAGCTGTCTGGTTAAGCAAGCACTAGCCTAACAATTGCTGCGAGGACATTTGTGGCTGGTTATTAAACCAACAGGCTGGTTTATTAAATTATCAGTCAATTGGCTGCAGCAGTGACTGATGACTCAACAAAGGACGTGTCTTCCACAATGAGAGAATGCAATTGGCTGGATTTAATCCAATTAATCAGTTGAAGACTTACAAGCGAGACAGATAGAGGACCTTCACTTCTTCTTCAGCTGACAGCAAAGCATTTCCTGAGGAGTTCGTTCAAGTTGCCAGTTCATTTCCTAAGAAGTTCATCGAACACGTTCGTCGAAGATCCCAGTTCATTTCCTGAGGAGTTCGTCTAAGTTGCTGGTTCATTTCCTGAGTAGTTCATTGAACATCTTCATTGGAGTTGACAGTCTGCTGCCTGCCCTACAGAATTTGGACTCGTGCATACCCACAGTTGCGTGAGTCACTTTTTGTAAATCTTATATTCATAGATACCTCTCATTGATTCTGTTTCCCTAGAGAACCCTAACTAATACAGTGTCTTTCAGAGATAAAGCCACATATGTGTGTCCTGATTTTCCCAATAGCCAGACCAAAAAGGCACCATATTGCCACCATAAAATATATTTTATCCTCCTACCTGTACTGCAATATACATCCCAGTTCCAGCCCAATGGCCCAGGTGGGAATGTACTCTGCTTGCCATTAGAAACACCAAATGGACCCATGGAGAAAGAGCAGTAGGAGTCAAATACATTCTGGAGGCAAGAAAATAGATGAAATAATTCGTGAGCTTTTGCAGGGTTAGTTACGGGCTTTTTTTTTTGTCTATGAGAATTATTTCTGCCCTCAGATAGGACAATGAGACACAAAGTTAAACTACAGCTTCAAGCCTAAACCCACACAATATCTTGCATTGGAATCTGTGTTGGAACTCAGATGATGGGTCAGAGAAACACAGATTCCCAGTGCACCTTGGAGGCATTTCAGCATGTAAGGTTAGTTTGTCCACTGCTAGCTAAGACAGGAAATTTCCCTCCAGGTTTCCATTCCTGGTCTCTCATCTCATGGTTTTACCAAGGTCAAATTGCTCTTCTCTGCTATGTCCCCAATTTCCCACTGTTTTAATGCAAGAAGCCAAAAGTATCTCCTTTCACAAGCTCAAGATTCTGTAAGGAATTGATTGTAACGTTAATTCAACCTTTTCTTTCTCTACCGTATTCAATTTAGTTTATTGGCATGAGGCTGATTTTAAGTAACATTGAGAACTCCTTTCTGGGGTTCCCTGGTAATCCTGGGCCAATATATTCATAATAACCCCATTAAATTTTTACAGATTTTTGTTGTTTTGATGTTGTTGATTTGACATGTTTGTTGTGTTGACTTTAATAAATACCAAAATAGCTAACATACTTAAACATATTAATCTACGATGTTTTCACATTAAAGTATTCGAAGTGGATGTTGTCATGTGATAATCTAATTAAAAACAAGATATGTACTGCAGACCACCAATCCTCCATTTCCTCATCCCTTAAAATGGGAGAGGGAGCACCCATTCCATAGGAATGCGGCAGGATTAAATGAGTCACTTAGCATACATAGTTCCTGGAAAATAGCTCACCCTAAGTGCTTGTTGTTGTAACAATTCTCAGCCCACACTAGTCTACCACCCCTTCCTTCTTCAAGCTTGTCACACTCTTTCCCAACTGTGTGCCTCCCTGTATAACTGGAAATCCTTCTCCTTCTCCCTTTTCCACCCATTAAGCTCCTACACACCCTTTAAAGCCCTAATCAAATTCCATTGCCTCTCTGAAGACTTCCATCCTTTTCCCTAGCAGAGTTAAGTGTTCCTTTCTCCTCTATCTGCCCATCACCACCATAACCCAGTGACCAACTTGGCATCACCAGTGGTGGGACAACCAGCTTTATGGCCTATTGATAGGATGCAGCCGACTGCGCAGCTCCTCCACCCGTGAACCCTTCCTGCCAACAATGTTGAGCCAAAATCTAATCAGGCCTCTAAAGCTAGCTTCAGTTTATAGAAAATTCAGGAAATAGAGGAGCACACGGGAAAGTAATCAGACAAATCCAGCATTTACAGTTTATAAGTTTATAAGATAACTGCCATGATCCCTTAAGAGTCAGTGCTGTGAAAACAAAATAATATAAAGCAAAAGCAACAGGGGAAAGAGTTGTTCTAGATTTAAAGAGACCCAAGAGTCTAACAACAAAATGCAATATGTGATCCTTGATTGTACCTTGGTTTATTAAATTTAAAAACATTTTTTAAACGCTATAAAAGACCTATTTTTAAACAATGGGAAAAACTTGGATATGAAATGGTTATTAAGTGATATAAGGACATAATTGTCAATTTTATAAGGTGTGGTAAGTGTATTATGATTATGTAGGAGAATGCCCTTATATTTTAGAAATGCATGCTGAAGTGTTTCCTTTTGAAGTGTTACAATATCTATAATTACCTTTGAAATGGTTCTTCCACAAATTTTATACATAGTAAGACAAAGTAAATATGGTAAAATGTTAACAATTGTTGAATCGATGTGTCAGATAGGTATTTAGTGTACTTTTCTTTCTGCTTTTTTGTGCATTTTAACATTTCATAATAAAAGTTTGTTTTAAATCGTTTCTTCAAAAAAAAAAAATATGTTCATATATTCATATATGTTCATATATTGTAGGTCAGCCAAAAAGAAAACTGTTAGCTGTTGTCTAAAATCTTCAAATACATTTTTTGCCTTAAGGGAGAAATTTAATTAACTTTCACCCTCAAGAAGTTTAATTTTTGTCAGCCTCTGGTGAATTCAGAAGGGCTTGGGGGAGGAGACTGATACAGCATTTCCAGAATAAATAAAGCAAGAATCATTACTTGAAAATTCTCAACAGAATTTAAAGTCTGTAAGGCAAAGGGCTGGGAAGCTTTAAGGAGAGGAAAAGTCAGTGTGGAAATAAAAAGGAACACCCAAATTGACAACAAGCAAAGGCTATTTCTTCAGAGCTGCCTGGCCATAGCAAGGGAGTACACATGGCTTGCATTTGGCAGAGACTCAAAGGCAGGCAGAGGGGTGGGAAAACCTTACAGTGGGAAAAGGGAAGCCTTTAGTTACGTCCTGATTAGAGGCTGTTGCATGGGGAGGCTGCAGAAAGGTTAACTAGAAGCTGGGCATTCTACGGGATTGATTAGGAGACCAGATTTGGCTTTTTCCTGTTGGTCCTAGGATGGAAGCAGGGGCAAAAGTTATGGAAGCTGTCAGTTATTGATCAAGTCCTGGCTATTTGGGGTTGACTGTTGCAGGGATTGTGGTTTAGCTTCCTGGATTGGTTGTTGTAGATAATAGTTACCTTCCTGTTCAAGTTGTTACAGGTAAGTGGGTTGGAATTTCCTGGTCTGGTTGCTGCAGTAGTGGGTGAGAGTTCTATTTTTATTTATGATCTGGCCCTTGTCCATTTGTAGATTCAGTCTCACATCAGCTTGGAAATAGGTGATTCACCTCACCCATCTAAAAAGACTTTTCCCATTTGCCTTCTAAGGCAAGATACTGAACTAAATCAGTTATCTATGGATGATGAAGAATAACACCAACCAAATTATCGGCCATTCTTCCCTCTGAAAGTTAGTGTGACCTCACTGAGGTGCACCCAGAAGAAAGATCAGAACATACGGAGTGCTTTTTCAGAACTTTCTCTCTTCACAGCAGGGCTTTGAGTGTTAAGTGAACCAGTTAGCCTCCAGGCACCGCCACCAAGCCCCAGGGAGACATGGTCTGCTCCAAGGGGAAGTTTACTTGCTAATGATGAGCACAGGAATATCTTCTTTGTAGGGTTGCTTTGAGAATTAAATGAGACAAAATTTGTAAAATGCCTATCACAGTGGTCTTTCACAGTGTGAAAGGAATGGTGCTGGTTGTTATTGTCATCAATGTTCTTTTTAGCAAAGTGTTTGAAAATAAAATATTTAAACCAAGAATTCTGAGTGGAGCTGCATTCTAGAACATTGAATGATTAGCAAATCAAGACCAGAAACAAGTCTTCTCTGTTCTGCTAGTCCGCTTGTAATAACAATTAGCTCACCCATGATCCTTAAATAAGAGAAGGATATCACTAGGATGAGGACGTTTTGTTGGTTCATAAGTGAGTTTTCCTAGGCAAGAGGAGCAGAAGAACAGCAAGAACCTCCAGCAGCAAAGAAGAGAGTCCTAAATTTAGCTGCTGCATAGGCAGGAGTTCTTTTAGTTTAATTTTAAGAAAATTAAATATGTGCACCTGCCACCAAGGCTCCTCTTGCCTCCAGCCCACCAGCCTCGCAAGGCTCTCTGCTGGCAGCAGGTGGCACTTCATTGTGTGTCCAGAGCTTGCCTCCATTTGCACTGTCTCAGTGTCCACAGGCCAGCCTCCAATCTCTGTTGGTTCTGTGCATTTATAGTATTCTCTGAGATCAGTCGCCCCCACCACCACCCCTTCTAAGCTCTCTCCCAAGGCACTGATTATTGTTTTCCTAAGAGCTGTGGTTACAGAGTTGCCCCTAATCTTAATTTCCTCATAATCCCTGTTACTGCAGAATTCTCTTTTTTCAAAAGTGCATATATTGTTTTATAGCAGAAATACTATAAAGTTGTTTTCATTAAATGGACAGCATCATTTGCCAAAAAAAGGCTGAATGCTAAACATGTATTTCTAAACGGACTGGTTGTTTACAAATACTGTATATCAGGCTCCTACTAAAGTCGAAGCTCAGTACTACTGCTAAAGTGAATCAGAGGAGGGTGAGTTATCATCTCTACCTTCTAAGACCTTATGAAGTGCTGGTAGAGGCTTGCAGAAAACTTATGAAGGGAAACCACACAATACAGGCATTTTATGTTCAGTGACAAATGAGTGGCACAATTAATTAGCGTCCTGGGCATTCAAAGGAAGGAAGAGGGTGCTCTTCAGCCAAATTGTTAGAATAAAAATGAAACTTTACCAGGATCATTTATTTGTTCATTTAACAAAACTATTTACTAAGCATCTACTATGTGCTAATCTCTGTGCTAGCTGCCAGGGATCTAGGGATGAAGAAGTGAAGTATCAGTCCTTTTCCTCATGGAGCTAGCAGGAAGGCAAATCTTAACTGATTTCAAGAATTACTGAATTACTCTTTTGATAGGGACTATTGAAGAAAACTCCACATCAGGGGGAATCTCATTAGAGAGGTGAAGAGAGAGGAAGTCATTCCTGGTATAGAGATCTAGTTAAGAGTTTTCCTTGTTCTTCAATTGTCATAACCACATGGACTTTCTGGAACTTTCCTCCAGCCTTTCAGTTATAAAAGAGCCAGCGAAGCCCTTGGCCACTTCCAAGATGGCCACCATGGCCCTACAACATTGTGTATCAATTTGTCCTGGAGGCTCCTAACACACCCTTTTACAAAGATTCCACCTTACCAAGGAGAGCTAGAGCATCAATCTTCCTTCCTCCCATTACATTGCATATTTTAATAATTAGTTTCCCTACTACCCTATCAACAGGTTTGTTCTTAATTCTTACATACAGCAGCCTCCTCATTCCAGGAGGCAGGAATGTTGCCATGTTCTTGGGCTCACATACTCCGTCCTTGAAAAGTCTGGGAAAATATCACCCATACAGCCGTCTTTGTGGCATAGGGGTGGGTGAGGGAGGGAGGGGGTTACTTAGGATAAACCCTGGATATCGGGGCTAAAAGAACTCAGTCTTATTTAGGGGAAAATGGAAAGGGATGATTTGTTGAGGTATTTACTTGGACTTATCCTTGCAGTGTCTTTTTATCTTTTTATTCCCTCCCTGAAATAGGGTTCTCCAGAGAATCAGAAGGAGATGTGTGTGCGTACACACACACACGTGTATGCATGTGTGTTTACAGAGAGAGAGAGAGAGAGACATAATAGAAATTGGCTCATGCAACCATGGGAACTGGAAAGTCTGACTTACATAGGGTAAGCCTCAAGCTCGAAACTCTGATGAAGGTGAAGTGGAACTCCCCAGGTGAAGCTGCTGGCTGAAGTAGAGGCAGAAATTTTTCTTTCTGATGTCTGAAATCATCAGTTCTGGCATATAGACTCCCAACTGATTGGATGAAGAGACTCCCGTCATTGCTAAGGGCAATTTCCTTTGTTGATTGTAGATGCAATCAGCTGTAGATGCAAACCACTGACTGTAGTTGCAAATCCATCTACAAAATAACCTCACAGTAACAATCAGGCCAGTGCTTGCTTGACCAAACAACTAGACACTATAACCTAACCAAGTTGACACGTGAAATTAACCGTCACATTCCCCATCTCCCACCTCTATTTACATACTGGGCATTTTTCTTTCACTCCCTGCATGGAGTGAAATTTGTATGGGCAGAGAAAGGCAGTTACTTAAAATCAGTTTCTCTTTCTTTTATAATAACCTGAGATCCTTGAGGAGATTAAAGTAAGCATTCTAAAGGGATTTAGCAGGCATTCCAAAGGAGAGAAAAGCTAATATTTTTGCAGGAAAAGAAGTGCAACAAGGGAGAAATGAGAGTACCTTGAACCTTCTAATGGGATGGAAGACTGCAGGGTTTCCAAGAGGGGACATCCACAGCTGGCCTCTCACAAACTATGAGATCCAAGCCTTAGGTAAATTTTTTCCTAAGAAATTCCTCAGAATTAGCAGATACATGATACTACTTGGGTAGGCATGGACCCCCAGGATCAGAGACAGGCATCCCCTAGCATTCAGTTCCATATAAGACCTATCCCCTTCTCAATAAGAACCTTTCCATGACTCTAAAAGAGCACTAAAAAATTAATACTAATAATGAATGAGATTAAATTTCACACCAGCCCAGTGGCATGGAGGCTTTGAGTCAGATGTGACTTGATTTCAGATAAATAACTTTATGATAGGCATTTTGTACATACCTGCCTTTGTGGCCTAAGGTTTATGCCCACTGCACTTAATTTTCCCCCCCTCTTTACTTTCTATGACTAAATAATTAATTGCCTTGATAGCCTATCAATATGTCGTTCTTTAATTGTTAAACATGTGTTAATAATTCAAAAATCTACCGGGTGACCGCCCAACACTTCTGTGATTTTTGCAGACCTCAGAGCTCTTTGAAGAAAGTCTGTCACTCTTGAAGCCAGCATCAGCTAAAAGCTTTCTGGTTTCATCCTCTCTCCAGAAGGCATTCTGCTTGCCAATGAGGCCTTGAGGTTAAATGGAAGACAGAGTTCAAGGATTTTGAAGCTCTGATTCAATTATAGTAAATGAATGTAAGAGAATCAGATATGTCACTGTTGAGTGCATTCACCCAGACCTCTGGGACGTCTTTTTTTTTTTTAATTGGAGAACTCTGCCATTGAAGAAATCTGACCCCTGGGATTTGGGGTTGCATTAAACTCTTTTACCCAATTCAACCCCCCATTTCAAGAAGAAATAGGTGAGAATGAATGGGTCAGGTGGTTAAGCAGCAGCTTCCAATGAATTAACTCTCTGTTTAATTCACCCGTCTTTCCCCATGTCAAGCCCTATTCTCGAGGCAGTCTGGTGTGACAGTAGAAACGTGGGCTTGCAAAGGTGGACAGACTTTCTGCTAGATGATCTTATTAAGTTTTCTAACACTTGGTGATCTAGGGTGAACCTATACATTTTGGTACAGATCCTTCTGATAGAAGTCACTCTGGTTACTGGGTTCTTGTCATTTGCATAAATTATGCAGTTTTTAAAATTAAAGTAACATAAAGGATAATAAAGTAATACTCCCTCTTATAAACAAAAAAAATTTAAAGAAAAGAGTCTTGCAGGAAGCCAGTCAGGACAGTTAAGATGGTCTGGGCACGAACCCAAGTCCTAATTAGCTGCTCTCTCCATTTCACTCTGTCTCTTCAATTGTTCACAAATAATCCACACTTTATACTTTATTTCTACCCCATTCTCTTAATTTCAGAGATTTGCTTGTTTTTATTGGCATCTGATTTTCTCTGCGGCATTTTGGGAGTCCTCCAATAACTGAGTGTCAGCAGGAAGATTATTTTAAGCTGAAAAATCTTGGTGTTGTGCAAGAACTGAAAAGCATTAATTTCCATATGTTCTGAGGGCTAATAAATGTTTTTCATGTGTTTTCTACCCCTATATCATTTCCTTCTTGTGTTCTCTTTTGGCCAGGATGATATTGCACAGCCAGGTAAAATGTTCTGTTTTAGTGCTCTTCTTTTCTTAAATGGCATTTGACATTTGACATCTGGGTTTTATGTCTGCTACAGAAATAGTTCTGAGCCAGACTCGACTTGCTGCTTTCATCAAACTATTTGTCAGCCTTAGAAGTTGGGATATACCATATTACTCATTTGTGATGTCATTGCACTAAGAAGAATTTTAGAAATTAAATACTCTAAGTAGTAATGATGGAGAACACTGTTATTAAATACTAAAGATTACCAAAATTAGTTGTGGCACTGACTGGCTGAAATTAAATGATACCTAATTCTGAGGGTCCCACCCAAAGCTTGCTTCTCATCCCCTGAGAGACTGGAGCACTGGCACTTGGCAATAGCACACATCACAACTGATGTCACATGGAACAGAGCACAATACTCTTACCAGGATGGAAAAGAATGTTAAGCAGACCTTGAGTTTTCCCTGAAAATAATCAGAGATTTTTAGGAACAGACCCAAACATTAAAAGGGCCATCAACTGCTCTTCCAAAAACCTTAGAGGATGAGCCAAGAGAGCCAATTTCAAGCATCCCTAATGAAGGCTGTACCAGGTAACCAAATAACCAAGGTAAGATACCTTAGAGGGGAAAGCACAGGATGAATTCTTTATGAACCTGGGCTACAAACCACTTTGACTAAAGACAAAGTGGGCCAATGATCAAGTTTCCTGCCCAAAATCTCATGTTCATGTTTGTGCATGGATAAAATGCAACTCAGATGAAATAAAACTGAAAAGCCACAGAGTATCCTAATTCTCCTATTTGAGCCAACCAAGACATTTCTTTCAACTGTATGAAAAAGTCATACTAAGAACATTTCTACAATTTAAAAAAATATTGCCATTGAAAGTTAGTCTTTGATTTTACTCAAGATCCATGTAATAAGCTAGTGATCTACAAAAGAAGTTTATCTCTTGATGAGCTTTGGGTAATCAAAGTTAAGGCTCTCAAATACATTTTTAAGTTTTGATTACCTAGGAGCCTGCTACCAAAATTAGTGTTAAATTGCACTAGCTATTATTAGCCTAGGTTTATCATTTCATTCATTACAGTAATTTTATTTTTTCACCCTTGTTGTATGAGTCTACATATGCTTCTTTTATTATGAGTCATCTCAAAGATGCTTTCAAAATAGGTAGCAGCTAAATGATAAATACATAAATAAATAATGACAATCTAGAGAGACACATTGATCCCAGCTCACTTCCTGACAACATAAATGCAGAACCTAACCAACTTCTGCACACCTGGGCCCATGAAACAAGTCAAACTAACCGGGGCTAGTTGCTGCTGGAATCCTGGTCAGCAAATGGGAAATGAGTGAGAAAGAAGGGAAAGCAAGAAACAAATGCCCAATCAAGCCACCGTGGTTGCTTAAGCAGAAAGGAAACACCCAAGTTGGACATGAGCCACCTCTTCTGGGTAGAAGAACTACAGATTCGCTAATTTTACAAACATTTAAGGAGCTGAGGTGGAGGCAATGTTGGACTATCACACTGCCCACAACTTGGAATGTGTCTACCAGGGCAATGCTCACACATATCAAAGAGAAAGGTGTTTTCCTCCACCTTCATTATGTTCTTATCACAGAATTTCTGCCTGAAATGATCTAAAATTGTGTTTAGAACCCTCCTTCTTTCTTTTCTTCCTTGCTTCTTTTTTTTCCTTCCTTCCCCTTCTCCCTCCCTCTGCTGGGAAAGGGCCAAATAATGGTGGGTATAAGCTATGGGCAGTCTCTATGAAAGATGAGCCATTGTTCAGGATTCTTGATGAAGGCTGGTCAGCTGTGACGGTTAGGTTCATGTGTCATCTTGGCCAGGTGATGGTACCCAGCTGTCTGGTCAAGCAAGCACTGGCCTAACTGTTGCTGCCAGGATGTTTGTGGCTGGTTAATAAACCAACAGGCTGGTTTATTAAATCATCAGTCAATTGGCTGCAGCTGTGACTGACAATGTCAACGAGGGGTGTGTCTTCCACAATGAGAGAATGCAATCAGCTGGAGTTAATCCAATCACTTGAAGACTTATAAACGAGACAGACAGAGGACCTTCACTTCTTCTTCGGCTGACCAGCAAAGTGTTTCCTGAGGAGTTCGTCGAAGTTGCCAGTTTGTTTCCTGAAGAGTTCATCGAACATCTTCATTGGAGTTGCCAGTTTGCTACCTGCCCTATGGAATTTGGACTCGTGCATCCCCACAGTTGCATGGACACTTTTATAAATCTTATATTTATAGATATCTCTCATTGATTCTGTTTCCCTAGAGAACCCTAACTAATACATCAGCTATTATCCCAGTGTCAGGTACAGTTGGTGCTCAATAGAATTGCACTGGGTTGGTCTTTTCCGAGACACCATAGAGAACACTGAACCCAAGTAGCAAAGAGAGCCGCAAAACAATCTACAAGGTATACATCCATTTGGAAACATCAGCCAAATGGGGAAAAAAAAATCAGTAATAAACTTCCCATATCCAGACCATTCAGTTGTCAAAAATCCATAAATGTTTACTCATAAAGATAAACTTTGAATAGAACGGTGAAAATCAAGTAGAGCATTAAAGGCAGCCAACAGAGGTCTCTTTTTCAAGCATAGGTCAAACACATTGCCATATTTAGATTCAGATTTGTATTTATTTCATGTTGACTAACAAGCTAGCACAGGGAGACTCCAGGAACAACTGAGCCCTTCAAAGTAAAAGAAAAACACAATGACAGTCTTTGTTAACCTAGGTTAAGCCTTTACATCCCTGGAAAGACCCTCTTCAAATGTTCTATCGCTCTTGAAACAAGTCAGCAATAGTCTCCCCTACCGGTGCACCATACACTCAGGGACACAGATGGTATTACTTTTTAGGAAGAGGACTGCCTCCAATATTAGTCTCCCAAGCTACAAATGTGATTTAAAACCTCTCAACTAGCACTTTATCGGTGGCAAGAAGCATCGTCTATCCCCTGAGAAGTCATGAGTGCATTCTCCCTTTATGGGCACTTAAAGTGGGCTGAAATTGAATAATCTTTGCAATTTTCCATGGCTATTTCCCTATGGTATAGAAGAAAGCTGAAGATGCCAAGAGCTCAGGGGATCAGAGCAAACAAAGGGATTTGGGGTTTGGAGAAGAGCCCACCATCATTGCCACTCCTTATAACCAACCACCTCTGAGCCACAAATGGAAGAAAAGTACAAAAGTATCTGTGCCCACAGATAATTTGAATGATTTCTCTGAATGTGACTCATTTAGATGAAACATATGGAAACTCATTTTGGCAAAAAAAATGAACCAGGGGGATGGTGGGGAAAGCAGGAGGGAAGAAAATAAGCCATTTGACTGAATTGCATCAAAAGCAAGGTTTTCCTCAGGATGCCTCCTCAACATTACTTATATTCTCAATGAATTATTCCACATTTAGAAAAACAGCCTTTGCTCCATATAAAGACTTCAAAAATTATTATGCTTCTTTGGGTTGGGATTCCAAGGAGAAAGAAGGAAATCTCTGGACCTAAAATGTGATTAAGGATCTAGAATTTGGAGTACTGAATTTTTTCACTGGGTTGACTACTCTAACCTAATTAACAGGGAACCTTCAAATCCCCACTTCCCTTTCTGTGGTGTAGGTCCACCCTGTGTTACAAGAGCTGTGCTCCATAAAGACTTTGCCACCTGACTCACTTGCTTGACTGGAAAAGTGGTATCAAAGTATAAACTAGCCATGATGATAACTACTGGTCCAAGTGTCCCTGGCATGGAAGAAATTATCCTGATCCTCAACTTCACACCACCAAAATACAGGTGAGAAAGTACTTATTTGTACACAGTACTGTTCTGGATGCTGTGCCAATAAAATTTTACAAGTCTGGTTCCTTATTTTGACGAGCGTATGGTGTTTGGTGGATACTAATTTGGAGGAACCCAAATTAGAACCAGCAAGCACATCCTCTAGAAGTGATCAGGAAAAGTGGCCGTGGGAGCCCATGTCCAAATGGAATAAAAAGAGGAAAACTGTTATCTTTTCTCCGACCAAACTGGGGATAATTCATGGATAGGATGGGTGGCAGACAATGCAGGCCACCTATCCTACAGCGATTATTCCTCCTCCTACAGTTAATAGAAACCAGTTTGGTTTGGCAGCCCTCCCACAGTTCACTGGGGATGAACCAAGCTCAGTACAAGTCAAGAATGACAATCCCATTCTCATTTGCTGATAAACATTAGGGGAGGGCAGATGACTGAGTTCTGGCCCAGGAGGCAAAAGGGGACATGCGCAAGGAACTTTTGTCTCCTGGATAACTGGACAAAGCCAGAAAAGGAAAGGAATTCTTTTTCTGGCCTTCTCCTTCCTTCCTGCTTGGAGCACCATTGAATGGTGCTTGGAGTTGCCGCAGCCATCTTGTCACCATGAGGAAAAGGTTTCTGAGTTGCTAAACCAACCCCAAAATTTCCCACCTTAGGTCTTCTCTTCATGTGAGATAAACTTCGTCTCGGTTTCTGATACCTATACCCAATTTATCCTCATTTGTCTAGGTTTCTGTTACCTATACCCAGTTTACCCTCGTTGATATGTATGGGATTCTGAAAGCCAGCATGAGGAAGGATGGCTTGCAGGAGGGACTCTATGGCTTGGGAGGGGGCTCAAATATGGCAGTGGAAAGAGAAGGTCTCATGTTGTATTTTCTGCTGTTTTTTATAATCTTTTTCACAGTTTGTGACTATAAATTTAAGCATGTGTTTTTCTGGTTAATTTCCTTTCCCCATCAACAGGTAAGCTGTATGAGGACAAAGATGAAATCTTTTGTTCACCATTTTATCCCAGATACCTCCCATGATGCCCAGCACATGCTAATTAAATAAATGAATAGTTGGGCTAGAGAACAGCTGAGATGGTGGTCAGGGCATGGCCTCAGCTAAAGATTTGTGGTGACATGGGTTCTCCTGAAGAAGGGCTGAGAAGAATTAGGGGAAGGCTCTTGACTGTAGATGATGAATTGAAGGGGAAATGGAGAGAACTTGACAAGACCTCCAAAAACAACAGAGAGATGACTGCAGGTGGGCTATACTCAGACTGGAGGATTATGCAGAGATAAGACTGAAAAGAAGAAAGAGGCAGTAGACATGGAGAAAAAAGCAAGGGAAGAAGAAAGAAATAAGCACCTGACAAACTACCAAATAAAGTCAGAGATTGCACTGACATTCCTGGCTTGAAAGACAGAAATCATTCTGTCCTTAAAATGGAAATGCTGGACAAAATAAAAGATGGAAGAGAAAACAAATCAAATTGGGTGCATGAGAACAGTGAATGTGGTAGACTGAAGAAGCCAAGACTCTAGGCTATTCATTATCAAAATAATTATGAGCATTTATCCTATTTGTAAAACAGAAAGCAAGCCCTGGCCCAGTTCACTTCCCTCCACCTGAAATTCCCCCACTTCACCCACTGAAAGTTGCCTTTCCTTCAAAGCCCTTAAATCCTCCTGTTCTGGTTTCTAGCTGATTCCAATTTCTTCCACCTTCCAACTTCCATACAATTGCAATAATGGCTAACACGGCAGATTTTAGGGACAATGTTCTAAGTGTCTTAAACATATTAACTTATTTATTGATCCTTCAATCCACACAGCAAGCCTAGGAAGTAGGTACTACAATATCCCCCATTTGACTGATAAAAGAATTGAAACCCAGAGAGGTTAAGTAACTTGCCGAAGCTTACAGCACTGCTAAGTGGTGGAACCGGGATTCCAAAGTTTCCGAAGCATGTGCCTTTAATCACTATGCTATTGTTACTTATTATTATCCATCTGACATTAGATACCACATAATTAGGTTGTCTTACATTCTTTTTTCTGGCATCACTAATTGCTTCCCAGAGTCTAAGCCTTTTGAAAACTAGATTGGACTGTGTTTGAATTTTGTAACATTTTCATGGGTCACGTAAAATAAAACTTGTAAAATGAAAGAATCTGGTGTTGGTATTTGATTCCTCTCCTGAGATACTCGCTTTCAGACCCTCTCTGCGCAGTGACAAACTGTTTAACTCAACATGGAGCTCTGATCTACTCCACGTCTGCTGAATCAGTCTCCCCCAGGTCCTCCCAGTGCTCTCCTTCACGTCTTTCAGTGCTCTCCTTCACGTCTTTCAGTGCTCTCCTTCACATCTTTCAGGTCTCTGAGCAATTGCCACCTCATCAGGGACAATCTTCTATGAAGTGGCACTGCCCCTGCTCTCACCACCTCCTCTCAAGGACAGAGTGAAGAAAAAGAATGAGATTTGGCCCATGAAGCAAGAAGGTTATTAGCATCATTGTAATCGGTGCATTAAAGTTTACAATGTGGTCCAGAGTGGCCACATTATAAAGAGCTGATGCTACAGGTTCATGCTCAGTTACACAGGCTGGGCCAGGTTATTGCAAGGTCAGGAAACCCCAGGCTCTGCCATTTCAAGCATGACCCACACAGAGTTATTGTGTCCATATTTTAAAGACCCCTTAGTTACCTATTCCCAATAATGCGGTAGTTAATATTATGGAATATTCCTTTAAGTTGACCAAATTTCTTTTCTTTTCTTTTCTTTTTCTCAGTCTCACAACTGCAATTCTATTTTCTTTTGTGAAATAAACAACTGGGAGTTTAAATTGTTCCAAAAACCCATAAAAACAAAAAAGGAATACACACAGAAGAAGCACGTGAGGTGATGGGGCAGGGGAAAAAGGGTCTTTAGAACTTTGCTAGCACAGACCCAGGTGGCAACGGCCAGAACTGGGAGCCGCAGACCTCAGCTGGCAATAGGGTAGAACACAGACTTCTTCTCCGAGGAAGTGGCAGGCACCTTCAGTCCCTTTAAATGTTGGGGAGAACCATTTCAGAGGACCTCTTTCCCCACCAAAAGTTGGAGGCCAGGAGGTAGGTCACACTGGGGGAAAAGGGATGCTGGTGGAGACAAATGAGGCAAAGATGCCTTCTCCCACGGCAACAGCCTTACACCGGGCAGAGGATGAAGGAGACAGAGAAAACTGTCTTCTGTCCAAGTTCATCTACCAGAGTACATAGAGGAAGCACGACACACTACTTTTCAGTTCTTCTCTCTCTTTTAAAGATTTTTGTTTGTTTTGCTTTGATTTTTCAAAAAAGCCTTAAGGTCGGCTCCTGTTTGAAAAGTGCTATTGTTACCAGTCACTTTACAGAATAGTCCAGAGTGGTCAAATATTGACCAATAAAGTTTCCTTTTTTTCCTTCTGAATCACTGCTACTCGATGAGTCGCTTACAGACTCCATAGGTCAGGGGGCAGCTTGGTGGGCAGACTTGGTGACAGAGGCTGGGCCTGTGGCACTGGGAGGGCCTGGTGGGCATGGAGCATGGCTGGAAAGGCAAGGAGGGGATGTCAACAAAGCAGTGGGCCTGGACCCGAGAAGGAGGGGCTGAGAGAGGAGGGGAGGCTGGCTGCCCACCTGGCCAGCGGAGGTGGCTGCACCCTTGGCTGACAGGAAGGCAGCTGCGTGGAGAGGCAGCTGGGCCCAGGGCTCTGGCTTGGTGGGAAGGGAGAGGGCCCGGGCTGGGTGGCAGCAGGGGCAGCTGGTGAGGCCAAGGGAGCAGAAGGGGTGGCAGGGAGGGCAGCGTGCTGTCCTAGAAGGCCAGGGCTGGCCTTTTTGGAGGCCAGAGCACTGTCTGCCTCTTACATTTGGTGCAACTGGGTCTATGACAGCCCCTTTACCCTCTTCCTCTTCTCCTTCTTACCTTAATCGTCCTGGGCTGGCCAGGTGGGGTGGAGCTGGGAACCAAGCTGCTGCTCCTTCCCGGCCAGTTCCTAGAACTTGGCCTGTTTTTTCTCCAGAGAGGTTGTGCCCCTTTCTTCCCAGGGTTTGGTTAACGGCTGCACTTCCCTCCAGGGTGCAAACAGCCACAAACTGCGCCCTCATCTCCTTCTTAAATAACATGAAGGCGTTAAGAGGCTTCTTCACGAGGGGATGCTGGGGCCACCTCCGGGGCCTGGACCACGGCGCTCCCAGCTCCCAGCTCCCAGCCGCCCGCGGCCGCACCCGCCGATGCCCCAGCGTTTGTCAAGCGATGGCTGGACGCGGGGTGGCGGTGCGGGCCCTCCTGCAGCGCCGAGCCTGGGGTTCCCCTGCTCCTCCCGGATGTCTCAGCGCGGGGCCCCTGACCAAATTTCTTGGCCGAAGCTTTTCTGCTTTCCTCTTGTTTTGAGGAGCTGAAGACTTGGAACGTGTGCCTTAATTGCCCTATTTGAAAATTGTTACCAGAGCTTCCCTTTGTCCTCAGGAAGAAGAGGAAGAAGAGGCCAGAACATCTGTCTAATTAACATTTTGGGTTACATGAAACATCCCAAACTCCTCATGACTAGAGTAGATATAGGCTAGTCCTAAAACTTACTCACATCTCCCCTCTCCTTGGCCCTTATTACTCTAGAGGCTGGAAAGTGAAAATAAATACTGGATTTCCAAAATCTCTATTTTAGCTAGAAGTGGCTGTATAACTTAGTTCTGGCCAATATGATGTGGGCCAAGTCCCTGGGGAGAGTCTCTTCCCAAAGAAGAAGGAAAATCTTGGCTGGGACAAAGCCTTTTCTCTCTTGGCCCTTCTCCCCAATTTTTGGTCTGGAATGAAGACACTTAGGCTGGGGTCACAGCAGCCATCTTGAAGCATAAGGAGATAAGCAAGAGCAAAAGGTTTATACACTAAAGTGGGTAGACCAAAAAGCTGAAAGGAGCCTATTTCCTTGCACCATCCTTGAATTGTTGAGCTGATCGCAGTTCTAGTGGGAGGATGTGGCCCCTGCAGCTGCAACGTAACAGCAAAACAGTATTAGGCTCCTCACTGCAGACCTGTGGAGATGGACCCCGGTGCCCCTGGAACCAGCCCTGCGCCCTCCCCACCCACAACCTGGGGACCCACAGAGGGAAGAGGGTCCACATTTGCCAATAAGGTGTTGAAAAAAAAAACTGGATGGGAACCTGTCCCTACAGTGATAAGTGTGTGTGTGTGTGTGTGTGTGTGTGTGTGTGTGTGTGTGTGTGATATGACAATACCACAGCTTGTCATAAAAGCTGATGGACATTAGCTATCTTTTACCAAGTGTTCTGTTCACCATTTTGGGAAAGGGATAGTAACAGCTTTAATTATTGGAGACCCCCACTGAATAAATTGTGAAGGATCAAGGAAGACAAAAATAAAGTTGGATCTTGATTACATCACAAGTCTGATGCCCAGAAATCTCACAATTTGATAATAAGTACTGATTAACAAGACTCCTCATTCAGAGGCGGAGGTGGGAAGGATATTCCTTCACCTTACCAAGTCCCCATCCCCAAAAAATAACTTAGGGGCTGAGGAGTTAGACAACATCTTCCTGTTGGCTAGCATCACTCACTCGGAAAAGGATTCCAGAATTCATCCACGGACAAATTTTGAAGCATCTGAGGTTCACTGGATTATTCTACGAGTTAGAATATAACACACTGTAGACTTTCCAAAGCACTAGAATGGGCCTTAAAGAAGAGCCAACCCAACACCTCTTTTACAGGTGAGGATTCAGAGATCAGAGCACAGCCACACGGTGAGTGAGTGAGGGTGTGTGATGCAAGCCCCCACTTCATGTTTCCCTGCCAGGCCGTCTCTCCCCTGTACCATGCTAGGTCCACCAAGCTAGGGTTGCAGAGGGCAATTCACAAAGAAACGCTCATGGCTTCCGCTCTCTAGCTTCTGCGGGTCTCCTCCAGAACCTTGAGCCATATTTCACACTCCATCTCCTTCCTTTGCTGCCCCTTTCTCAAGAACCCAGTTGTATTACCCTCAAACTCCAACTAGGCATTTGAAAAACCACCCTATTTTCTTAAGAATTCCCTTCATTGTTTTCAAATGCAGCCAGAGCTGGACAATTTCTATAACATTTATCCTTCTAGAACTGGCAGAATTTTCACTTCACTCAACACACCCAATCCTAATTGACTGTGTCTCAGTAAAGTGAGTCCTGAACATCTGTTTTGTGTGAATAAGGAAAACAAACAATTTGGGCTACTGCTTCTTAAATTTAATAGCATCTGGATATAATGCAGCAATATGGATGGACTATAAAATTCGTTAGAGATTCAGCTCACATTGTTTTCACCCGCCCTCAGGCTGCCAGTGAAATAACCCCCAGCCAATGAGCCTGTTCGAGAGCACAGAGGCGAGGAAACCTCATTACTGATGAGGTTGATTTAATCAATTGCCTTTGCTGGCTGCCTATGAGCTGCTCCCAAGACCGAAACACAAATACAAAACATCAGTGGGGAAATTTCCCTAGTGCATGGTATCCCTCGTAGCCTGAATCACAACAATCTGCAAAACACCCCTATCCACTGCCACCAGCATTTTATGAGATGGACTATTAGGAACCTCAAAACAGGAATAATAAGATGCACAAAAGATGCCGTCTTTTGCATATTTGCAAATGTAGGGTGGCTGCATGCATTTTTGTGCCGTATGAAAAGTCCTCAGATCCTGCAACTAGGATCACATTTGAAGCTCAGTGGAAAAGAAAAAAAGGAAAAACAAATTTTAGCTCTAAAGTAGGAGACAATCTGATGTGCAGCTGGTGCATTCAGAGCTGGGCAACATGGAGGAAAGTCTGTTTTCGAACAGTGGCATAGTAGAATCTACAACGCACCCAGTCGGGAATTTCTTTGTAGGGAGGTGCTGTAACACATGGTCCATAGGGGAGACATCTCTCTTCTCCATCCCCCAGGAGAGCTACTCTCACAAACCTGTGGGCTCAAGAAAAACAAAACATGGTTGCAATTTTAAAAATGGTGAGATTCCAGGCCAAAAAGCAAGGAGAAGTTTGAGTGTGAAGCCAACATTATAGTGACGGTCCTTTTAGTCCATTTGGAAGGCAAGTCTCCCGTGAGGACCAGGCCAAGGTATGGACAAATGTTGTTTAGCAAGAATAGAAGAGATGCATGCAAACATATTCATGATAGAAACACAACAGTATCAGCCATTAATACCCTAAATGTTGATTTACAAACTTAAATTAGAACATAATATTTTGAAGTTGTGTCCTGAAATAAGACCTTTAGCCAAAAGCAAGTCCAGAGTTAGGACAAAATGATAAAAGAGCCAGATGAAACCATGGGTAAGTATTTCTGTAATCTGAAGATGGGGTGGTTTTCTAAGCACAGTATCAGGGACAGAAGTCACAATCGTAATAGGTTTGACGACGTAAAAACTAAAAACAACCCACAATAAAAGACAGAAACAGAAACTGCAACAAAAATCACCAGCATAAAAAAGTACATAAACAAATTTGAAAGCCTACAACCCACAGGAAAATTATGTGGATAACATAGATAACAAAGAGCCAGTGGAAGGGTGAGTATACTTGATGTACATAAAGCAATTAAAAATCAATAAGGAAAAGAGATGCCCCAATAGAAAAAAATAGCTAAAGACATGACCAGACAATTTACAACCACAGAAACCCAAAAAGCCAATAAACATATTTCCATAGTAATCAAAGAAATGAAAAAATTTAATATATATATTTGTAATTTTTCATTTATCAAACTGGCAATTTAAAAAGAAAAATGGAGCTTATTGTTGAAGAGGATGAAGGGAACTTTGTAAACTGTTGGCAGGAACAAGAGTTGATACAATTTTTTCATCAACTATAAAATGAAGCTATAAATGTTCACTCAGGGCTATTTATAGGAGGGAAATGGTGTTGGGTAAATAAACTACACAACATCTATGCAATAGTACAGTGATTTAAAATTATTTTGGAAAGGTATTCATGGACTGTTATATTTTAAAGTAGTTTCTAGAGCAATATGAGCTTATATATTATAAACCATATTTATTTTCTTCTGTTTGCCTGTCCAGATTTTCTAAATTTTATTTGGTTAATACATAATTTTTAGAATAATAAAAAAGTGCTAAGTTATTTTAAAACAATTTTATAAGCTTTAAGGAACAACAAACAAACCAACAGTTTTCTGTTTCCCCCACCCAACTAAATGACTTTCATTTATTGCTTCCAAGGAGCACGCTGTCTCTCCTCTGATCTGCATCCAACTCTATAATAATTTCCTTCACATGATGAAAAAATTATCCAAAACCCCGAGCTCACTCATCCAATTAACTTCCTATCTCTTCCTTACTCAATATGCAATTAACATCAAATCACTTTTAAGTCTTGCTATTTTAAAACCTTTCTGGCTAATCTGTTTTTTTAAAGGGCCAGATCTTCCTCTTTTCTTCTAAGCCTTCAAACATACCTGAACACAAGAGGAATGACTTTAAGCAAGGAACACCACTGTTCTGTACAGAGATACTTCCCCTAATTCCCAGCGTCCAATCTCTAATACCAATAGGTGTGCAAAGCAAAACGGGACATCTTAGAAATTTGAAAATTGCAAAAAGGTTGACTTCCAGGGAAGGCAAGGCATGGCATGGTCTGACATGAAAATACCTGACACTGGTCAAGGTAAAAAACATTTTTTTTAAAGAAAGTGTCACCCTCAAATAGTTGTGTCAGAGTCTGTGCAGGGCAGGCAACCACTGTTCTGGCCCCTGTGTGCAGTCAGCAACCTGTGTGGCTTTGGACAAGTTTAATTGTTCTGGGCATTAGTTGCATCATTTCTAAAATGATAGGACTTGGAACACAAGTCCATTTTAACACAAATTCTGTTATTCTAGCACATCCTTTAATTCTAATAAGTTAATCCCTCTTAAAGTAGGTCATAGCCCCATGTCAAGAAAAACATATCTCTTTTCATTTAGTATTTAGCCTATTTCACAAATTGTTCCAATATTTGTTATCTTTTATGAATAATAAGACTTCTTTGGTTATTTTCCTCTGCTTTCTCCTATCCTTCGTTTTGCTGCTCGATTCCGTTTTCCCACGTTGATTTAGGCTACTTGTAAGGCACTTACTTATCTCACAGACTGAAGGTTGGTCCTCTAATTTTTAACCTGAGGGAAGGTAGCCAGTTGAAATGCTGTGATCTACTACAACTTAACCACATATGTTGTGATTTCAAGGCAAAAAGAGAGGCAGTCAGAAAGCAGAAGAAAGAGCAGGAATTATGAGAGATATCATTTAGGTGGCCTAGGAATGGTGCTAACTTCCTGTGAGGTTCACAAGTACAGCACTGTTCTCAGACCAAAGCAAAGACAATCTCCCTAACCCTCTGGTCTGAGACAAAAGAGATCAAGAACTAGCACCAAATGCTGGCAAGTGTGTCCAAACCCAGCTCATTCATACGTTGCAGGTGGGAAGGTACGATGGCTCAGCCACTCTGGGAAAGAACTGGACACTTTCAAATAAAACCAAACATTCGTTTACCATACAACCAAGCAATTGCCATCTGGGGCACTCATGCCAGAGAAAGGAAAACTTCATTCACACAAAAACCCATACACAAAGATCACAGCACTTTTAGTCACTATAATCAAAAATATAAAGCAACCAAAATATTCTTCAGTGGAAGAAAGGTTCAAAAAACTGTGGTTAACCCATACCATGGAATACTACTCAGCAATGAAAAGGAACAACTATCCATATGTGCAGCAACTTGGATGGATCTCAAGGGAGTTATACTGAGTAAAAAAAAAAGACAATCTCAAAAGGTTACATACTGTGTGATTCCATTTTTTCAACATTCTGAAATGACAAAATTATAGAGATGGGCAACAGATAAGAAGGACATGACTGTGGCTATAAAACCATAGCAAGAGGGAGTGTGATGAAACTATTCTGTCTTGACCATGGTGGTGATCACATGAATACACATGGAATAAAACTGCATAGAGGAGGAGGCGGGGCAAGATGGCAGACTGGTGAGCTGTATGTTTCAGTTACTCCTCCAGGAAAGTAGGTAGAAAGCCAGGAACTGCGTGGACTGGACACCACAGAGCAATCTGACTTTGGGCATACTTCATACAACACTCATGAAAACGTGGAACTGCTGAGATCAGCGAAATCTGTAAGTTTTTGTGGCGAGGGGACCCGCGCCCCTCCCTGCCAGGCTCAGTCCCGTGGGAGGAGGGGCTGTCAGCTCCGGGAAGGAGAAGGGAGAACTGCAGTGGCAGCCCTTATCGGAATCTCATTCTACTGATCCAAACTCCAACCATAGATACACTGAGACCAGACACCAGAGAATCTGAGAGCAGCCAGCCCAGCAGAGAGGAGACAGGCATAGAGAAAAAAAAAAAACAACACGAAAAACTCCAAAATAAAAGGGAGGATTTTTGGAGTTCTGGTGAACATAGAAAGGGGAAGGGCCCTGAGGCGCATATGCAAATCCCGAAGAAAAGCTGATCTCTCTGCCCTGTGGACCTTTCCTTAATGGCCCTGGTTGCTTTGTCTCTTAGCATTTCAATAACCCATTAGATCTCTGAGGAGGGCCTTTTTTTTTTTTTTTAATCCTTTTTTCTTTTTCTAAAACAATTACTCTAAGAAGCCCAATACAGTAAGCTTCAAAGACTTGCAATTTGGGCAGGTCAAGTCAAGAGCAGAACTAGGAGAGCTCTGAGACAAAAGGCAATAATCCAGTGGCTGAGAAAATTCACTAAACACCACAACTTCCCAAGAAAAGGGGGGTGTCCGCTCACAGCCATCATCCTGGTGGACAGGAAACACTCCTGCCCATCGCCAGCCCCATAGCCCAGAACTGCCCCAGACAACCCAATGTGACGGAAGTGCTTCAAATAACAGGCACACAACACAAAACTGGGCGTGGACATTAGCCTTCCCTGCAACCTCAGCTGATTGTCCCAGAGTTGGGAAGGTAGAGCAGTGTGAATTAACAAAGCCCCATTCAGCCATCATTTCAGCAGACTGGGAGCCTCCCTACACAGCCCAGCAGCCCAGAACTGCCCTGGGGGGACGGCACTCACCTGTGACATAGCACAGTCATCCCTCAACAGAGGACCCGGGGTGCACAGCCTGGAAGAGGGGCCCACTTGCAAGTCTCAGAAGCCATACGCCAACACCAAAGACTTGTGGGTCAGTGGCAGAGACAAACTGTGGCAGGACTGAACTGAAGGATTAGACTATTGGAGCAGCTTTAAAACTCTAGGATCACCAGGGAGATTTGATTGTTAGAGCCACACCCCCCTCCCTGACTGCCCAGAAACACGCCCCATATACAGGGCAGGCAACACCAACTACACACGCAAGCTTGGTACACCAATTGGACCCCACAAGACTCACTCCCCCACTCACCAAAAAGGCTAAGCAGGGGAGAACTGGCTTGTGGAGAACAGGTGGCTCGTGGACGCCACCTGCTGGTTAGTTAGAGAAAGTGTACTCCACAAAGCTGTAGATCTGATAAATTAGAGATAAGGACTTCAATGGGTCTACAAATCCTAAAAGAACCCTATCAAGTTCAGCAAATGCCACGAGGCCAAAAACAACAGAAAATTATAAAGCATATGAAAAAACCAGACGATATGGATAACCCAAGCCCAAGCACCCAAATCAAAAGACCAGAAGAGACACAGCACCTAGAGCAGCTACTCAAAGAACTAAAGATGAACAATGAGACCATAGTACGAGAGACAAAGGAAATCAAGAAGACCCTAGAAGAGCATAAAGAAGACATTGCAAGACTAAATAAAAAAATGGATGATCTTATGGAAATTAAAGAAACTGTTGACCAAATTAAAAAGATTCTGGACACTCATAGTACAAGACTAGAGGAAGTTGAACAACGAATCAGTGACCTTGAAGATGACAGAATGGAAAATGAAAGCATAAAAGAAAGAATGGGGAAAAAAATTGAAAAAATCGAAATGGACCTCAGGGATATGATAGATAATATGAAACGTCCAAATATAAGACTCATTGGTGTCCCAGAAGGGGAAGAAAAGGGTAAAGGTCTAGGAAGAGTATTCAAAGAAATTGTTGGGGAAAACTTCCCAAATCTCCTAAACAACATAAATACACAAATCATAAATGCTCAGCGAACCCCAAATAGAATAAATCCAAATAAACCCACTCCGAGACATATACTGATCACACTGTCAAACACAGAAGAGAAGGAGCAAGTTCTGAAAGCAGCAAGAGAAAAGCAATTCACCACATACAAAGGAAACAGCATAAGACTAAGTAGTGACTACTCAGCAGCCACCATGGAGGCGAGAAGGCAGTGGCACGATATATTTAAAATTCTGAGTGAGAAAAATTTCCACCCAAGAATACTTTATCCAGCAAAGCTCTCCTTCAAATTTGAGGGAGAGCTTAAATTTTTCACAGACAAACAAATGCTGAGAGAATTTGCTAACAAGAGACCTGCCCTACTGGAGATACTAAAGGGAGCCCTACAGACAGAGAAACAAAGAAAGGACAGAGAGACTTGGAGAAAGATTCGGTACTAAAGAGATTCGGTATGGGTACAATAAAGGATATTAATAAACAGAGGGGAAAAATATGACAAACATAAACCAAAGGATAAGATGGCTGATTCAAGAAATGCCTTCACGGTTATAACGTTGAATGTAAATGGATTAAACTCCCCAATTAAAAGATACAGATTCGCAGAATGCATCAAAAAAAATGAACCATCAATATGTTGCATACAAGAGACTCATCTTAGACACAGGGACACAAAGAAACTGAAAGTGAAAGGATGGAAAAAAATATTTCATGCAAGCTACAGCCAAAAGAAAGCAGGTGTAGCAATATTAATTTCAGATAAAATAGGCTTCAAATGCAGGGATGTTTTGAGAGACAAAGAAGGCCACTACATACTAATAAAAGGGGCAATTCAGCAAGAAGAAATAACAATCGTAAATGTCTATGCACCCAATCAAGGTGCCACAAAATACATGAGAGAAACACTGGCAAAACTAAAGGAAGCAATTGATGTTTCCACAATAATTGTGGGAGACTTCAACACATCACTCTCTCCTATAGATAGATCAACCAGACAGAAGACCAATAAGGAAATTGAAAACTTAAACAATCTGATGAATGAATTAGATTTAAAAGACATATACAGGACATTACATCCCAAATCACCAGGATACACATACTTTTCTAGTGCTCGTGGAACTTTCTCCAGAATAGATCATATGCTGGGACATAAAACAAGCCTCAATAAATTTAAAAAGATTGAAATTATTCAAAGCACATTCTCTGACCACAATGGAATACAATTAGAAGTCAATAACCATCAGAGACTTAGAAAATTCACAAATACCTGGAGGTTAAACAACACACTCCTAAACAATCAGTGGGTTAAAGAAGAAATAGCAAGAGAAATTGCTAAATATATAAAGACGAATGAAAATGAGAACACAACATACCAAAACCTATGGGATGCAGCAAAAGCAGTGCTAAGGGGGAAATTTATAGCACTAAACGCATATATTAAAAAGGAAGAAAGAGCCAAAATCAAAGAACTAATGGATCAACTGAAGAAGCTAGAAAATGAACAGCAAACCAATCCTAAACCAAGTACAAGAAAAGAAATAACAAGGATTAAAGCAGAAATAAATGACATAGAGAACAAAAAAACAATAGAGAGGATAAATATCACCAAAAGTTGGTTCTTTGAGAAGATCAACAAGATTGACAAGCCCCTAGCTAGACTGACAAAATCAAAAAGAGAGAAGACCCATATAAACAAAATAATGAATGAGAAAGGTGACATAACTGCAGATCCTGAAGAAATTAAAACAATTATAAGAGGATACTATGAACAACTGTATGGCAACAAACTGGATAATGTAGAAGAAATGGACAATTTCCTGGAAACATATGAACAACCTAGACTGACCAGAGAAGAAATAGAAGACCTCAACCAACCCATCACAAGCAAAGAGATCCAATCAGTCATCAAAAATCTTCCCACAAATAAATGCCCAGGGCCAGATGGCTTCACAGGGGAATTCTACCAAACTTTCCAGAAAGAACTGACACCAATCTTACTCAAACTCTTTCAAAACATTGAAGAAAATGGAACACTACCTAACTCATTTTATGAAGCTAACATCAATCTAATACCAAAACCAGGCAAAGATGCTACAAAAAAGGAAAACTACCGGCCAATCTCCCTAATGAATATAGATGCAAAAATCCTCAACAAAATACTTGCAAATCGAATCCAAAGACACATTAAAAAAATCATACACCATGACCAAGTGGGGTTCATTCCAGGCATGCAAGGATGGTTCAACATAAGAAAATCAATCAATGTATTACAGCACATTAACAAGTCAAAAGGGAAAAATCAATTGATCATCTCAATAGATGCTGAAAAAGCATTTGACAAAATCTAACATCCGTTTTTGATAAAAACACTTCAAAAGGTAGGAATTGAAGGAAACTTCCTCAACATGATAAAGAGCATATATGAAAAACCCACAGCCAGCATAGTACTCAATGGTGAGAGACTGAAAGCCTTCCCTCTAAGATCAGGAACAAGACAAGGATGCCCGCTGTCACCACTGTTATTCAACATTGTGCTGGAAGTGCTAGCCAGGGCAATCCGGCAAGACAAAGAAATAAAAGGCATCCAAATTGGAAAAGAAGAAGTAAAACTGTCATTGTTTGCAGATGATATGATCTTATATCTGGAAAACCCTGAGAAATCGACGATACAGCTACTAGAGCTAATAAACAAATTTAGCAAAGTAGCGGGATACAAGATTAATGCACGTAAGTCAGTAATGTTTCTATATGCTAGAAATGAACAAACTGAAGTGACACTCAAGAAAAAGATACCATTTTCAATAGCAACTAAAAAAATCAAGTACCTAGGAATAAACTTACCCAAAGATGTAAAAGACCTATACAAAGAAAACTACATAACTCTACTAAAAGAAATAGAAGGGGACCTTAAAAGATGGAAAAGTATTCCATGTTCATGGATAGGAAGACTAAATGTCATTAAGATGTCAATCCTACCCAAACTCATCTACAGATTCAATGCAATCCCAATCAAAATTCCAACAACCTACTTTGCAGACTTGGAAAAGCTAGTTATCAAATTTATTTGGAAAGGGAAGATGCCTCGAATTGCTAAAGACACCCTAAAAAAGAAAAACGAAGTGGGAGGACTTACACTCCCTGACTTTGAAGCTTATTATAAAGCCACAGTTGCCAAAACAGCATGGTACTGGCACAAAGATAGACATATAGATCAATGGAATCGAATTGAGAATTCGGAGATAGACCCTCAGATCTATGGCCGACTGATCTTTGATAAGGCCCCCAAAGTCACTGAACTGAGCCATAATGGTCTTTTCAACAAATGGGGCTGGGAGAGTTGGATATCCATATCCAAAAGAATGAAAGAGGACCCCTACCTCACCCCCTACACAAAAATTAACTCAAAATGGACCAAAGATCTCAATATAAAAGAAAGTACCATAAAACTCCTAGAAGATAATGTAGGAAAACATCTTCAAGACCTTGTATTAGGCGGCCACTTCCTAGACTTTACACCCAAAGCACAAGCAACAGAAGAGAAAATAGATAAATGGGAACTCCTCAAGCTTAGAAGTTTCTGCACCTCAAAGGAATTTCTCAGAAAGGTAAAGAGGCAGCCAACTCAATGGGAAAAAATTTTTGGAAACCATGTATCTGACAAAAGACTGATATCTTGCATATATAAAGAAATCCTACAACTCAATGACAATAGTACAGTCGGCCCAATTATAAAATGGGCAAAAGATATGAAAAGACAGTTCTCTGAAGAGGAAATACAAATGGCCAAGAAACACATGAAAAAATGTTCAGCTTCACTAGCTATTAGAGAGATGCAAATTAAGACCACAATGAGATACCATCTCACACCGGTTAGAATGGCTGCCATGAAACAAACAGGAAACTACAAATGCTGGAGGGGATGTGGAGAAATTGGAACTCTTATTCATTGTTGGTGGGACTGTATAATGGTTCAGCCACTCTGGAAGTCAGTCTGGCAGTTCCTTAGAAAACTAGATATAGAGCTACCATTCGATCCAGCGATTGCACTTCTCGTTATATACCCGGAAGGTCGGAAAGCAGTGATACGAACAGATATCTGCACGCCAATGTTCATAGCAGCATTATTCACAATTGCCAAGAGATGGAAACAACCCAAATGTCCTTCAACAGATGAGTGGATAAATAAAATGTGGTATATACACATGATGGAATACTACGCGGCAGTAAGAAGGAACGATCTCGTGAAACATATGACAACATGGATGAACCTTGAAGACATAATGCTGAGCGAAATAAGCCAGGCACAAAAAGAGAAATATTATATGCTACCACTAATGTGAACTTTGAAAAATGTAAAACAAATGGCTTATAATGTAGAATGTAGGGGAACTAGCAATAGAGAGCAATTAAGGAAGGGAGAACAATAATCCAAGAAGAACAGATAAGCTATTTAATGTTCTGGGGATGCCCAAGAATGACTATGGTCTGTTAATTTCTGATGGATATAGTAGGAGCAAGTTCACAGAAATGTTGCTATATTAGGTAAATTTCTTGGGGTAAAGTAGGAACATGTTGGAAGTTAAGCAGTTATCTTAGGTTAGTTGTCTTTTTCTTACTCCCTTGTTATGGTCTCTTTGAAATGTTCTTTTATTGTATGTTTGTTTTCTTTTTAACTTTTTTTTCATACAGTTGATTTAAAAAAGAAGGGAAAGTTAAAAAAAAAAAAAAAAAAAAAAAAACAAGGAAAAAAAAAAGATGTAGTGCCCCCTTGAGGAGCCTGTGGAGAATGCAGGGGTATTTGCCTACCCCACCTCCATGGTTGCTAACATGACCACAGACATAGGGGACTGGCGGTTTGATGGGTTGAGCCCTCTACCACAGGTTTTACCCTTGGGAAGACGGTTACTGCAAAGGAGAGGCTAGGCCTCCCTATGGTTGTGCCTAAGAGGCTCCTCCCAAATGCCTCTTTGTTGCTCAGATGTGGCCCTGTCTCTCTAGCTAAGCCAACTTGAAAGGTGAAATCACTGCCCTCCCCCCTACGTGGGATCAGACACCCAGGGGAGTGAATCTCCCTGGCAACGTGGAATATGACTCCCGGGGAGGAATGTAGACCTGGCATCGTGGGACGGAGAACATCTTCTTGACCAAAAGGGGGATGTGAAAGGAAATGAAATAAGCTTCAGTGGCAGAGAGATTCCAAAAGGAGCCGAGAGGTCACTCTGGTGGGCACTCTTACGCACACTTTAGACAACCCTTTTTAGGTTCTAAAGAATTGGGGTAGCTGGTGGTGGATACCTGAAACTATCAAACTACAACCCAGAACCCATGAATCTCGAAGACAGTTGTATAAAAATGTAGCTTATGAGGGGTGACAATGGGATTGGGAAAGCCATAAGGACCACACTCCACTTTGTCTAGTTTATGGATGGATGAGTAGAAAAATAGGGGAAGGAAACAAACAGACAAAGGTACCCAGTGTTCTTTTTTACTTCAGTTGCTCTTTTTCACTCTAATTATTATTCTTGTTATTTTTGTGTGTGTGCTAATGAAGGTGTCAGGGATTGATTTGGTTGATGAATGTACCACTATGTAATGGTACTGTAAACAATCGAAAGTACGATTTGTTTTGTATGACTGCATGGTATGTGAATATATCTCAATAAAATGAAGATTAAAAAAAAAAAAAAAGCCAATCAAGGGCTTAAAATTTAACACTGAATATTTAAAAAAAAAATTAAAAAAATAAAAAAATAAAAAAATAAAAAAAAACTGCATAGAACAAAATACTCACAGACACGCAAATGAGTGCATGTAAAACTGGTGAAATCCAAATAAGGATGCGGTAGGGGATTGGATTATTTCCCCATGAAAGTCCAAACCCCTGGTCCTGTGGGTGTGAACCATTTGCAAGCAGGACCTTTGAAAATGTCATTACTTAAGGAGTGCCCAAAGTAAATGAGGAGGGGTCTTATTAATCAAATATGGCTGATGTCCTTATAAGCAAAGGAAATTGGACACAGAGAAAGAAGTTACGGGGAGCAGCCAGAAGCTGGAAGTCAATGGAACCCACAGAGAAAGGAAAAGATGCCACCATGTGCATTGCCACCTGATGGAAAAGCCAAGGACCAGGGATCACCGGCAGCCAACCCTGGAATGCCACAGCCTTTGGGGAGAAAGCAACACCTTACTGGTGCCTCAATTTGGGACTTCTAGCCTCAAAACTGTGAGCCAAAAAATTCCTGTTGCTTAAACCAACCCCTTGCATGGTATTTGTTTTAGCAGCCGGGAAACTAAAATCGGGCTGAATTACATCAATGTCAATTTCCTTGTGACATTGTACTATAGGTGTGCAAGATATTGGGAGAAGAGAGAGAAAAAGATCAATGTGGATCAGGAGGGCTAAAAAATCAACTTTAGTAGTGAATTTTTCCTATAAAATTTTCTTATCAAATGGAGAGGCAAATCTTCTCTCCTAGAGTCCACATTCTCTGAAATTTTAAATTACTCCTAACTTTAGGTGTTCTATTTTGTGATGGTTGTCATGGTGATTGTTAAAGAAAGGGAGGACTGTAAAGTGCTATACAAAGGATCCTGTTTTCTCCAAGTAGCTGGAATAGCGTTTCCTTCCTATAGTGGGCGCTGTTGGTACCCAAGCCGCATGGCTTGGCCGACCCAGAGGTCACCTCCAGGCAGAGATGGCAGGAAACAGCCCCAGTCAAAGAAGGACATGAGTTGGTGAATAAGGCTGCCTTTTTCTCACCCCCAGGTGGGATGAACCTGAGATATGCTTACCATCTCTCAAAGGATTTCCAAAAGAGATTGAACCCAATTGTCCACAGCAGTTAACTGCTCATGATCACATCTTCAGTGTGTTTTTGTGGCTCTTCCTTCTTCCCTCTCTCATTCTCCCTTCCCCTCATTCCTGCTTCCTAGTGTCACCTCCCCAAGAAACACATGCACCTAAGTCCTTGTCTCAGGGTCGGCTTTTGGAAGAACCCAAACTCAGATGCTTATACTTAAGACATCTAGGTGCAGACCCAGGACCTGTTCCCTAACATCTGACATTCTTCTTTCCTAATCAATATCAAACTTGAAAAACTGCTACAAACTTCCTGGAGGTTTAACAAAATGCAGTTTCTTTATTTAAGACTGATCACAACACCCTCAGGTAAAGACATGCACAGACATTTCTGAAGCTTCTCTTCTATCTACCTGGAACCAAAGATGGATATTGGCCATTAGGAAGTTTGCTTAACAACTAACTACAAAGCCTTTTTCTGACAGATTTGCTGAAGCAAATCATCATTCAGCAAAGAGTTCTTCAGAAAACTGCCACACTTTTGTTCTAGATTCTAGAAGACCATCCTGGACCCACAAACCCAGTAGTCACATCCAGAGAGCTGGGGTGCTGGGCATTTTCAAAGAGTCCAGTTAAGTGACTTAGGGAAATCAGCTTATAGCTGATCAGAGCAAACTCGGGTCAGAAAAACGAAGAAAGTAAGAGGATGTTTTGGGATCCTGAAAGTCATTCTACATTAAACCCACCTAGACTGTTAAGAAGACATAATCCTACTAATTAACACTGAATCACTCTTCCCTGAATCTCAGCTGGTATTGAAGCTGCCCTCCACAGACACCATTGTCAATGGTTCTACTACACATGTTTATGTCTGCATGTGTCTAGTTAAATGGACAAATATATGTATATGTATATATTGCATACATAATCAGTGGACTGAGAGTCTTGATGTTTATGTCCCAGCTCTGCCTTCCTGGAGATGGCTGAATGAAGGGGGGTTCAATTCTGGGTAAATCCCTTGGATTTCTTGGGTCTCTGCTTAGTTATCAGCAACATGAAGGATTTGAGTAAGATGAGAAAGGAAAGCCAAGCTCTGGTCCAGCTTTAGCAGTCTGTGATTCTAGACAATGTTTTGTTGTTGTTGTTGTTGTTTATTTAGGAGAAATGGGATTTGCTGATGGTATTGGTATCCATGCACTGATTCATTAAACATTAACTGAGCATTCTCTATGTAGTAAGTGCAGTGCATGGGATATGAAAACAGACAGATAGGGCTGGCCCAGCCTCTGCCTCTGCTCCAATTCTCACCTCCTTACCTCACCTCCATCTTGCATCTCAGTTTCGTTTGCTCCAGGTACAATGTCCCAGGAGCCAAATGTTCACCAGGCCAACCTTTGGTCATGTGCCTATTCCCAGGCTTTCCAAAAAGATAGAGAAAGAATCTGGCCTCCATCAACTTTCATGGTGCAGAAGATAGGCTGTGGCTGCCACCAGGAATTACCCACCAAAATGACACAAGTTAGAGCATCAAAAAGAGATCAGGGCACTCAAAGGAAGAGAGGGATTTGGATGCTAGACAGCCAGTCAATGATAGATATCCCTCATCTCCCCCACACCCCCATCCCTGAGCTCTGAAATGCAACCCGACACACTTCATCTGTATATGTGGAGGAAAGAGAGAGTCCAATAGCTTTCACCCAGTTCTCTAATGATTCCTGCTTAAGCAGAGAGAAGTCAAATCTAAAGGGTCTCTGACATGAGCAGACAGACTGATTTCCCATTTTATTTTTCATAACGTTCCTGCATGAAGAACCTGGAGGAGTGGATTGGGATGGCCTTTTTGGCTCCATCTCATACATGGTGTATCGTCACTAACATTCTCAAAGAGGCAGGTAGAGAAGACCTTGAAGACTGTCCAGGACCTTGAGGGTGCCCTTCCAGGGCCTGGGTCGTGGGATGCCTGGGGAATTTCCTGCTGCTTGTGGATAAAAACCACTGGCTGTGTCTGCCCAAGTTGGAGCAAACTTGACCCTACTCTGATTTTTCTAAAGTTTATGGCATCAGGCTGCCACAGTCCTACTGCTTACTTAGAGTTGAGAATCTTTCTCTTAACAGCACTGCCCTTTGTTCTTTCTCCTCTCTCACCAACTAAATAATTCGTGTAATTGGAAGGTCAATTAAAATGGACCTTTGACTTTCACTCAACCCTCAAGCAATTAAACCTAAAATTCATATGAAAATGCAAAGGACGTAGAATAGCCAAAACAATGTTGAAAAAGAAGAACCAAGTTGGAGGAATAGCATTACCTGATTGCAAGCTTATTATAGTTGCAGATATTGAGCTAAAATGTGGTAAGGGCATAAAAACAAACAAAGAAATCAATTTAACAGGATAGAGAATCCAGAAACAAACTCACAAATATATGGACAACTGATTTTCAGCAAAGGTGCATAGGCAACTCGGTGGAGAAAGAATGGTCTTTTCAACAAATAGTGCAAGAAAAATTGGACATCCATTTGAAAAGACAAAATGAACTGTAATCGAAACCTCACACTTGGTGCAAAAAAATTAACTTACAATGGATCAAAAACCTACATGCAAACCTAAACCTACAAAACTTCTAGGAGAAAACTTTTGGAATCTTGAGTTAGGGAAAGTTCTTTAGGCAAGACACCAAAGGCATGATGCACAGAAAAATAAATCAATAAATTAGTCATCATCAAAATATAAAACTTCTGTTCTTCAAAAAATACTGTTAAGAGAATGAAAAGATCAGGAGAAATTATTTGCAAATCAGAATATATAAAAATCCAGAGTATATTAAGAATGCTCAAACTCAATAATAAGAAAATAACAAAAAACATTAAAAGTGGACAAAGATTTGAAAATATTTTTCATCAAGAAGGTATACAGATGGCAAACAAGCACCTGAAAAGATGCTCGGCATCAACAGACATTAGGGAAAAGCACATCAAACTATAATGAGATACCGTCACACACCTATTATAGCAGCTAAAAATTAAAAAGACTCACTACATCAAGTCTTGGAAAGGATGAAAAAGACCTGGAACTCTCGTGCAGTTTTGGTGGGAATGTAAAAATGGTACAGCCATGTAGGAAAAGTTAGGCAGCTTCTTAAAATGATCAACTATTCAACTCCTAGGTATATACGCAAGAGAAATGAAAGCAAATGTCCTTACAAAGCCCTGTGCATGAATATTCATAGCAGAATTATTCGTAAAAGCCACAACCTAGAAACAACCCATATGTCCATCAGCAGATGAATGAATAAACAAATTGAGGAATAGCCATGCAGTAGAATACTACTCAATGGTGAAAAGGAATAACTATTAATACATACTACAACATGAAGAAGTCTGAAAATAATAATGGGGAATGAAAGAAGCAAGACAAGAAAGAGTGAATATTGTATAAGTCCATCCATACACAATTCCTAAAAATGTAAACCTAATCTATAGTGAAGACATCAGCAAGGGATAGAGGTCAAGGAGGGGTAGGAGGAAGCTTTTGTGGGTGATGGATTTGTAAACTATCTTGATGCCTGCATATGTCAAAACTTATTAAATTGTACTCTTTTGATAGGTGCTGTTTGTTTTATTTCAATTATACCTCAATAAAACTGCTTTTTTAATTAAATTCAGTTTTATTGAGATATATTCACATACCATACAATCATCCATGGTGTACAATTAACTGTTCACAGTACCATCATATAGTTGTGCATTCATCACCCCAATCTATTTTTGAACATTTTTTTCTTTATAAGAATAAAAAATAAAAATAAAAATAAAAAAGAACACCCAAACCATCCCCCCATCCCACCCTATTTTTCATTTGAAATCTCTCAGCCGCTGAAACGTTATTTTGTTTTGTTTCGCATCCCCCTTTTGGTCAAGAAGATGTTCTCAATCCCACGATGCTGAGTCTAGATTCATTCTCGGGAGTCATATCCTGTGTTGCCCGGGAGATTTACACCCCTGGGAGTCAGTTCCCTCATAGAGGGGAGGACACTGAGATCACCTGCCAAGGTGGCTTAGCTAGAGAGAGAGAGGGCCACATCTGAGCAATGAAGAGGTACGCAGGGGAAGACTCTTAGGCACAATTATAAGCAGGTTTAGCCTCTTCTTTGCAGTAACAAGCTTCATAAGGGCAAGCCCCAAGAGAGAGGGCTCAGCATACCAAATTGTCAGTCCTCAATGTTTGTGAGAACATCAGCAACAATCCAGGTGAGGAAGTCCAACATTTCTGCATTTTCCCCTGGCTCCTCAGCGGGGCCCTGCATATATATTTTTATTCTCTGCCCAAATTACTTTGGGATGTGTTGCTATTTCACTCTAACCCATACAAATCTACCTTATCTCACTTCCTATTCAAAGTTCCATGGAATTGTGTTTGAACAAACTGACTGTAGAGGTTACATTGTTTAGAAAATAATAGATCCTGCACCAAATGAATATCTCTTCCCTTGGTCTCACATGGAAGTTGAAGTTTGAACCCAGTCAGTTTCAGCCTTTACGCTTTGGCCCTATTTGCCCTAGTCTCAACCAGATCTGCTTCATTCATGTATCTGATTGAAGTCTGGGCTCCTTTTCAGCTTTTTTTTTTTTTTTTTTTTTTTTTTTACAGTTGCTGAATGCACTAATACTGACATTCATATCTGCCAAGCTCTAACTCTGAGTTTCAGGTGTCACAGAGATACCCAATGTTCCAGAGACCAATCAGGTTATACACAAAGGGATCAGCATCTCAGAGTCTGGAGATGGCCATTACAATTCAGGAACAGAGTTGACTGCTATAAGAGCTCACAATCTAGGGACCATTACAATAATCGTTCCCCTGTTATGCTGTGCTCTAAGATTCAATTCTGAGTTTACACATTGTAGTTGGTCCATATTGGTGAGGCATTATAGTGTTTGCCTTTGTTTCTGGCATACTTCGCTCAAAATGCTGTCTACAGGATCCATTCACCTCGTTGCATTAATCACAGCTTCATTCCTTCTCATAGTTGCTCAATATTCCATTGTATGCATACTGCACAGTCCACCATTCTGTTCCTCAGTCAATGGACCCTTAGGCTACCTCCATCCACTGCAAATCATGATTACTGCCTCCATAAACACCAGTGTGCAAATGTCCATTCATATCTCTGCTCTCAGCTCTTCCAAGTACATACCCCATAATGAGGTTGCAGGACCTTATGGCCCCACATCCTTAGCTTCTTGTGGAACCACTACACTGACCTCCAGAAAGGCTACACCATTCTGCCTCCTCATCAACAATAAATAGGTACATCCCTCTCTCCATGTTTTCTCCAGCACTTTTACCCCTATTTATATTTTTCCTACAATTTTATAGAGATATATTCACATACCATACATTTATCCACAGTGTACAGTCAGCTGTTCATGGTGTCATCATATATTTATACATTTATCATCACAGTCAGCACTTGAACATATTGATTACTATGAAAAAAGTTTTTTCTTAGCAAATAATAAAAAAGATAATAAAAAGAAAAATAAAATGTCATACAGTACAATATAATAGTAAGGACAGGAAACAACACCACTACCAAGAATCCCATATCCCTCCCTTATGTCCCCATCTCACACAAATTTAGCTTTGCTATATTGCCTTTGTTATATTTAATGGAAGCATATTACAATGTTACTGTTGACCATACACTCCAGTTTGCTTTGATTATATTTTTTCCCAAATACCATCTCTTTTTCAACACTCTGCATGGTTGACATTCATTTATTCTCCCACATGTAAAAACATTTTTATATTTGTACATTTAGTAACAGTCATTGGCCACTCCAGTTTTTGCCAAGTTATACAGTCCCAGTCTTTATCACCTAGCTTTACCTCTGGTATCATATATTCCCCTATCCCACCTCTTTCAGTGTTACTCACAGACATTTTTGTTCAGTGTATTTACAATATTGTGCTACCATCACACAGTATTATGCTATCTATTTCTAGATCTATACAATCAATCCTGCTGAACATTCTGTAGTCCTTCGGCATCAAATGCCCGATCTCTACCCTCTTTCTGTCTACTGGTAGCCTGTGTCACAGCTTTTAACTCTCAAAGTTTGCTCATTAATGTTAGTTCATATTAGTGAGACCATACAGTATTTGTCCTTTTGTTTCTGGCTGACTTCACTCAACATAATGTCCTCAAGTTTTATCCACATTATTATATGTTCCATGTCTTTGTTCTGTCTTACAGTTGAGTAATATCCATCATGGGTATATTCCACAGTTTGTTTATCCACTTGTCCATTGATGGACATTTGGGCTGTTTCCATCTCTTGGCAATCAAGAATAATGCCGCAATAAACATCAGTTTATAAATGTCCATTTGTGTCTTAACTTTCAGTTCCTCTGAGTATATATCTATCAATGGAACAGCTGGGTCATGCGGCAAATCTATACTTAGCTACTGAGGAACCTCCACACTGTCTTCCAGAGTGGTTGCACCATTCTACATTCCCACCAGCAATGAATAAATGTGCCTCTTTCTCCACATCCTCTCCAGCACTTGTAATTTTCTGTTTTTTGGATAATGGCCATTCTGGTAGGTGTGAGATGGTAGCTCATGGTGGTTCTGATTTGCATTTCCCTAATAGCCAGTGAAGTTGAGCATTTTTTCATATGTTTTTGAACCATTTGTATTCCCCCTTCAGAAAAGTGTCTTTCCATGGCTTTTGCCCATTTTTTATAAAACTGTTTTTTTTTAAAATGAGGGAAAAGCAATGCGGACAGCAGATGAAAGAACATTCGACATTTAGGAAACAACATGTGCAAAATTTTGACCATGAGAGCCCCTATGGCCGTGACCCTCCTGAAACCCACCCATCCCCAGAGGCAACTACTATCCTGCATTTTGTGTTTAGCATTCCCTTGCTGTTTTGTAAAAAATATATATTCACCATATATGAAGCTCAGTTTCGCCAGTCTTTGAACTTTCTATCAACAAAATCATATTCAACATATTCTTCTGTGACTTGCTTTTCATATTCTGCACTTTGTTAGTAATAGTCACGTATGTTGATGCATTCTTTTTTACTGCTGTATAGTATTTCAAAATGTTTTTATTTATTCTACCATGGGATTGTTTCCAGTGTTTTACTGTTTCAAGCATTGCTATAGTGAGTGCATATACAGTAATTTCTCCTAGGTATATATTTCATCATAGAATTATTGTCCATTAATATCAGAGTCGCATCTTCTCCTTTATTAAAAAATACCAAATTATTTTCCAAGGACTTGTACCATTTTACACTCCCGCCAACAGTATATAAGAGATATGATTGCTTTACAACAATCCCAACAATACTCAACACATTCAGACATTTTAAATACTCCCAACCGAGTGAATCTCCCTGGCAACGTGGAATATGACTCCCAGGGAGGAATGTAGACCTGGCATCGTGGGACGGAGAACATCTTCTTGACCAAAAGGGAGATGTGAAAGGAAATGAAATAAGCTTCAGTGGCAGAGAGATTCCAAAAGGAGCCGAGAGGTCACTCTGGGGGGCACTCTTATGCACACTTTAGACAACCCTTTTCAGGTTCCAAAGAATTGGGGTAGTTGGTGGTGGATACCTGAAACTATCAAACTACAACCCAGAACCCATGAATCTCGAAGACAGTTGTATAAAAATGTAGCTTATGAGGGGTGACAATGGGATTGGGAAAGCCATAAGGACCACACTCCACTTTGTCTAGTTTATGGATGGATGAGTAGAAAAACAGGGGAAGGAAACAAACAGACAAAGGTACCCAGTGTTCTTTTTTACTTCAATTGCTCTTTTTCACTCTAATTATTGTTCTTGTTATTTTTGTGTGTGTGCTAATGAAGGTGTCAGGGATTGATTTAGGTGATGAATGTACAACTATGTAATGGTACTGTAAACAATTGAAAGTACGATTTGTTTTGTATGACTGCATGGTATGTGAATATATCTCAATAAAATGAAGATTAAAAAATAAATAAATAAATAAATAAATAAATAAATAAATAAATAAATACTCCCAACCAGAGGTCTGTAAAATGACAACACAAGGTGGGCTTTAATTTGCATTTCCAAAGATTATTCCTTTGCTTGTTGGTCCTCCCCCATCAGATAGTCAGGAAGAAAGAGTAATTTAGCATGTGGCACCGTACCTAGCACATAAGACCAATTAATGTTTGTGGAATGAAGAAAGAGAAAGAGCAGTGGAGTGTTGACCATCCCATTTTTTTGAGTTGGATCTCACAAACCTTTGGGGGGAGAGGATACGGGGGGGGGGGGGGGACCCAAGCCCAGCAGCCAGAAAGAAGGAATCCTGCTTTAGTGTTTGCTTTAGTTTTTCTTGGCACTAAACCGCTTGTTGCATACACTGAGGCTGCACGTGAGAACACCAAGTGGGATTAAGAGTGGAGGGGGAAATGAAACTACATTGGTCCATCTTTCTATTTCACAGAATGATCTGCACCAGGACCAAGAAATGGGATTGCAGGGTTCTTCTGCCATCTGGACCAGCTTCTTCAGCTCAGGGCAATTGATTTGATCTCTGTTTTCCTGAGGAGACCAAGGACTGGCCCCCTCCGGCTGGGGAGTGGTGAGCTGGGCGGAAGCTGAGTGAGTGCAATGAGAGTCTGAAATGAGGGGCCCTGGATCTACCAGGAGGATAGTGGGCGCGGTGAGAGCCTGCCGCCCGCTGGTCCACGCTTCCTCCTTCCTCCCCAGCCACCAGTGGCGCCTTCCTGGCAGCTGCCTCTTTGCAGAAATCTGCACCGAAATTAAACCCATCAAACTGTCAGCCCTGTTGCCGGGGCTGCTCCCATGTCAGCCATGTCATGACAACAGATGATAGAAACGCTGCTATTCAGGCTTCACCCCGAGCGTCGGTTTCCTTTTTTAAATCGCTGTAAAAAGAAGCCGGAGCCGAGGCGCCTGCTCCGCGGGACCGTGCGGGGGACGGTGAAGGTACGCGGGCCCCGTCCCCTGGCCCATTTCATGGGTGCCTGGGGTGACGTTTCCTCCAGAACTCCAGGGCGGGAAGGCAGCCGGAAGTTGGCTGGAGTGGGGAAGAGGAAGGAGGAAAGAATAGCCTTGGAAGGAGGGGAAAGAGCAGGGAGCCACGCAGAAGCAGCCCTCTCCTTCCTGGGGCCCTAGTTCTGGCCCTTGAATAAAACTCGCGTTCTCAGAAGGGTAGAGGGGCATGATCAAACCGAGATCTTTGTCCCAAGGCAACACCAGGTACAGGAATTCAGACTTAAACTGCAGAGCTTCAAATTATTGTCTCCCTCCAACCCTCCTATTTGCCATGTGGAGACAGGGGGCAGAGAAAAAGTGAAGGGTTTCTTACCCCAAACACAAACAACCTTCTCTTTGACACACCTGTGCTTCAGGATGGCTCAGCATAATCATAAAACTTGGGGGGTAAAACAACATTAGCTGAATACTTCCCCACTTTCCAGCTTTGCTGCCGCCCCAGGATCACACAGGTGGTATGTATGATTATGATAACTAACTGGCTGGAGACATAGATCAAGCATATTCAGGTTCTTCATTTGAGCATAGGGGCAGGAGGACTCTTAGCAGCCATCAGTTCCTTTCCATTCAATTTAAAGATGAGAAAATTGAAGCACAGAGAAGTCAAATGACTTTTCAGAACTTGCACAGCTGGCTAGTGACAAATAAGGGAAGGGGATCCCGGAATCCTTTGCTCTTACCTTTTGAGGCTGTATTTGACCAAACAAACAACAAAAGCTAATTAGGAATCCTTTCTCTGGAGAAGCATAGAGAAGACCAGAAGCCTTGAAGACTATCACCTTAAAGGAAAGGTTCATCTGTGATGATTCTAGAAATGAGAAAAGCGCTAACTTTGAAAACAGATGAAAAATGTCTATGCAAGACAGCTTTATCTTACTGAAAATGGGATTAGATTAATGGTTGAGGGAATCCTTGCAATATGGACAATTTTAAGTACAGATAAGACTTCGGTTTTCCACGATGCATACAGAGCTCTAGAATTTCGCTGCTGGGTAGCTGTCCATCCCTATCAGAAGACTCTGCCTATGCTGAGCTTGTGTCTCTCAACAGCAAGGTTCTCAGCCAGCTCTGGTGGTTTCTGCAGAGAAAAGAAGAGCAATGGGATATGAATAACGATAGGAACAAAAGTAGCTTTCAGTTACTAAGCACATATAATGTGCTGAGCACTGTTCTCAGAGCTTTATGTTCACTAACTTATTAAACTCTCACAGCAACTCTGGGAGCAGATGATAGTGCCATCATCATCATATTTACACAGGGGCAAACTGAGGCTGTGAGAGGTCATGTGACTTTTTCAGGTCATGCACCTACACACTGTCTGCTCCTGATGATGCCTTTAATCCCGTTGCTATACTGGAGAGGGGTCAGGAGAGGACACTCTGGGCCTGCCTCTACCATGGGCAGGTCACCTCGCTCCTCGAGGACTTCCAAAGAGAGGAACATTCCACCTGGCTCTGCCACAGGTGTCTGACTTTGGGTAAGTGTGCAGTGAAGGGTGAACTCAGCAGGTCTGGGCTGCACAACCCCTGCACATTCCCAGGGTTTTTGGGACTGGCCCTTGATTGGCTCCTGGGAGATAACCTCTGAGCCCTGAGTACCTGCCTGATGAGATTATCCTGGTATACCTGGGGCCACAAGTCATGCCCCATAGTCTATGCTAACAGTGAGAATTATGATACATGTCTGGATTTGTTGGCCTGGGGGCTTGGAGCCACACTGTGTCAGTTTGACCTCTGAGGGCAGGAGGTCTGGAGACCGAGCAGCTAAAGTCAGTTGTGCAGGCACTGTGTTCCCACATGACTGACAGTGAGAATTAAACACTATCCATGCAACTCCACTGGCAAATGGCAACTGAAAGCTCATGCCTGGTTTCTCCTGTACTTCACCCTATGCACTTTTTCTTTTGTTGACTTTAATCTGCATCCTTTGGCTTAATAATGATGAGTGTAACAATGAATATAACAGTTTTTCTGAATTCTGTGAGTCCTTCTATCACATCACTGTAACTGAAGGTCTTGGGGACCCCAAAAGCAGCAAGTCTGTTCACCCTTCTCCCCTCAATAGCATTATATGTAAAATTAGGGAGATGACCTAAAGCCCTAGATGGCCTCCAAGGATTCTTCAACCCTGTCTTTAATCCTACTTCACAATACTCCAGGGCTTTTTTCCCCTGGTCCCATGTGCCTTATTTGTATAGCTCCATCTGCAATAGGGATTTCCCTGCTGCTGACCCTGCTATTAACCCAAACAAATGAACTTTTGTTGGCAGTGAAGGCAGTGTCGTTGGATCTCTAAAAAATGTGCTGCGAAGCCTTTTGGCTAAGCCCCAGGATCTATTCTCTTCTCTTCTTAGTACTGAAACCCTGTTTTAGCTGGATATCTAGGTACCTGGAATAAGAATGAATTTCCCAGCCTTCTATGCAGCTGGATGTGACCAAGTGAATGGCCAATATTATATAAGCCAAAGTGTAATGTGTGACTCCTGGGAAATACCTTGAAAGAAGAGTGTGTTCCGTTTTTATCTCCTGCCTCCTTCCTAGGAGTGGGAAGGCAGGCCTGAGTGGTAGAGTCTCAGCCTCTTCTTGGACCACAGGAAAGAAGCCATGTGCTAAGGATGGAAAAGCAGAGAAGCAGGAGTCTGGTTCCCCAAGGTTTCTATAAAGCCAATTATTGGCCATGAACTATCTCCTTCCATATTTCTGTTTCATGAGAAATAAATAAACTTCTGTCTTGTTTAAGCCATTATTACTTTGGATTTTCTGTCACATGCAGCTGAGCCTTTTGTAACCAATATAGAATGTATCTCCCACCTAATGAGAGATTTAGCAGGGCCCCCAATCTTAGCCCATCTATTGCCTGTAAAGAAAGCAGTGATGATTCATTTAAAAGCACTCTATTCAGAATACTATCTTCTCCTATTTCCTACAAATCAAATTACTAAGAGACCAATTGGATTTTTCAAGTCCCTCAAAATGTTCTCTCTAGATGTTCTTGGTATTAAATAGTAACAGAATTTAAATGGCATCAACAAAACACACAGACGTGACTGAGATGGTAAGTTACATAATTCTGTGAGGGGCAGGGCACAAAGGATGCAGCAGAGGAGGTGGGGAAAACAAGCAGAGCCTGAGAGATTTGCTTCTGACTGCCTACCGCCTTGTCACGGGCACCCATCCACGTGCATCTCTGTGCTTTGAGAGAATGAAATTCAAACAGTTTGGAGTATTAAAGGACTGCAAGCCTCGATATTCTCACTTCCTGTACACCCACTGTCTAGAGACTGAACTCCATGAAAACTGAAGTTGAAGCTGTCTCATCCGGGCTTCCTCTCCCTTAGTCCGAGCACAGTGCCTGGCGCAGAATAAGCCCACTGTCCAGAGGCCTGCCTTCAAGCCCAGCTCTGCCAGTTATAGACAGTTCTCACCAAAGGACTAAACCTGAACCTTGTCACCGTTTTTGTTTTTTTGTTTTTTTGTTTTTACCATTTATTGAACCCTTAATATGTGCCAGGCACTGTGCCAAAACACTTTACTTCCATCATCTGTAATCTTCAAAAAGTCCCTAAGAAGCAGTAATTACCATCCCTGTTCATCCTCAGATGAAGCAGACGAGCCACAAAAAAGTTCAAGAGCATACCCAAAGTTACTCAGCCACCAAGGGGCAGGACAAAGATTCAAACCCGGCAGTTTGGCTCCAAAATCCACGCATTAAACCACACTCTGTGTAAGTGGAAAAGCATGACACAAATGTTAGGGATTATTCTTGTTGTTTTATTAATATTACAGACTTGAATTATGGGAGGAAATGAATATGGTGGACACTGCTATCAGTTCCTGTGTCTATATTCTTTCATATAATCCACACAGAGATTTATTCCCAATGCACAGATAAGACAACTGAGGCTCAAGAAGCCTTAAATGCTTTTCCCAAGACCTCGCAGCCCTAATGGTGGCATCTGGATTTCACTCCAGGTCTCCCTGACATCAGAGCCCATGCTCGTCTTCCCTCAGTACCACCAGTGGATGGCCAGCTTACCACACAGGCTCACAACAACCCTTCTTAAAGATCTGACATTTCAAGATTCAAACAAAAGGCAACTGTCATTGAAAGGGAAGGCAAGGAAAGTTTTTAGTTGTATTTAGTGAAAATTATTTACACCCTGAACCATTCAAAATAGGGATTTGAGGCAACTTACAAGAGACCACATACAAGATGAATATAATAATTATTGCAAATGAGGGAACAATTTGGGTCTTGGGCCAGCACATAGTTGCTGAGGATCTGAGCTGGCAGTCGGACTCAGGACGCAAGCAGACTTTAATCTGATGCCAAGTTTACTTGGCTTTATGGAAGGATACGGAACCAGAGATACAGCAGGTATGGCATTTCCAGCTCATCAAGAGGCCGAGCAGCCACCCAGGGGCACAGCCTCCTTTCCCCTCACCCATGTGGGGCATGTATAGCTGCCCCAGGTGGAGCAGCACCGAGCGCCTTGGTTTCCCACCAACCTTTCATGCCATCCTCATCCTGCATGCCCAGGGCCTGCATGCAGGCTCACAGCCCAGCTGCAGCCTCCCAGATCAGGGCTCCCAGAGCCAGAACGTTCCTCACTTACCTTAACATTATGGTTTCCAAAGAGCGAAACTGTGAGAAGACAGCTCTGAGGTCAGTCCCAGGCCGACCAGTCTGCCCAGAGTTGATGTTGACCCTTCTGCTCAGGCATTGAACCAAGAGAAAAGAACACTAAAGAATCTAGGTTGCACAGTGTATCAGTAAGAGCTGTGTTTGGCTGATGGTAACAGAAAACTCAACTTATAGTTGCCTAAACACACAGGGGTTTATTTTTCATACAACTGAAGTCCAGAAATGCAGTACAGAGCTGGCGCAGCTGCTGAGGATGAATCCATAGGGTGTTAACCTTTGGCCATGTTTATTGTGTTGTGGTCACCTTAAGAGATGCTTCTCCCCCAGCCTCATATCCACACGGCAGGCAGAAAGAAAAAGCCTGTATCAGAAAAGCAAAAGATTTCCCCCAAACTCCCAGCAGATATCCTCCTCCACCTCATTGGCTCTCACTGTGTCACATGGCCACCATTTGCTGCAAGGGCATCTGGGAAAGTGAGTCTTCTTTGCTCAGCACAGTGCTTCCCCAAATGACTTGGGGCTCTGGTAGTAAGGAGGAAGGGGAGATTGAATATTGGACAACTGGGAGATACCCAGCAGTTTCTATCACAAACAGCAACCATGAAAATAGCTTTTCAAAACCTTCTGGCCCAGAAAATGTTAGGCGGCTTGCTCTACACACATGAGCCTCTTTCCAGTGAGCAAAGTGCCATTGTTCCCATTCTCCTGGTCCCAGCCTCTTCCTACTGCCCCATGTCAGAATGCTAAACAAACACAGGCCTCTGCCTGCAGCATACCCCCCGGTTCCCTCTGCAGTCAGCCTTTTAGGGAAACCACCAAGGAATTTATATTCCAGGCCTCATTTTTTTTTAATTTATTGAGATATATTCACATACCATACAATCATCCATGGTTTAATTTATTGAGATATATTCACATACCATACAATCATCCATGGTGTGCAATCAACTGTTCACAGTACCATCATATAGTTGTGCATTCATCACCCCAATCTATTTTTGAACACTTTCCTTACATCAAAAAGAATCAGAATAAGAAAAAAAAAGAAAGTAAAAAAGAACACCCAAATCATCCCCCCCCATCCCACCCTATTTTTAATTTAGTTTTTTGTCCCCGTTTTTCTACTCATCCATCCATACACGGGATAAAGAGAGTGTGATCCACAAGGTTTCCCCAATCACACAGTCACACAGTGTAAGCTACATAGTTATACAATCATCTTCAAGAATCAAGGCTACTGGGTTGGAGTTTGATAGTTTCAGGTATTTACTTCTAGCTATTCCAATACATTAAAACCTAAAAAGTGTTTTCTCTATAGTGCATAAGAATGTCCACCAGAGTGACCTCTTGGCTCCATTTGAAATCTCTCAGCCACTGAAACTTTATTTTGTTTCATTTCACATCCCCCTTTTGGTTAAGGAGATGTCCTCAATCCCACGATGCCGGGTCCAGGTTCATCCCCGGGAGTCATATCCTGCATTGCCAGGGAGATTTACACCCCTGGGAGTCAGGTCCCATGTTGGGGGGAGGGCAGGATGAGTTGCATATTTTGAAGATTGGGTTAAGGGACATTTGGTGGTAAACTCATCTTGTGGTTGGCCAGGATAAAATTCTTGATGGTTCTCCTTGTTACCAATTTAAGGTTAAAAAGAAAAACTCAGAAAGGTTCCTCACTGCAACCTTATTGGACTGATAGGTTTGCCTCCAGGGGACACCTCAGACTAGCTCAGAATTCTTCAGGTGGGGGATCTGGAAACAGGAAACTTTATTGAAAGAAAAAGAAAAATAGCCCTGGTATGAATTTTTAAAAATTTTAATCCCAGGATTTTAGAACCTAAAAGTTCTATGAATATGGTGCAAAAGAGCCTAATGTGTTCTAAATCAAATCCACTGCCTCTACCCAGGTGAGCCTTAAGATCCCAAGGAATATTTGAGTAAAATAGATAAATACAATTCTCTTATTTTGCTTCTGGGTTAATATTCATAAAATAATAACCCATATGTGGTTTATTGATTATAAAATGGCATCAGTTCTTCACCACTTCCTATATCACACTCTCTATAAGATGATTTCTATGAAAGGCCAGATAGTTAAATTTTAGGCATCGTAGGCCACATATAGTCTCTGTCATGTGTTCTTTTTTATTTATTTAAACTCTTTACAATATAAAAATCATTCTTGTTTGTGGGCCCTATAAAAATATGCTGTGAGCTGCCTTTGGCCTGTGGACCATAGCTTGCCGACCTCTGTTTTAAGCCACTGAGCTTTGGGGTATTTTGTTACATAGCACTAGCTAACTAATGCATCACATGGTTTGTATTTCTCCCTTATATCTTGATCCCCTGCTGACAGAGACTAAATAAACCGTGAGGCTCCTTGCCGCTGGGATGGAGAGGTTGGCTGCTGAAACAAAAAGGTTATTGAACAACTTCAAGTCTCCAAGGCAACTTTCTCAGTTTCCTTAAGAAAACAATAGCCTGAAAGCCAGTTTTTGTGATAAGACTCAAGATATGGGACTCCAGAGGAGGGTGCCAGCATATACTCCCAAAAAGTCAGACAGGACCAGTCTTACTTAGTGGAAACTATTGCTGGAACAGACCAGACCTGTCATCCTGCAGCAGAGATCAGCAAGGATCCAGGGGAGGGAGTAACTCTGAGTTCCCCATTTCTACCCCTTCCTCTGTTACCAGGAATTCATGAAAGCCCAATCTCTTTATCTCTAAATATCATTTTGGGGAGACATAAAGAAGAGAAAGAAATAAGAAAGACTGAGCATTTGCTTGAATCATGACCACAGAGAATGAATCCAACTATTTAAATTATCGGATTGGACAGAGTTTACTGGATTGGACTACATTTAGTTTTTCCTTGTTACTCAGTGGATTGGAAACTTGAAAGAAAGATAGAGCAGTTGTAGGAAATGATGCAAATCCATTTTTTTTTAATCAGAGAAGTTGTGGGTTTACAGAACAATCATGCATAAAATACAGGATTCCCATATACCACCTCAACACCAACGCCTTGCATTGTTGCAAAACATTTGTTCCAATTGATGATAGCACATTTTTATAATTGTACTATTAATTAAATTCCATGGTTTAACTTAGGGCTCACTGTTTGTGGAGTGTAGATCCATGGATTTTTTTTAAAATTTTATTCTGTTACCATCTGTACATCTAACATTTCCCCTTTTAATCATATTCAGATATATTTTAGTGAATCCATAAATTAGCAGTATCTCCTAATTAATATCAATGAATATTTCAACCCTGCTTTTCTTAAGTCCCAATTCTGAAATCCAAAGGAGTCCCTGAAAGTCCCTCAAACACTGCCTGAGATAAGTGTATTATTCTCCCCAAAGAGTGGATTAAGATGAACATGGAAGTTTAGAGTGATGTCATTTTCTAATAGCTCTGAAGACTGTCGTTTTGTTTTTGTATTTGAGGGGGAAAGTCTAATTAAAAGTGGGTTTTCCCCAGAGGCAACAGCCTCTTTGAGAACAACAATCAGATGCAGCCCCTTCCCCATACTGTCGACACCGCCTTTCAATATGAACAAGTTAGGGTGCTCACTGCCTAGACATCCTTGAAGATGGAGAGAGAGATTAAGTAAGAGGAAGGGGTAGCAACAAACGAGATAAGATTTAACAAAGGTCTATGAATACTGAAACTTTATATGAATATATATATATCTTTTTATATGCTGGGGTGTTAGAATAGCTGGAAGGAGGTAAATGACATGGTGGAACTGTAACCAATAACATTCTTTGAATTGCTCTACAGCTACCCATTGAATTGTGCTTTGAAAGTCTTCACCTTTCTGTATATACCCTATATTGCATAAAAAGGAAAGAACTGAAACTGTGGGACTGTAACCCATAACAGTTTTTGAAATTACCTATATAGCTGCTTGTTGAGCTCTATATTGAAAGTTAACACGTTTCTGTGTGTGTTATATTTTACAATTATGGAATTAGCTGAAGTTGTGGAACTGTGACCCAAGACATTCTTTGAAATTTGCCCTCTAACTATTTGTTAAATTGTACTTTGAAAGTTCTCAGTGTTATGTAGATATGTTAAAGTTCACAAGAAAAAATGCATTTTAAAAAGTGGGTTTTCCCAAGAACAGCCTCCCGTTTCAAGGCTCTAACTTTGGTGTGCATTTAAATCATCTGGAGAGCATGTTGCAAACACAGATTTCTGATTCACTTTGCCTACAGAGTGAAATATAAGACTGTATCTTTAACAAGGAACCTCTACTGATTCTGGGAAAGCAACCAGAAAAACACTTCCCCAGATGAGGCCATGAAGGGACCTCAAAATTCAAAATGGCAGAGAGCAGAGAAGCTGTCTCAATGTGAGACTTGACTGGCGTGGAAGAACTTGACTGGTGGTCCCCCACTGTGGGGTTCCTGGGCGGGGAGGGGGTCTGGTTGTCAAGGAGGAAGAAGAGAGGGGTTGAGGCAGCCTCTTTCCTAGACCTCACACACTTCCCAAATTAGGATCCTGGAGAAGACTCTGGAGGAAGGGCACCCCCTAGTGGCCATGTTCAGATTTCCAGGTATCTTCCTACAAGCACACAGCCAGCAGCTAAGCTCCCCCACACAAATGAATGACACTATATCAACACCGCCAGGCAATGGAGCAACTTATTGTGATCTTGACTCAGACGGCAATAAATATGAAATCGGAAATAGCCGCAGAACATCCACAGGAAATGGCTAGTGCATTTTACGAGTCTCAAATTTCCTATCAGAAGAGAAAATCACTACCGGGCTCTGAAAAGCTGAAGCCAAGGTCTTATTTTTTCAAATCTATTTTAGAAGAAAGCAAGACAAAATTGTGAAACATAGGGTTGAGTTGGGGGAAGGTCAGGGGAAGTCAAGCCATTTAGACAAGCTCTTTGTGGAGCAAATCTCTGTGTAGCTTTCAAAGGGAATCATTAGAGCCATGTAAATCACAAGAAATTAAGACTTCCAAATGCATTTGATTTTGTAAAGCAGCTAATATGTAGTACAAGTAAATCATGCTTTCTCCTTCCTACCCCATCTCACTGATAGAGCTGCAAAATAATGAAATAATCAGTTTCAGAACAGAGTACCCATATCCAGTCAATTTCTATCATTTGTAAGCATCTGTATATTCAAAATAAAATCATTGTATAATTTCACTGAATTCTTCCTATGTGGCAGCCGTTCACATATGCTATCTTTAATCATCTGATAGATTCTACAAAGTCGATATTAATATTTGCATTTTTCAGATGGACAACTGGCATTCAGAATAACTAAATAAGCTCCCCAACTACTATGTGAAAGAGCTGGGATTACGGCTCATGCCTTCTTGACACCAAAATCAAAGATGATCTCCTCTGCTACACATTTCTCTGAAGAATCTGGAACATGTCTTGAGCCTCCATTTTCCACAATTAAATATACTGGGGGTGGAGGAGGGAAGGGATTAACTGTAAATGGGGATGAGGGAGCTCATTGGAGTAATGAAATGTTTTAAAGCTGGACTATGGTGTCTATGGATTATTTTAAACTTCCTAAAAGCCATTTCACTATTCACTAAAAATGGGTAAAGTTTATGGTATGTAAATTATACCTCAAACAAGTCATAAAAATACAATGCTAAAAAAGAATAAAACATTAAATTAGAACTAATGATGATGGTAATAATGTGATATGAGAGTCCAAGAGAGAGTGTAAGTTTGGGAATAAAATTAAGGGTACATGTGGTAAAGAGACAGCTGCTCACAGCAGAGATGGCTCAGAGTTCTATAGTAAAGATCAACTTTGGTGCTTTCAACTTCCCTCTATGGCCGGATTTCTCTCCTCATTGATAACTACTTTCCAACCAGCATTTATACATAGCTCTTTATTTTTCCTTTCCTAACAAAACCTGTTCACAGAACTTTTTTTATACAAATGTTACAGAAGTGTAAATGATTAGTTTTCAAAGGGATTTCCCTCTGAAGGAAATAGGTAATCTAAAACTCCAAGACTCCACCATCCCCTCCCTGCTGAAGATCACCACAGAACATTTCTCTTGGGTGTCCAATGCTTCAAATTCAACAAGCAAAATCGAAACCCATTATTAGCATATCCCCATTCCCCCATGTGATGGTTTGGAGGCTTTATGGACTCCAGAAAAATATGTTCTTAAAGCTAATCCATTCCTGTGGGTGAGGATCCCATTGTAAGTGGGATCTTTTGGTGAGCAGGATCCTAAGTTAAGATGTGACCCTCCTCATTCAGGGTGGATCTTAATCCACTTACTGGAGTCCTTTTAAGAGAAAGAAATTCGGACAAGCAGAGAAAGAGAAATACACAGAAGTATAGAGAGAAAGCCTCAGAAGCCAGAAACTGAAAGCAACAAAACCCAGAAGAGAAGGTAGAGACCAGCAGATGCTGCCATGTGCCTTGCCATGTGACAGAGGAGTCCAGGATCCCTGGTAACCATCTTTGGGGAAAAAGCATCGCCTGATGATGCCTTGATTTGGACATTCTTCTCAGCCTCAAAACTGTAAGCCTGTAAACTAATAAATCCCCATTGTAAAAGCCAACCCATTTTATGGTATCTGCTTTTCAGCAGCTTTAGCAAGCTAAAACACCCCATTAACCAGGTTGTCTCCCCATCCCAACTTTTCTAATACTGCTTCTCACCCATGTGTCTCTGGCTCCTGCCCATCTGCTAACACAGGTCTCAGCCAACTCACAAAGCCATCCAACTCTGAATACTCTGTCCTATCAGTTTTCAAGTATCTTCTGGCTGGCCAGCAATCTTGGGTTCCTTGGCTTTTCTATCACATGGCAATGGACATGGCAACATCTTCTCCTTTCTCTTTGGGTTCTGTTGACTTCCAGCTTCTGGCTGCTTCCCAGGCTTCTCTTTCTGTGACCTTCTCTATAAGACCTCCAACAATAGGATTGAGATCCATTCTGATTGAGCTGGGCCACACTTTAACTGAAGCAACCTCATCTGAAGATTCTATCTACAATGAGCTCATACCCACAGGAATGGATTAAGATTAAGAACATATTTTCCTGGAGTACGTAGCTCCAAGCCACCACAACCATGAACCAGCTGCTTTGGACCACACTCCCACATTGTGCCATGCCTTTGCTGGCCAACTTTCTGCTCTTGCTGCACACTTATATGTCTGCTAGGCACTGTTGCCCCAAACAGGCACCTCTTTCGATGCACTGGAGTCTCAGGGTGTCCAAGCTGTGTGGTGTTCTATTGTGAAATGGGAGACGAGTTCTCCTTCCCGTTTTGAGTTAGAAAGGTCTCAAATCAGTCCTGCCTACCTCCTCTCACCCCATGGGAGGAAATCCAGAATTAAATCAACGGAAGTTATCTGAACAAGCATTTCTACCCAAAAGGACTACCTAATGAATTGCCTTCCTGCAATAAATGGAAATATCTCCAAAGAATCATTTTTTTAATCCTGGTGGACAAACCATCAAAGTGTGTTGCAGTATGTTACCCAGAGCAAAATTTAGACCAGAGTTTACTTTTAATAGCTCAACCTGTGGTGACCTGTCCCACGCCAGTGATGCCGTCAATTACCCCAGCTGCCAGAGGCTAGAAAATTAATCTGATGTTTCTTTAGGTAACCCAAGCACGAAGCATGCATCAGAGCAAGCAGGATGTGGCAAAGCCCCTTATTAATGGGGTGTTGTTTAGGAAATCCCATAATAAAGTAGCAAAAGGATTCCCAAAAGACAATTAACAGACAACTGTGTCAGTTAATACAAAATATCAGTGCATTGGCATGCTGGGAAGCTATACTCCCTGTTGATCTTGGACTTTGGGTTTTTTGCTTTTCGTTTTTCTCCCTGGATTTTAAACTCCTGGGAAACCCTTGGAGTCTTGCTTTTTCAATAGATTATTCTCAAGGAGCATTTTACAAAAGCAGCCACAGTTTTCCTCAGTCAAAAGAAGCAACAAATCTGTTGATTTTGTTTATGTCTCTCCAGGATCTTTAACCTGCTAAAGAGTCCAAAAATATAAGCTGTAAGCCCTCTAACCCTGCCTGTGAATGTTACCATCTCTTGGAAGTGTTTACTTTTACTACCCAGTTGGAATTACTATCCAGTTTGTAGCCCTGTTTCTCACTCTATTAATTGTTCCTTCCTGTGTGGACAGGGTCTGCAATGTATTTTCTGGAACAACTTTCTTGCTTTTGTTACAATTGCTATTCTGAGAAGGAAGCCGGATGAGGTCTTCGGAATTACCTTCAATGTCTTAGGAAATGAAAGGAAAGTATGACCCCATGTAGTGCTTTTGCCATGATCTCATGCATCAGGACCCCTAAATGAAACCTTTCCCTGTCCTCCACCCACCCCACATCTTGCCTGATAGTGACAACCTGACAGCTCGGGATATCTGAGACTCAGCCCGGGCAGCAGGCAGCTACCACACCAGTCAGGAAGGACTTCTCAAGCAGGTAAGATGCACTTAGCACGTCACCAGGCAAGCACTGACGAACACCCTGGCATGGTCCTGTCCTCACAGAAGGTTAAAGTCTAGCAGAGGAAATAAAATCAACAGACAACAGCTAGAGATCAAGGAAATGACTGCTAAGCTATGGGGGAGAGGGGGAGCAGGGGCTGATTGTTACAAGACTAAGCTTTTGGAAGAATGAAGGTGGGTCAGCGGAAGTTTCCAGAAGAGGTGAGACTCAAACTGGGGAAAGGAGAAAGCATTTTAGGTAGCAAGTGAGCAGATAGAGGATGGAAGATAGGATGCAAGCTGGCATGAGCTGGGGAAGGAGGATGCATCCATCAGGGTCTGGGAAGAGAAAAGAAAGCAGGCTCAAACAGGATGGTGCTCGGTCCATAGAGGGGATGGCAGGGTGAGAAGAAACCTTGTGGGATGGTGAAGTAACCTTGGGCTAGCCATAGTGGGGAGCTGTTTTAACCCCTAAGCCTAAAAGGACAAGGGGAGAGAGCAGTCACTCCAGGTTTCTGCTCAAATATTGGAATGAGCCCTCCAACTCTAACATCAATCCTGTTTCATTTTCCTCATAGCAGTTACCTGAAACTAACCTGCTCATTTTTTCATGTAGTACTGTCTGCCCCCACCCTCAGCCATGAGAGCAGACATTTCCCAAGATCCAGTGTTCTCTCATAAGTTGGAATCATGCTGGGGATGGTACACACTCTATATATCTGAGTTGAATGAATGAATGAATGAGCTAGGAGAGAGAGCCATCATGCCCATCTCTACAGGAGCAAAATGAGCCCAGCAGCTCTAAATACGACCCTTTATCAGTTAGCAGGAGCCTCCATGGGGAGGAAAGCCGGGGGCACAGCTGTATCCCAACCACCAGGTGCCCACAGATGCCCCCCCAACCCACCTCCAAAATGATCAGAGGGAGACAAAAGCAAAAGTGATTCTTCTGGAGGAGGAGGATGTGTGCTTCTGTAGGAGGCTCCAGGAGTCCACAGTGGAGATGTCAAGGTCGTGGCATTTTGAGAAGGTGAATCTGGGGCCAACGGGCAAAGAAGGCATTTGGGCAGAAAGATCATGGCAGACACTATTTAGCCATTTTGAGAGGGTGATGGGCAATGCAATGATGAGAAGAGGGAGAGCCTGCAAGAAGCGTTAAAGAAATATTAACTAGTCCAGGAGAAGCCACTCAGCCAGCACTGCTGAGACAGTCCAACACGGAAGCCTCTAGCCACATGCAGCTATTTAAATTTAAATTTAAATTCAATGAAATTTGGTAGAGTTTCTGTTTTTCATTTCTTGAGTTCCTATACTCGAAGCCTGTGCTTTCACTGAATATCCCAAACCTAATCTGGATCCACCATAGACATATGTATTGATCTAAACATGAGGAAGTGGAGATCTTGGCCTCCAGGAAGACACTGAGTTCCAAGGTGTCATTGCCTCGGTGCTTCCTGCTACAAGCAGCGGCAGCCGCGGGAGGTCCTGGTTCTTCTCCATTTGTCCTCTGATCACAAGCTGGTCTCTTCACCACAGAAGTCAGAACGGCCTTCCTTGGTAGGAGCAGCTCCTCGAGGGCAGCACGTGACTGTCCTGGGTCTCTTCAGACCTCCGACTGCGTTGCTATGGGGCCGATGGAGTCCCATGCAATAGTGGGACTGGGAAGGGTGTGGCCAAACCAAATGAGGGAGGGCCTCAATCCCATATGGTTGATGTCCATATGAGCAAGGGAATTTGATGACTCAATGGAAGGCAGAGGATGAGGGAGAGCTCCATGTGGCAGAGGCAGACATGCAAGCAAAGGAGTGCCAGGGTTTAGCAGCCATCAACATAGTGCTACAGACTCTGGGAGAAAGGATGGCTGGCCAATGCCTCCAAAAGTCCAAAAGTGTGATCCAATAAATTCCTGTTATTTAAGGAAAAAAAAAAAAGAAATCAGTTCCTCAGTCATACCAGCCACATTTCAAGGGCTCAATAGCTGCATGAGTCTAGTGGCTGCCACATTGGACAGTTCAGAAGAAAGTGCTGTTGGACAGCGTTGGATTTATGATACACAATGATACTAATCACTGCAGCTTTGAATTTTCCATGTCCAAGTTGAGTAGACTTTGGATGGCACTTCTGTAGCCAAACAAGAAGAGAAAGGTGAGCAGTTCAATTAAATGGGGCAGCAGGAAGCAGTCCAGCAGAAGGGAAAGGGGCTGAGGGGAGAAGGCACAGGCTAAATGACTGAAAGTTGGTACAGGCCACCCAGAGGGCCCCCCAGCTTGCTGAAATCTAGGCAGTGATCTCTCGTGGATGAAATCAAAACACGCAAGCCTGTTGTGTCCACCCAAAGGACGTGTTCAAGTGCTAACCCTCAGACCTATAAGTGTGACCTAATTTGGAAATAAGATCTCTGTAGATGTAGTTAGGTCAGATGAGACCAAACTAGATTTAGGGTGGGCCCCAATTTAATATGGCAGATGTCCTCATAAGAAGAGGGAATTTGGGCACAGTGAGTAAGAGACGGAAGACAGTGACAGAGGCAGCGACTGAATTATGCCACGAGCCAAGAGACACAGGCTTGCCAGATACCGTCAGAGCTCTACAGACTTCAGAAGGAACATGGTTCTGCCCATACCTTGATTTCAGACTTCTAGGTTCCAGAACTGTGAGATAATAAATTTCTGTTATTTAAGCCAATTAATCTATGGTTCGTTGCTACAGCAGCCCTAGCAAACTAACGCACAAGCCCAAGACACAGATTGGGCTAAAACCGACCTCCAGTCCATAAATGAGAAGCCAGAGAGCAGGGCAAGAAATGGGAGACAGCGAAGGGGGCAAACTCTTTTTCTTCCAAGTGCCATGTGCTCTATCCTGATGCTGGGGTGGCCAACATGGATAAGAGTTAGAGTTCTATGCCACCTCCTAGGAGCTGTCCCTGCCCCTTCTTAATAGAGAACAGGAGGGGACCCACCAGCCTGGCTGGCCAGTCACTGCCAAAGTGACCCCTCTCGTTTCCAGAAGCCTCTTGGGGCAGGTTGCATGACTCAGAGGGTCTTTCCAGTTGCAAGGTCCTAAGCCATACATGGATTTATGTCCCACCCACTTCCTGGTGGAGGAAGGTCTGTTCTGACATCAAACAATCCGTCAGCATGGGTGTTGCAGAATCTGCTAGCATGATGAGTGGGCTGCTCAGAGGTGGTGGGTAAGGATTAGCTCATCTGTAATTACATGGGATTTAGGATTAGGCAGCAAGTTTATTTTGGAACACTGCAATAACAAGAGGCAGCAGAGGAGAGGACGAGGGGGCGGAGTTCTAGCTTGGCCTTTAGAATATAATAGCTTGTCATTGCCATGGAAACCAGCTCCCTCTGAGTGCACAGGCACCTTCTTCTATAATTATAAGAGCTCTGATAAGGGGAGGGGGGGATGGTAGAGTGTACTTTTCTTCCTTTATAAATTGTTTTCAGTGGCTGAAAATAGAAGAACCTGGAGAACAAAGCCTATTATTAACCACCATCTGCTAAGAGGCAGCCGCACTTCTGCTGCCTGGAGAGGCTTTTCCTGCAAGTTTCGCAGATGTGCCCAAAATGCCACTGGTCTCTTAGGACTGCAAGGTGCATGGAAAAGGGAAGGCATGCCCCGGCAGACAAGGTGGAGACATGGCTTCAGGTTGAAATAAGTCCCTGTGATGGACCGCCCCCACTGTCTGAGCACACGTTGCTCATTTCCCCCACCCCAGGGAATGCACAGATAGTGGGAGACTTGCAGGGTCTCCTCCCTCCCGCTCCCCACCTCCCCTGTCAATCCCAGATATGCAGTCCCAGTGGAAACCCAGCCAATCCAGTCATGGGACTTGGAGCAAATGTCTTAAACTTTCTGAACCTCAGTTCTTTGGTGGTTCAAGATCACTGTAAGAATCAAATGACATAAGAATACTCTGACAAGCTGTAAGTTTGTTGCACACAACTGGGCTATCTGAGGGACTGAGTCAAAGGCGCCTAAGGGAAAAACCATCCTTCATTTGAAAATCAAACTACCCATTTTCGGGTTGAATAATGTTATCAACAATTCCACATTAGACATTAAAGAGAACAGGATGGCCCCGTGGTAATAGTAATAATATCTTCCATTTGTAATGCACTTTATAGCTTTAAAAGTGTTTCCACCATATTTTATTGCAGTTGTACGGTGCTTTAATGGAGTGAGCACTTATCTGTGTTGGGTTACATAGAAGGAAACCCAGGCAGTTTGGAAAGCTTCTTTTCTAAAAAAAAACAACTTCCATTTTTTAAATGGGTCTTGCTCACTGTGAAACTGAAGCTGAGCATCATCGAACAAGGCTGGATAAGTGTACCGAGTCAATAAAAGCACCAGAAGCTGTTTTCTGAAGCTATTCAGACTTTAAACAGTTCATCCAATTGCCCTCTAAAAGCAAGAAGTGAGTGAGAATAGAAAACACCCATTGTATTCATGATCATCATCAGCCTGTGTCCAGAGTTAATATTTTTAATATTTTTTAAAGGTCAGAGACATGCCTTTGGGGAGAAATGTCACTGTGGCATTGCTTCCTCTAGAGACAGAGGGCCATTCCCATGGGTCACCCACTGCTTCTGAAAGCAGGAGGAGTGTGTACACTGCTCAGTGTCTGTTATCACTTAGGATTGGGAATGGCTGCAAGTAATAGAATCCCAAAAGAACAATAGCTATAATGAGAGTGAAATGATCTACCTCTCAAGTAAAACTCCCAAGGTAGATACCACAGTGCTGATATGGGGACTCTACTTATGGAGTCCTCAGGGACCCAGCTCTCCACTTTTCAACCTCCGTGGTCTGAACTCTTCCTCATGGCCCACTACAGCAGCTAGAGCGCTGGCTCTCACACCTACATTCCAGAGAGCAGAATGGAGAAAGACAAAGAATAAGGGAGCAGAGAGTGCAAGTTACTTGCCTATAAGGAAGGTTCTTAGGAACCTTCATACAACACCACTGATCACATCCCATCATCCAGAACTTAGACAAATGACCACGTTAGCAACAAAGGAGTCAAGGCTGGACAACCATGCTTCTGCTTAAAGTCAGTGGTTCTGATAGAAGGGGAAATGCACATTTGGGGGCACCCAACAGGTCTGCCTGTGTCTTTTACACAGTGACTCTGCTTTCACGTCACATCGTGCCAGTTGATACACCCGAGGTCATCCTCAAGTCTAGGTTCAACTGAATGCCCGACAAACCCCATCTACTCTCACGGGATGAAGAGCAGGGTCATTAGTGTGAAGGAGGAAGGATCCCATCCTACCTTCAAGAACTTTGCCTTCTTCAGTGACTCTCTTCTTAATTTCTCATGAAAAGATACCACCTCAAAGACCAGGGTAGACAACAGCCACAAACTCAACCCAACCCGGTTGTCAGCAAAGGAGACTTGTTAGAAAGAAGATGGGTTGTCTCAGGGGAGTCGAAGACAGGAGAAGGCATCTGGGCCTCAGGACTAGAATTAAGCACCACAAGGCAACACAAGCTCTCTGTGTGTATATTTTTCTTGCTGACAACATGCATTTTCATGGAGGGGACAACATGGCGGCCACCTGAGAGACTGGCATGATGCTTTCTCTGGTTCTAAGACAGGAAACATCCAGACAGGGAGTCTCTGGTACGGCTTAGTTCGGTGCTCACCTGGGATAATCAGATGTGCCCATGTGGGCAGGGTCAGCTGAATCAAATGGATAGAGCAGGAGAGTAACTTGTAGGACAGATTAAAACACTGGGTAGCTTGTAGGACAGATTAAAACAATAAGTATCCATGGCAACAGTCATTCTCCAGGCTCTCATGATTGATTTTCACAATAGGTCAGAATTGTCTGGGAGTCAGCCACACAGCAGCCTGTCACGAACATCACTTGTGGTTCTGCTTACTTAGTCAACGGAGACTCAAAGTACCTCTTTATCTGTTGTATTAATTTCCTAGGGCCACCGTGACAAATTACCACAAACTGATGGCTTAATACAACAGAAATTTACTCTCTCACGGTTCTGCAGACTAGAAGCCCGAAATCACGATGTGGGCAGGGTCATGCTCCCTCTGAAGGCTCTAAGGAAGAATCTGTTCCACGCGTCTCTCCTGGTGTCTGGTGGTCCCCAGCAATTTTGTTGTTCAGTCTCTGCCTCCATGGTCTCATGGTCATCTTCTCTCCGTGTTCAAATTTCCCTCTTCTTACAAGGACACTAGCCATTGGATTTAAGGCCCACCTGAATCCGCTATGACCTCATCTTAACTAATTACATCTGCAAAGACCTTATTTCCAAATAAGGTCACATCTTGAGGTTTCAGGTGAACATGAATCTTGGGGGGACACTTTTCAACCCAGTACACCTGCTTGCACCCCCTGAAGGAATAGGATCCCTGCCCACAGCTCCGACGGGCAACCAGGAGACACGTGGGTCCTTTCCAGAAAATGCTGGCCTTGCTCAGGGAAACAAACCAGCAGATCATCAAACACCCAGGCAGGTATCAGATTTGGTTTTGTTTAGACAAGAGTTAAAGCAGAGGGGACTTGGGGAACCAGAATGTGATTGCACTCTAACTGGCCTGGTTATTGCGTATTTTGTGTGATCCCAAGACAGTGTGGTAGAGCTGATTTCAGTGGGGCAGGCTGGACATGCCGTGTGCTGTGACCCAGCCAGCTCCCAAGAGCTCTGGGCTTGGGGGGGGTGGACCACTAGCTAAGCACTGCTGAATGCAGCACATGCTCCCTGTGTAAGGGGGAGGAAGGCTGTGTAGACATTGGTACCAACTGGTTTCAGCACTAACTGCAGTCTGTGGACTGTAGACTGATGGTGCCCCAAGGATGTCATATCCTCGTCTTCAGAAACTGTGACTATGATAACTTACATGGCAAAAGCACCTTGCAGAAGTGATGAAAGTTACAGATCTTGAAGTAGGGAGATTATCCTGGATTGTCCAGATGGGCCCAATAAGCTGAGGATCTTTCCTGGCTTCAGACAGAGAGATGTGATGACGGAAGCAGACGCAGGAGAGAATCAAAGCTTGAGGGAGACTCGGCCCACAATTGTTGGCTTTGAAGATGAAGGAAGGGAGCCACAAGCCATGGCATCATCTAGAAGCTGGGGTGGTTTTCTCCCCTAAAGCTTCCAGAAATTAAGGCATCCCTGTGACACCTTGATTTTGTCCCGGTGAAACCTGTGTCAGACTTCTGACCTACAGAACGGTAAGATAATCTGTGTTGTTTCAAACCACTGAATTTTTTGTAATTTTTTTCCGCAGCAATAGGAGACTAAAAAAGAGTTCAATGATCTTTTCTGGACACAACTTTTAGGGCAAAAAGAGAAAAGTAAACATTATCACAAAAAGTTTAGCATTGACAGAGCACCAATGGAAAGACCCCAGCTACTTTCTCCTCTTCTTATTAGAGAGAAGCCAAATGTGTCAAGCAAGAGTAAATTTATTCTGCATCTTCTGCAGAACATAGGTTACCAGAATGTACAGTCTTGCCTAATAAATTAATTGATCAACAAAACAATGAGAGAATATATTCTCCTGGAAAAAAAATTAACCTTATATACCTTTGGGGTGTTTGCTTCTCCTTGGACTTGCTGTCCAATTTTTTTTTCAGGTCCAGCTTAGTAGACTCATGCCAGTTGACCTGGCTCTACTAATAAAATAAATACAATCCTCTCCATTCTAGTAGCTACCAGTTGGGGGATAGTATAGTTGCAATTTTGTAAGAGTTAAAAAAACAATAATTCTCAGGTATTTTGTTAACCTCTTGAGATATGTATTTGGGAATCCCCATCCTCCATGTGGCTTCTAGAGGGAGACCCTCACCATAAAAGCAGATCTTTGCTTTCCCAGCTGCCCTTCCAATTTGGATACAAGCATGTGACTTCACCTCAACGAATCAGATGGCCCATTTCAGACTTTCCCTTCGGGGCTAGTGAAACACACATGGAGGAGCTCCTCCCAGCATAAAAGGGTGCTGGGAGTAGCAGCAGTGCTACAGATCAAGTCCCCAGTGCACAGGTTGTGTGGGTGCACACCGCAGCTTCCAGGGCTTGGCAGCTGCAGTTCATGCATTGTCAGTGAGGAAGGATGGGGGCTTTGTTTCTGGAATTTCAGCCTTGAACATAATCACTCAGGCTCACCTCCACCCCAGAGATTCTGTGTCCTACCCAATATCGTTTTGTATAATCTCCTTCTTGCTTAAATCAGCCAGAGGCAGCTTCTGGGACTTGAAACTAGACTCCTTTGTTATCAAAGTCCCTGACCCACACATTGTCATGGAGAGATTCAGAGTGACCTTGGGCCTTTCAACCATCAGAAGGCAGTTAACCAGAGTCAGTAATTCACTACAAATAAAACACTCGGTGTCCTGGATCTCAGCAAAGTGTAGTGGATACCTGAAGTAATATTATGGGTTAATCAGGAAAAGAAGAAATTGTCATATGAAATATTCAGACATAATTCCAGAAATCCACAAGGAGAGAATATGGCAATCAAACATGGCAATCGAACATAAACTGGATTCGTTATTACCTTCTTAGTTTGCCAGCGCTCTGTGACAGATACCACCAACTGGCTGGTTTAACCAACAGGAATTTATTATCTCACAGTTTTGGAGTCTGGAGGTCCAACATTGAGGCGTTGCCAGGCCATGCTTTCTCCCAGAGTCTGTAGCATCCTGGCAATGGTTTGCCAGCAATCCTTGGCCTTTCCTGGCTTATGGATGCATTTCTGTCCCTGTCACATGACAATCGCTCTCTCTCCTTCTCTGGCTTCTCCTAACTGCCTGCGTCTGAAATTTCTCTGCTTATAAGATCTCCAGTCCCATGGCTGAAGGCCCACCATGATATAATGTGGCCTCATCCAAACAGGGAAAGGTGCCAGCTACCATCCTCTTCTTACCCTTATCAAACACACCCAATGCCCCCTTCTCCATTTCCTTCCCTGTACTTTTAGATCAAGCTGATTTTCTGAGGCTCTACACTCTCATCTCTAACAATGGAATAAAGAGTTCTGACCCCTATAAAAGCACTTCGAGATCACTGAGCAGGTGGAGTTCGGGGGGTGGGAGGAAGGGAAATAAAGAAGAGCCTTTATACCACAAATGCATTTTGCACCAACACACACACACACACACACACACACACACACACACCTAAATTTTCAAACCGAGACACAAGAAAGAGATCTCTTGAAAATTGAGACCAAATGTTGTCACTACTACCCAGGAGAAAACGATACCTGGGCATTCACTCATTGCAGGATTAGTAAACCCCTGAAGGAGCTCTGAAAATCCTCTACATTCCTAGCTCACAGTCCAACAACTAAGAAACAGGGAAAAAATCAGGCCAGATGAATCACTCATGAAAATAAAATACATATCTATTTTATCTGTCCCGACAGGGAAGTTTGATCCTTTGGCTACTGTCTCCATATTCTGCGTTAACATGAGCACCCAGGGAGGGTGACATCCTTTTGAGATTTTCTCAGCATCACCTGTACACTTAGGATCTCATTGTCCATAAATTTTCTTCAACTCTTCTTGAGAACAATAAACAAAAAGACACAACATATGATTCAGCCACCCAAGCATTCATTACGAGGCCATATTTCACAGCTGTATAGCTAAAGCATCCCTGCTTTCCCATAAGTGGCTCCCTTTAGGAAAACCCTGCTGCGATTTCTCAGCTCACAGAGCAGCCCACGGCTAACAGTGCACCAGAGGAAAGTGGAGGCTTTCTAATGAGGTGTTTGCTCCTGTGCATCCCAGGCACTCCAAGCCCTTCTCCAGAAGACTGACTTAGAGATGTGTGCTCCTTAGGGGCCCATCCTCCACTGGAGAGTGCTGTGGGAGCTGGTGTTGAGGAAATAATACTGATGTTAAGTGAAAAGTTTAGAGGTCAAATCATGGACTTTCTATGAGACCTAAATTCATGCATAATCTTTCTCATTCTTGCTTCCTGCCTGTTGTAGCTTGAACTATATCCCCACTATATCCAAGTCCTCCCTCCCTCCTCCCCGCACACCTGTGAAGGTGAGCTTATTGGAAGGAGGGTCTCTGCAGACGAAATTAGTTAAGACGAGGTCAGACTGGAGTTAGGGTGCGCACTGATCCAATATGACTGGGTGTCCTTATAGGAAAAGGGAAATTTGGACACAGAGACACAGACACAGGGAGAAGAAGGTGACAGAGTGGAAGTGATGCTGCCACAAGCCAAGGAATGTCTGGGGGGAGCAGAACCTGGAGGAGGCAAGGAAGGATGCTCCCCTAGAGGCTTTGGAGGGAGCAGGGCCCTCCTGACACCTTGATTTCAGACTTCTGGCCTCCACAACTGTGAGACAATAAACCTCTGTTGTGTTAAGCCAGCCGGTGTGTGGTAATTCGTCACAGGGAACTAATACCTACCTCAAAGATTAGATGTATGTGTATGAAAGTATGCTGAAACTGTAGGTGGTGTACAAATATGAGGATGCTATTAAAAAATCCCTTATGGCAGTGCTGTCTACTCCTAGTGTATAAATTCTCAAAATAAAATCCACTTCATTTCTCTCCATTTTTGAAAAATATGTTAATCTGCCTTGCCTCTGGCCCTTGAAGTCAACTTGACATGTCCTTGAACCAAAGACTCACAGGGTAGTTGCAGACACCCAAACTCCACACACAGTAAATACTCTGTGCTTCTCTTCTTTGTCCTTTACCCCAGAATTTCATATCCACCTGGCTATGATCAGTGATCTCCTGGCTCTTCAATTCCAACATCAGTCTTGCCTCTGGACTTTGAGATTTGTTTATTCAGAAAATATTTATTGAGGGCCTACTATGTCCCTGGCACTGTTCTAGGCACTGAGGATATGTCTGTGAATAAAACTGTTGGAAATCCTTGCCTGCCTGGAGCTCACATTCTAGTTTACTCCTGAGTTCCTAATGTTAGAATCTTGGTTTCCTCTAAAGGGCTCTGACTCAACTGGCACCTGGCCTTGGGGGCTAGAAAAAAGAGAATTTGAACACAAATGCCATATGGTACTTTCTAGAAACCAGGCTCAATAAAGCCCAATGAACTACACGGAGCATATAAATTTAAAATATAGGCATTTAAGTTCTCAGATCCTCCTTCCATGGACTCTCAATAGCTGCCTAAATCAAAAATAACCTGGGTAACTCAGCTCTTTCCAAACCCTTCTTTGCTAAGCAGTGTAGACTGAGAGACCAGGCTGGGCTCCTTTCCTTCTAAGATGATCTGGGATGTGTCCACTCCTTAGGTCTGCACTTTCTGGAACCACTTAGAAGGGTAAGGAAAAGAAACAAAACAAGGTACCTTCTTTAAAGCAGGGATTCCAAGTAACGGAAACACCAAATTTAGCAATTTTGATGCTCTCTCTCCCTGAACAATAGCTTGAGTTTAAAAAATAAGTAAAACAACCTCATTTCTGACACAGGTTTGAAAACTAGCCACTAGGTGGTGGGTTTTATTAGTTTGTTTTCCATTGACTTAAAAACGTTTTCAGTTTGGCACAATGTCCAGGTGAAAAAGAGGAATAGGACTTTCATGTTACATGGCCATCTAGTAACTCCAGATCCAAACTTCCCAAGCAGCACATCAAATACTTATAACAGAAAAAAGATACCAAGTTACACCAACACTGGAAACCGAGGAAATTAATAACCTGACTTTCTCCAGGAGGAATTTCCACCAACCAAAGAATAAATGAAGCCCTGAAACAAAAGAGTAGACAAAGGGAGTGAAAAGGAATTCATATACCCCTCCTATTACTGCAAACATCTCCCTCAGAGGCATTAGGCCTTTGCTGACCCTAAAGCTGGTGGCCACTCTCCTGCTGTGAAGAAGCCACTTCCTGACACGGCCACTGTGTGTTTAGTATTGCAGTAGTCATTGGTGATCTCCACCAAATACTTCTCTCTTTCTATTGATATGATAGGGTTGCATTTCCTCACTACCCTGATACAGGCATGTGAATTTGGGCCAGAGATGAGTGATGAGTGTCACTTTGTATTAGTTAGGGTTCTCTAGGGAAACAGAATCAATGAGAGATATCTATGAATATAAGATTTATAAAACTGACTCACGCAACTGTGGATATGCACGAGTCCAAATTCTGTAGGGCAGTCAGCAAACTGTCAACTCCAAGGAAGATGTTCGATGAACCCCTCAGGAAACGAACCTGCAACTTTGATGAACTCCTTAGGAAACGCTTCACTGGGCAGCCAAAGAAGAAGTGAAGGTCCTCTATCTGTCTCACTTAAAAGTCTTCAACTGATTGATTGGATTAAATCCAGCCAACTGCATTCTCTCATTGTGGAAGACACGCCCTTCCATGAGTCATCAGTCACAGCTGCAGTCAATTGACTGATGATTTAATAAACCAGCCTGTTGGTTTATTAACCAGCCACAAACGTACTCGCAACAATGGTTAGGCCAGTGCTTACTTGACCAGGCAGCTGGGTATCATCATCTGGCCAAGTTGACACATGAACCTAACCATCACAGACTTCTAGATGGACTCTTTAATACCCAGTATACAATGAGTCACACTACTTTTGCCTCTTACAGGAAACCAGAAGCTCTACTGATCGTAGCTGTTCTGCTGACCCAAGATGGGCACTAAGCAGGAGTAAGAAATAAAACTATCGCAGTAAGTTACTGCGAATTGGGCATTGTTTGTTACTGCAGCATAACCTAGCCTATGCTGACTTGTACTCATATATTCCTAACAGACTTGGGAAAGTCCTCTCAAAATATCAGTTCGCCAGTGGATGTGAGGGTGAAAATCTCACCCTAATGGAGACGGACATAACCAATTCATTCTACAATTGGAGCAACATATTGTGCAGGCGGTTTGCATTAAAGGTCCATGTTATATGAAAAATATTAACTTTTAACACTTCCACTCAGCAATGACTAAGAGCAAGCTGCAGAAAAGAATTGGTCTGCCACACCGGTTCCTGAAAAAGATGAAACTAAGCAAAAAAAAAAGGTGGGGGGGTGGGGAGGATCAATCTTCAAGTGCAAACAAAAGTAACAGAAGAGCAAAGGAATCAGGCAAAACTGGGTAACCAGGAGAGGCGGGGCAAGATGGCAGACTGGTGAGCTGTAAGTTTTAGTTACTCCTCCAGGAAAGTAGGTAAAAAGCCAGGAACTGCGTGGACTGGACACCACAGAGCAATCTGTCTTTGGGCATACTTCATACAACACTCATGAAAATGTTGAACTGCTGAGATCAGCGAAATCTGTAAGTTTTTGCGGCCAGGGGACCCGCGCCCCTCCCTGCCAGGCTCAGTCCCGTGGGAGGAGGGGCTGTCAGCTCCAGGAAGGAGAAGGGAGAACTGCAGTGGTAGCCCTTATCAGAAACTCATTCTACTGATTCAAACTCCAACCATAGATAGACTGAGACCAGACACCAGAGACTCTGAGAGCAGCCAGCCCAGCAGAGAGGAGACAGGCATAGAAAAAAAACAACACGAAAAACTCCAAAATAAAAGCAGAGGATTTTTGGAGTTCTGGTGAACACAGAAAGGGGAAGGGCGGAGCTCAGGCCTTGAGGCGCATATGCAAATCCCGAAGCAAAGCTGATCTCTCTGCCCTGTGGACCTTTCCTTAATGGCCCTGGTTGCTTTGTCTCTTAGCATTTCAATAACCCATTAGATCTCTGAGGAGGGCCATTTTTTTGTTGTTGTTGTTGTTGTTTTTTTTTTTAAATCCTTTTTTCTTTTTCTAAAACAATTACTCTAAGAAGCCCAATACAGAAAGCTTCAAAGAATTGCAATTTGGGCACGTCAAGTCAAGAGCAGAACTAAGAGAGCTCTGAGACAAAAGGCAATAATCCAGTGGCTGAGAAAATTCACTAAACAACACAACTTCCCAAGAAAAGGGGGGTGTCCGCTCACAGCCACCATCCTGGTGGACAGGAAACACTCCTGCCCATCGCCAGCCCCATAGCCCAGAGCTGCCCCAGACAACCCAGTGCGACGGAAGTGCTTCAAATAACAGGCACACACCACAAAACTGGGCGTGGACATTAGCCTTCCCTGCAACCTCATCTGAATGTCCCAGAGCTGGGAAGGTGGAGCAGTGTGAATTAACAAAGCCCCATTCAGCCATCATTTGAGCAGACTGGGAGCCTCCCTACACAGCCCAGCAGCCCAGAACTGCCCTGGGGGGACGGCACTCACCTGTGACATAGCACAGTCATCCCTCAACAGAGGACCCGGGGTGCACAGCCTGGAAGAGGGGCCCACTTGCAAGTCTCAGGAGCCATACGCCAATACCAAAGACTTGTGGGTCAGTGGCAGAGACAAACTGTGGCAGGACTGAACTGAAGGATTAGACTATTGCAGCAGCTTTAAAACTCTAGGATCATCAGGGAGATTTGATTGTTAGGGCCACCCCCCTCCCCGACTGCCCAGAAACACGCCCCACATACAGGGCAGGCAACACCAACTACACACGCAAGCTTGGTACACCAATTGCGCCCCACAAGACTCACTCCCCCACTCACCAAAAAGGCTAAGCAGGGGAGAACTGGCTTGTGGAGAACAGGTGGCTCGTGGACGCCACCTGCTGGTTAGTTAGAGAAAGTGTACTCCACGAAGCTGTAGATCTGATAAATTAGAAATAAGGACTTCAATAGGTCTACAAACCCTAAAAGAACCCTATCAAGTTCAGCAAATGCCACGAGGCCAAAAACAACAGAAAATTATAAAGCATATGAAAAAACCAGACGATATGGATAACCCAAGCCCAAGCACCCAAATCAAAAGACCAGAAGACACACAGCACCTAGAGCAGCTACTCAAAGAACTAAAGATGAACAATGAGACCATAGTACGGGATATGAAGGAAATCAAGAAGACTCTAGAAGAGCATAAAGAAGACATTGCAAGACTAAATAAAAAAATGGATGATCTTATGGAAATTAAAGAAACTGTTGACCAAATTAAAAAGATTCTGGACACTCATAGTACAAGACTAGAGGAAGTTGAACAACGAATCAGTGACCTCGAAGATGACAGAATGGAAAATGAAAGCATAAAAGAAAGAATGGGGGAAAAATTGAAAAAATCGAAATGGACCTCAGGGATATGATAGATAATATGAAACGTCCGAATATAAGACTCATTGGTGTCCCAGAAGGGGAAGAAAAGGGTAAAGGTCTAGGAAGAGTATTCAAAGAAATTGTTGGGGAAAACTTCCCAAATCTTCTAAACAACATAAATACACAAATCATAAATGCTCAGCGAACTCCAAATAGAATAAATCCAAAAAAACCCACTCCGAGACATATGCTGATCACACTGTCAAACATAGAAGAGAAGGACCAAGTTCTGAAAGCAGCGAGAGAAAAGCAATTCACCACATACAAAGGAAACAGCATAAGACTAAGTAGTGACTACTCAGCAGCCACCATGGAGGCAAGAAGACAGTGGCACGATATATTTAAAATTCTGAGTGAGAGGAATTTCCAGCCAAGAATACTTTATCCAGCAAAGCTCTCCTTCAAATTTGAGGGAGAGCTTAAATTTTTCACAGACAAACAAATGCTGAGAGAATTTGCTAACAAGAGACCTGCCCTACTGGAGATACTAAAGGGAGCCCTACAGACAGAGAAACAAAGACAGGACAGAGAGACTTGGAGAAAGGTTCAGTACTAAAGAGATTCGGTATGGGTACAATAAAGGATATTAATAGAGAGAGGGAAAAATATGGCAAACATAAACCAAAGGATAAGATGGCCGATTCAAGAAATGCCTTCATGGTTTTAACGTTGAATGTAAATGGATTAAACTCCCCAATTAAAAGATATAGATTCGCAGAATAGATCAAAAAAAATGAACCATCAATATGTTGCATACAAGAGACTCATCTTAGACACAGGGACACAAAGAAACTGAAAGTGAAAGGATGGAAAAAAATATTTCATGCAAGCTACAGCCAAAAGAAAGCAGGTGTAGCAATATTAATCTCAGATAAAATAGACTTTAAATGCAGGGATGTTTTGAGAGACAAAGAAGGCCACTACATACTAATAAAAGGGGCAATTCAGCAAGAAGAAATAACAATCGTAAATGTCTATGCACCCAATCAAGGTGCCACAAAATACATGAGAGAAACACTGGCGAAACTAAAGGAAGCAATTGATGTTTCCACAATAATTGTGGGAGACTTCAACACATCACTCTCTCCTATAGATAGATCAACCAGACAGAAGACCAATAAGGAAATTCAAAACCTAAACAATCTGATAAATGAATTAGATTTAACAGACATCTACAGGACATTACATCCCAAATCACCAGGATACACATACTTTTCTAGTGCTCACAGAACTTTCTCCAGAATAGATCATATGCTGGGACATAAAACAAGCGTCAATAAATTTAAAAAGATTGAAATTATTCAAAGCACATTCTCTGACCACAATGGAATACAATTAGAAGTCAATAACCATCAGAGACTTAGAAAATTCACAAATACCTGGAGGTTAAACAACACACTCCTAAACAATCAATGGGTTAAAGAAGAAATAGCAAGAGAAATTGCTAAATATATAGAGACGAATGAAAATGAGAACACAACATACCAAAACCTATGGGATGCAGCAAAAGCAGTGCTAAGGGGGAAATTTAGAGCACTAAACGCATATATTAAAAAGGAAGAAAGAGCCAAAATCAAAGAACTAATGGATCAACTGAAGAAGCTAGAAAATGAACAGCAAACCAATCCTAAACCAAGTACAAGAAAAGAAATAACAAGGATTAAAGCAGAAATAAATGACATAGAGAACAAAAAAACAATAGAGAGGATAAATATCACCAAAAGTTGGTTCTTTGAGAAGATCAACAAGATTGACAAGCCCCTAGCTAGACTGACAAAATCAAAAAGAGAGAAGACCCATATAAACAAAATAATGAATGAAAAAGGTGACATAACTGCAGATCCTGAAGAAATTAAAAAAATTATAAGAGGATATTATGAACAACTGTATGGCAACACACTGGATAATGTAGAAGAAATGGACAATTTCCTGGAAACATATGAACAACCTAGACTGACCAGAGAAGAAATAGAAGACCTCAACCAACCCATCACAAGCAAAGAGATCCAATCAGTCATCAAAAATCTTCCCACAAATAAATGCCCAGGGCCAGATGGCTTCACAGGGGAATTCTACCAAACTTTCCAGAAAGAACTGACACCAATCTTACTCAAACTCTTTCAAAACATTGAAGAAAATGGAACACTACCTAACTCATTTTATGAAGCTAACATCAATCTAATACCAAAACCAGGCAAAGATGCTACAAAAAAGGAAAACTACCGGCCAATCTCCCTAATGAATATAGATGCAAAAATCCTCAAAAAAATACTTGCAAATCGAATCCAAAGACACATTAAAAAAATCATACACCATGACCAAGTGGGGTTCATTCCAGGCATGCAAGGATGGTTCAACATAAGAAAAACAATCAATGTATTACAACACATTAAAAACTCGAAAGGGAAAAATCAATTGATCATCTCAATAGATGCTGAAAAAGCATTTGACAAAATCCAACATCCCTTTTTGATAAAAACACTTCAAAAGGTAGGAATTGAAGGAAACTTCCTCAACATGATAAAGAGCATCTATGAAAAACCCACAGCCAGCATAGTACTCAATGGTGAGAGACTGAAAGCCTTCCCTCTAAGATCTGGAACAAGACAAGGATGCCCGCTGTCACCACTGTTATTCAACATTGTGCTGGAAGTGCTAGCCAGGGCAATCCGGCAAGACAAAGAAATAAAAGGCATCCAAATTGGAAAAGAAGAAGTAAAACTGTCATTGTTTGCAGATGATATGATCTTATATCTAGAAAACCCTGAGAAATCGACGATACACCTACTAGAGCTAATAAACAAATTTAGCAAAGTAGCGGGATACAAGATTAATGCACATAAGTCAGTAATGGTTCTATATGCTAGAAATGAACAAACTGAAGTGACACTCAAGAAAAAGATACCATTTTCAATAGCAACTAAACAAATCAAGTACCTAGGAATAAACTTAACCAAAGTTGTAAAAGACCTATACAAAGAAAACTACATAACTCTACTAAAAGAAATAGAAGGGGACCTTAAAAGATGGAAAAATATTCCATGTTCATGGATAGGAAGGCTAAATGTCATTAAGATGCCAATTCTACCCAAACTCATCTACAGATTCAATGCAATCCCAATCAAAATTCCAACAACCTACTTTGCAGACTTGGAAAAGCTAGTTATCAAATTTATTTGGAAAGGGAAGATGCCTCGAATTGCTAAAGACACTCTAAAAAAGAAAAACGAAGTGGGAGGACTTACACTCCCTGACTTTGAAGCTTATTATAAAGCCACAGTTGCCAAAACAGCATGGTACTGGCACAAAGATAGACATATAGATCAATGGAATCGAATTGAGAATTCAGAGATAGACCCTCAGATCTATGGCCGACTGATCTTTGATAATGCCCCCAAAGTCACCGAACTGAGCCATAATGGTCTTTTCAACAAATGGGGCTGGGAGAGTTGGATATCCATATCCAAAAGAATGAAAGAGGACCCCTACCTCACCCCCTACACAAAAATTAACTCAAAATGGACCAAAGATCTCAATATAAAAGAAAGTACCATAAAACTCCTAGAAGATAATGTAGGAAAACATCTTCAAGACCTTGTATTAGGAGGCCACTTCCTAGACTTTACACCCAAAGCACAAGCAACAAAAGAGAAAATAGATAAATGGGAACTCCTCAAGCTTAGAAGTTTCTGCACCTCAAAGGAATTTCTCAAAAAGGTAAAGAGGCAGCCAACTCAATGGGAAAAAATTTTTGGAAACCATGTATCTGACAAAAGACTGATATCTTGCATATACAAAGAAATCCTACAACTCAATGACAATAGTACAGACAGCCCAATTATAAAATGGGCAAAAGATATGAAAAGACAGTTCTCTGAAGAGGAAATACAAATGGCCAAGAAACACATGAAAAAATGTTCAGCTTCACTAGCTATTAGAGAGATGCAAATTAAGACCACAATGAGATACCATCTAACACCGGTTAGAATGGCTGCCATTAAACAAACAGGAAACTACAAATGCTGGAGGGGATGTGGAGAAATTGGAACTCTTATTCATTGTTGGTGGGACTGTATAATGGTTCAGCCACTCTGGAAGTCAGTCTGGCAGTTCCTTAGAAAACTAGATATAGAGCTACCATTCGATCCAGCAATTGCACTTCTCGGTATATACCCGGAAGATCGGAAAGCAGTGACACGAACAGATATCTGCACGCCAATGTTCATAGCAGCATTATTCACAATTGCCAAGAGATGGAAACAACCCAAATGTCCTTCAACAGATGAGTGGATAAATAAAATGTGGTATATACACACGATGGAATACTACGCGGCAGTAAGAAGGAACGATCTGGTGAAACATATGACAACATGGATGAACCTTGTAGACATAATGCTGAGCGAAATAAGCCAGGCACAAAAAGAGAAATATTATATGCTACCACTAATGTGAACTTTGAAAAATGTAAAACAAATGGTTTATAATGTAGAATGTAGGGGAACTAGCAGTAGAGAGCAATTAAGGAAGGGGGAACAATAATCCAAGGAGAACAGATAAGCTATTTAACGTTCTGGGGATGCCCAGAAATGACTATGGTCTGTTAGTTTCTGATGGATATAGTAGGAACAAGTTCACAGAAATGTTGCTATATTATGTAACTTTCTTGGGGTAAAGTAGGAACATGTTGGAAGTTAAGCAGTTATCTTAGGTTAGTTGTCTTTTTCTTACTCCCTTGTTATGGTCTCTTTGAAATGTTCTTTTATTGTATGTTTGTTTTCTTTTTAACTTTTTTTTTCATACAGTTGATTTAAAAAAGAAGGGAAAGTTAAAAAAAAAAAAAAAGAAAAACAAGGGAAAAAAAAAAAAAGATGTAGTGCCCCCTTGAGGAGCCTGTGGAGAATGCAGGGGTATTCGCCTACCCCACCTCCATGGTTGCTAACATGACCACAGACATAGGGGACTGGTGGTTTGATGGGTTGAGCCCTCTACCATAAGTTTTACCCTTGGGAAGACGGTTGCTGCAAAGGAGAGGCTAGGCCTCCCTATATTTGTGCCTGGGAGTCTCCTCCTGAGTGCCTCTTTGTTGCTCAGATGTGGCCCTCTCTCTCTGGCTAAGCCAACTTGAAGGGTGGGATCGCTGCCCTCCCCCCTGCATGGGATCGGACACCCAGGGGAGTGGATCTCCCTGGCAATGTGGAGTGTGACTCCCGGGGAGGAGTGTAGACCCGGCATCGTGGGACGGAGAGCATCTTCTTGACCGAGAGGGGGATGTGAAGGGAGATGGGGTGAGCTTCGGTGGCAGAGAGATTCCAGGACGAGCCAAGGGATCACTCTGGTGGGCACTCTTGCGCACACTTTGGACAGCCTTTTTTGGGTTCTGGAGAGTTGGGGTGGCTGGTGGTGGATACCTGGAACTGTTAGGTTGCGGCCCAGGGCCCATGGATCTCGAAGACAGTTGTATGGAGGTGTAGCTTATGGGGGGTGACAGTGGGATTGGGAATGCCATAGGGACCAAACTCCACTTTGTCTAGTTTATGGATGGATGTGTAGAGAGGTAGGGGAGGGGGGCGGACAGACGGGGGTACCCAGTGTTCTTTTTTACTTCAATTGCTCTTTTTCACTCTGATTGTTATTCTTGTTGTTTTTGTGTGTGTGCTGATGGGGGTGTCGGGGATTGATTTGGGTGATGAATGTGCAGCTGTGTGGTGGTGCTGTGGACAATCGAGGGTGCAATTTGTTTTGTATGACTGCGTGGTATGTGAATGTATCTCAGTGAAATGGTGATTGAAAAAAAAAAAAAACAAAAAAAAAAACTGGGTAACCAGGAAACTAAGACTTAAGTACAGAAAACAGAACAAGAGAGTCCAGTCTCTGATGAAGCAGAAGACAAAGAAGCCAAGTTTGAAGATGAGTTTCATATGCCAAGTTTTCACCATGATCCCTGAATCTACATTGTTCAAGTATTTTGCAAAATCAAGTTTTTTAGAAGCTCTAGAAATGATTAAGAAGGAAGGAATCCCAATTCATCCCATTTTGGTTTTGTTTTTCATACATTTTTTTAAGTGTAAATGCATTTTTGTAAGAGGTGTGATCATGGGCTGTTATTTATTTTTCTGAAATATTGATTTATTTTGAGGTCTTGTGTATATATTTAGCATCCTATATGCTGGAGGAGTGGGAGGGGAGAATGGGGATGGGCTTTACATCCCATAATATGAAACATAATTAAATGCAATTTAGAGTCTGTGCTGGTTTGGATGTATTATGTCCACCAAAACGCCATTATCTTTGATGCAGTCTTGTGTGGGCAGGTAACGTATTGGTGTTGATTGGGTTGGAGACTTTTGATTGGATGTTTCCTTGGAGATGTGATCACTCAACTGTGGGCGAGATCTTTCATTGGATAACTTCTGTGGAGGTGTGGCCCTGCCTATTCAGCATGGGCCTTGATTAGTTTAATGGAGCACTATATAAGCTCAGACAGAAGGAGTGGGCTTGCTACAGCCAAGAGGGACACTTTGAAGAATGCACAGAAGCTGAGAGTAGCTGCAGATGAGAGACAGTTTGAAGATGGCCATTGAAAGCAGACTCTTACTCCAGAGAAGCTAAGAGAGGACAAACACCCCAAGAGCAACTAAAAGTGACATTTTTGAGGAACTGCAGCCTAGAGAGGAGCGTCCTAGGAGAAAGCCATTTTGAAACCAGAACTTTGGAGCAGATGCCAGCCACGTGCCTTCCCAGCTTACAGAGGTTTTCCAGACGCCATTGGCCATCCTCCAGTGACGGTACCCGATTGTTGATGACTTACCTTTGACACTTTATGGCCTTAAGACTGTAACTTTGTAATCAAATAGCCCTCCTTTTCAAAAGCCAATCCATTTCTGGTGTTTTGCATTCTGGCAGCATTAGGAAACTAGAACAGATTTATAATCATATGCATTTAGCATGTCTCAAATATTTTTAATTGCTTATTATCTATACCCAGGTTGTCCTTTGGTAGAATTCTTTTCTAAAATGCTCCCTGATCTTGGCTCTCACAGTCAGATATGGGTCCCATCTGTAACATCTTTGCTACTGGTAATTTAGTTTATCTCACATCTTTGTTAACGTGCTGTGAAAGATTGGACTTTTTCTTAGTTTGTTACAAGAATGATATTAAATCATTAATTAGTGGGATTTTAGACATTTTAATTTATCAGAATTCTAATATATTGGAACTCAATATCCTTTTTTTAAGGATAATTTCCCTCCATATATTTAACTGAAAAGTCACTGGATAATTTTTTTAGAAAAGGATTGCAATTACTTTTTTTTTAGATTTTTAGCATTTGCATAAGAATTGTGTATAGATTGTTTTTATATAAACAAAGAAAAATCATTATACAAAAAAGGTAATACATACATTCTGTATTTCATTGATTCTAAGACATACATTTTTCACATGGATTCTAATGTCCTCCTGTCTTGTTGACTATGCACAAACTCAAGGCTTTTATAGAGTTGTCACTACAGTTGTCATTTCAAATTGAGCTATGCACTTTGTTGGTACAACCCATGTTGAATTTAATTTTTATTTTAAGTGTCTTTTGAAAGAATTCACTTTGACCAGCATTAAAGCAAACTCATATAATATACACAGAAAGATGATGAAACAGAACAGAAGGGAACAAATGTAGTATTACCAAGGCAAATAGTATTCATTGGAAGAATGACCACAATTCCATATTTTCTTGAGAAGAAATGACCACATGCTTAATGGAACCTAAGAAAGGAGATCACCAGAAGTGGTTAAAGAAGAGAAACATGCAAGAAGATTGACTGTCTTCACACATCACACAATGCAACTGGAGAAAGGAGAAATAGTCCAATCACTCAAAATAGATGAAGAAAATTTCAAAGCATCAAGAAACCGTTATGATGATCCATGCATCATATCATATGGGACTATCAACAAGACATTGTGCTATGGTTTAATTGGCAGCTGGTTTTTCCTTTCTTGGAAGTACTTAAAATAAATGATGGGACGCTAGCAATCAATGATGTCTTAGATTCAAAAAAATTCATTGCTTTATTAACATGGAAACATATCTATTTCAGTTTGCCAGATCTGCCATGACAAATACTGTGGGCTGGTTGACTTAAACAACATGAATTCATTATCTCACAGTCTTGGAGACAACAAGTCCAACATCAAGGTTTGCCAAGCCAGGCTTTCTCCCAAAGTCTGTATGATCCTTGCAGCAATCCTTGGGGCTCCTTGGCTTGTAGATGCATCTCTGCCTCCATCACAGGGTGATCTCTCTTTTTCTCTGGCTTCTCCTAACTGACTGCATCCAAATTTCCTCTGCTTATAAGTATGTAAGTCCTTTTGGATTAAGGCTCACCCTGGTTCAGTTTGGCCCCATCCAAATAGGACCTTCAAAGGCCCCATTTACAAATGAGTTCATATCCACAGGACTGAGAGTTAGGACTTGAACAGGTATTCATGGGGGACACAATTCAGTCCAGCACATTATCCCTGATATGTTCTAAGTGCTCCTTTAGACAGCACACATACTAAAATTGGAATGAAAACGGGAAGATTAGCATGGCGTCTCGGCAAAGATAACACGCAAACCCATGATATCTTCTATATTTTTCCTATGTCTTAATCTGAGTGTTTATTTTAGGAATTCCTCCAGCTGTACATTTATGTTTTGTGCACATTTAATAAAAGTTTACTTGAAATCAGGATAAAACATGGTTTGTACAGGATGGATCCCATTTTTGTAATTTGTGATGTTCTCTCATATTTGTGTGTGTGGACACAGAATACAAAATTTCAGAAGTAATTATGAGAAGAGAGGTGACTGACCTTTAGATTTCTCCATTTCTGAATGTTTTTTTATGACAATGTCATCTCTTTTACAATCAGAGAAAAAAAAGCACAAAAATCTACTTCCATTTTTAAAACACACATTTATAAAACAAAACACACAGATTCTTTGAACAGCAATTTCACTTCACAGAATTTGTGATCATAAATAATTAAGGATGTGCACAATAATTTAGCCATAAGAATGCTCATCACATTTCATGTCTTCGTACCCAGTATTTTTATTTCTGAGAATTTATCCTTAAAAAAAAAGATTAGAGATGTAAACAAATATTTATTTGCATGATTTTTCATCGTAGAGTTTTTTAAAATAGCAAACATTTCCAACAACAAGGAGATAATTAGATAAAGTATAGTATATTTACAATAGGGTGTATTTAGCTAAAATGGGTGTGGATTTTGAAGAAAATTTAATGACATAGAAGATGTTTATTAGTACTGTCAAATGAAAAAGTGTAATTCAAAACTCTAAATGCAGTTTAAACCATTTTTTTGTAAAATATACATAAATTAAATATATCAAATATACATAAAGAAACAAGGAAGAAATACATGTGAATGTTTATGGTGAATTCCTCTAATTATAAGATTGTGATTAATTTTTTTTTATTTTCTTTTTTGTACCTTTCAGCATTTTCCAAATTCTCTAAGGTCAGATTTTTGTCTTTTTTAACTTTTTTTTTTTTTTAAATCAGTGCAGACACATACACTTATCTGGAGGGCAAACATCCAAAACAACACGAAATTCTAATTCTGAAAAGATCAGAAACCCTGAGTAGATGCTCCAGGCCCTGCTTGACAGCCCTGATACCCACTTCAACTGAAGGATGGCCTGTATGAGGGGTCTATTGAGTATCTCTGAATGCAATCCTTAGCACATGCTTATCCAGTTTCCTTGCCAAGAAAAATTATAAGGACCAGTGGAGGCAGTTGTCAAGAGACCCAACAGTTGATGTAAAAGTGAGATAGACTACAAGGAAAAAATTAACACCAAGAATTGTAACAGTCTGAGGTCATTCAAATGGCAGGGCATGGAATCTATAGGTCTCCAGACAACATTGAATTAAATGAATCCATATCCTGAATGTGGTTCAAATCATTAAAATCTTTATATACAGCACTCCTCTATCAATAACTCTCAAGTTATAAAATTTCATAGAAATGAATGAAGCTACAAAAGCTATCCAAAGAGTTTCTGAACTCATTGGATCACACAACAGTCATTTATTTTCATTGCCTAATTTTGTACTACCATACTGGTATATGTACATTTTATGACATACACAAACAGATCATTTTTAAAATGATAGAGGTTTGACATTTTCATTTTTCACACAAAATGGGTCATCTTCTGTGTCTGGTTTGGTTCAGAATTCAGCAAATTATTGTCTATGGTTTCTATTTTTTATTCACATGTCAACTCAGAACTTTTCTATTTTAAAAAGAGATAGGGGAGGGAGACAGTGATGAAAAATGACCCTGGCCAACTGATTCTCCTGACAGACAATCTTATAAGACAGTAGGACAACCATATCTCAAGTCTAATACTATTTCTGACGGTGAAATCAAGGTCTATTTTGATACACAATGAATAATTCCTTTGCCTGATAGACCTCTATCTCTTAAGAAAAAAACCTGAATGGATTATCTTTATAACACATACTCTGTCTCACTTTTGGGGGCCTTTGCTTGTGTCTGCTCGTGTCTCCCTAGAGTAACAATAAGTTTTTCAGAATAGGCATCTAGAATTTGGGACAATGGAAAGCAATTGTGTAATAAAGAAAAGAAAGAAAGTGAATCATACTATTATATGTCCTATATTATATACTAAGGACATTTGATTTGATAAGTGAATATCAACAAAGATGAATGATCAATAAGAATTGATTTCACCAATAGCTAACAATAGTTGTCTTCACAGAAGTAGCAAATCGGATGAAATTATGGTGGAAAGTCTTCTAGTTAAGAGATATTTTACTTAGTTCTTCAAATCTTTCATGAATGGCTGACTAGTTAATATACTTTTTATGTGTAATATCCCAATGGTTTTAAAAGCATGAGAGATACCCTTTAACAAAGAAGTTCTGTGATGAAGTAAGTTGAGGAAATACTGGATCGCCTTCTTGGAGATTGACAGCGTCTATAATAAATCAAAGACTCTGAGAAGTGCCTCAGTAAAGACACCTGTTTAACATTGTCTAACCTAGAATTTCTCCAACTTATTTGACCACGAAATGCTTTTTACTTTGCCATCTTAGGGAAATATGTCCCCAGTGTTAAATAGGTAAATTGACCAATGGGAAGTTAGGTGACATGTCAGGATTTCACAGTTAGTGAAAGGCAGAGCTGGAGGAGAAGCTGTCTTCTGATATCCCATCCTCCTCCACTGGCAACTTGTCTTTCTCTCATGCTTTACTACAAGTAATAAAATGGCCCAATAGAGGAAGAAATCTACAAATCCTCAGTTAAAATATTTTCTCTTGATTTTGTGATTTTTAATTTTTCAGCTGAAAATGAGACTGGTCTTGTCAATAGTCAAGGTTATTAATGAAAAAATGAGGAACTTGGGGTAGAAAATAAATGCCTATATGAAAACCTAAAAAGAAATAAAGAGAGGACTTAATTCTGAATATGAAATTTTCTTTCCTTTAAAAAAAATCCTTGAATTGTGAACTTTTATTCAAATAATAAAATATACAAGAAAATTACAATTTTACTTTATGCTCCCCAAAAAACAATTTTTGAGGATATACAATGGGAGGACATATATGCAATTACTATACAAATCAGTGGGCTTTTTCATGTATTTCCTATCAAATAACTCAAATAATATTAACTTCTTTGAATTTCTTGTTAAAGAAAGAAGAAAAGATTTAAGTACTAACATGACTTTTCAGAAACTAGAAGTCCAAAATCAAGGCATCAGGGAAGCTATGCTTTCTTCCAGGAGTCTGCTGCCTTCTGGCATTGGTGGCTGGCAATCCTTGGGGTTCCTTGGTTTGTATTTCTGTCCTCCCCTTTCCTGCTTCTGTGCCTTATGTGCTCTCTTTGTGAAGCCTCTAGTATCTGCATTAAGGCCCACCATGATTCAGTTAGCCACAACTTAACTAAAAATAACATCTTAAAGCAGTCCTGTTTACAATGGGTTCCCACCCATAGGAATGAGGATTAAGATTCAGAGCATGTGTCTGTTGGGGTACATAATTCAACCTACCACATATGCATCGTCTTATTCCTCAAGGACAACCCTGCAAGGTACACAGTCCAACTCCCATTTAAAGATGCAGGAATGGGGACTCAGAGTATTTGCACCAGGGTTAGGATCTTGGGCTCCCAAGCCAGTATGCCTCTGTGTAGATCCTGCTCTTTCTTTGTAGTGGGTTTAATTATGTCCCCCCAAAAAAGATATGTCAAGTCCTAACCTCCAGTACCTGTGAATGTGACTTTATTTGGAAATAGGGTCTTTGCAGAAGTCATCAATTCAATATGAGGTCATACTGGATGAGGGTGTCCCTAAATCCAATGTCTGGGGTCTTTATGAGAGAAAGTAGAGGAGGGTTCAGATACAGAGAGACACAGAGGAGACGCGAGAAAGAAGACCGTGCGCTAAAGAGGCAGAGATTGGAGTGAGGCATCTAAAAGCGGATAAGGGCCAAGGACCGCCAGCCAACCCCAGAAGTTAGGAAGAGGCAGGGAAGGAGTCTCCCCTCAAGCCAGCAGAGGGAGCACAGTCCTGCCGACACTTTGTTGCAGACTCCTAGCCTCCAGAACTGTAAGAGAAAGATTCTCTGTTGTTTGAATATGCCAAATTTGTGGTAACTTGTTACAGCAGCCCTAGGAAACTAATACAGCGTGGCACCAATCAGATACCTCGGCAGGCAACAGTGAGGCTGGAGACTGGGGACTTGGCTGTTTGTGTAGTGGTGAGATCACTAGATCGTCCCTACCTGCCCCAGCCCAGGGACAACTTTCATGCTGCAGAAGACAGGAGAGTTCCTCTGAAAATAAAAGGAGCGAGAACTACCCCAAGCTAGAGAGCAGCAGGCATAGCAGGGGAAGGGGAGTCTGCTTGCTCCCTGCCTCTCCCACCCCCACCCCGGACCCCCACAGAAGACAAAGGCAGGTGTGCACATCCCAGCAGGAGTCTGGAGGATTCTCCTCTGGAAAAACTGAGGAGCCCGAGATAAGAGCTACGGACAATGATATTTGAAGACCTCCAACCTGAAGTCCCGTGGGCTCCTAATCAATTTTAGGACCTAACTCCTAAACATGAATGGAGGGCCAAGGATTGTCAGATATTTGACAAAAACTTACTGCATAAAATACTGATTCCCAAATTTACAGAAGAAAGGAAGATATTAAGGGAATGTAAGGTGGGGAAAAGAAAAACTTCACATACAGACACAGAAACACACACTTCCTTACTATGCTCTGAGTACTACTTTTAAAAGAGTTAGCATCTATAAAATAAGAAAAGATACTCAAAAAAGAAATAGTTTGCTTATTTAAAATGTATTAATAAAAGTATTTTTTATTTATTAAAAATATGCTCCACAAAATCAAAGAAAAAATCAATTATAAGGGCTGGATGATAATATTGAGGAAATCTCTCAGAAAATGCAAACAAGGGAAGTGAGATGAAACATAAGAGATAAAATTAAAATTTAAAATTTAAATCCAGGAGAACCAACATTTAACCAACAGGGGTACTAGAAATAGAACAGAAAAAATCAAACGGAGGAAATTTTAATGGAAATAATAGAGAAATGCTGCAAACTGAAGAGCATGAACTTCCAAATTGAAAGGATTCACCAAATGCTCAGAAAAATTAATTATAATAAGATCCATATCAAGGAAAATAATCTTGAAATAATTTCAGATTCTCGAAGATAAGGAGATTTTATAATTTATCAAAAGTGGGTGGGCTGCCAGGCTGGAAAGCCAGGCAGGACTCCATGTTGCAGTCTTGAGGCAAAATTTCTTCTTTTCCAGGAAGCCTTAGTTTTTTTGCTCTTAAAGTCTTCAACTGATTGGATGCAGCCCACCCATATTATGGAGGGTAATTGCTTAAAAGATGTGAATTAACCACATCCACAAAATCCCTTTACAGCAACAGCTAGCTTTGTGTTTGGTTTAAACAACTGTCACAACGGCTCACGGAGGGTAGAAAATTTGGTATTATTTTTTTTATTGTGGAATATAACATATCTACATAGAAGTGGTAACTTTCCAAGTGCAATTTAACAAGTAGTTAGAGAGCAAATCTCAAAGAATGTTATGGGTTACAGTTCCACAGTTTTAGTTATTTCCTTATTGAAAAATATAATGTATGTGCAAAAAGGTGACAACTTTCAAAGCACGACCCAACAAGCAGTTACATAAGAAATTTCCAAGAATGTTATGGGTTAGAGTACCACAGTTTCAGTTATTTCCTTATTGTGAAACACAACATAGATGCAAGATGGTGACAACTTTCAAATTACAACTCAACAAGTAGCTATATAGCAAACTTCAAAGAATGCCATGGGTCACTGTTCCACCATTTCATTTCTTTCCCTCTAGCCATTCCAACACCCTCGCAACTATATAGAGATTCGGTATCCATAATCCTTTATTAAATTCCGTCCTGTCTGTGGCTACCCCTTCCTCTAGTTGAATCACTTTCCCAATTTTCAGGGATGTCTAGGCAGTGAAGTTGTTGGGGTTTTTTGTTTGTTTGTTTGTTTGTTTTAATCATTTCTTTTCTCTCTTATTTGGAGGGGTATAAAAGGAAGGTGTTTCAAATAGTAAGTGGAAGAAGGCTATCATCAGAGTTCTGCTTTTTGTTAAAGCACCCCTTCCCTGGGATAACTGATGGTACCATTTGGAGAGTGATACCTTTTCATCTGTTGGGAAATTGTCTTTAATATCCATATCGTGTCAGAACGAGATGCTTTACTGACATCTGGTGGATAACCATCATAATAAATATTCAAGTTCAAATAGTCATACCTGCAGTTTGAACTGCTCTGCTCAGATGTGCAATTTGTGCCACGAACCTCCTGCTCCACTCCTGCTTTGGACATCACCATTCCTAAAATATCCATCGCCTGTCCCAGCTTGGAGACCCTGAACCCGCTATCGATCCCATCCTGTCAGTTCTTCTCTCCCCCTCTAGCCCTCCTGTTTAAGAGGGACTTTCTCCTAAAAATAATCATCCTTTTCTTTTGAAAAACAAAATCTCTGGTTCCAACAGACACCCAAACCCATGGGGCTCCACCTTCTATCCAGAGCTCTGTCCAAACAAAGACATAAATCCAAAGCCTGTTGATAATGAAAGACTTTCCACCTCAATAGAGAGGCAGGTCCTGATTTGTCATGTCTTAGTTTGAGGTCCAGGCAGCACCGAGGGCAAGTGGGGTCCTGGGGGCCTGCTGGATTGAGCATCTCACCCTGGGTTCTCCATCTCCACCACTGGGAAGGCACCGAATGAACTCTGGCTGCTTGGGACTGAGTAGCTGCTCTCCCACTCAGACCATTTTCAAACAGTTGACTCAATAGGGCCCAGAAAAATCTAATTGGCATGCTTTCTTTATTATTGGTTCTCTGGGGAATCTGGGCTTGTTTTGAGGATGGTTGCTCAGAGCCCCGGATTAAGCTCAGTTGATTAAAAGGGAAGCCTTACTTATTTTTCCTCTGCCTTTTCCTGCTCCTGTTTGCTCAAGGGACTGGCTCGTACATGTCTGCAGAGAAAGCACACTTCATACTTCCCAGGCCCAGCTCATTCTTTTTGCTCCCTTTCTGGGAAACTGAATGAACAGGCCTGCGATCTGAAAGTGGGGACTCATTCCCCTTGGCCTACACGCATGGTTTGACGCCACCAGTTCTCTGGATTACTTTCTGAAGCCCATAATCCCATCTTTGGATGGGAAGATTTGTCTTCAGTGAATCCCTTTCTTGCGATTCATCTCCCCTAAACACTATAACAGGGAGATGAGGTGCCTTCAAGGAGGCAACTCAATGCCAATGACTAGCTTCTGAATCATTTTGGTTTTTAAACATGCTGAACTAGAAGACAAAATAATTCCAGGAAACATTGTCTTTAAACCAGGTGCAATATAAATTCAAATGCCTTGAGCCAAGTTCATCGTGCTGTATGGGGCTTGAGTCCTGGGGAAATTTTCAGAAATTGGAATAATGCAGTCCAGAAGGAAAAGAAATATATAGAAGCCAGAGAAGGTCTGAGTACCTTCAAATAAAAAAAGAGTTATGTAATGTGTCTCACCATTCGTTATTATATATGTCTAATAAATTAGCTTACCCTGCAATTATGGGGTGTTCAATTAGAGAAAGATTTTAAATGTGGGGATGAATAAATTTTGAAACTGGCTATCAAGGAAGGCCCTCCTCACTCATGTTGAGAGCTTTTTGCTTTGTTGTGAGCCTACTCGAGACAGGGGGATGAAGAGATGGCCTCCCAAGTCTCCCTGGAGCCATAGGATTCTATACTTCCCTCTCAACAAGCACTGATTCAGCTTCCCTATTTGCCAGATACCCAGTGTGATGGTTGGGTTCATGTGTCAACTTGGCCAGGTGATGGTGCCCAGGTGTCTGGTCAAGCAAGCACTGGCCTAACCATTACTGCAAGGACATTTGTGGCTGGTTAATAAACCAGAAGGCTGGTTTATTCAATCATCAGTCAGTTGATTGTATCTGGCTGATTACATCCACAAGGGCATGTCTTCTGCAATAAGATAATTCAATCAGCTGGATTTAATCCAATCAGTTGAAGACTTTTAAGGGAGAAGAGAGAACTTTCACTCCTTCTGCCAGCCAGCCTCTCCTGGGGAATTCATTGAAGACCCTCATTGGAGTTGCCAGCTTGCTGCCTGCCCTATGGACTTTGGACTCACGCATCCCCACAGGTACATGAGACACTTTTATAAAATCTCATATTTACAAATATGTCCTGTTGATTCTGTTTCCCTAGAAAACCCTAACACACCTAGTGAGATATTAGGAATACAGGAGGAATCAATTAAATTCCTTGCCCTTAGGTAATTCATGATCTGACAATGGAAACTGATCTCTACACTTCTCTGATAGCTCAGTTTCCCAATCAGTAGGGAGAAGCCACTTCCTTAGCTCAATTCCTGCTGATCTAAGCTTGTGTCATTTGCCTGCCAGTCAAGAGTAAATTTAATTTAGGCCAACTTAGGGACATCAGGAATCTGTGTCACTCCCTGAGAAGGCGCCTTGGCTCTCCTTGGCCAGGACATCTTTGGGAATATTGCCACAAACCTGGCCACACCTCCAGCAAGGACCTCCAAGATCCCTTTCGGGAATGCAATTTGAAACTATACATTACTGTGTATTGTTAATGACTAAAAGAAGATTGGCTGCTATGGTTCTGTTCCTTATTTCACAGAATTGAGTGTCTCTTAGCAACCATAGGTACTGTAGGGGAAATTGTGAAAGACTTTGAAATTAACAGAGAGCTAGGCGTTGTCCAGCACACCCTTCCAGATTATTTGATTCTATGAGGTCTCCTGGCCTTTCACTATCTTGGAGCCATTTAACAATTCCGTTGTTGCAGATAACCAATAGCAATGCAATCAATTCTTGTACATAGACAAGTAACTGAATTTTATCTGTTGGAGATGCAATTGATTTCTGTCCCCACTCCATTCCCTCCCCAGGGAAGATGCCAATTTTTTACATCTATTACACATTCATTTCAGCATTCCTGATTGCCTACATATGTGTCTACTCTTTGGCTTCTCCTTTGAATTGGCTGGAACATCTAACTGCTTCCCCCACTAATTAAAGAGTAATGAAATCTTTGACAAGTATTCATTTTATGTTTGCATTATAGATCTTCTTATGTCTTTTAAGAAGTATCCTTTAACAGTATGAATAAACCATTTACATTCAAAGATGTTAAGAAGATTACACTGATTATATTACAAACTTCTTGCAGATCTAAACCATATCTTATTCTTCTTAATTCCAGAGCCTAGCACAGTGTCTTATACAAAATAGGAACCATCACACTTGTGATGATGAGTAAGTTGATGATATCTAGACTCATTTCCCCTGAACCTCTGCCTTGTTCCCCAGAGTCAGACTGAGGAGGCACCAGTCTTGGAGAAGGATGCCCGGGGTGCTTACCTGTAAGGATTATTAAATCATCCCCAGAAATGTAGCACAATGATGAAGAATGTATCTGTCCTAACTTCTCAGAAAGAATAAAGCACATGATTAGAAGGAGGAGTAGGGTAAGCCACTGGGGTGAGAGTAAGACCCCATGAGCATGCTCAAGAAATGGAAAGGGAGGGAAGAGGGATTTTTTAAGTCTCCTGCAAGTACCTTTAATTATACTATACACTGGGGCTCATTTAAGAATCATGTAAGGAAGGAATTGTGACCCCAAATCAAACTGCAATGCTCATTCATCTCTTCAGCAGCTGTAGTTGCTTTGCTTCCCTGTCCTGGATCATAAGGTTTGCAAGAAATCAGAACAAGTGTAAAACCAAGACTTCACACACAGAAATAAGCAAACATGTCATATGGTCTACATTTTCTTACATCCTCTTAGAATGAGAATTATGTTGTTAATATCATGTGTAATTAACGATAGTTTTTCAAAGAACCCATATCAGTCAGGGTTCCAGTGGGAAAGAAATGACACACTCAAATTAGGATAATTCAAGAAATATTAAATAAAAGAACTATTTAAAGCTGCATCGGGAAACCAGGAAGAACAGTGCAGTCCCCTGGGCTAGTGTCATCGGAACTTGACACTTGATACTGAAGGGAGGCTGGGAGGAATGGGTTATGATTCAAAGGAGAGAGTCCTATAGGAAATGACGTCCCTAGAGCCTTCATAGTGCCTGTTAAAGGACATGGCAGTCCAAGGTAAGCCTGGAGGGCGGCATCTGGGAGAATTAATAGCCAACTTCATGCTCCACCCTCTTTTCCCATTGACTGAAGCCAAGTGGAAGCCAGAGGGCCAGGGTGCCCATTGGTTCAGTTCATCTGATCAGTATGGGGAAGAGGGCAAGCTGAAGGGGGAAAGAAGGGACGTGGAAGGGCCAAGAGAGCATCCAGCCCAGGACCCAAAGTCTAGAACACATACAGCTCTCCTAGAATCCCCCCCAAACAACTCTGAAAATTAACTCAGTCAACCCCGGAGCATTTAGAGAACAGAGGTAGCAAATCCTCAGACAAAATTGGACCATCTTCCACCCCACCCTGCTACTGTGCAATTTGTTTCTAGCCCTCTATCTTCAAATGTCAATTAATGCCCTTAATAAATCACCTGAAAATATGTTTAAGGTATTAGGATCAGACACAATGATTAATAAATGGTACATCAGTAAATAGTCAAAACCTCCCACTATTTTTTTCTTTCTTGCCAGGATTCTGACCCAAAGCTATGCTCTTCTCTTCGGGATAGGAAATCCCTCCTTCTCCACTTGGCCCCTTCCCACCAGTGGTTTCACGTATGGTCGTATATGGGGATCTGTTTATCCGTGGTTCTGTGTGCCTATGCTGACAGCTTCTTGGGGCTCTGGTCATTTCCATCACAAGCACTACAAAAAGGAATAGGGATTTTTCCCCCATTTAGGTAGGAAATTTTTGCCCCTGCATCACCCACAGGCCAAGCCCTCTGAACTTCCTTCCACTATTTTTAAAATAAAACTTGCTTTTGTTCCTGTTATGATGATAGAATGAGACTTGCTGTGCTGGTTTGAATATCATATGCCCCCCAAAATGCCATGTTCTTTGATTCAATCTTGTGCGGGCAGATGTATTAGTGTTGATTAGGTTGGAAACTATTGGTTGAGTGTTTCCATGGAGATGCGATTCAGTCAACTGTGGGTGAGACCTTTGATTGGATAATTCCCATGGAAGTGTTACCCCACCCATTCAGGGTGGGTCTGAATTAAATCACTGAGTAGCTATGAATGACATTTTGGAAAGCATATGAAAGAGACATTTTGGAGACAGCCTGTTCCAGTTTGCTAATGCTGCCATTTTACAAAACACCAGAAATGGATTGGCTTTTTTAAAGGGGGTTATTTAGTTACAAAGTTACAGTCTTGAGGCCATAAAGTTTCCAAGGTAAGGCATCAATAGTAGGGTACCTTCACTGGAGAAAGGCCAATTGCATCCAGAAAACCTCTGTTAGCTGGGAAGGCATGTGGCTGGCATCTGTTTCTTCCCAGGTTGTGTTTCAAAATGGCATTCTCCAAAACGTCAGCATCAGCTTTCAATGGCCATCTTCAAAATGTCTTGTAAGCTGCAGCTCTGAGTTCCTTCTGTTTGTCAGCGCTTTTATATGGCTCTGGTGATTTAATTAAGACCCATCCTGAATGCATGGGGTAATATCTCCAAGGAAATTATCCAATTAAAGGTCTTGCCCACAGCTGATTGAGTCACATCTCCATGAAAACATTCAGTCAATAGGTTCCAACCTAATCAACACTAATATGTCTGCCCCTACAAGATTGCATCAAAGAACATGGGGTTTGGAGGGACATAATACATCCAAACTAGCACATTCCATCCCCTGGACTCCAAAATGACATGATCTTTCCATATACAAAATACATTCATTCCATCACAATATCACAGAGACTTAAATCATTTCAGTAATGACAGTTAAGTACAAGATCCCATCAAAATCAGTTACAGGTGTGGTCTGTCCTAAGGCAAAATTCCCCTCTGTCTGTGGACCTATGAAACTTAGAACAAGTTATGCACTGCCAATATTCAAAGGAGGGACAGTCATAGGATAAACATTCCCATTGCCATAGGGAGAAACTGAAAGGAAAACGGGGTTTAAGGGACCAAAGCAATTTCTGAAACCCACAGGGCAAACTCCATTAGATTTCAAAGTCTGAGAGTCATTTATCGAATGACATTGTATCCTTGGGACTTGAAAGAACAGGAGTTCAACCCTTTCTAAAGGCTTACATGGCAGCCCTTTTCTCTCTAAACACTGGGGTGAGTGCTCCAACATATTCACACACTGGGGAGACCACCCTCTCGGCCCCACCCTCCTCAAACATCAGGGTGCCACCCAGACTCTGCCTCTCCCGGGCAAAGGCTCTCCCCTCTCTGAACAATGGGGTGGTGGCCAGGCTCTCCTCCATCCCCAGAGAAGGTGCTCCACCCTCTCTAGGGCCTGGGGTGGCAGCACTCTTCCTGAGCATCGAGGCAGAAGGCCCGCACTCTGCCTCCAGGGCAAACTCACCCTTTCCACATGTGTGGGCTGCTCCGTTCTCCCTGCCCAAGACCTCTTGACTCCAGACCTCAATCATCATGGCTCTGTCTTTGAAGAAATTTTTCCTTCAATTTGTTCCTTCTTCATTTCCTCCAGTCCAGACCAGCAACGGTTCCATTTATACAGAGTTCACAAAAATTCTGTAGGCTTGGCATGCAGTCTACATTCTTACCTAAGATAATAGTCTGAGTAAGGACAAAAACAAAAATTTTCCATAACATAATAACCTCCCTGATGTCAACTCTTATCTCACCCTAATGTCAACTCCTTATCTTACCCTGAACACCCCTGATGTCAACTCCTTATTTTAACCTGATAGCAACTCCTTATCCCACCCTGAGCAAACCAATCCCCTGACTCAACTCCTTACTTCTCTAACTTACCCACCAACAATTATTCCCCCAACCCCTCTCCCAAAAAGCTATAAAACTGTACTCCCACCTTTATTCGGGGTTGTTGCCACTCTTAGGCCTCAGCCCATCTGCACATAGCTACAATAAAACTTTCTCCAGCTGAGCTTTGATCTCTTCTCTTCCTGGTCAAAAAAATAACCTAACACTTTCTGGATAACTCCATCTCCAATCCTGGCTTGTACTGAAATGGTGGTCGAGTTCCTTATTTGGTTGATGCCTCATGTGGGGCTGTAGTTTCTGGGGTTTCACCCCCTGGAAGCTCAGAGTTTTCCAGGCCATCAATTTCTGGTTTCTTTGTACCCGAGAGTTCAGTTCTAAGTTTATCTCTCTCTGCTCACATTTTATTATAAGCTGCAAGGAGAAGCCAGGCCACACTTTTGATATTTAATGTCAAAATCTCCTCAGCTAAGTATCCTAGCTCATTGTTTTCAAATTCTGTCTTCCATCAGATACCAGGACACAATTTTGCCAAATTCTCTGCTGCTTTAAAACAAGGATCATCTTTCTTCCAGTTGGCAATGACACATTCATCATTTCCGCTCAAGTCCTAATTAGAAGTATCCTTAGAGTCCATGTTTCTACCAACAGTCTCTTCAAAGCAGTCTAGGCCTTTTCCATCAAGCTCCTCACAATTCTTCCAGAATCGTCCCCTTATCCATTTAAAAGTTATTCCAGCATGTTCAGTATTTTCAAACTCAGCAGCACCCCACTTCTCTGATACCAAAATCTGTTCTGGTTTGCTAATGCTGCCATTTTGCAAAACACCAGAAATGGATTGGCTTTTGTAAAGGGGATTTATGTGGTTACAAAGGTACAGTCTTAAGGCCATAAAGTGTCCAAGGTAAGGCATCAACAATAGGGTACCTTCACTGAAGGATGGCCAATGGCATCCAGAAAACCTCTGTTAGCTGGGAAAGCATGTGGCTGGCATCTGTATGCTCCAAGGTTGTGTTTCAAAATGGCATTCTCCAAAATGTCAGCATCAGCTTTCAACAGCCATCTTCAAAATCTCTCTAAGCTGCTCTGAGTTCCTTCTGTTTGTCAGTTCTTTTATATGGCTCCAGTGATTTAATTAAGACCCACCCTGAATGGGTAGGGTAATATCTCCATGAAAATTATCCAATCAAAAGTCTTGCCCACAGTTGATTGAGTCACATCTCCATGGAAACACTCAAGCAATAGGTTCCAACCTAATCAACACTAACACATCTGCCCCACAAGGCTGCATCAAAGAACATGACATTTTGGGGGACATAAAACATCCAAACTAGCAGACAGCCATTGAAAGCAGACTGATGCTAGCCCAGAGTTTGCTCTGGAGAAGCTAAGAGAGGACAAAATGCCCCAAGAGCAGCATTTTGAAGAACACACAGGAGCTGAGAGAGGAGATGGAGCACAATCCAGGATCAGTAGACACCAGCCATGTGACTTCCCAGCTAACAGAGGTTTTCTGGATGCCATTGGCCTTCCTTTGGTGAAGTTATACTTGTGTTGATGCCTTAATTTGGACATTTTCATGGCCTTCAGACTGTAGCTTTGTAACCAAATAAACCCCCTTTATAAAGGCCAATCCATTTTCAGTATTTTGCATAATGGCAGCATTAGCAAACTGGAACACTTGCCTTTTGAGATATCCAACAGAATGCAAATATCTCTCTACCAAATTGCACTGAAGTAATAGAAGAAGCACACACATTATTACAATAAATCCATAGCAATTCCCATAAGCCAGAAGACCAGGTAGTGATACGTTTAGAGATAAAGCCAAGAAGAAACAATTGCTGGCATAACTCAGTAGATCTGAGTAACCCCTACACTCAGAGTCAACAGAGGGGAACATCCAAAACTAATGAGCTTTGCCTATTAGAACCTCAGAAGAGTCCAATCAGCAGCAATGAAGGCCTGGAGAAGGGGCCTTCAGGGAGGGAGAAGCTCATAACAGGATCCAGCTTTCTAAACTTGCACTTCTGATATGGCATGACCTGGGGTGGTTGCTGGGGGCCACTGAGGTTGACTTTTATAAGGGATGGGTGGTGTCTACACCAGAAGATAAGGTACCAGCCCATCGACCCTGCCACAACCCTGGCCACAAGAAGGGGCTCACCATGAGGGTGGGAAACACTGGGACCCAAACTGGGGGACATGGGATCCAGATCCACAAACCAACTGTTGCCAGAACTTGTCCCGACACAGGGAGTCTAGCAGCAGCCAAGTGGTGGTGGGTACATAGTTTTCATTATTTATATTTATTATTTATATAATATATTACTATATTTATATATATTATTTATACTTCTTGTTTGTCTGAAATACTCCATAATACTTTTTAAAGAACTGCAATAATCTCTTGCGATGATGAAATATTTATCTGAAGTTTAGCATTTTCTTCCATTTCACTTCAGTTTCCTTTTCTAATGCTTTCATTATTATGTTTAATATCATATTATGCTTAATATGTTTAATCTGTTCACTGCAACTCCTTCTTGCTATTTTTCTCTTTGCCAAACAAAGCCCAGCCAAATCATTAACACTGAGTTTAAAGTAAATCTAAATAGTTAGACTTTTATCTGAATGATAACTGTTAGATTGTGATAAAAGTAGTTGCAATCAATTTGCTTTGTCAAGAGGTGAGTAAATCAATGCCATTTATTTAACAATGCCTGATTATTCACATATCTACCTTAGATTCTTCATAAGAGGGATTCCTGGTAAGTAATGCTTAGCATTAGAAAATGTAAAGATACTCCATGTCAAGAAACAAGTGTTTCTTGAAATCTATAATAGACAAAGCATAGACTGGTATTTTTCTTGGGTTAGAGGTGGAAATGGGGAATGATTGCAAATAGTATTCATTGAGCACCCACAAAAAATAATAATAAATGAATAAATTTTGCTTTTAAAACAACATCTATGGCATAATCTCATACTTCTGAAATTACTTTTGTATGTATGCATACAGAAATATGTCTATTGCATGTCTGTTATAATGTTCAAAAAATAGTAACCATATTTTCTTTATTCTGGATGGTTGGATTTAGCGTGGTGTGTTACCCTCTGTTTTGCACTTTTATTTGTCACTTGAATTTTTTATAAGGAACATGTATCATTTGTAGGAGAGAATAGTCACTAACCCAAAGAGCTGAGTTCTTTGGGATCTGGACCACTTTCCCATGAGCACAACACAGAAGAAAGGAGTGTTCTTCCCTTAATTTTGAGGGATAACCAAGGCTGTTCAGAACATCAAACATCCACAAGTTCACTGACAGAGCCGGGGCTTCAGCCAGCCGAGCAGTGGGCTCCACCTCCCACCCTGCTGACCACAGTCACAGAGAGCAGCAAACCACCACCAAGACTGAGCCTGTCCATGCAGGTCCAGCAATCAGGGATGCCAAGGCCTCCTGTGGGGCCCGTAGCCCAGGTGGTGAGGACACGAGCTAACCCACTGCCTCTCAGCATCATGGGAGCATAGGCGCCCTACCTCGGGGTATGTGCGCACACACACCTGTAAAGATTGAATGGATCACAGAAGGAGCCACATCCTCCTTACCGTGTCAGAGCAAACCTGAGCACAGCCACAATTTTTTAATTGTGCTACCTCTGGGCATGCTGTTGCTTGGATACACCAGCCAAGCATCCTAAACAACCAGCCTCGGGGTCCCAGGCTCCAGAGGGACAGCTGGATGCTGGCTTCACCAGGAAACTGTGAAGTCAGTGCATGTGATTCTTGAAAAATTAGGGGACAGGGGACATGATGGAAGACTCTGAGAAAATCATATGAGAAGCGGCTTCAGGAAAAGACTCAATTTCCTGCCAACCTAATGGGTTGGGACTCAAAGACTTTATAATCCAAATATTAAGGCAAAAGAGATCTAATCTATTCTTCCAGGCTATTTTCATCCATTATCTCTCTCATGTTTTACTTTTTTTTGATTCTGTTCCCCTCATCAGAAGGAAGAAACAAAGGAAGGATTGCTATATATTTATATATCTTTCTGTGTTTGTGTGTCTGATTTGCTGGCTCAGCCTTTATTCAAGTCCTTTATTTCCTATTTGTAATTATTTCATTTATCTGCCAATTGCTTTCTTCACCTCCATCCCACATTGGCATGTAATCTCCAAGAGGGCAGAGAGCATACTTGATTTGTCTATCATGGTATCCCCACTGTCCAGCACAGTCCAATATCCATACAATGAATAAATAAAATTCATGAATTTCCACCAGGTGGCACATACTACCCTGCGTGCTTTAGTGCCATCATCTCATCTTAGGAACCTTTGATTCCAAAAGTAAAGTGGACCAGATATTCCACAACACCCACCCAGTATACAACACCCAAATGTTGGATGAATTGATCAAATATAATTGTAAATATATTTTTGTGCTCACAAGAAAGTAAAGGAGATCCCCACCCCACCCCTTCCACCCCCCAAAAAAGAAAGCTTAAAATAGAGTGGCAAGCAAATTCAGTCTCTAGGGCTATGCTGGACTGGGGCAAATGCCCAGTTCACCCAGAGCTTGGGGGATTAGCAGCCACGTACAAAAGAACAAGAGATTAGGCCTTGAGTCCACCTGAAATGAGGGAGGGGAGCAAGAGACCCTTGCCGACAGCCAGCAGACCCAAAGCAGGTACCCACTCAACAAGAGTGGGCAGGAGAGACATCTGCCTGATGGAAAGGGAACCCACAAGGAAACTCTCCTGTCTCTTCCAGCTTCCTGGAGAAACTAATAATCAAGAAATAAGAGTCTCCTTGAGACTTTATAACCATAGGCCTGTTCACACAAGAAACTGAGAAACAAATTCACGCTAACTGTGGTGGTTTGCACAATGTCTGCTTGGCTAGTCTAAACCCCGTTGACCAGAATTCCCTTCCCTGTGTATTTCCAGTGAGGATGGGCGACAGGAGAGACTCTGTGGGAGGTTGGAAGGCAGAAGTGGGTCCGCAGCGATCTTGTAGCTCACACACACTGCTGTTAACTGCAGCTCACCTCAACAGCAGGGACAGCAACTGCTCCACCTTCCTCTGGCCCCTTCTTCAGTGTTTCCACCTCCTGGGCCAGGTGTGTGTGTTCAGCTTCAAGATGAAGGGCCCACACCACCAAGACCAAAGGCAACAAGAACTGACCCAGCTTTCGGTCTGGCTTTGTGGGCTCTGACTTCTACTTGGAGGTCCCCGCTTGTCCTTGCTGCCCTCCACTAGGTGTACCTCCGTCTTCCCTTCCCAAACACCTGCCCTGGGGACTTGACACTCCAGCATCAGACTCAACAACAATGGCAGCCCAGAGACTGCTTGACCAGCTTGCACAATTGTGTAAGGGCAAATCCTGTAACAAATCATATACATGAAATCTCCTAATGGTTCTGCTTCTCTGATGGAACCCTGAGTGGTACAGAATTTGGCACCAAGGGTGGTTCCAGAGGAGCAGAATCTTAAGGATGAGTTCCCTGAAATGATTCTGGGTCTTCTGGATTTGGTTCTCTGGTCTAATTCTAGCTAAAGGCATTAATGACCCCCCTTCCAGTGGTCAGTGGGGAGCTGATCTCTAGCTAAGCATGAAAACAAAACTAAGCATTGTTTACAACACATTCCCTTTCTCAACCCTGCTCTCTGCCAAGTAAAACTGTTTTGTTTCTTGAAACATTTGCTCCAGATGTGAGATTAAACATTCCATTGTTCTTCCAAGAATTGCTCGTGAAAACAAGCATTAACACTAAAATGTACGATTTTCACGTTTTTATTTGATTCCTTCAACCTTGATTTAGCCTTAATCTTTATAAGTCTATTGTGATGGTTAGGTTCATGTGTCAACTTGGCCAGGTGATGGTGTCCAGGTGTCTGGACAAGCAAGCACTGGCCTAATCTTTACTGCAAGGACATTTGTGGCTGGTTAATAAACCAGAAGGCTGGTTTATTAAATCATCAGTCAATTGGCTGCAGCTGTGGCTGATTACATCAACAAAGGGCATGTCTTCAAGTTCAATCAGCTGGATTTAATCCAATCAGTTGAAGACTTTTAATGGAGAAAGTTAAAAGTCTTTACTTTTCTGGGTCTTCTGGATTTGGTTCTCTGGTCTAATTCTAGCTAAAGGCATTATTGACTCCCCTTTACTTCTTCTTCAGCTAGTCATTGTCTCCTAGAGAATTCATCTAACACCTTCATCGGAGTTGCCAACTCACGGCCTGCCCTACAGAATTTGGACTCATGCACCCCCACAGTTGAATGAGACAATTTTATAAAATCTTATATTTTACAGATACCTCTTGTGGGTTCTGTTTCCCTAGAGAACCCTAAACAATACATCTATTATACATAATTTTCTAAGTTCTTTTTTTTTTCTGCTTTCCTGGTTGATCCATGTTCTACATTAACCCCACCCAGAGGCCTCCCTAAGGAAAATCACTCTACCCACAGCTCCTGCTGCCTGGTTTTAGAGCACTCAGCCGCTTTTGTCCCCAGACTTTGCAGATTGGACTAGGAATATACACCTAACCCGAGGGTGTCCAATCCATAAACTTGCCAGCAATTATGATATGGCCTAGTCTAAGAGGCAGTGGACTGAGCTGATTTTCTCCCTTTAGATTTCAAATTGGGAAATCAGAGATACTGATGGTCATGTGAAAGTTCAAGTAATCGGAGAAGTATAAACTCTCCAGTTGAAATAAATAAAGCAGGACATATTGAAAGCTGCAAAGATCTGTGAGAGGAGGGACCTATGGCTCAGGAGAAAGAGAGTGCAGCTGATTCTTAGGGCCTTTCAGTTCCTGACAATTTCCCAGTTCCAAACTCCAGACCAATCCATGTATGTCATTTTCCTGAATCATTTTTGTAAAAGAATAAATTTATTTTATTTTAAGCTACTAAGTTTGTGGTAATTTGTTACAGCAGCAAGACGAAACTAATACAGGTTGGGAAGGGATTCTTTCAGAAGAGCTCAGATTTAGTTTTTGAAAAATAATGTTTCCGAGGCCAACCTAGGGATGATGGGTAGGGGCAGCCCAGGCCAAGGGGACTGTGCCAGTTTGAATATATTGTGTCCCCCAAAATACCATTATCTTTGATGCAGTCTTGTGTGGGCAGATGTATTAGTGTTGATTAGATTATAATTCTTTGAGAGTTTCCATGGAGATGCGACCTGCCCAACTGTAGGTGATAAACTCTGGATGATTTCCATAGAGGTGTGGCCCCACCCATTCAGCATGGGCCTTGATTAGTTTACTAGAGCACTATATAAGCTCAGACAGAAGGAGTAAACTTGCTACAGCCAAGAGGGACACTTTGAAGAATGCACAGGAGCTGAGAGAGGAGCTGCAACTTACAGATACATTTTGGAGATGGCCTTTGAAAGCAGATTCTTGCTCCAGAGAACCTGAGAGGACAAACGCCCCAAGAGCAACTGAGAGTGACATTTTGAAGAGAGGCTGCAGCCTAGAGAGGAACATCCTGGGAGAAAGCCATTTTGAAACCAGAACTCCAGAGCAGACGCCAGCCATGTGGTTTTCCGGACACCATTGGCCATCCTCTAGTGAAGGTACCCGATTGTTGATGTGTTACTGGGACACTTTATGGCCTTAAGACTATAACTGTGTAACCAAATAAACCCCCTTTTATAAAAGTCAATCCATCTCTGGTGTTTTGCAAAAGAGCAGCATTAGCGAACTAGAACAGGGACCATCTAAGCAATGGATGGAGGTATAAAAGCAAACATGCTACAAATGTTTTGCTTTAGTTTTTTATTTCATTCTGATGGTAAAGGGTAGTGGAAAGTAGAGGAGGAGTGAAAAAGTAGTATCAAAGGAGGTGATACTACATAGACTATGGAAGGCCGCTCAAATGGCGAATATCAGTTATCTATTGCCACAATAATGCTACATAACAAACCACTCCAAATTTAGTGACTTCAAACACCAACCCTTTATTATTTCTCACAAATCAGTGCATCAGCAGGGTGACTCTGCTGATCTGAGCCAGACTTGGCTGATTTAGCTGGACTCGCTCATGCACCTGCAGCCAGCCAATAGGTGGGCCGTGGAGTGGTTGGTCTCGGCCTCAGCTGGGAGGTCTTAGCTCTCTTCCATGTTTTTCATATTCTCCAGTGGGCTAGCCTGGGCATGTTCTCTTGGTGGTAGCAGGGGTCAAAAGTAAAGAAGCAGAAATTCATAAGCACTTTTCTCAAGCTTTTGCTTGTATAAACTTTGCTACTGTCCCATTGACAAAAGCAAGTCACAAGGCCAAGTCCAGAGGCAGTGTGGGAGTTGACCATACTGGGAGACATGAAAATTTGAGACCTTTAATGTAATTGATCTACCACATGAGGAATTGAAAATTTTGAGTTAGACATTAAGTGATTGGAAGTCTGTATATTTTTAACTGGAGAATTATGATGATGAAATTTATATTTAAGGAAAATATAGTTCTGAGTATATTTCCAGCTGCAGAGAACATTAATTACAGAATATTAATGAGGGTATATTTTAAATGTTGAGGCTTTTATCTAGCAAACCGATTTCAGTTACCTATTGCAGCATATCAAGTTAGCCCAAAATCTAGTGATGTAAAACAACCACTATGTTATTAGACTTCACAATTTTATAGGCCAGGAATTTGGGCTGGGCTTAGCTAAGTGATTCTTCTGCTCCAGGTGGTTTGGCCTGAGACCACTGGGTGCTATTCAGCTGGTGGATGGGCTGGTCTGGGGGGTCCGAGATGGCTTCACATGTGTTTGCCACTTTGGCAGAGATGGCTGGAAGGCAGGGGTCATCTTGGACTGTTGACCAGAGCACCTATCTGTATCCCTTTCTGACATCTTAGGCTCATGGCTGTTGAACTTCTTACATGGTACCCAGAGAGAGTGTTCCAAGAGAAGCTTGCAGTGTTTGAAGGATTGGACCTGGAAACCGGCATAGGGTTATATCCACTGTCCTCTATTGGTCAAAGCAATCACCAGCAAGTCAGTCTATTCCTGCCTAAAATCCTGTTGCTTCTTCAGGAAAACAGGGCCTGAGCTACCAATATACATGTTGTCCTGGCACCACATGTTTGAGAAGGGTTCTGCAAGAACACGAGCAGCCTTTCAAACCCATGTAATACTTTCCCACCAAGAACAGAACCTGGTCTGGGAGGCCGGGTTTGTAACCTGTTCTCAGTCCTGCTGTCAAGTCACATTCTGGAGAACTAAACCAAAGAGTCTATGCATTGCATCTGGGCCAGGGGCCCTGAGGGGGCCCCTTGAAACATAGACTTAGGTGCTTTGGATCACTCTAGCAGCAGTGGGCTCCAGACCCTCTCAGGGTGGAAAAAATGAAAGGGAACCAACTTTCTGTTACCTCCTTCTGAAGCTGTCATTCTTCTAGTCCCCTCTAACAAAGGAGCAAGAGACATGGAAGGCCACTGTGCTAGCCCCTCTAGAAAAGTGTATGGGAAAGAATAATCCCTACCTGTTCCATGTGAGCCTGGGTATGTGGGGGCCTGGCACCTGGAAAGGCTTCCTCTCTCCACTGTCCATCCCCCATCCCATAACCCTTGACCCTTAAAAGCGCACACTTCCTAAGATCTTCCTCAAACCACTTCCCCTGCTCAAAGGAGAAAGGCAGTTATTTTCTGATATACACACTAGAACTTACTTCATGGGCTGGCTTCTCCCAGAAGCAGGCTCTTGAGACTAGGGTTCAGGTACAAGATGGTTATTTGGAAGGTGATCCCAAGGAATAGTGGAGTGAAGAAGTGAGGTAGGGAAGGCAAGGAAGCCAAGAGAGAATGTGCTGTGAGCAAACTGCCATTGTGGGCCAGCAGGGTTCAGTCTTACTGGAGACCTTGAGGGGGAAGCTGTAGAACATACGAGATGTCCCATCCAAGGGGTGGAAGCTGGGATATTAACCTTGCATCCCCGATCCATCATGATGGAGGGCTGCTTCTGGAACACCAACTCCCCTGCACAGGGTCCTGCCCCATTCATGGGCCTAGAAGCCAGAGAAGATCTCAGGCAGAGAGAGTCACAGACGTGCTCAGCAGGAAGCTGCCAGCACGTGCCGCGCAGGAACAAGTCATGTTGAGGAGAGGTAGATGGGGCACCAATGGCACCTGTCAGAAACTCCTCTCAGAGACCTCCCCATTAGACCTTACATCAGGAACTCCCCCCCCTTTTTTTTTTTACCAATTATATGCCACCAATTATTTTTTCAAATAAGAAAAACATCAAATCTTAAGCATAATGCATGTCCTCTGCAAAACACAACACAGTGAAATAAAACAAGTTTAAACAGTACAGAAATGTAAGCAACCAAAAATAAAAGTTACCCTCTATCACTTTGTTGCTTTATCACATTCTACTTTCTCAACGGCTTTTGTTTTAAACTGTTGGCTACAATCATCTGTCTAAATAATATACTGAGACAGGAGGTCCTCATTATCCAAGGATAATTGGCACTGGGAAAAAGCCACTTACCATGAATCCATTTAAAACAGAGATCAGAATTTCATAGTAAATGTCGACTAGGAGATTATCTTGAAAACTGAGACTAAAAATTATAAAAATAAATGTATTTTTATTTAATAAAGCTTAGATTATCATGGCAACTGCACACTAATTCTTGGAGAGAGTAAAAAGCAAATCAAGCATTTGAAGGGGTTGGGGAGTCATTTTTCAGACAACATTATACAGTAGCAAGATATGACATCTTTTATTTCATATTTGACTTTCATGGCTTAGTCGTAGAATGGTCATTTATGCAAGAGAATTTGAAGACCTCATAAACTCTCCCAAGGGCTTCTGTTTATTTTTTGATATTCAAATTCATGCCCTCTGAAGTGACTATACTGTCCCTATCCTTGTCAGATTTACCCTTCCTGATGGTTAACCAGCTTCACTCCACCACGTCCTCATGGCTCCCTGGCTTTGAGTGTGATCCACATAGCTCTTTTGCATCACTTTAGAGTTTAAATAAAACCCACCTCATTTAAGATTTCCAATCTAATGAATTAACATGACAGGTAGAGATAACTGCAAACATCAAGAAGGAAGGGAAGTCTTAGTGGGAACTAATTTTATCAATGTTCATGTAATTAGGGAATATATGCACATTTTGACAACTTCTGAGTCTCTATACAACTTCATAACTACAGGGACCTATATATTTTAGAAAACATTCAGATAATATTCAGGGATCAATTTACCTCCATTTCTTAATTTATCAACTTTAGTTAATATCTATTGACATTTCCACCATGAAAGATGAGAAGATACCTTCTGCCCTTAAATGAGCTGCCATACCTTCTCTATATATACCTCCTGATTTTTGTTATATAATTTTTTAGTTCTTCTAGGTTTGCCTTTATATTTTTAAATATGCCCAAACTTCTATTTCTTGATCCAGAAATATTAAACAATATCTGTTGACTCTGCCACTGAGAACCACCAGCTTGGACCATCGACAGAGCTTGTGCAGTAGACAAAAGAGCAAGGAGACGAGTGTAAGAAGCCAAGGCTACCTGCTGACCAAAGAAAGGCCACGCACTCTGCAGGGAAGGTACCACTGCATCTTAGGAACGCCAGTCCTGAGCTCCAAGTCCACTGAAATTGAATTTGATTCAACCTGGGGTCTCTAGACCTCATCTGCTTTCAGTTCCCTGGGAAACTGACACAACTCACTCTACCAAAAACATGCAGCACGTGTGGCAGAGAAAAACATCTTTGATTTAACAGCTAGTCTATTAAAAATAGAAGCTAATCTTGATGAAAATTTTTAAACCAGTGTAGCTATCCTGTAAAGCCAATTGAACCTGAAATCTAAAAGACCAGTAGCCTCTAGAGAAGTGGTTCTCACATCTGCAAGTGAATCCAAATCACCTGGAAGCTTAATTCCCAGGCCCTGCTTCTGCCTTCTAGGAGCGGGGCTGGGGACCTGTCTTGTTATAGGAGCCCCAGGTTTCTGATTCTTCTTTAGCCACTGCAGCCCAAGACCTCAGAAAAGCATTTAGGGATAAGTTCTCTAGAGGTGGTTTGTTATTCCAGCTAATTTACAAGCTCAGGGAAGAGGGAGAAGGAAGGAGGAAAAAGAAGGGAACTGATATTTAGTGTGGTCCAGGCCAAGTATCCCACACATATCATCCCCTTCAGTCCTCACAGCCAACCACGAAGAGTCTTCTTCTCATTTTACAATTAAACCAACACTTAGAGAAGTCAGGTGACATATCCAGGTCATTTAAGTTTTAAATGGCAAAACCAAGATTTCAACCCATGTGACTTGATTAAGCAAGACCTTTTCTTAAGGCAGATGAGAGAAGAGGAAAATTGGAAAGGAAAAGGAGGAAGAAAAGATGGGAAGGGAAAGCAAAAGAAAGGGAGGAAGATTAGAGGAGAAAGGTATTTATTCTTGTCTTAGTTTGCCAGGGCTGCTGTAACAAATACCAGAGATGGGTGGGCTTAAACAACAGGAATTCATTGCTTCACAGTTTTAGAGGCTAGAAGTCCAACCTCAAGGTATCGGCAGGCCATGCTTTCTCCAAGGTCCATAGCATTTGGACTCTCGCTGCCTATGACACATGGTGATCTGTCTCCTGCTGTCTCCTTGGTCCTCCCCTGGCTTCTACTCTGTCATCTCTCTCTGTCTGGTCACCTCTGCTTCTAATGTCTCCAGTCATATTGGAGGCCCACACTGACTCTATTTGGCCTCCTCTTTTGTTGTTTGTTTGCATTTTTTATTGTGAAATATAACATATATAAAGAAAGGTAATAACTTTCAAAGTACAATTAACAAGTAGCTATAGAGCAAACTTCAAAGAATGTTATGGGTTACAGTTCTACCATGTCAGTTATTTCCTTCTAGTTATCCTAGTACCCCAGAAAAAAAAATTATATAAAGATTCAGAGTTAGTAATCCTTTGTTAAATCTTTTCTTGTCTGTTTTTACCCCTTTCTCTTGTTTGATCACTTTCTCAGTCTTCAGTGATATCTAGGCAGTGACCACCCTAACTTGTTCATATTGAAAAGGGGTGTTGACATTATGGGGAAGGGGGATGCATCTGGTTGATGTTCTTGAAGAGGCTATTGTCTCTGGCATAGGAACCTCTGGAGAATTTAAGTTTCTGAAAAATTTAAGAATTTAAGTTTCTGAAAAATAAACTTAGTGAGTGAAACTTTTATAGTCTCAGATAGGGACCAGGGTATTATTCAGGGTTTTCAGAACCACTGTTGATTAGAGCTTGTCCTACTGTGGCCATTTGGCATATCTAGCTGATGCTTGCATAGGAGTAACTTCCAGGACAGCCTCTCAACTCTATTTGAAACCTCTTAGCCATTGAAACCTTATTTTGATACCTTTCTTTTCCCCCCTTTTGGTCAATAAGGCATTTCCAATCCCTCCATGTATTTGGCCTCATCTTAACAAGATCTTCGAAGATCCCATTTACAAAGTTCAAACTCACAGGACCAAATGTTAGGACTTGAACGTGTCTTGTGGGGGGCATGATTCAATCGCCAACTATTCTCACTTTCACTTGGGATTTGGTGGAGGAGTTTGCTTATGAAAGATCAGTGGAAGAAGTAGATAAATGAACAAAATTTTGAGGAAGCCTCTTTTATTCATTGACAGGGATGCATCTAGAATGATCTCTGCATAGACACTAGTTCTACACGACTATTATTGTCCCACTGGAGCATCTGCTGGCCCCCAAAAAGGAATGGCCTTTGCTCCACAGGCTCCTGCACTCTTGACATGACATGATGCCCCAAAAGAGAGGCACCAAAAGGAAATCATAATGAATTCCTACTAAATAGCTGGAATCCATTTTTCAAATGGGCCTCCAAATTAGCCACAGAACAGTTTAGATCTGCACATTTTCTTTAACCTTGGGGCCCTATTTTTACTGTCCTTGCTGCCTCTGGCTCTGACTTCAAAGTGCCAGGGAGGTATAAAGAAGTGCACCAAAGATGAACGCCTTTGTCTCCATCAAAAGCTGATTCTACAAAGCAGGGAGCAGCACTCCCCAGAGAGCCTGTGGATTGCTCTGTGTTCTACGTGGTTGATGGCATGTTAATTGGGAAGGGGGTCCAGGCCGGGGGGCAGAGGCACCAACCAAGGTGTGTTCACAGCAGATGCTTAGATCTTGTCTTAATGTCATCTGGTCATTAGAGGGAGCAGAACTTGAAAGCATTTTTGTCAGAGGATGCAAAGGACTGAGCAGTTTCTACTACTAGCTGAGAGAGCAATGTTTTTAAAGGTGGGGTACATTTGTGATGCAGAGGAGTAAGAGTGCTGGAGAAGAATTGTCATTTTGGGTTTTGTTTTGTTTTGTTTTTGTTTGTTTGTTTGTTACCTTGCACTAGACATTCTGAGATAACAGATGGGACAAGATCATTTATTGTGTTATTAGTCGGTGTTTTGCTTTCGCTGTATTTTTCTGCCTGCGGTGGCTTGGAGTTATGTACACCAGAAAAACACGTTCTAAATCTTAATCCTAATTAACCTTAATTCTTGTGGGTGTGAATCCATTGTAAATAGGACCTTTTGATAGAGTTACTTCAGTGAAGGTGTGGCCCAACTGATTCAAAACGGGTCTTAATCTTATTACTAGAGGTCTTATAGAGAAGGCCTCGGAGGAGAAAGCCGCAGGGGGCAGCCAGAAACTGAAGTCAACAGAACCCGGAAGAGAAAGGAGAAGACATCGCCATGTGCCTCACCAAGGAACCCCAGAGATTGCAAGGCAGACAGAAGACACTGACCCTGGGTGGAGCAAGCCTTCTAACCTCTGAAACCATCAGCCAATAAATTCTTATTGTTAAGCCAACCCATTATATACAATTTGTTTTACAGCCAGGACACTAAAGCACTTCCTGAGAAACAAGAAGGTGGTCAAGCCTATGTGCTCCCTTATTGCAGAGAAAGTCTGTGGTATGGGCAAGGAGCAGGAGTGAACTGTACATAATTTGCCTTTTTTTTTTTTGACCAGAGATACAGCATCCTCAAGAGGGTTTCCTAATTTGGACTCAGCCACAAATAGATCCTGGAGACAAGGATGTGAGTGCACATGGTTTACTCAGGAGGTGATCTCAGGAGGTGCTGTAGGGGGTAAGGAAGTGATAGAGGGATGGGAAAGAAGCCAAAAGCAGGTCGGCCAAGGTAGGGTATAAAGCAGGCCAATCCTACTCTAGTTAGTTCTTGGGGAGATTGTTGCTGCCCGTCCTCCAAGATCTGTTCTAGCTGTTGGTTATTTTGTCCCCCACTGTCTCAGCTCTTTCTTGAAGGCTCCCACACATCCACCCACAGATAACACAGTCTCACCCCAAACTGGCTCTGTTTTATTATCCCACTGGTCAGTGAGGAACTTCAGGCTTAATCAAAGCAGAAAGTCCTGCTTTTACAAGACTGGTATGCAGCCAGGTTCCAAACACACGATGCATTTGCTCTCAGTCATCCCAGATTTGGGCTGGAAGTGGTGGAGGGATGAGGAAGAAATCCTGTCCAGTCTTCCCCACAGCCATTGACCCTTCCTTCCACTGCCTGTAGCCACAGCCAAAAGGCCCATAAGGAGTTTCCCCACCCCTAACCTCTAGCCACCACCCACCAAGTGTCCTGGACTGTGTGGCAGATTTTTCTTCCTAAAGCTCTGCTTGAGTAAGCCGTCCCCTTCCGCAAAACCCTCCAGTGGGTTTCTGTGGCCTGTTCATTTTTTTAAACTGGCTTCAAGATCAGCAAGGATCTGAGCCAAGTAGTCTTTCTACACTCTTCTCCCAGTTTTCCGGAGTCCACGTAACAAACCACCCCACCCTTAGCAGTATAAGACAACAATCCTCTTACGATGCCCATGGTTCCTGAGAGCCAGGAATTAGGAAAAGACATGGCAGGGATGGCTCATCTCTGCTCCACCATGTCTGGGGCCTCAGCTGGAAAGACTTGGAGGCTGGGGGTGACTTAGTAGCTGGGGGCTGGCATCATCCAAATGCCTGGTGCTGGGCTGGAAGGGGAACCAGGGCAGCCCACCAGAGGGCCTGCATGTGGCTGCTCCATGGGCCTGGCTTCCTTGCAGCATGGCAGGCCCAGGGGAGTTGGACTTCCTCCAAGGTGGCTCAGGCCACTCCTAAGGTGGAAATTGCAACTCCTTTGGAAGTCATGCAGCCTCACTTTGTTGCATTCCCATGTTTGCATTATAGGTCAAAAGCCATAAGATTCAAAAGGAGGGGGATTCAACTCTACCCTCTGATGGGGGAGAAGAGCTCGTGGCATGGGGGATATTGCTGTGATCATCTTTGGAAAGCACAATTTGAAACCAGACATGAAGGCCAAACTAAGCCACTGGCTGCCAGCCCAGCATTCCCCATTCTCCCATACTCAAGTCCATTATTTCACCCAGTTAATCGATCCATCCATCAAGGCCCAACATAAATGCTGCCACCTCTGTGAAGCCAGTGCCCTAAGCTCCTCTGGCCGTTGCTGCTCTGTAGCTGCCCTTCTTGGACATGTCCTCTTCTGGTTTATGTCCTAGGTGTCTGGGCCTGCCCTGGCTTCTCCTCAGCTTTAGAGTTTGTGTCCCACACCTCCCTGTGCCCCCCTGTGCCTGGGAAATGGCCTGACCCACAATCAATTCAAATCCCATAAGTTTTCAAAGAGAACACCATAAGGGGCTAGCCTACTGGGAACGACACATGCTGGGGACGAGTTCTGTCCATGAAATGCATCTCTGGAAAGTTTATTGGCCTTTGAACACAGCCCTGGCCCAACCCCAGCTGGCAAGTTCCAGGGAATGGGCTAGACCAGCTGGACATTGCCACTTATGCTGTCCAGATCCATATTTCCATCCATGGATCTTTAAATATGAAGCTTGCCTTCCAGGCAAGATAGACATTGCCTCTAGCTGCACAGGGCAGCTGGTGCACAAAGCTCTTGGCTGTACAAATTCTGCATTGAGGTCACGTGGAGTCTTGAATCAGTCTGACACATCTTTTCCATCTGGGTAATGGTGTTTGTGTGGCTACTCCACCTTCTTGGCCAGGATTGGCAAACTATGGCCTGAGGGCCGAATCCAGCCCATCGCCTGTTTGGGTGAATACAGTTGTACTGGAACACAGCCATGTCCATTTGTTATATGTTGCCTGTGCCTGGTTTCAAGCTACAGCAGCAGAGTTGAATAGTTGAGAGAGAGACAGTATGGCCTGAAATGTCTAAAATAGCTCTTACCTGGACCTTTAAAAAAAAGGTGGCCAACTCGTCTGTACCAGTTTGAATGTATTATGTCCCCCAAAACTCCATTATCTTTGATGTAATCTTGTGTGGGCAGATTGTAATTCTCTGAGTGTTTCCATGGAGATGCACCCCACCCAACTGTGGGTGATAACTCTTGATGACTCTGATTGGATAATTTCCATGGAGGTGTTACCCCACCCATTCAGGGTGGGTCTAAATTAAATCACTGGAGCCACATAAATAAGCTGACAAACAGAAGGAACTCAGTGCAGCTGTGAGTGACATTTTGAACAAGAGCTACAGCCAAGAGGGACACTTTAGAGAACACACAGAAGCTGAGAGAGTAGCTGCAGATGAGAGACAGTTTGAAGACGGCTGTCAAAAGCAGACTTTTGCTCCGGAGAAGCTAAGAGAGAACAAACGCCCCAAGAGCAACTGAGAGTGACATTTTGGAGAGAAGCTGCAGCCTAGAGAGGAACATCCTGGGAGAAAGCCATTCTGAAACCAGAACTCTGGAGCAGACACCAGCCATGTGCCTTCCCAGCTAACAGAGGTTTTCCGGACACCATTGGCCATCCTCCAGTGAAGGTACCCTATTTTTGATGCATTACCTTGGACACTTTATGGCCTTAAGACTGTAACTGTGTAACCAAATAAACCCCCTTTTATAAAAGCCAATCCATTTCTGGTGTTTTGCATTCCGGCAGCATTAGCAAACTAGAACACCATCCTCTAGATGTTTGTAGGTGACCTCACCTTTCACCAGTCTAAGGATGGGCAGCAAGGAGGGAAACGTCACCCTTGGCAAGTGACACCTCCCACTCCAGTCACTCTGAGACACAGCCCAGGAGTTCTAATGGAAAAGGAAAAGGCTCCAGGAAGACTACGTCAGAGAATCTAAAGATTATAGACCGATCAAAAGTAAATCAAGGAGGAGACTCCTGGTACTATCCAGGACCCCACCCCAACCCTTTGTGGCAAAGGGTTCGATCTTTGCCACAAACACTTTATGTAACCTTCAGAGAGTCATTTAACCTTTTTCAGTCTCAGTTTCCCCATCTGCAACAATAAGCGGTTTTGACAAGGTTCTATTATGTCTGGCCATATTATGAGATACATAGCTTGAGCAAAGGGTGGGAACAGAAGGTTCTAAAAGGGTCTTCTGATTTGGAGCCCATTAGCCACTGAGGAGTCAAAGCTGGCAGGCCCTCAGAAATCAAAAACCAATTTCTAATTTGATTTCTTTCTATGTCCATCTTTCTCATTGCTGTTCTATCCCCCAGCCAGGTACATTTCAGCTACTAGTTCACCCTCTATCATCCTGTCAAAGTAAAGAAAGTTTTTTAAAATTTTGAGAAATGCTTTATTATTTAAACTCTTTATTCTTGGGTATTGGTTATGTGAAAACATATTATCTTTAGAACATATTCCAAGAATTGGGACTCTCAGAGGTAATCAACTGTTCACCATGCAACCAAATTTATATACATCTAATAGACATACATGTATGCATTTGGTATGCACAAGGAAGTAGCAAAATGAAAAAGGAATTATTCTAAAGGCATTCTAGAAGTCATTTACAGCAACTTCCAGAACTGCTGAATTAGCCAGGTGTGATGGTTAGGTTCATGAGTCAACTTGGCCAGGTGATAGCATCCAGGTGTCTGGTCAAGCAAGCACTGGCCCAACCATTACTGCAAGGACATTTGTGGCTGGTTAATAAACCAGAAGGCTGGTTGGTTGAATCATCAGTCAACTGGCTGCAGCTGTGACTGATGACGTCAATGAAGGGCATGTCTTCACACAATGAGAGAATGCAATCAGCTGGATTTAATCCAATCAGTTGAAGACTTTTAAGCAAGACAGTCAGAGGACTGTCACTTCTTCAGCTGACCAGCGAAGCGTTTCCTGAGTTTGCCGCAGTTGCCAGTTTGTTTCCTGAGGAATTCATTGAACACATTCATCAAAATTGCCAGTTCACTGCCTGAGGAGTTCATCGAACATCTTCATTGGAGTTGCCAGTTTGCTGCCTGCCCTACAGAATTTGCACTCATGCATACCCACGGTTGCGTGAGACACTTCTATAAATCTTACATTTATAGATATATTTATAGATATCTCTTGTTGATTCTGTTTCCCTAGAGAACCCTAACTAATACATCAGGTTAGTCACCTGTCACCAGTTAGAATGTCCAGGCCTAGAGGCTTAAGTCCTTGGTCTGAGGGTCCAAGATCACTGTTGACTCTTCATCTCAGTGTCAGACCAGACACTACAGCCCCCACCCAGCTGTCTCTGTAACCAGGATCAGGGTGGTACAAGAGAAATCAGCTGCAGCATTGCACTATCCCAGCAGCTGTCCCAGGGACTCGTTGCTTTTCCAGCTGCAGTGGCTCATCCCTCTGCTTGTGTGCGGCAGCCCAGAGAGGAATCTAAATAGGAGGCTCAGGACCCAAGGTCCCCACCCCCCAACCACTGTCCCCAAGACCTTTACACTCGGCTCTCTGCTGGGGAGGCCAAGCCTAAACCACAGCAAACCCGCTCCACCAGGCCTCTCCGTAGCCCGTCTCCCCTTCTGATCCATCTCCCACAATGCTCAACAATGACCTCTGAATTTCATAAATGATCTTGTCATCCACTGCTTAAAAATCCCTGCTGGTAGTTTGAGATTCAGTCTACAGCACTGCGGCATTCAAAGATTCAGCCCAACCTTCACAGAATCATTTTCATGCCACAGCTTCCTTCCCCAACACACACACACACAAACTCACAAACATACACTCACACACTCTAGCCTCATTTGCTCATTTGCTGAATACACCCACCATGCTCATTTGCTCATTTGCTGAATACACCCACCATGTATTTGCACTATGGTATTCTGTGATTCTGGATTTCCTGACAATGCCAGGTGATGTCAACTCCCTCTTCTCTGTTCCATCCCCTTTGTGATCTGCTTGTCACTGTGTTGTAAGTTACCAATTTTTTTGTCTTTCTTTCCATCTAGACAGAAAGCTCCTAAAGGGTAAGGACTGAGTCTTTGTCTTCTTTGTCTCCTCACAGCTTAGGGTGGCAGCTGGAGCACCACAGGCATTCCATTGTTCCTTGGCACTTACCCATCTGCAGCACAGAAACCTGCTCAAGTGCTGTGATCACTGTTGACAAAACTCATCCTGATCTTCTTTCATTAGCATCCCACCATGACATCCTCCCTGTTCAGGGCAGATCTAACTCTTGGCATTTTCTGGAACTCCTCCTGTCCTTACTTTGTACAGCTTTGTTAATGAGCAGCTTTTTTCCTTCCTTCCCACCCTCTAGTGGTGTGCACAAGAGTCAAGGATCACTCCAGTAACGTATGTCATCCCAGCCCACAAATACCCAGCCCAGCCCCACAAGTCTATCCACTGGATTTTAACTTTTGTCTCCTGACCCCAGAGCTCATTGCCAAACACCCAGAACCTGATTATCAGCCAAATTCTTTCAATGGGATTTTTAAACCTTGAGCTGTGGGGCAGAAGCCATCTCTTTATTAAGAGGCGTGTAAGGAATAGCAGAACCCTGGAGCAGGTAGATTCAGAAGGCTCCACAAATGAGGAGATACTGATTCCCTTAGTTCATAAACAGAAGGTCAAGTTCGAAGGAACAACAAAAAATATGAAATGATGTGGAGAGAGAAATCAGTGAACACGAGAGAGAAAAATCCACTATTATCACGTGGACTAAAAATCTATCGACTTTGTAAATTCCATATAGTTGTAGTTTGGAAATTATAACAAAATTGGGGTCTCCCTGCCTGAACCTTCTATTTTGAGAGCTTAAAATAATTAGCATTTGTCTAGCTCTTTTCCAACTTACAAGTTTCTTGAGCATATATCATCTCAGTGGTTTTCTAACTGCCTGTAGCCTTGGGATCTTACTCAAATGAAACATTATGCCAAAGTCCAAAAGATAAAACAAACACACGATCAAAGGGGAATCCTAGAACCCAGGATTCTTGGCCTCCCCCTCACACCACACAGTCTCCACGGTGGCTCCTCTTTTCCCTTAGAGCTCCTCAAAGTGAATTTTTAAACCATATCTCAAATTATCCTTGTTGAAATCCATACTTTTCTTATGAGCTTTCTGGAGGAGATGCTACACCACATACCTTCCATACTTTCCATTTCTTCCCTTTACATAGGAAGCGACCTTCCCACTCGCACTGACAACTCTCAAAGGAGAGAGCCCACATGACAGCTTAGCAACACTCCTGCCCACCTCCCACGGCTGGTCTGCTCAGAACAAGGCAGAGGCTGTCTTCCTTTCCTAGGGCTACTATACAACAAAACACCACAAACTAAGTTACCTGAAACAACAGAAATTTATTGTCTCACTGTTCTGGAGACTAGAAGCCTGAAATCAAGGTGTCCACAGGGCCATGCTCCTTCCAAAAACTAAGGGAGAATCCTCCTTTGCCTCTTCTAGCTTCTGGTGGTTGTGGCAATCCTTGGCGTTCCTTGGCTTGTAGATGCATCACTCAACTCCAGGACTGCAGCACATTGGCTGGAGAACTGGCCAATCAGAGGATCCTACTCCCCTGGCTACAGTGCTGACTCAGGGGTGGAAAAGAGACCAGTCAGAACCAATGAAATGTAATAAGACTTTCTAATGCTGTTAGAAGAGAAGTAGACACTTGTCATAGGAACTTGAACCTGAACTTGAATGTGAGAAGAGGGGCTGGCAGCCATGTCTCCATCATGAGGAGGCTGTAAATTAACACATGAGTTGGGAAGAAACCAAGAACTGACAATGATTTGAGCCCCTGGATCAAGCTAGACCTAAAACTGGTACTAATCCATGGACATTTCATTACATGAGCCAATAAATTCTGTTCTTTGCTGTTCTTTTCTTTTTTTAATTCAGTTTTATTGAGATATATTCACATACCATACAATCATCCATGGTGTACAATCAACTGTTCAATCTATTTTTGAACATTTTCCTTATACCAGAAAGAATCAGAATAAGAATAAAAAATAAAAATAAAAAAGAACACCTAAATCATTCCCCCCATCCCACCCTATTTTTCATTTAGTTTTTGTCCCCATCTTTCTACTCATCCATCCAGACACTGGATAAAGGGAGTGCGATCCACAAGGTTTTCACAATCACACTGTCACCCCTTGTAAGCTACATTGTTATACAATCATCTTCAAGAATCAAGGCTACTGGGTTGGAGTTTGGTAGTTTCAGGTATTTACTTCTAGCTATTCCAATACAGTAAAACCTAAGAGATGTTATCTATATAGTGCATAAGAATGTCCACCAGAGTGACCTCTTAACTCCATTTGAAATCTCTCAGCCACTGAAGCTTTATTTCGTTTCATTTCGCATCCCCCTTGCTGCTGTTCTTTTGAGAAAGGTGTTCCACTTGAGTTTTCTGTATCTTGCCGACTAAAGGTCCAGACTGATTCAAATACACAGGAATCTAGCATCTGACATTCAGAAGTACCTGCCAACTCAAGCTTGTCTTCACAGCCATGCTGTGTTGTCTCCAGGATTCAGTTGAATCTCTTTAGGGACAGAGGCTCTGTCCTCTTTCTTTTGTCCTCACCCAATGACATCTATTACTGTGCTTTGCACATAAAACCCTCTTCAAATTTTCTTTGAGCTGACATGCCATTTTAGATAACTGAGAATGAGGGCAGACCTTCTTATTCCAAATTCTAAGTCTTTCACCCAAAGACTTGCACATGAATGTTCAGAGCGGCATGAATCACAAAAGCTCAAAATCGGAAAGAACCCTGCTTTGAATTAGTTCAGCTGGATTTTAACTGTGGGTCCAGATGGAGGTCAGGTATGACACCATGGGAGACCGAGGCAATAACACATAAGAAAAGACAGTTTGTTACTCACAGGTCCCAGGGAGATGGGGATGGCACAAGAAGTCAAATGAGAAGCACGGGCGGCTCGGGTGGCTCAACCAGCAGGCAGGGGGCACACAGGGAGGGTGAGAGGAACCCACGGGCTGGTGTCTTTATTGTGTTCGGGGTGGAGGCTAGCAGATACCCTTTAGGAGTCAAGGATCGGTTAATTTAAAGCAAACACACACAACAAGGGTAAGGGATTAGGGGTTTGAGGGTGGTGGGGATGGTTAGGAGGCAGTTGTGGGTTTTGGGTGAGGCATGTGGGTGGCGTGGATGACAGCCATGTACACGGGTTTGAGCTCTGGGGAGGTTTGTGTTCCGGGGGTGGAAAGCTGTCTATTAACTAGGCTAAAGGTCAATGTTGAGGCAAGTGGCTTAGCCAAAATAAGATGGATGCCAAGGCAGCTCACAAAATTTTGATACTTAGGACAAACCCAAATGTCTATCCAAAACTTCTGCTAAGTGAAAGGAGTCAGACACAAGAGATCATATATTATGTGAGTCCATTTATTTGAAATGTCCGGAATAGGCAAATGTACAGAAACAGAAAGTCGATTAGTGATTGCCTGGGGTGGGAGGACAGAGGAATAGGGAGCAACAATAAATGTACATAAGAGATCTTACTGGGGTGATGGAAATGTTCTAAAATTGATTTTTGGTGATGGCTGCACAACTTGGTGTAGTCACTTTAAAAATCATTGAACTGTACCCCTGAAATGGGTGAATTATCTCATATGTAAAATATGCCACCAAAAGATTTTTTTTTAATTCCAAAATCCACATCTGTTATTTTAAATCTTTTCAATGACTCTGCTGCCCAGCCTCAGTTAGTCAGTAGGGTGAATGATACTCCGTCTTCATCTGAGTATTGCTGAAGGTTTTACACTATAGATGCAAAGGCTGAAATTCCACAAGACCTAACTGGAAAGCTTCTTTTTCTGATAGCAAATCTCCAGCATTGACCAACCCGCAAGGTGTTCATATTTCTGCATATTGGGTTCTAATTGGTTGGGATTTGGGTCTTGCTCTCTTCTGTCTTCCTCTAGAATCTCTGCAGAGAGAAAGAGAGAGTCAGAAGCATTTGAGGCAACCTTTTTGTTCCTGTACTCTCTATTAACTAGAACATAGGATGGGCACAAGAAATATGTGTGAAGCTGAATAGAAGGTCGAGATATTCATGTTGCACTTGGGAAACATTCGTGGCATACTGCCGAGCACTGCAAAAGGAGCAGCTGGCTAAACACAGCACCAGTGAGTCAAATTTGTGTCTGCAAGGGGAAACAAATAATTAAAACAGATCAAAGACTCGATGTGATAATTAGAAACATGCTCGTTGCTGTTCAGATGCTGCTGAGAGAGGGAGAAAAAGCAGTAGACACTGGTTTAAAACAGTCCTCACCCCCTACCCCGACCCCTTGGATTTGCTTTTATTTTTCTACTAAGGGGGTTTGATGCTTCTGCTTGCCATATTTGTGACTAAAGTATCGGTCCCTTCTTTCTGGGCCCGTTGACATCTTACACCTCCTTTAAGACCAACCTCAAATGCCACATCCTCTGGGAAGTTTTTCCTGATCCCTCAGGGCTCAGCCTCCCACAGTGGTGCTCACAACTGTGGGAGTGTTTTCTAATTCTGCTCTGTTCTTAGGGCCAAGGGCGAACCTTCTTGATTCCATCACAAGACTATAGGCTCCATGAGGGCAAAGTACTGTGTTGCTCATCTCTGTAGCTTTCCACACCACCCAACACAGACCCACAAATGAGTGCTCAACAACAGTTGCTGCAGTGGACACCACTGACTGTATAGTCTTCACTCTTCACAAGGCCCTCAACTCGCCCCAAGCTCCCTTATACTCTCAGCTCCCTTCCTGATTCACAGAGAAAAGAGAAACATTGAGGCATAACATTCCCTGTACCCCTAAACTGCTCTGTCTGCACCAGTTCTCAGTTCTCCTCCTTCCTTCCTGTCTGAGAAGAGGAGACACCCTTTCCACCTCTTCAAAGCTCAGCCCTTGAACCCATCCCCGCCACCTCCTTGTTTGATCAAGTATCCGGCATCTCTCCTGATACTTCAGTCTCTCTCCACTTTATGATTTACATCAGCCTCCATAAGTTAATCCCATCCTCACAAATACTCATATGTGCACACATGCACACACATGCATGCACAACATGCAACGCTCACTGACAGGGAAAAAGGGGCCAGGGAAGGAGGCTGAGAAGAAACAGAGAACTTGGGTGTCTTATTTTGCCAGAGCTGCTATGACAAATACCATACAATGGATTGTCTTAAACAAGAGGAATTTATTGTCTCCCAAATTTGAGGCTAGAAGAAGTCCAAAGTCAAGGCTTCAGGAAGGCAATGCTTTATCCCTAAAGTCTGTAGAATTCTGGTGCTGGCTGCTGGCAGTTCTTGGGGTTCCTTGGTTATCTCTGTCTCCTATTACATGGCAATGTCCTTTCCTTTTTCAATTCTGTGACTTCTGGGTTCTCTTTAAATAATCTGGATTAAGACACTCTCATTCAGTTGGGTCACACCTTAACTAAAAATAACATCTTCAACAGGTCCTATTTACAATAGGTTCACACTCAGTGGAATTATGATTAATGTCTATGTCAGGGTACATAATTCAATCTACCACAGGTTTCTGTCCCCAGCTTTCTCTCCAGGCAATCTTCTTCCCCCTCTAAGGTTCAGTTATGAACTACACTCTACTCACAGGTGACTCTTCTCTTTGTCTTCCCTAAAAGGTTCTACAAGCATATAAAACTGTACCCTTCCCTTCACCCTCTGGATGCCCTATCTCATTTAGCGGCATCATCACCACCTACCTGTGGCCCATACACAGAAACTTGGAGTCCCATATTCAGTCACCAAGGTCTGTCTATTCCATCTCCGAATTGGTCCTTGAATCTTTCTCCACTGACACTACTTTATTCATTCTTCACCATCTCTAATGTATGATGTTAGAGGCAAATTCTGTTCTCACAGCCTCTTGTCTCATCTTCAGGGCTCTACGTGCTACAAGAGTGATCTCTCTAAACTGAAAATTGGGTCATGACACCTGCTTAGGAAGCCTCCATGGCTCCCCATCATGCCGAAATTAATGTCCAAAATCCATGGCATGTCATTCAAGGCCTTCTACAGTCTATCTCCATCTTGAGCCTTCTCAGATTCATCTCTCATTCCAACCACACCTATTTGCCACTTCTGGACCACGCCAAGCCCCTTCCAGCTCTGTGTCTCTGTGTATTCTATTTCTCTTTCTCATCTTTCAAGTTCCAGCTCCAAAACTATCCTCCTCAGCTTCCTCAGACAAAGGTCTCTGATTCCTTCCCTTTGTGCTCACCATACAATCGTGTACCTAGCACTTCCCACCCTACCTGTGTTGTAATGAATTTCTTGTCTGTGCCTCCACCCAAACTGTAAGGGTCCTTTTGTTCTTCTTCACTACTGCAGTGCCTAACACAATGCCTGGCACATAGTAGGAGCTCAAGAGCAGTAGAAAGAATGACCAGATTGGTGGGTGGATGGCTGGATGGATAGATGGATGGATGGATGCATGGATGGATGGATGGATGGATGGATGGATGGATGGATGGATGGATATATGGATGGATGCATGCATGGATGGATGGATGGATGGATGGGTGGATCATATGCTAACAGCTTTAGGTAGGGAGCTTATTGAAGATTTAGATATTCTATCCTGTGGGGGTTTTTTTGTTTGTTTCTGTTATAGTTTTTAGGTTTCTTCACAGACCTTACCTATCTTCTTCTTCTTCTTTTTTATTAATAGATTTTATTTTTAGAGCAAATTTAGGTGTACAGAAAAATTACCTGGAAAATACAGACTTCCCATATATACTACCCCTAACCTCTCCCCCTACCCCAAACACATACTCAGTTTCTCCTAATATTAACATCTTGCATTCATGTGGTACAATTGTTACAACTAATGAACCAATACTGACATATTATTATTAACTAAGTAAATAATTTACATTAGGGTTCACTGCTGGTGTTATATAGTACAATGGGTTTTGACAAATGGATATAGTTGGAATCATAAAGTATGTAGCCTTTTCAGACTGACTTCTTTCACTTAGCAATATGCATCTAAGGTTCTTTCATGTCTTTCCATGGCTTGATAGTTCATATCATTTATTGTTGAATAATATCAATATCCCATTTTATAGCTATACCACAGTTTGTTTACCCACTATTGAAGGACATCTTGGTTGTTCCCAATTTGGGGCAGTTATGAATAAAACTGCAGTAAGCATTTGGGAGCAGGTTTTGGGGTAGGCATAAGTTTTCAACTCATCTGGGTAAATACCTAGGAGTGTGATTGCTGGATAGTATGGCCCATCCTTTATGGGTTCTTTTTTGCATATTTCAAATGTAGTAAAATTTGTCCATAAACAATTCTCAGAAAAACTTGAGAAATAACAACAGTTTTCTCAAATGAGAAATAACATTTTCTGAAATATTTTATAGATATATAGTTATAGATATATTTTGCAGATTCCATTTATTCACAATTTTTTCCTTCTAATTATGGTTAAACATCAAATTCACATACTGGTAATAAGGGAGAGAGGGGACTCCATGTTTGCCATCCTAATAAATAAAATAAAAATTGTAATATTCCAGTTTCAAAGCACTCATGTGTGCTTATAGAGTCTGGGAGCTGGAGTGGGATGTTAGAGGTTAGCTACAACTAATAAAGGATTTGAAGAAACTGAGGCTTCGAGTGGTTCAGAAACGGCCAAACTTAGACTGAAGCCTCTGATGCCGGATGCCCAAGCCACATCTTTCTTCCTCTCTCTCTTCCCCTCTGTTGCAAATACCAAATTTTATCCACCAATGAACAAATCACTGATGATTTCAAACCTAATGCAGAGATGTTTTCAAAGGAAGCCACACTATGAAAACAGAGCAAAAGTCCTATCTCAGATGTATTCCAGAAGTATCCCTGCCACAGATCCCCCACTTTCCCTGAGTCTTACATGATTACAACTCTTGAGGTTAACATCACCTGTCTCATTAAAAAGACCTTGCTAGCTTACACAATCCAAATTAATATAAATCCAAATAAATAGGAAAGGAGAAATGAGCACATTTATAAGATGAAGATGGCAAACCAGTGCCATCACTGTAATTTCATTTTTGATGATTTTGGTCTACCACTGAGCAGTGTCAGGGGACATTTGAAATGCTCAGAATGTGAATGTGAAGCTGAGATCTCCAGTGTTCTTGAAAAGAAGGCCACCAGAGCTCGTGTAGCTTGGCTTTTGGCTGGGAGCTAGAACCTTTTTTATTAAAAAGTGGGGAAATAAAACACATTATTGCTGTCAGTACAAGAGAGGCAATTCACCACTAAGCCGGCCAAAAAGTTTACTGCCTGTTTCACAGGCCCCAGTTCATTTCAAGTCCTGTTGAAAGCTGCAGTGCTTCCAAGTTCTAAATGAAGTGGACTCTCCTGGCTAAGAGAGACTCGGGTGATTTCAGCATAAACTTCCCTTGTCAGCCGCAGGGCACCAGAAATGGGGCCACGGTGCTCCGCTTTGGGACGAGCAGTGGAAACGCTGGCGACAGATGGCAGCGAGCAGAGCCTGGGCCACCAACAGCCACAGCCCCTCGTTGCAGGGCAATGCCCAACAATTCTGTAGGAAGAGAAGGTGTCGGCAGAGCCCAAGGCGGACCAACACGGTCTCCACCTCCTCTCTCCAGCCCCCAACTCCAACTCGCATCTTCCATAACTGTTAGTTCGCGGATGGTTTTCTGTGCACTGAGGTTTCTTCTTTCTGCCCTGCCACTGCCTCTCGTCACTGGATAAATTTGCTACTTGCAAGGAAGCTTCCAATTTAACAGAATCCAACAACCCCCTGCTCTACCTCTCTGCTTTCTCTAGGCACCTGCATGCAAAAAACAAAGGCTTCCTTTTTAATCCTTCAAGAGAGGAAGGAGATTTGGCTAAGCAAGGCTGAGGAGTTTCTGAAACAGCAGGGTGGGGGGAAGGAAGCTCCGGGAGGGTAAACAGACACACACAGACACAGACACACACACACTCTTACACAGACACACATATATATACACATACACATACACACACACACGAATACACAAACACATATACATACACAAACACATACATGTATACACACATGCACACACAGGCACATGGTAAGGTGGCGGGAAGGATGTTCCAGGAGGGGAACACACACACATACACAAGAACACATAGACACATACATACACAAAGACACAGGCACATATACTTACACACACACATACACACACACAATGGAGTGGAGGGAAGGATGTTCAAGGAGAGGAACACACACAGACATGCACAGACACAGATACACAAATACACTCTTACACACACAAACACATAGACACATATCTGTACACACACACACAGACATGCACAGACATAGATACACAAATACACACACATGAACACATAAAGACATTTATATACAAAGACACACATACATGTACACACACATGCACACACCTACACACACACAGTGGAGTGGAGGAAACATGTTCCAGAAGAGGAACATACACATGAACACACAGACACATATATGTACACATACACACAAAGACACATATACACACACACTCAGAACATACACTGCCACACACGTACACACACATATGTACTGTGGAGTAGAGGGAAGGACATTCCAGGAGAGGAAGAAACACACACACATATACACACAGAGACACAGACACATATACAAACACACACACACACACATGTACACATGCACATACCCTGCACTCTATCTCATGCAGAACTGGCTGGGCTGCTCCTCCCCTGACCCTGGGAAGACATTGAGGATCAGAGAGAGGGGTAGATCCTCACTCACCCTCTCCTCTGGGGTGCACGACTTATCCCCAGGTCCCAAAATGCAAAAGTTTGTGACAAAAGTCTCTCGTTCCACACATGGCCAAATCTGGAGGAAGCTTGGGGACCACTCTGGCCCAGGTTTGCCACTGCCTCCCCCCAAACTCCCTCTACGAAGGCCTGGGAACTCTGACCCTCCCTGAAAAACGTTTTCTTTCTTAATTTCCTTGAAGAATTTTGAATTCAAGCCCCAGCACATGTTAAAAATATAGTCCCAGGTGATTCTGATGCATAACCAGGATTAAGACCACTAAATATTATCTTCACATATAACATAGCAGCTGTTATACTGAAATAATGCTTGGCATACACTGGCTAAATTTGAACATGGACTAGACATCAGATGATATGAAATTATCGATAATTTTTCCTAGGTGTGATAATAGTACTGTAGGTGCATATGAAATTTTAAATAAACACATATAAATAGAAATGCACGAATCATAACCAGCAAAATGTAAATAATTGCAGAAGCTAGGTGGAGAGTATATGGGTGTTCATTGTACTATTTTCAAAGTTTGAACGTTTTCATAAAAAAAAGAAGAAAACAGTCAAATAAAATACTTTATTATAACTACAATTTATATTAACAAGGGAAAAAAACAACCTTATCACATAAAATTGTTCCCTATCAAGATACGTTAATCATTTAGAAACCTAAGAGAAAATGACACCAGAAAGTGAAAAAGAGTCGGGCTCTGAGGGGATGGTGGGGTGTGAAGCTGTGGGCATCTTCTAACTCTGTGGGGGAGGGGTCAGTTGCACAGATTTTGGGGAGAGCAGTTCAAGAGAGCTAATTAAACATAATTTAGCAGCAATCCCACTGCTAGTGGTTGATTCTAAGCAAATAAGACAAAGAGGCTAAGACATATGCAAAAGTATGTTCAAGGCAGCAGTTTCTGCAAGCCTAAAAACTGGCAACCAACTAACTTTCCCTCCACAGGGGACTGAGATAGCCACATGGTGGAATAATATTCAGCCATGAAAAATTAGGATATTGATCCAAATATGTTCACTTGGAAGGATGCCCATAGTTGAAAAAGGCAAGTTAGATCTTTGGTCTTTAGTCTTTGCTGTCTTGAAAAAGTTTAAACCATCGTTATTACTTTTGTAATGAGAAAATAATAAGGCCATTTCCATTTGGGAACAAAGAGGACACATCCCTTTTCACCCCGAGGAAATCAAGGAGGGCCCAGCAGCTAGCACATGACCTTGCCTATCCCCAAAAAGGGACAGCTCTTAGCAGGGTTGACTCCCCTGATTAGCCACCACTGATGCCATCTGTCCACCAGGACACCTTCCAGGCACTAAGGGGTTAATCATGTATGCTCAGCTCTCCGGACTTCTCAGAAAAAGAGGACAGTGTTATTATTTTCCCTTTTTCTCTTTAGGCTTGCCAGGCTACATTTCTTATTTGATTGATATCGTGCCATCCAGTCTGTCTCTCCACCAGCAAACGGAATATTCTGAGCTTCCAGCATTTGGAGGCGCCCAGCTTGCATCTTTTTACAAAGAAAAATAAACACTGTGTATTGTAAAAACCAAGTCATGATGGATAAAACATGCCTGAGCTCCAGAAGCACTTGCACAGCCCAGACCACAGATTCAAGGCAGGCGAGAAAGGGCTGGACAGTGAGGGAGACCAGGCCACTGGCCGGGAAATGAGTGGGAGCTCTGTGCGGACACACCCATCAGTGGGGCACACTTACCTGGTGTCTTCATTTCCCAGCCTGCTTAAGCAAATACCATGAAATGGGTCAAGTTAAACAATGGGAATTTATTTGCTTATGGTTTTGAGGCTAAAAGAAAGTCCAAATCAAGGCATCATCAAGGCGATGCTTTCTCCTCAAAGACTGTGGCCTTCTGGGGCTGGCTGCTGGTGACCCTTGGTCTTTAGCTTGTCATGTGTCAAGACACATGGTGGCCTCTCCTTTCTCTTCTAGGTCTCCTTGACATTAGCTTCTTACTTACTGTGGCTTTCTTTTTGCTGAATTTCACTCCACTTATAAAGGACTCCAGTAACAAGATTAAGACCCATCCTGACTGAGGTGGGCCACACCTTCTTAAGTGAGGTAGCCTCATCTAAAGGTCCTACTTACAGTGGGTTCACACCTAGAGGAATGGATTAGATTTACAAACATGTTTTTCTGGGGTACATACAGCTTCAAACCACCACACCTGGTCACATTCCCACCAGACCCAAAGAACAAGGTGCAGATGTTGCCTGCTCCCAGGGTGACAGCCGTGAGGGCCTCCATCACCTACCACGCTTCCAGTCACGACTCAGCCCACCCAGGTCTGCCCTTTCCCAGACACCTTCTGCTTGCTCTGGGGACTGGAATGAGTCACAAGCCACTTACACAAGATTTTCCAACTCATTCCATTAGGACAACTGCTTTCTTGATGAGTCTTACAAGCCCAAAGTCCTAGATTGTGATTCCTGAACCAGGAGCATCAGCATCATTGGGGAACCTGTGAGAAATGAGAATGCTTAGGCCCCCCAATCCCTGGCCCACTGAAGGGGGATGGGCAAAGCATGCACGCCAAGTGAATCTACACCCATTTATAAACTTTCCAGAAGTTCCACCCAATACGTTCTGCTTATGTCTCTTTGGCCAGACTGTGTCCATATTGCCACTATTCATTGCAAGGGAGACTGGAATATGTCTTTTTTAGCTGGGTCCATTAGCATCTCTCCCACCCCCCAAAAAACAGGGTTCTGTCAGTAAGGGAGAAGAGAAAGAAGGCTATTGAGTAGTGAAATGGGGGTACCTGCTGCAGATACTTTGTGTCTCAACTTCAACCTTCCTCTCTAAAAAGGACTAAAGAGAACTCACCCACCATCTGCACATTGGCAGATGGAGGGTTACGGATTTTCCTGCTTTCTTCCAAGTTAGATCCAATTTATCCCTGATCTCCTTCGGCATAAGGGCAGGAGAAGGAAATTCTCACTCTCTTATAGGTCTCTTCTCTTATCTTTCGACCATACTCCCTTCAATGGTAGCTAATTGCTGATATTAGAAAGAGCTACCCTTAGAATATCTCCTGTTTCCTTAAAAAAAAAAAAACATTTTTCTGTATCTGGGAAAATACCCATCTCTGTCATTCTTTCTTGCACTGAGAGGATGACTGTGATGCACCACTTTACCCCTCAAGTCCCATGGTGATTCTTTGGTATACCTGAGGTTCTTAACCTCCTTTCATGGAGAGAGTCACCACTGCACTTATAGACAGCACATATTAAAGCTTGAAAGCATGTTAAAAGACATCTCTGTACAAATCCTTTGTTTTCCTGTCATCTCTCACTGCATCGGCTTAACAAACCACCCCATAACTTAACTTGGTGGCTTAAAACAATGATTTATTCTTTCTCACAGTTTGGTGGGCTTACTGGATTTGGGCAGAGGTTCTCATGGGACTGCAGTCAGATGTGGGCTGAGGCTATATCTTCTGAGGGCTAACCTGGGCTGGACATCCAAGGTGGCTTCCACATGCAGAGGATGCTTGGGGCTGGCTGTCAGCTGAAAGCTCAGCTGGGACTGGAGACTGCGGTGGCTACACATCCTTCTCCATATGGCTTGGGCTTTTTTGCAATATGGAAGTTGGGTTGCAAGAGGGAGTGTCCCAAGAGTGAGCTTTCCAAGATGCCCACACCAAAGCTGCAAGGCATCTTACGACCTAGCCTTAGAAGCCCCGGAACATCACTCCCACCACATTGGGAGGGATCAGTCAAGCAAGTTACTAAGGCTAGCCCAGATTCGAGAGGAGTAGAAATTAGAGTCCACCTCTCAATGGGAAGCATAGCAAAGAATCTGTAGCCATCTGCAATCTACCACACTTTGTTTTATAAATATGGAAACTGAGGCCCTGGGAGACATTATTCATAGTCACTCAGGCTGATAATGACAGATTCTGAACTAATAACCAAATCTAACCCCATCCCCAAAATGCCCAGCAATCTTCACCATTGCTGGTAAAGGAGGTACAGTAAACTTTTTGCTGATTAACATGAATATTTTTCCAATTAGAAAAAATCCTCCTTTGGGTAAAAATTCCAAATTGTGTTTTAGGGAATATTCATTGAACTTCACAAAACTTCACCAGATCCCTCCCTGTTTCAAATATGATAGCAAGATATGGTTGTCCATAAGGGTAGAAAATTCACCTGAAATAAGTAAGAGCAGTGATAACCTCTTGTGGCCACTCAACTCAAAACTAGATGCTGGGTAAACTCCCAGAGTATTTGTGAGAGGTATTTGCTGAGCCCTCATATGTTCTGAGTATTTTACAAAATAGACCATAAAGGAGTTCTGTACTTATGGGAGTTTATATTCTACAGCTGAAAACAGAATGGGTAAATCAGTCTTAGACTATCTCTGAAGGCTTCACTTACCACATCTTTCCCAGATACCCCAATATCAACCAAAAGCAATAGAAATTATCATTTCTGCCCAAGTGTCCTGCTAGCAATCTGTGTGGTAGAGACTGTAAGATGTCCCAAAATCCAGTCACCAACTTGCTGCAAGTTTTGACTGGCCATATGGCCATTAACATAAATACTGCAATTCCCAACCTCCTGTGCAACTAAATTGGACCTGGCACCATATTTGAACCAATGGCATTTCTTTGAGGTAATGGGTGCAATGTCTGAGTCATGAATTTAAAGGGAAGGGGCATGCTCTCTACCTCTTTCCCCCTACTGCTGGCTGGAATGCATATGTGCTGGTAAGAGCTACAGCAGCCATCTTAGACCCAGAAGGCAGAAGCCTGCTGTGAATGGCAGAGTATGGAAGCCACTGGTGCTGCTTGCCAGTATTTAGTTCTCATTTCCCTGGCACATCTGTAGGATTTCACATGCTCACTTCCTTGTGGTGAGATGGGGGTCAAATGACTAGTTCTGGTGATTGAGTTGTGTGTGTCAATTCCAGCCTGAGCATTTAGCTGCTGATATGAGGCCTCTATTATGGCCACCAGAAATGTTCCAGATGGTGGCTCTTCCATCAGCCTGAGTTCCAGACAAGAACAGCATCCTTTCATTGATCCTTAGTGAACAGGTAGCATAGGGGAGAAATAAAGCAATGCTGTTTAAAGCCACTGAGATTTGGGGGCTATTTGTTTTTGCAGCATAACCTAGGCTTTCCTAACTAAAACATCAAGCAACAAGATAGAAAGTTCCTGGGTCCCTGAACCCCTAGCACCACCAATCACTCCTGAAGTGCTCACACTGGTGGGGGTAAAACAAACTTTATCTTTTTTAAAGCCATTGTTATTTTAGTGGTTTATCAGCCAAACTGTTCCCTTACAAACATAATCATCTCTAACAAAACAAATTTTGGAAGTTTGGGCACCTGATGATCAAAAATTTTCTTTTAAAAAAGGCATAGGGAAGCTGAACTTTGCGTTCTAAACACAATTGAATGTCCAAGTTTGAACAAATTGGGTTTAATTCCATAGGGAAACTGTAAAAATCAGCAACAAAATCCCCCAGTTATCCCACTCAGGGTGGCGAAGGAGCTGGGGTATTTAGTCACCACCTCCTAAGAGTCACTGGTTGAGTGATGCACCTGGAGCAATAAATTTTGGCCCTTCCCATCTGACCTAATGGCAGCAAAGTCAGTTTGGAAGACAAAAAAAGCTTTCATGTGAAGTAAGGCAGGTCCTGGCACTGTTCAAAGTTGAGGCGGTAAGGGCAAGAAGATATAGACAGGGCACCCACAGTATCTGTTCCACGTCTCTAACTCCCATCTCTACCATGAGTGGGTGCTGATGGGGAGGGCAACTCAATCAGGCTGGCCCAGCGGGGTCTGAGTAGAGGCCTTATGTGACCAGCCCCTGCTTCTCTCTCCAACCTTAACCTTTACTCCGTATATATTCTGCACTAACCAGACTGAGCACATATAGGCTTCTCCAAAATGCCCAGTCTCTCCTCCAGGATCTTGCAAATTCTATTTCTATTCCTACTCCTCCAAATTCTCTTCCCTGGCTTCAGAGCCTGAAGTTCATCCTATACGTCACCAGCTTAACTTCTTCCAGAAAGACTTCCCCAACCTTTCAAGTCCAGTGAGAACCCCCTTTGCCAGTGTCTCCCAGGATCCCCTTAAGCCTGCTTGGCCATCGTTCATTAGTGCTTGTCCCCTCTTTGCCTAGAGCAATGGCTCAAGACCACTGCTTGACCATCGGATGAAGCAAGCAGCTCTGGATGCAAATGTCAGCTGTAGGCAGGAGCCTCATCCTTGTAAGAAGAGGCACTTTTCCTACTCGCACTCAGCACCTGTTTGAGTCATTCTGCCCTCAAGCTGCCCCAAAGCACCATGACACCATTTTTGAGACTCCTTTCATAAAACCAAATCGCTGGTCTATAGTTGCTATATGAGCAGTGACCAGATGAGAGGGGGAAGCTGTTTCCAGATTTTGCATGACAGCAGAGAAGTTACAATCTGTCCACCCACCCACTCACCCATTCCTGCCCAAAACTGACCCAATTCTCCCTATGAAAGGTATGGGCAGGTGTGATGTCCTGTTCTGAAAGCAGAGTCTTGTCTCTCCCATCTGGTGCCTACTTCCCGTGTTTCTGCCTTGGGAGATTCCTAGAAAAACACAATTTTTCCCCTAAAGTAATAATCAACTGTCTCCAGTCTCTCCATTATAGCAAATAAAGGAGAAAATCAGACAAGAGAGAAAAAGAGAAATAACATTAAAGAATACGATTCTCACCAAGTGGACAATGGACTTCCCAGAGGCTCCTAGGTATCCAGTTTTCTTGAACATAAATACCAAAAACAGGCCTGGGTTGTTCTGGGAGTATTGGGCAAGAGCAGTTTGACCTTCCTCTATTAGGCAATTTACAACCTAAAATGAAAAACACAATCCCCAGATTCCCTGACCAGTGCAAGGACTATGTCAGAATCTCACTTATCTGCAAATAAAACCACCATTTCATGATGAAAGGTGAACCATAACTCCCAAAGGGGGCAGGGGGAATAGGAAAAAAATCACAATTCTACTCTTCTTCCTCTTCCCCACACACTCCTATGATTTTACTTCTGTGTTCTCTTCTTCATTAAAAGGCATTAAGTCAGTGGTGTTTGCAGGGATCTTTGTAACATTTGTTCCCTAGTAAAAAACAGGGGAAATAAAATATGTTCATGGAAAAAAACAAAGGAATGTAGAGAAGGGAACAAATATTTATTTAATACCTACTATGTAGTATGCACTGCAATAGTAGATTTCATTCATTATCTTTTCAATACCCACAACAATCTTTTAAGGTAGATAATATCCTATTTTCCATATGAGATGATTGAAAATCAGAGAGGTTCAGAAATTTGCCCAAGATCACACAGCAGAGTCACAAAATCTTGATATGAGCACTTTAATATGGCTGGCCTTTTGCTCTGTGAGCAAGTCCATTTCCTATCAGGAGAATATCCCTCCTCTTATACCACCAGCTCATGTACTTGGATCAAGGCTCCTGGCTTGCAGGAGCTTTCAAGACTTTGACAAACCACAGGAGAGGATGCAGCTCTGAGCACAGTTCAAGCTGAAAAACCTTCTGGAATAGGGGTTTAAAACTTACCTTTTTTTGAACAGTCCCAAGTCTAGGAGAAACAAATAAAAACATGAATTCTTTAGCTGTGGTCTGGTTGGAATATTTGGACACTTTTGCCAGAATGTGACATCATTTTCCTTCCAGACTTCAGTGTTAAAAATAGCCCAGCAAACCTTTTGAACCAGTTGTCTTCTTAAAATGCAATATGGATTATACATTCATTTACTGCTTTAGAGAAGTGCTTTGTGACATAACATTTGCTGCCTGGCTGTTCCAGTGGCCTGAATGTTCCCTAAGGGAGGCCCAAAGATCTGTTGAACTTGTACCAAACAGATACACACACGTGCACACACACATGCACATACAGGCATCCCATCAAGGCTGCTCTTCTGTGGTACAGGAATTCCAAACCAGCTGCAAACGCTCTTTTAAAACAACCTGTAGGTGATCTGCTTCACCAAAACTCAGCACAAAGCTCCCATTTTCTCTCTCTGATTCAGGTAGATCAAGCCGATACTTCAGTGGGGGGCATTTCAAGAAGCTGTCATCTTAAAATTTCTAACTGCTTTTCTGTCTAGGTGGACACAGCACATCTGGTTCAAGAGAGAGTCACTTAGGTGACCTCTCTCAGTTTTGTAAAGGCGAGATGAGACACCTCCTCTGCCCTGAGGCCTTACCAAGGACCCCTTCTAATACCACTTACATGCAGAGCAGGATGCGGAGAGGAGTGTGGAGGTCAGAACACCTTTCAGGAGCACCGGATGGGGAACTGACCTGCTTCTTTGAGTTTCATGATAGCAGAGCCACTCCATTAGATGGAATATTCTGGTCAAGGTCAACTGGAGGAAAGGACCAAGATCCCTGTTCTGGTTTGCTGAAGCTGCCTTTATGCAAAATACCAGAGATGGATTGGCTTTTTTAAAGGGGATTTATTAAGTTACAAGTATACAGTTCTAAGGCCATAAAAGTGTCCAAACTAAGGGATCAACAAGAGGATACCTTCACTGAAGAAAAGCCGATGGCGTCCAGAACACCTCTGTCAGCTGGGAAGGCACATGGCTAGTGTCTGCTGGTACTTTGCTCCCGGGTTGTGTTTCAGAATGGCTTTCTCCAAAATGTCTCTGGGTTTCTGTCTCTTTCAGCTTCTCTGTGCATCCTCATTTGTTCTCCCAGGGTGTTTCTGCCTAAGTGTCTGGGAGTCCTCTCTTAGTTTCTCTGGGGCAAACTCTGGGTTTCATCTCTTAGCTTACCATCTGCAGACATCCTTGTCTGCATCTCCCAGTGTCTCCAAGCATCTGGGTCTGTATGGACTCTCAGCTCTCTTAAGGACTCCAGTGATCTAATTAAGACCCACCCTAAACAGGCAGGGTCACATCTCCACGGAAACAACCTAATCACAATGTCCCAACCATAATAAGTCTGCCCCCACAAGACTGGATTAAAAGAACATAGTCTTTCCTGGGGTACATAACAGTGTCAAATTGACACAAGCCCCAAAGGAAAGCATCCTGAGGAAAGAGGGGAGTCTGACTAGTTAAGTCCAGCTCCACACCCAGACCAACAGGCCAGGCGGGCAGCCTGACACAAACCATCATAACCTGAAGCCAAGTGTATAAGTGGCTTCCCTCCGAGAACCAGTGTCCTGCCAACAATCAGCCCGAGTGAAGGGCCCCTCACGGCATTGGAAACTGCATAGTGCAATAGCAGGTGAAAGAAGTAGATTTCCTAGTTCCTATTGGCAGGGGTGGGGGGTGGGGGTGGGGGACGCTGCCTAATGTTTGGACACAGGACTGATCCCTCAAAGCTCAATAAATCCCAGGTGGTAGGGACACTGAGGAAGATTCCGGACACTCTTAAGGTGGGCAAGCAGGGACTGCAGGCTAAATGGGAATATTAAGAGAGGATATCACCAGGGCTCTGCCCTAGGCTGGAACTGTAGGTCATTCAGGTTACAACTAGTGGGTCAAATCTCATCCTGCAAGAGGAAGAGAGAGGATTGAACATCCTCTTTGCCTAGACTTATTCCCAAGACTGGGTGCTTTGACTGCTTCTGGGGAAAGGGGTGTAATCTGTGGAAATGAGCCCCATTTAGAGTTCCCAGATAAAATACAGGACACCCAGTTAAATTTGAATTTCAGATAAATAACAATCCACTATTTGGGACATACTTGTACTAAAATCTATTCATTGTTGATCTGAAATTCAAACTTAACTAGGTATCCTGTATTGTTATTTGCTAGATCTGGCAACTCCAGCCACATTGCAAAAGCTAATACAGGCTTCTGTTATCTGTACACTTCCCATACAAGTAACAGAGGGATCGGTTGGGCCAAGCCAGGATAAGGCTGGAGAGTGGGAGTGGTTTTTCTATTCAGTTAAGAGGGCGGGAGGATATAAAAGAATTGATAGAAAATCCTTAGAGAAATCAGTATGGAGACACAGGAGGCCCAAGGAAGCTGTAGACTTGAGCTTTTCCCACTCCTTGTGCCAGGCTAAGCCCGGGAGCCAGGGCACAAAGTCCCATGTCTAACTGATACATAGACCCTTCCCACTTGTGGATGTCCACATCCTTGTCTATATCTACAAGAGAGATGCCAAGACCACGTGGGAGGAGTCACAGCTGGCCCTCCCACCAGAACAGAGACAGGGTGGCCTGAAGGGCTCCAAAAATAAAGGTAAACCCAAGGGCTCAGGGCATGTGCCCTGTGGGTGCCAGTCACCACTACACTGCCCCCTGGGTCCTTGGGCCAGACCCAGTGCACCAGCTAGTTCAGCGTTTTCTGGCCCTCACCAGATCCGTGACCAGCAGAAGAGCTTGCCCTTGGTCTGTACAATGCAACTGGAGACTGCAGCCTGTGAAGTCCAGCCTCCATGACACCAACCTCCAGGCCCAGGCAGGTCCTAGGGCCATTTACCCCAAGGGAGCAAACTGCAGGCCACCACCACACCACCAGCCCACTCTCCCCTTCCACCACCCACCCACCTACCCGCCTCTTCCAAGGGTCCCAGAGGAGGAAGAGAAGTCTCGGGTTTGAAATGACTTTAAGGAGCATCTCACTGCTCCAACCTCCCATCTCTGTCTGCATCCTTCCAGAAAAAGGGAACTTGCTCCTTGGTCAGCTTATTCAACCTCCAATCATTTCATTATATTGAGTCCAAATCCATCCCACCCAGGACTTACCGGGGCCATCCAGAGCCAGTGTAATCTTTCTACCTTATGACACCTGCCCCAATTTATTGGTGGGTGGGTGGGGGTGCGGGGTTGGGTTAATAAGCATGAAACTGTTTTATTTTTCTCCAGTGATTATTTTCAACGGGGGTCTGTCATATCCTCCATGTCCTTCCCTCGATGACATTTTGAGCCTACACTGTAGATTTACTCTCAACCTTGACTGAAGCCTCATCTGTTCCCCTCCTTGAGTGCTAGCCCGAGAGAGACCCTAAACACATGTATGGGGCAAGAGATGGGGGTTGTCGTCAACCTCTGAGACATCTCCTTTGCTCCAAAGCAGAGCCCACCCCCTTCAGTGTGTTGGGGTGAGGAGCACAGCGAAGGAAATGAACAAGTGTTTCTTTAGTCCTTTGGGGTCAAACATGGTCCTCTCCCTGTTGGTTGCCTCTTAGGGACAAGATTGGGCCCAGCTGTGAAGCTCCCCCTTGCTCCTTGCTGCTTTGCTGGCTCACACGAGTGGCTGGTGGCGCCCTCTATGGGTAGGTGTTTCAGGAGCCACACTTCTGACCCTCGGGTCCTCGGATGGGCACACAGTTCCCTGCACAGCCTCTCTAACGTCCTTAGCTCACACCACCAGGGACAACCAGCGGCCTGACAGCTAGGATTGCCCCACCTGTGGGACCCTGCAAACCATCTCAAGCCCAGCTGGCTTCCAGTGTACTCTCTCTGGGCCCAGAGTGTACACATGCATCCTTGCCTCACCTTTCCCATGAGGTCCAACGGTTCAGGGGATTTTATTTACCAGTTATCCCCTATGCATTGAAGATGCTGGTATAACCAGGCTTGGTAAAAACAGTGTAAAAACTTCAACTTTCTGACAGTAAAAAGTTAAAATGGCCAAGATCACAAATGTGGGTCCTCCAACTAAATGGTACATTGTAGCAGATACAAATACAAGGAGAATGAGAACGTGGGGCTGAGGGCGCTGTGGAGTTGTGCAAGGCTCTCTTAAGAAGGTCCACGTATTGTAAATAGCTCCACACAAACATGGAAACCAAAATTGGCTGAGTCACTAGGGCCCAACTGAGTCAGGCAACTTCCCAGACCAGCCGGTGGCCATAAAGGACACCACTGGGGCTGCTTAACAATCTCATCTGCTGTTTTTATCTCTTTCCCCAAAAAGCATAGACCAACCTATCATTCCACACTGAGTATTTTCCATAGAAAGCCTTAAAATCCCACCCATTCTGAACCATTTTACTTTTTTTTATGAGGAAAGTGTATTTTCTCTATTCTCATTTCCCTACACTCTCATAACTCAAAGAGGGATTAAAAGAAACTTTCCATGCACTTACAAAAAAAGAAAGTCATCACCTTGAAGCTGACGCCAAGAACAAAAAGTTTTAGCTCAAACAATATGAAAGGGTGATTATTTTTGTTTGCTAAAGGAGTCGTGTTGCCAGTTTCATTAGCAACACATAGAATGCATCACACAGTAGTTGGAATCCTGGCATTTGCTTGTTTTCTCCCCCCCTTCCCTGCTTCTTTTTCTCTATTTTCTCTCTCTGTATTGGTTTTCTATCACTGCCGTAAAAGTTACTACAAATTTAGTGGATTAAAACAATGCAAACTTGATATCTCACAGTTTCTGTGGGTCAGAAGTTTGGGCACAGGGTGGCTGGGCTGGTTTTGTTTAGAGTCTCACAATCCATTTTAATAAATGTACCCCATTAACATGAGACGTTAATAATAGTGGAGACTACCTGGGGCTGGGGGCTGGGGATGGTATATGGCAACTCTCTATACTTTCTGTGCAATTTTTCTGTAAGCCTAAAACTGCTCTAAAAGTTTATTATTTAGAAAAAGGAGGTGGGGGCACACGAATTTTCTAAATCACAGTTCCTGTGGGTCAGAAGTCAGGACACAGTATGACTCAGCTGATGTCGGTTTAGTGTCTCACAAGGCTGAAATCCAGGTGTTGCAAAGGCTGGGTTCCTTTCTCCTAGCTCTGCAGATGGACCTGCTTCCAACCTCATTCTGATGTGGGCAGAATTTGTTCCCATGTGGCTGTGCGACTGAGGGCCCCATTCTGTTGCTGGATGTTGGCCAGTGTTGTTCGCAGCTTCTAGAGGTCACCCACATCCTGGGCTCATGGCCCCTTAACTCTACCTTCAAAGCCAACTATGGCAGGCGTGGTGTCTCTGCCTCTGGCTGAGGGTTAGCTGGGCTTGGCTCCAGGAGGCGGAGTGGGTTTAGATCTGCTCTACGTGTGTCTCTTCTGGGGCTAGGCTGTAGGACAGCAGATCCCCAGGATATTCTCTTCTCATGGTGGATCACCAGAGGGTAAAAGGCAAGCCAGATTGCACACGCACATTTAAGTCCATCCGGTGATATTTCAGAGTCCAAAGCAAATCACATGGACTTCAAGGGGGAAGGAAGCACATTCTGGCCACGATGGGAAGAAGAGGGGAGTGAATGTTTGCTGAACGACAATCCAGTTATTCCAGAATGCAAGGAATAGAAGAGATCTGCTTCTCGATCAGGCTTTTAATCATTTCTCCTGAGGTGAGCTCCACTTTCAGAGGTCCTCATGCTGTCTATTGGTGAGCAGGGCTGGTTCTCAATTCTTGGGGTGGTTTTCCTTTTTCTTTCCCTCCAGCTGGCTAAAGATTCACCTTTCTCAGTTGCCAAGTCAGTTACCACTGTCTCTTTGCTTTCCAGCTTCTAAAATTGGTTGGCTATTGTCCAATCTTCTGTGTCCTTGTGGATTTATGCTTATTAAAAAGAATTCCTCAAGGATCTTTTTTGCTGGAACAATTCTATATACTGATTGTGGTGGTTGTTACACAAATGTACACATGTGATAATATTGCATAGAAGTACACACACACACACACACACACACACACAAAATGCATGTGAACCTGATGAAATCTAAATAAGGTCTGTGGATTGTACCAATGTCATTTTCCTGATTCTGCACTATAGACATACAAGATGTTACCACTGAAAGAAACTGGGTGAAGGATACTTGGAAACTCTTTTTATACAATTTTTTTTGCAATTTCCTGTGACTCTGTAATTATTTCAAAGTAAAAAGTTTTTTAAAAAATCCCTCCTGTCTCATTTCAATGAGGTGTTGAGAGAGAGTGGAATTAATATATCCATACAACACATCACCTTTAATCATAAATCCCTGCTCCTTTGAATTACAGTTGAGTTCAAAAAAATCTAATCAGATGTAAAAAATGCTCTCTGTTGGAACTACTGGTAGGAAACATCCACAAGCACCAGGAATAATGCTGCATCTGAAAAGAATTACTGGATTTTTTGCCAAAGTTTTGTCTGGGCAGTCCCTATTCACCTAAGTTAATGTGATTGCTGAAAATACCTTCCATTTATACATGTAACCAAAACTGAAATCTATCTACTAACAGATAAAGTTGAGCCAAATCATTGAATGACAGAGCTGAAGGGCCTAAGGATCTTTATTTTCCAAAACTTTACCTTGTAGAGTAAGAAAGTGAATGCCAGAAAAAGGCACCAAGGTTTGACTGAGGTAAACTGAGGAGACAATCTTCCTCTCTCAGAGAGACTGACCCTCCTTAGAGAGTTACACTCATCAAATACATCAATCAGGAATTTGTTCGCAATTGCGGCAAGAAGGATAATGACCTGGCAATTTATATAAGATCTGTTAGCCTCAGAGAACTGTTATTCTTTGACAATGTTGATGTAGCCTGGAGTCCTTAGCTGAAATTTTAAGATACATAATTTGCATTTGCTTGTTAAAGTCAGGCACATGATGTCTTGGAATCAATAGTAATTTTGGTTTGGCAAATGATTATAGTTGTCCATTTTTCCTTCTGGGTGCTAGAGCAGGGTGCAGTTGGCCCTGGCCCAGATGGAGCGTGAGTCTTCTTTCTGAGGTCTTATTGAGGGCGGTTGCCCAGGCACAGCTGGTAAGGCCAGAGGGAGCTGGGGGTCAGATAAGAACCCAACCCCAAGGAAGGGAGTTGTTCTAGTTTGCTAATGCTGCCAGGATGCAAAACACCAGAAACGGATCGACTTTTATAAAGGGGGTTTATTTGGTTACAAAGTTATAGTCTTAAGGCCATAAGGTGTCGAAGGTAAGGGGGTATCTTCACTGGAGGATGGCCAATGGTGTCCGGAAAACCTCTGTTAGCTGGGAAGGCACGTGGCTGGCATCTGCTCCAAAGTTCTGGTTTCAAAATGGCTTTCTCCCAGGATGTTCCTCTCTAGGCTGCAGTTCCTCAAAAATGTCACTCTTACTTGCTCTTGGGGTGTTTGTCCTCTCTCAGCTTCTCTGGAGCAAAAGTCTGCTTTCAATGGCCATCTTCAAGCTGTCTCTCATCTGCAGCTCCTGTGCTTTCTTCAAAATGTCCCTCTTGGCTGAAGCTCCTCTTCAAAATGTCACTCTCAGCTGCACTGCTCACAAACTGTCTCACTTCCTTCTGTTTGTCAGCTCATTTATATGGCTCCAGTGATTTAATTTAGACCCACCCTGAATCGGTGGGGTAACACCTCCATGGAAATTATCCAATCAGAGTCATCACCCACACTTGGGTGGGGCGCTTCTCCATGGAAACACTCAAAGAATTACAATCTAATCAATACACAAGATTACATCAAAAATAATGGCGTTTTGGGGGTCATAATACATTCAAATCGGCACAGGAGTTAAGAAGCAAACCTAAGAAACACAATCAGTTGTTGGGTCCAAAGATAAAACCAGGGGTTTACACCCCTCCAAAGGCAATATTGGGGGTTTATATCCCCCCAGGCCGTTCTTTATTTTTCTAAAACATAAATCTGATCCTGTTACTTGCTTGCTTAAGACCCACCTGTAACTCCCCATTGACCTAAGGATACAAATACCAAACACCATAGCTTCCAAGGCCCCTTGTGACCAGACCCCTGCCTGCCTCTCCTCGCCTAGCAACCCTACCCTTTGCTTTCATTGTGCCTTCCATCCAGATACACTGCCCCTTCCCTCTCTCCCTTACCTCCCACTCCCCACTCTCAAAACCCCTTCTCTACTAAATATAATCCCAGGCATTCTTTGAGATCTCCCGTCCTCTGCAATGCCTTTCCCAGAGACCCATTTCAGTATTACTTATTCCTTTGTGCCCACTTGGCACTCTGTCCCGTCTCCAGGAACAACATGTTCTGTCTTGCATCATTGTTGTTTGTCAAGACCATGGCTATATCTCCTCCAAGGGACTCTGAGTTCCTTGACCATAAGGACCCTTCCTTACTCACTTTTTCATTCCTTTCAGCTACTCTGGTGCCTTCCACATAAGGACTCTCAATAAAAGTTTGAAAAATGAATGAATAAATGAATGCTCTAAATTAAAAGCTGCAAGCTAAACAGGCACATATTCTATATGACAAAAATCTAAAAGCAGCTGGAATTTCTAATCCAAGAGTAGAAAACTAGAATTATTGAAGCAATAGGAAATAAAGACTTTTTTTTTTTTTTGGACAGACCTACAAACAATGGAAAGTACAACTTCTAAACAAATGACAGGAACATCACAAATAAGGCTTGGAAAAGGAAAAGAAAAAAAAAAAAAAAGTCCTGAATTACTTTGCTACAATTCTGCAAAAGAATTGAAATCTTAACCAGTATTTGAGTAATGACCTGACATTTTATGCTTCCAAAATACAAAATGTACCAACATAACCATGGACAGACAGCTAGTGTCACCAGCAAGTCCATTACCAAATCCCATTTGCCTCAGATCTCTCATTTCACACGAGCTATCATTTTGCTGCTCTCCTGTGCCACCACTTAAAAGCCTCATTATTAGGCATGGGGAGTGCATGTTCGGATGGGTAGAGTGTTTGCAATTATATTTTAAGGTGCTTCCCAAAGCTATAAAGTCAAAGCTATAAATGACATGATGAGTGATGTAATTGTCAACAGAACATAAAATGAGAGTCGGTTCTGGGTGTCAGCAGAGCATACACCTCAGAATGGATCTGACGAGGGAGGTTCAAGGTCAGAAAGCTGGGTGACCTCAGGCAAGGCACATAAACTTTCTTAGACTGAATATCTTTCTCTAAAAAAGAAAAGGGGGTTGCATGAGCTCTGAGGTTCCTTTCAGCACTAAAGAGTCTATGAAAGGTCAAAGAAAAATCTAAAATACTAAGTAGAATAAATGAAACTGAGCCAAAATGGGCCATTGTCCACAGAGTTATGCTATTTGTTGAACAGCTATTTTGTGCTGGTCTTTGTACCTGACGTCCTATGAATTTAATTTAATCCACACAACAATCCTATGACTCAGGCACCATTACTGCCTTTTTACAGATGCAGAAACTCAGGCTCAGGGAGATGCAGTGGTTTGTCCAAGGTCATCCAGCTGGCTAAGTAATGGGGGAGTGGAATTTGAATCCAGATCTGATAAATCCAACACATAAGTTCAACTAAGCTATGGCTCCTGTTTTAAAAAAAAAAAAGGGTTGGTGTTCATTATTGTACAAATCTCACATATTGCACTCCTGTGTCATCTCCATCTCCTGCATTTCCTTTGCAAGGCTGCCCCCATAGATTATTTAAATCAGGCTCCACTTGTGTAACAGTGTAGGAAACTTTCCAAGTCCACATTAGGCCCTGTAACACATGTGGACATGACCTTGATGAAGGGTTCAGTATCACCAAAAAAAGACCACCAAATGGGTCTGATAAAGACCTGAAGGCTGAATTAGTTGAGCACAAAGATCTCTTGAATTTGCCCTTCTGGTAGTTCATTGACTAATGTGCCTCAAATTTCCATGGAGTTTTAGGGAAATTATCAACCCAAAATGCAGAGGCAATTTCCAGGCAGTTTTAAGCAAGATATAAAGACTGTAGAACATCTCTTGCTTTCCTTCCTTCTCATTACAAATGTATAGAGATTATCTTGTTGGAATAGAACAGACTAAGCTTGGCTCCCTGTGAGTTGTACCACTTTCCCTCAGCCAATAGGTTGCTATTAATTTGCATCTCCCATAGCCTAAAAGCAATATTTGGTGATTTAATTAAATGAACATAAACCCCCCACCCAATGCAAACTAATTCCACATTGGAAAAGTAAATGTACGAAACCACATCCTCTGTCCCTTTGAACAAAGGCAGATAATTTGAATTAATTAGATTCCAGGGCTCCAAACTTGAGGCAATAAAACAAAACTACTGGGGCCTGCCAGAGAAGATGAGGTGGTGCTAATAAGTGGGGAGGTTAAAAATTAAAATGATTATGGACAGAACTATGACAAACTTAACACTTCTAGATGTCACAGCCATCCCTTGTAAATTCCCAGACAGTTTGGACACAGAGCAGGGACCATTTAATTATTAACATATCAATGAACTAAAGGAAAAGTCTTGGTCTGCTATGTCTAGCTTTTATCTGTTTGCCTATCTGTGTGATCAGCAAAAAGACACAGCTTTTGGAACTCTCCACTTTGCTAAGCCTAGTAAGTTTCATTGTTTCTGTACACATTGGCATTTGTACACAATCTAGAACATCTGCTTCTTGGGCCTAGGACTGGCTCAGCGTTTGTTTCCATCCATCAGTGACCTTCTCCCAGCAGGGTGAGCTCTCCTGTAGTTGTGAGAGTGCCCACAACCCAGGTTCCACTCACAGATGGTCTCTGAGGGGTGATGAGGCATTAAAGAACCATTCGAATCCGTGGCTGCCCTCCATGCACAGCCACCTTGCACTACCTGGCTGGCGTGTCCCCGGCAGGTGCATAAGGGGTAACGGGACATACACTGTGGAACATCCCCCAAGAGGGAACACTCACATCCCCTTGGTTCATCAGTGGTTTTGCATCATATCGATTCTACAGAGTTGAAAGCAAATAGCACTGGATGTAGTCATTTTATAACAGTATATTTGCTTTTTTTTTTTTTCAGTTCATGAACCTTTTCCCAGTTAGCCATATTCTCTTTATTCCAGTGTAGACATCAGGGCAGTTCTGCTTCTATTTTCTCTCCTTTTAATAATGAAAGACATTTATGGTGGGTATAATTGGGGGACTGGACCATGTATTGGCTAAATTGTTGTTTGAATTCCATCAGGAGGCATGTGATGGGGGTGGGATAGCACCATAAAGAAGACCACTCCTGAGGAGTGAAACTGCCTGTGATGCAACAGAAGGCCATCCTGCTGACGTTTCCGAGTTAGTGAGGGTCCCGAGCTTAGACTTAAAGGTGTATGTTCCATTGTTCCACTCCACCCATTTCTTAGGGATGATAGGCAAAATAGCAGGTCCATTTTATGAAGCCCATTTTTGGACCACATTGGCTATGAAATGTACTCCCTGGTCAGATACTATGGAATCTGGGATGACAACTTTGTAAAACCCTAATGGTAGTTCTCAGTAGCTGCTTTCCTGCTTGGATTGATAAGGATCAACTGCTTTAAGAGCATACCTTATCCCCAGTGGGCAGGAAGTGGCCCAATATAATCTGTGAATGATAGTCACAATTCATGGAGGCAGCCAGCTGTAAGAGCTAAAAGGGGGTGAAAGGGCTGGGGGAGGGACTCTGGAGTCTGATTGCCTGTATTTGTTCCCTGCTTCCAATATGTATTAGCTCTGTGAACTTCAGCAAGTTAGTTTCCTCATCTATAAAATGGGGGTAATGTTACCTATCAAAAGGTTGTTTTGAGGAATAAATAGGCATGATTAGCACGGAATAGTGTCCATAACATACTAGGCACCCTATAAATGCTAACCTTTGTTGTCACCAAAGTAAAAAGTCATTTCATTCACTCTAAGTATTGTACAAACAGGCATACTTTGGAGTGATTTTATTAAAAGGTCGTTTCATAAGTTCAATGGGTTTGTCTATAAAATTATAGTAAAACTTGCCATATTAAATTAATTAGAAGTGGAACTGCACAGGGTCCTAGAGAATGCTTCTTTGTTTAGGATGCATAGGCTTTCTTTTTTTTTTTTTTTTTTTAATTCATTTTTATTGAGATATATTCACATACAGTGCAGTCATACAAAGCATACATTGTTGTTCACAGTACCATTATATAGTTGTATGTTCATCACCAAAATTAATTTTTGAACATTTTCATTACCATACACACAAAAATAATAAGCATAAAAATTAAAGTGAAAAAGAACAATTAAAGTAAAAAAGAACACTGGGTGCTTTGTTTTGTTTTGTTTTGTTTTGTTTTTGCCCACATTTTTCTGCGCATCCATCCATACACTGGACAAAGGGGAGTGTGGTCCATATGGCTTTCCCAATCACAATTTCACCCCTCACAAACGACATTTTTATACAATCGTCTTCAAGATTCATGGGTTCTGGGTTATAGTTTGATAGTTTCAGGTATTTACTGCTAGATATTCCAATTCATTAGAACCTAAAAAGGGTTGTATATATTGTGCATAAGAGCACCCACCAGAGTGACTCTTGGCTCCTTTTGGAATCTCTGCCACTGAAGCTTATTTCATTTGCTTTCATATCCCCCTTTTGGTCAAGAAGATGTTCTCCATCCCACGATGCCAGGTCTAGGTTCCTCCCTGGGAGTCATATTCCACGTTGCCAGGGAGATTCACTCCCCTGGTGTCTGATCACACGTAGTGGGGAGGGCAGTGATTTCAACTGCCAAGTTGGCTTAGCTAGAGAGAGAGGGCCACATCTGAGCAACAAAGAGAGGATGCATATGCTTTCAAGTTCAGGATACAAATCCTAAAACATTCACAAATGATGTTTTTAGTAAGTCAAGCAGAGCAGCACCTTGTCAAAATGGTTAGCATGGCAGTTACCCAGATTTTCAGTTCATAACTACTGCACTCGCACTCTTAGAATTACAGAACTTTGAAGATGATACAAGCCAAGCTTAATCAGTGAATAAAATATTCTCTATGAAAATTTTGCCAACAACTCTATCATAAACAAACACTAATGTAAACTCAAAGGGCTTAGGTCATCCTATTCTTGTTTTGTACTATAAAAAAGTTGTATTCCCCTAACTAAAATTGCTTCAAGAAAAACAGATAAATTGTCAGCTTGTAAATATTTGCAGTATGACCTGAACATTTCTCATGTTGTGTGACTTAAGAAAAGAGATGGATTATGAGTAACACTTTCCCTTTCTGAGATCTAAAACTTATTTCTTGGCCCTGACAGTTAAAGGGATAATGAAGCTACAGAATAAACTATCCTCCAAGTAAAAGCATAAACTCTTTAAAGAAAATGAAGCAAAAATTTACTTTAGGTAAGCCTGTTAGGCAAAAATTAGTTTAGGTAACTGTGTTAGACAAAATTCTTTCCCCTCATCATCATAGATATATAAGCAGCCTTTCCAAGCCTTAAGAGAAAATAGAAAAGACAAATGGAGATAGGCTTCTACAAAACAATGACCTATTTTGTTAAACATAAAATAGAAAAGACTCCAGGGTCTCTCTCTTCTAAAAAAAAAAAATAATAATAATAATGGTTAGAATAAAAGCTGAATTTACTGCCTTCCTCCCAACCACCCATAAAATAGTAATTTGGAAAGTATGAGAATCATTCTGTGGGCTAAAAAAGAAAATGTTTCAATGAGATAGTTTTCATAAGGCACCCAGAAGATTGCTTAATACACAGTATCTAACAGACAGTAGATATTTTGTCAGTTCTAGCTCTCCTCTGTGGCCTGTAATGATGAGTTGCATATTTCTCCAGCAAGATCGATCTATTCCTACAGGGCTGACTGGGTCTGCTCCCAGGCAAAGAGACAGCATGGGCCACGCATGGTGAGCTGGACAAGAGAGGAAGCACAGGGTCCTCAGCAGACGGTGCAGAGCTCTGAGTCCCAGTATCCTATGTGGAGAAAGACAGGGATTTGCAGTTCCAGTCAGTGGGTGGATGGAAATAGCTTTAACACTGGTTACTGAATAGTGGTAAGACCCCATCCACAAAATCTGCTGATCCAACAGGCTTCTAACTCCTATTCTCTGTCACCACATAATTGGTCTAATTGACATAACTCAACAAAGGAATTGCTGATCCCTCTTGGCCAGGTTCATCTTATTTTGATGCATCATTAAAAAGGTACTTAATTTCAATATTAATATTTAACATTTCTATCCTAATTACTACTAGAGATAACTTTCAAGATGCTGAAAAGTCAACTGAAGAGATGTTATCTCTGAATGAACTAAGAATGAGTCTCATAATTGGAGTAAGTTATCTCTGAGCTTAGAGCAGGAATGACAAAATTATTGTTCATTTCTGGCCCAGCAAACACCTCTGGTAGGCAGAAAATATAAACTTGTTTAGTCAGACAAGTTTTAGAAGACATCTGGTGGTTTTGTCTGCCCATTGTCCCTTTGGGAAAATAACTCATCTCTCTCTTTTAATTTTCAATACGTTGTTTTGGGTGAGGCCACCCCTTCAGGGATGGACACTAAAGGTTGCTGGCTTTTCAGAAAGATTTCAGACATACCTGTTACCAGTAACAGAAAATTCAAGTAACTCTGACAAGGAAGGCAATTTATGAACTATAAATATCTGAAACAACTCAAGGTTTCATGTACAACTTGACATGGGGCTCAAAAGGCAGAAAAGAACCCAGTTTCTCTCAGTGTCTTGGCTTTATACCTTCAACACTAGCTCACCTCGGACATGGTCTCCCCTCAGGGTTGCAAAGAGCTGCCAGCAACTACCTCCTTCCTTATCAAGGAAGGGGTTTTGTTCCAGCATTACCCCTGGAAGGCCTAAATCATTCTGGTTTTGTTGGCCTCTCTCCAAGGCAATCCCAAGATCAGCAGATAGATGGTACTGGCTGGTTCAGCTCAGGTCACTTGCTCCACCCCTGAAGCCAAGGAGGAAGTTGGTGACCTCAGAGCACATAGACACTGAACACTGGTTAGAGGAAAGTAGAGAATGGATCTTTGGGAGGCAACCATACAGATTCCACCCCATCCAGTAAGGTATCTGGATTTTACCACAAATGACAGTATCTGTGGTTTGGCTTTTAGTATATTTTCATCTTGTGAAGATTGGCAGGAGTGTGAAACAAGGATTGGCAAAGGCACATATATATTGGACAGATCTCTCTCTACAGTAAATACAAATTATAATCCATTAAAAGGGATACTTTCAGATATTGAAATTTATGTTTCTATTTGAAATTATACAATTCATTCACTTGTTGGTTGACATGCACCATATTCTAAAAGAAAAAGTAAATAGGTGAAATGTCAAAACATTTCTAAGGAGAGGCTTTTTGGTTGAGCAAGATGGCAGCATAAGATGCTCCAGGGTGTCATTGCTCCACAGAAACTTTGAACAACTAGCAAAAACTGGCAGATCCCTTTTCCTCAAGACTCTAGAAAACAGTTAAAGGGTTGCAGTAACTGGGTTAGTGCCAAATGAAGAAATGGAGCTTTAAAAACAGAAGGGGAAGCTCATGGCACCCTTACTTACCCCTTCCCCACTCCCTCCCCAGCCTAGTGTGGAGTCAGCCTGCACTCCCATTGTAGCCCCTAGGCATATACTGGGGTATGTCTGTGCCTATCTTTCTGGTATCAACCTGAAAGACTGAACCAGGAAACCTGTCTCCAGCTAGCCCTCCCAGAACTTGCTCTGCAGGCAGAAGCTGCTTGCAAACAGCTAAAGCAGTGTAAGAAACAATTAGGTCAAAGCAGTCTGGGGCAAAAGATTACCTCCTTTGAGTCCAACACTAGAACATCCTGGAGGGGGAGAAAGTCTATTTCATTAAGAGTAGAGAAGGCAATTCAACTCTTGTGAACATGGAAATTCCTAAGGCAAGGGCAAGTACAAGCCCAGGACAAGAAAAACTTTCATAAAAGATAGGCGAGACCAGTGCACTTCACATTCACTTGGACCTGATCATGATAAAAGGCTTAACAATGAAGGACAGCAGCAGCCAATTCTGAGCCAATATGTAAACATTGTGAAAGGTATTTTTTGCTTTGGTTTTTGTTGTTGTTGTTGTTGTTGTTAGTTCTGGCACAGAAGGAAATATCCCTCATATCACTATCTGGATACAAACTTAAAGAACAGACAACTCAGGGATTAAATCCAAGAGTCAAAACTTTAAAATATTAAAATGAACAGTATTCAACAAAAGATGACAAGACAAAGAAACAAGAAATGATGGCCCATCCAAAGGAACAAGATAAAAATCAAGAATCCATCAGCAAACATACCAGAAAAAGACTTTGACAATATGATCTTCAAAAAGCTGAAGGACAAAAAGGAAACAACTAAAGATATCAGGAAAAAGAGAATTTCAATAGAGATAAGAATTTTAAAAAGGAACAAAATAGAAATACTGGAGTTGATGACCACAATAACTGAAATGAAAAATTATCTAGAGGGTTTCAACAGCAGATTGGAGCTGGCAGAAGAAAGAGTCAGTGAACTGAAGACAAGACAATTCAGGCTGAGGAGCAGAAAGAAAGAAAAGAGTTTAAAAAAGCAAACAGAGCCTATGAGACATTTGGGATACCATCAAGTATACCAATATATGCATGACGGAGGTCCCAGAAAGAAAGAAAGGACAAAATGAATATTCAAAGAAACAATGGAAGGAAACTTCCCAAATGTAATGAAAGACATGAATATGCCCATTCAAGAATCCCACCAAACAGCAAACAAGATAAACTTGAAAAAAAACCATGCCCAGTCACATGGTAGTCAAACTGTTGAATACCAAGGACAAGAAGAGAGTTCCGACAGCTGTAAGAGAAAAGCAACATGTTATGTACAAGAGAGCCCCAACAAGATTAAGTGCCAATTTCTCATCAGAAACAACAGAGGCAAGAAAGCAAAGGGATGAAATATTTAAAGTGCTGAATGAAAATAATTGCCAACCAAGAATTTTATATCCGACAAGACTGTCTTTCAAACAGAGAGAGAGATTAAGACACTCTGGGATAAACAAAACTGAAGGAGTTTTTCTCCACTAAAACTGCCCTGTCAGCAATGCTAAAGGGAGTTCTTCAGACTGAAAGGAAAGGACAATAGATAGTGGATCAAAGTGGCATAAAAAATAAAGACCTTTGTTAAAAGTTTTCATGTGTGTAATTATAAATGCCAGTATTATTGTATTATATTTTTTGGTACATAATTCCACTTTTTACTTCTTACAGGTCCCCAAGTTCAAATGACTAAAAAGTAATGATAAATCTATGGTCTTAGACTAAAAATCTATGAAGATCTAATTTGTAACAAATGCAGGAAAAAAAAACAAATAAATATAAAAGTCAGAATTAACAGGAGACATCAAGAACAGAAAAGACATAAGAATTACCAAGAGCAAATAGGAAAATGGCAAAATAAAGTTATGCATTATCAGTAGTTACTTTAAATGTAAATGGATCAAACTTCCAGTCAAAAGGCAGAGATTGGAACAACTGAAAAAACAACAATGAAAACAAATGAAAAAAAAAGCATAACTCAACCACATGCTGCTTACAAGAGACTCACCTTAAATTCAAAGACACAATTAGGTGGAAAGTACACATGGAAACAAATTTACCATGCATACATTAACCAAAAATGATGAGGTAGCTATACTAATATCAGATAAAATATTCAAAAACTGTTATGAGAGGTCAGTCACTATAAACTGATAAAGGGGTCAATTCAGCAAGAAGACATAACAATTATAAATACATATACATCTACAGGCAGAGCCCCAAAATATATGAAGCAAATAATGACAAATTTGAAGGGAGAAATTTATGGTTCTACATCAATGGTAGGAGACTTCAATACACCATTTTCAATAATGGATAGAGCATCTAGACAGAAGACAAGGAAATATAACACTTGAACAATTATAAACCAACCAGATATAACAGGTAAATACAGAGCACTGAAACAGCAGCAAATTACACATTCTATTTTAACGCACATGGCTCATTCTCCAGGATAAGCCATTTCTTAGGTCACAAAAGTGTCAAAGATACAAAAATATTAAAATCATATAATGTATCTTCTCTAAGCACAATAGAAATGAAGCTAGAAATCAATAACAGAGAACTAGAAAATTCACAAATACGTGGAAATTAAACAATGTGCTCTTTTTTGTTTGTTTAAAATGCCCACGCATGTTTTATTAATAAAAACTATTAAACAAGTCAATTAAAGTCTCTTTCTATTCCATAAAATATTACAGAAAAGTTTATTTGTAACAATGTACTCTTAAACAACCAATGTCAAAGAAGAAATCACAAGGGACTTTAGGGAATATCTTGAGGCAAACGAAAACAAAAAACAACACCAAAACTTATGGGAAGCAGCAAAAGCAATGCTAAGAGGGAAATTTATAGTTTTAAACACTTATATTAACAAAGAAGAAAGATCTCCAATCAGAACCTAAGTGCACAACTGGAAAAACTAGAAAAAGAAGAGTAAGTTAAACTCAAAGCAAGAAAAAGGAAGGAAATAAAAAATATTAGAGTGGAGATAAATGAAATAGAGAATAAAAAAGCAATAGAGATGATAAATGAAACCAAAAGTTGAGGCCTCTTGTGTCTGAATGTTCTCTCACATCTGTTCTTAATAAATTTTCTGCCTGCTTACCCTGTGCTGTGCTGTGCCCTTGACTTCTTTCTCACAGCATGGCCAAGAACCTAGAAAGCCAAATCCAACAACATATTTTGGCACATCAGCCAGGAGACACTTCTCTCTGAACATCTGGACTGGTGAGTCATGGCTATTGACCGGGAGGCTTGGCCATGTGCTTTCACTTTTTCTTCTCACTTGGCTCATTGATATCCTCTCCTACGTCTTCATGCAACTCTGTGTCTCTAGGAATCTAGAGGCTCTGATCCAGCTCTCCCAGGACATAAATTCAGTCCACTCTGAGTCCCCAGCTCCCTCCTCAGAGGTGGCGGGAGCCTGTCTCCAAGCCATGCAGAAACAAGGAGGCACAGCGCAGCGCGTGATACTGCCTTTGGGACTTGACTGGGGCTTCTCCCCATGTTGAGCAGGAGTCCAATGGGAACCAAATTGATCCTTCTCTCTCTCTCTCTCTCTCTCTCTCTCTCTCCCCCCCCCTCCCTCTCTCCCTCCTCTCTCCCCCAGTGACTGTACTCCCTGTGTTCCCAAGAGACTGGGCCAGTGGAGAGGGAAATGCCTAGCTTTGACACATGTTGGGATGCCATGTGCTCACACTGGTGCTAGTGAGGCTCCTCTCCACAGAAAATGGGAAATGCCAACACTCAATATAAGTTAAAAGATGGGGAGACATAGCCTCCAGTGGGATTCTCAATTGCAATACCATCCTCCAGACTGTAAAAGGCAGGGAAAGTAGTCAGGAATTCCCCATGCCCAGATGTTTATGGCTCTATCAAGTAAGGACCTGAGGACTTGTTGCTTGTATTATACACATGTATCAATTTCTATTAGAGGAAAAGATCTTCTTGATGATCCCCTTTTGAAACTTGTTCATGGGAAAATGTGCCACCAAGCCAGTTAATTGTAATAAGCTAAGGGAGATCCTCAGGAGAAAGGAAAACCCAGCCCGGTTCCAGGGAAGGTTAGCAGAAGCCCTAAAGAAGTATAGTCATGCAAGCCCAGACTCCCAGGAAGGTCAGATTTTGCTGGGCACCCATTTCATCAGCCAGTCTGCCCCTTACATTAGAAGAAAGCTGCAAAAGCTCTTCATGGGCCCCCAAACTCCCACTAACGACCTACTAGAAACTACCTTTTGTGTTTTTAACAATCAGGATGAGGCCAAGGAGAAGAAGAAGACAAAGAGAGGTAAGAAGACCAGAGAACAGGCTCATTTTATTGCAGCCACTGTTAAAAGCTCCCTGTCCCCTTGAGGTCACCTGAATCAGGGCTCCAAGCCTCAAGGGCCTTGCTTCAACTGTGGGTCGGAGGGCCACTGGTAGAGCGAGTGCCAGAAAACTCAAAACAACCCTCGACCTCGGGACCCACTGGGACCTTGTCCCAGGTGCCACCAGCATGACCCAGGGGCAGCACACATCCTGAAGGGAGGAGGGCAGGACGGACCCCAGAGCCCTGCTCCTGCAAGTGAAGAAGACTGAGGGTGCCTGAGGCCGCTGATGGCTCTGCTGACCTCACATCCGACCATCAACCCAGAGGAGCCTTGGGTGACACTCGACCCGGCAGGTAAGATTAATTTCTTAATTAAATAATAGAGCCATTTACTCTGTCCTAAACGGCCACTCTGGGTCTACCTCCACTCGGACTTGCCTACTTATGGGAGTTGATGGTAAAGCCAAAACTAGAACCTTCACTACCCCTGTCCTTTGTAAGCTTGGAGACATTCTAGTCCCATCAATTTCTCATGGCCCCTGAATGCTGCACCCCCCTATAGGGAGGGATCTTCTTCACTCCCTGGGGGCCACCTCAAGACTAGTAAACCCAGCTAGTGTTTACCCCCTTGTTTGCCCCGAGGCCCCTACTGGATTGAGGCCTCTCAGCACCCGAAAGGAGAGCCTTAAGCAAATAAACCCATCCCTATGGGAAGAAGGCATCCTGGGCTGAGCCCACTGAGTAGCCCATGTCTACATTCAGGTTCTCAAACCTAGATCTTGAAAACACACTTTTTTGTATCCCTCTTCACCCTGAGTCTCAATACCTATTTGCTTTTTTTAAAATTCAATTTTGTTGAGATACATTCACATACCCTACAATCATCCAAAGTGTACAATCAGTTGTTCACAGCACCATCATATAGATGTGCATTCATCACCACAATTTTTGAACATTTTCATTACTCCAAAAATAATAATAAAGAATAAAAGTAAAAAAAGAACACATAAAACATCCCATCTTCCCATGCCCCCCTATATTCATTTAATTTGTGTCTCCATTTTTCTACTCATCTGTCCATACACTGGATAAAGGGAGTGTGAGCCACAATATACCTACTTATAGCAGGGACTTAACAATAAGATTCCCACCCTACTCACTTAGTGCTGCCCCAAGGGTTTCAAAATAATACCCACATCTTTAAGAATGCCTTAGCAGGGGAGCTTACTGACCTCCAACTGCTTATGTTAATTTTGTGAACTAACAGTCCTAGTACAATAGTAAATTTTGTAGTCATTACTGACTACAAGCCCTGATTGGACATGGAAAGTTGCTGTGGGAGTCCTAGGCCCAGGGCCTTCTCTTAGGGCCTTGAAGACTGTGCACACAGCAGCTTGCATGACCTAGGTCAGTTAAGGTTTGACCTACTCTCCTTGTAGGATCAGGCCTCTGATGCTCCATGTCATCTATAGCTTATCTCCTTCTGAAACTACCTCCTCCCCAAAACTCCCTGAGGTACTATTATCTACAAGATAATCTATAATCCTCCCCTCCTCCCTGTTGACTACAACCGATACCTCCCTACATCACAAGTTACCCCCCTTCCCCCCTGAATCCCACACTTTTGCCCTAACCCTTATAAACCACTCCCTGGCACCCCGTGCTTTTGCAGAGTATCTTCACATTAAGCTCTGAACCCGCTGCCATTCAGAGCAGCGCCTGAATTAAGGGCAACTGACCAATTTCCCACCCTGTAGGTAAGCCCCAGAATAAAAGCTCGTGTCTCAGAATGTGTCCAGTGTTTTCTTTAGTCCTTTAGCTGCAAAAGCCCCTTGGGTTGTGACAGTTGTGGAAGGTTTAAGAAAATCAATTTTGCAGTCATTACTGACTACAAGCCCCGAATGGATATGGAAAGTTGTAGAAGGTTTGAGAAAGTGAATTTTGTAGTCATTGCTGACTACAAGCCCTACATGGATATAGAAAATTGTGGAAGGTTTGAGAAAGCGAATTTTGTTAAAATAATGTAGATTGGTGGTCTGCTCTTAATGAAAAGTTATAAAATGTTTTTCTTAACCATCAAAGTACTCTGTCTAAAAGAATAAGATTTTATATCATATCAGAATAATACCCTAGTTAATGTTTATGTTGACCTTATCCTTTATTTCAAAAGACAAGTCTTCTCACTCTTAAAAGAAAACTGTTACAAAAGATTTGTTCTTTCATGTTATAAAAGTGAAGTGCTAAAATAATTTAACATATTACACACAAAGCGTTTAGGAAGTATTATAATAATTACAAAAGATTTTCTATCCTTCTGTTAGCTAAATTTGCATAGGTGAAACATTCATACATTTAGAGATTGTTTAAAATTCCTAAAAACTTAACAATGTTCTCATTGTACATGTTATATCCTAATACTAATCCGTATGATGGTAGAATTTTTTAGTCATGGTTTTAGTTATTCTTAGAAAAATTACAGATCATAAAAAAAACAAATTTACTCATCAGTTTTACTCTGCTCAAAAGCTTTCAAAATTTATATTTTTTCTAGTCCATTTATTTAAACAATCTAATTCAACTTTATTTGACATGGAGCTTAAGATAAAGAAAGATAAAGAAGAAGATCTTAAACAGAAAATGAAAATATTTCCAAAAGTCCTTTAAGAGACCAGAAAAAAATATAGAACTATTAAACTTACCCAACTGGGGGATTCTTGCTATTCTCTTTAGTAATAGGGTCTCCCAATTTAATAAAACAAGTCCTCGATCTTGAGGCTTGCCCTTATGAAATTTCTCTCCAATGCCAAAGCTAAGCCCACTTATAATTAATGCCTAAGAGTCACCCCCAGAGACTCTCTTTTGTTGCCAAAATCTACAAATAAACTAACTACCTTCCCCCGTACATGGGACATGACTTCCAGGGATGTAGCTCTCCCTAGCAACACGAAACATCACTCCCAAGGATGAGCCTGGCCCTTGCATCATAGGATACCAAGCCCCAACCAACAGTGTTCCTAAAAACTCCAAACAATACCCTGGGCTCCATCTTGCTTCTGCTTCTGTTCAGACCATGTATACAATTTCATACCTAGTTTTTTCTTCCAGATTAAAAGCCTTTCACAACAAACTTATCCTCACCAGAGGCTATGCTCCTTTCCCTACGCTCAACCAGCCACCCTCCATAGCTTAGCCAGAGACTTCTGTGCTCCCACAAGTAGGGCCTGCAACCCACTGACAGCTTGAAGCAATTATGGAAGATGGACCATCAGCTCAAATCCATTTAAGATTAAGGGAGCTAGAAAATCTCTGAAGGGACAATGAGGAAGGGTTAGAATTAGGGTGATGTCTGGATAAGCAAAGGGCAAATTCTGAGAAGTTATCAGGCCTCAAGGAAAAAGATATCTTTGAGAACAACAGCAATAAACAGCACCTGGGGCAAAACAATCCCCTCCTGAGTGAGTCATCTACTGAGGGGTGGAGCCAAATGAGCCACCCAAATGCACTACCACCAGGCACTGCCCGGAGAGAAGGGAGGGCAGGAGAGAGTCCCAAACAGGAAGGGGAGGGGAAGAAAGTAAAGCTAATCTATAAAAGCAAATTGTCCCACATTGCCGCCTCTCACCCCTCTTGTCTATGAAAGCGCCCACATGTTCTCTCACATGCGTTCTTAGTAAATTTTCTGCCTGCTTACTCTAAAGAAAAGAAAGAAAGAAATGAAAGGGGGCTTACTACCAATTCCACAGAAATAAAAAAGATTATAAAAGGATACTATGAACAAGTTACACCAATAAATTAAATAATGTAGATGAAAAGGACCAATTCCTAGAAACACACAAACTACCTACATTGACTAAAGAAGAAAAAGGAAGATCCCAACAGATCAATAACAAGTAAAGACATTGAATCAGTAATCAAAACCTGCCAACAACAAAAATAAAAGCCCAGGAACAGACAGCTTCACTGGAGAATTTTACCAAATATTCCAAGAACAATTAACACTAATCCTGCTCAAACTCTTCCAAAAAAACTGGAGAGAAGAGAACAAGCCCTAACTCATTCTATAAGTCCAACATCACCATCATCCAAAGCCAAATGAAGATATGACAAGAAAAGAACATTACAGATCAATATCCCTTATGAATGTACATGCAAAAATCTTCAGCAAATACTAGCTTATGAATTCAATGGCACATTAAAAGAATTATACACCACAACCAAGTGGGTTGATTCTAGGTATGCAAAGGTGGCTCAACATAAGAAAATCAACTAAATTAATATACTACAATAATAGCATGAAGGAACAAAAAACAAATGATCATCTTAATTGATGCAGAAAAAGCATTTGACAAATCCCAGCTCCCCTATTTGATAAAAACACTTAGAAAACTAGGAATAAAAGGAAACTTCCTCAACCTGATAAAGGGCATATGAAAAACCTGCTACTAACATCATACTCAATGGTGAAAGACTTTAAAGCTTTCCCTCTAAGATCAGGAACAAGACAAGAATGCCCACTGTCAGCACTGATATTCAACATAGTACTGGAAGTAATAACCAGAGCAATTAGGAAAGCAAAAGAAATAAAATGCATCCAAATTGGAAAGGAAAATTTAAACTTTACCTATTTGCAGTTGACCTGATTACATTTTAAAATGCTGAAAAATACACAACAAAGCTACTAGAGTTCATAAATGAATTCAGCAAAGTGGTGGAGTACAAGATCAACATCAAAAATCAATAGTTTGTCTATCCACTACTAATGAACAATTTGAAGAGGAAATCAAGAAAAAAATTCCATTAATGATAACTAAAAGATTCAAATAGCTAGGAATCAATCAGGTATGTAAAGCACTTATACCTGGAAACCCACAAAACATTATTAAAACAAATCAAAGACCTAATAAATGGAAAGAAAGTATATGCTCATGGATTGAAAAACTAAATGTTAAAATGTCAATTCTACCCAAAGCGATTTATAGATTCAACACAATTCCAATCAAAATTCCAACAACCTTCCTTGTAGAAATGGAAATACCAATCGTCAAATTTATATATAAAAGGGTAAGGGGTCCTGAAAAGCCAAAATTATCTTGAAAAAGAAGAATGAGGTTGGAAATCAATTCCTGATTTTAAAACTCATTACAAAGCCACAGTAATAACCCTCTCCCTCTAGCTAAGCCAACCTGGCAGGTGAAATCACTGCCCTCCCCCTACGTGGGATCTGACATCTTGGGGAGTAAATCTCCCTGGCAACGTGGAATATGACTCCCGGGGAGGAATCTAGACCCACCATCGTGGGATGGAGAACATCTTCTTGACCAAAAGGGGGATGTGAAATGAAATGAAATAAGCTTCAGTGGCAGAGAGATTGGGCACTCTTATGCACAATATAGACAACCCTTTTTAGGTTCTAATGAATTGGAATAGCTAGCAGTAAATACCTGAAACTATCAAACTATAACCCAGAACCCCTGAATCTTGAAGACGATTGTATAAAAATGTAGCTTATGAGGGGTGACAATGTGATTGGGAAAGCCAAATGGACCACACTCCCCTTTGTCCAGTGTACGGATGGATGGGCAGAAAAATGCAGGCAAAAAAAAAAAAAGCCACCCAGTGTTCTTTTTTACTTTGTTATTTTTTCACTTTAATTTTAATTATTATTTTTTTGTGTGTGGTAATGAACATGTTCATTTTGTTGATGAACACACAACTATATAATGGTAATGTGAACAACTCAATGTACATTTTGTATGACTGCATGGTATGTGACTATATCTCAATAAAATTGAATTTAAAAAAAAAAGCCACAGTAATAAAACAGCAAGGAACTGGCACAAGGACCAATGGAATCAAATTAAGAGTTCAAATATAAACCCTCACATCTACGGCCAATTGATTTTTGACAAGAGGGCCAAGACCACTCAATGGAAAAAGAATAGTTTCAACAAATGGTAACTGGTGTTGGAGAGGATGTGGAGAAATAGGAACACTTATTCACTGCTGGTGGGTAATCAATTGCCAATTGATTTTTGACAAGAGGGCCAAGACCACTCAATGGGAAAAGAATAGTTTCAACAAATGGTAACTGGGAGAACTGGACATCCAATCCAAAAAAAATGAAAGAGGACCCCTACCACACACCCTGTACAAATATTAACTGAAAATAGATCAAAGACCTAAATATTAGAACCAGTAACATAAAACTCCTAGAAGAAAATGTAGGGAAACATTTTCAAGATCTAGTGATAGATAGTAGTTTCTTAGACCTTATACCCAAAGCACAAGCCAAGAAACAAAAAATAGATAAATGGGACCTCCTCAAAACTGAATACTCCTGTACCTCAAAGGACTTTGTCAAAAGGGTGAAAGGCAGCTGACTCAATGGGAGAAAGTATTTGGAAACCACATATCTGATAAAGGTTTTATATGCAGAAAATATTAAGAAATCCTACAACTCAACAATAAAAAGACAAACAACCCAATTAAAAATGGGAAAAAGACATGAATAGACATTTCTACAAAGAGGAAATACAAATGGCTAAAAAGCATATGAAAAGATGCTCACCTTCACGAGCTATCAGGGAAATGCAAATCAAAACCACAATAATATATCATTTCATTCTTCCTAGAATGGCCACTATTAAACAAACAGGAAACTTCAAGTGCTGGAGAGGATGTGGAGAAATAGGAACACTTATTCACTGCTGGTGGGAATGTAAAATACTGCAGCTGCTGTAGAGGACGATTTGGCCGTTCCTCAGAAAGCTAAGCATAGAGTTGCCTTATGACCTGGCAATCCCACAACTTGGTATATACCTAGAAGATCTGCAAGCAGGGATGTGAACAGACATTTGCACCCTGACGTTCACAGCGGCATTATTCACAATTACCAAAAGATGGAAACAACCCAAGTGTCCATCAACTGACAAATGGTTAAACTAAATGTGGTACACAAATATGATGGAATATTCTTGAGCACTAAGAAGGAATGAAGTACTGAAGCACACGACAACATGGATGAACCTTGAGGACATTATGCTAAGTGAAATAAGTCAGACACAAAAGGACAAATATTGTAAGATCTCACTGATATGAACATGTAAATTCATAGACATAAAATATAGAATATAGGTTACCAGGATATACAATGAGATTAGAGAATAGGGAGTGGTTGCTTAATATGTGCAGAATTTTTAACTAGGTCAAACTTAAGCATCTGGAAATGGATAGAGGTGATGGTAGCACGTTGTGAGTATAATTAACAGTGTTGAATTGTAGCTGAATGTGTGGAGAGGGGAAATTTAGAGTCATGTATGTCACCAGAAGGAAAGCTGGAGGTGAAAACAAGGGAATGTATGACACAGTGAATCTTGGGGTGGACGATGACTGTGATTAACTGTGCACATATAAAAAGTTCTTTCATGAACTAGAACAAATGTATTGTACAACACTATTACAGAGAGTTAATAATAGAGGGGTATATGGGAAAAATGTACCTATTGCAATCTATGGACTATAGTTAACATTAATATCTTAATATTCTTTAACAGTAACAAGTGTAGCATACCAATACTAGGGGTCAATAAAAGGTGGAGATAAGAGGTATGGGATGTTTTGGGTTTTTTTTATTTGTATTTCTTTTTCTGGAGTAACAAAATTTTCTAAAATTGATCCTGGTGATGAATGCACAACTATGTGATGATACTGTGAGCTGCTGACTGTATACTTTGGATGGACTGTATGGTGTGTGAATATATCTCAATTAAATTGCATTTTAATAAAAATGTTCAAAGGCCTAAATATAAGAACCAAGACAATAAAACTTCTAGAAGAAAACATAGGAAAGCATCTTAAGGATTTCAGTTAGGCAATTGTCTCTTAGAATTTACACCAAAAGCACAAGCAACAAAAGAAAAAACAGATAAATGGGACCTCATCAAAATTTAAAACTTTTGTGCCTCAAAGTACTTTATCATGAAAGTGAAAAGACAACATACTAAATGGGAGAAAATATTTGGAAACTACATATCAATAAGTGTTCAATATCCAGAATGTATAAAGAAATCCTACAACTCAGCAACAAAAAGACAAACAACCCAATTACAAAATGGGAAAAAGGCACGAGTAGACATCTCTCCAAAGAAGATATACCAATGGTCAATAATCACACAAAAAGATGCTCAACATCATTAGCCATTAAATAAATGCAAATCAAAACGACGAGATACCATTTCACACATACCACAATGGCTACTAAAAATATGGAAAATGAGTGTTAGAGAAGATATGGAGAAACAGAAATGCTTGTTCATAGCTGGTGAGAATGTAAAATGATGCAGGAACTGTGGAAGGCAGTTAGAGGTTCCTCAGAAAGTTAAGCATACAATTACTATATAACCCGGCAATCTCACTTCAAGGTGTAGACCCAAAAGAATTGAAAGCAGGGACTAGGACAGATATTTGCGCACTGATGTTCATGGCAGCATTATTCATAATTGTTAAAAGAGGGAAGCAACCCAAGAGTCACCAACAGATGGCTGTTTTGAACAATATGTGATATATACATACAACGGAATTTTATTTGGCCATAAAAAGAATGATACATGTGACAATATGGATGAACCTTGAAGACATTGAGTGAAATAAGCCAGACACAAAAGAACAAATATTGTATGATCTCACTGATACAAAATGATAGAACATGAAAATTCAGAGCTGGAAACTAGAATACAGGCTACCAGGAGCCAGGGTTGGGGTAGGGAATAAGAAGTTAATGCATTATTGGTATAGAATTGGTATAGGGTGATGGAAAAGTTTTGGTAATGGGTGGTGGTTATGGTAGCACGTTGTGAATGTAATTAACACCACTGCATTACATATTTAAATGTGGTAAAAAGGGAAATTTTAGGCTGCATATGTTACTAGAATAAAATTAAAACAAACCAACCATAGAATAGTAAATGCTAATGCAAACACAAACAGTAAATGCTAATGTAAACTATGGGCTATAGTTAATAGCACGATTATAATAACATTCTTTCATCAATTGTAACAAAGGTATACACTAATGCAAAGTGTTAACAATAGGGAAAACTGTGTGTGAGGGGGAGTGTATGGGAGCTCTATTTTCTGCATGACTTTTCTTTAAACCTACAACTACTCTCATTAAAAAAATTAAATACATATTCAAAATATTTGGAAGATCATGCATCACAATTACTCTGACCAGATTTCCACTACTGTTCACTTGGCACTTTATCAATGATGTCTTTAAGAGGGATAGGCCTTCATTTGGTATTATAAAGGTAAACCTTTCTAAATATTTACAGCTAAATCTCTTCAGCATTTTTAAAGTTCTCTGAGTTTGCAAACAGAAGGGTGCCACAAATCCATTTCTATTTTGCAAGGGTTTGTGAGTATGCATGTGTGCAAGGGCACCTCAGTATCCAACACAGGGTGCCATCCATGTTCCACACTCCAAAATATCACTCTGTCTGGCCTGCATGGTGTCCAAAACATCATCATAAGATGGCCATTCATTTGGATACAGACACTCCATATTTAGCAACCTCAAGTTGAGATAAAATTTAATTAATCAATGCCTCCAACATAGAAACTCTCAAAAAATAGTAAGATTTGATAGAGGGTCCCACAGAGGTCCAAAAAGGTCTGAACTACAAAGAAGTTATGAGATGGAATAGGAGAAAGTAGATCTAGGTTACTGTTTAGCATACAGAAAAAGGAAAATATTAAAGGTAGCACAGTATAGTTAAGTAAAAGTGCTTTGTAAATAATATGATACCAATATCACTAATTGTGGACAACAACTGGAGTGTGACATTTCAAGAATAAACTTTCAAAATACTAATTTCTTAAAAAGGAAATGAGACTTTGTTTTTTGTCTCAGAAAATTAAATGTACCTTATTAAATCAAATATACCTTAATCAAAGAAATAGTTAATATTAGTAACATTCTATTGTATGAAGTAGACTAATCTTCCAATCAAAATACTGCTTCAGATTTTTCTTAATGGAAAGAACAAAAGCTTGCATGTAGCTTTTAAACCTTCACTAAAATAAGAGATTCACTGATTTCCAGTTAACATTTTATAATGATTAAAGTAACATACAGGAAAACAAAAAAACTTACAAAGATTTATAGTTTCCTTACTGTCATTTATTTCTGGAGCATGCAAAAAAAGATTCCTTAAGTACATTTATTGTTTTATCCATTTCAGCACTTTAAATAATATAGCCACCTTAATTGGGATGTATGAAATTTAGAAATAATGTATTCATTGCTATTGCTACACTATCTGAAGTGGAACTCCAGGTTATTTCCTTGTAATTAGGATTCAGCCAAATGTCCATGTTTCTAAATAACACACAAAAACTAGCAAAAGTGGCAGAGACTAATTACCAAAGATATCCAAAGCAGGATGTAATTCTGTATTCAAACAAGATCATTGACTGCAATGAAGTCAATATGGCCATGTGAACCATACGTTTTTGCATTCTGCCTTGCCTGAAATGATAGCATCTCCTTAAGAAAACAAGGCTAGTTATCAGAAGACCTGGCTAAAACTTTGGCTCTGCCCCAAGTGACTCTGTGATCTTACTTGACTTCTGTGGGTCTATTTCTTTGCTTCTATAAATTAGCATGGTCTTAATTATCCCTTGTACTTCTAGTTCATAGATTCTATGACTCTCAGAAAATTGAGATTTGGTGGTTAGAAAGAGATACCGGTGGATCTCCAAGTAGGGTTCCTGGACCAGCAGCATCAGGATCAGCATCACCATCTGAGAAATTATTACAAATGTAAATTTGGGAGGGAGATGGCAGCAATCTGTTTTTAGAAGCCTTCCAGGTGATTCTGATGCATACTAAAATTTGAGAACTGCTGCATTAGACAAAAACTACATTTAAGAAAATTCAGAGTTTCAACTGCAAGGTGAATTAAATACATCTAAACTCCACCACTAGACTCAGGTTGTCATATCCCATCACTGCTGGACGGGGTAGAACATTAATTTTTAGGATTATGGCAATGAAGTTATCTCAACTATTCTTCAGAAATCTAGAGCTAAAAATTAGGGCAATGTTTACAATTAGCCAATGAAACTTAAGTTATACCCCTGATTAGGAGAGTTAGGATACTAAATTATTTTTTATTTTCCAAAGCAATGTATTTATTGCTTTTTTTTAAAAGTCATTTCCTAACTATAAAAACTTTCTTTTCAATCTTGTGACTAATTAATAAAAGGCATACTCAGGTTTGTAACATAGCTAAAAGAAGAACCTCATCAATGTAAAATATTATAACAGGACCATAAAGAAAGAACTAGCCAGGGAAAATGGCGAGTAGGCGGCTGCAGTCTTTAAAATTGTACCACACACCCAGGTCAAGAATCAGATGAAGAGCTGAAAAAACCTGATCAGTCAAATATAGGCAATTCCAAAGGTCTAGAATGAACCAAGGGTCAAAGAAGAGCCTCAACACAAAGCCAATCAATAAACCCTAGGCAAGAGAGAAAAATTGACTTTTAGAGCAAAATCATCAAGATAATCAGATGCCTAGACATCACCATAAAAAAATTACAAACCATACAAAGGCACAGGAAGATATGGCCCAGTCAAAAGAACAAATTAAAACTTCAGAGGAGACAAAAAATTTGGAAAAACTAATCAACAATGTTCAAACAAATCTCCTAAATCAATACAAGGAGATAAAGGAAAATCTGAAGTTAAACATGGACTACTTTTAAAGGTCTAGGATGAGTTGGACCAAGGGAAAAATAAGAGTCTTAACACAAAGCCAATAAACAATGAAGCCCTAACTAAGCAAGAAGGAGAACCTCACCTTCAGAGTTAACTCATCAAGATGATCAGATGCCCAGATATCAATAAAAACTTCTAAGCCATACTGAGAAACAGGAAGATATGGCTCAGTCAAGGGAACAAATTAAAACTTCAGAGGAGAGACAGAATTTTGAACTAATTAAACAAGTTCAAACAAATCTCCTAAATCAACTCAAGGAGAACTCAAGGAGATGAATGAAAATAATGACATGGAGATAAAGGATATTAAGAAGACACTGGGTGAACACAAAGAAGAATTTTAAAGTATGAACAGAAAAATAACAACTTATGGGAAAGAAAGTCACAATAGAAGAGATTAAAATACACTAGAGGAATACAACAGCAGATTTGAACAGGCAGAAGAAAGAATCAGTGAACAACAAGAGGACAATTCAAATCTCATAGAAAAATAGATAAAGAATGGAAAAAATTGAGCAGTCTCAGGGATTGAATGACAGTATGAAGCACACAAACATTTGTGTCCCAGAAGAAGGGAAAAGGGGCAGAAAATTTGAGGAAATACTGGCTGAAAAGTTCCCAACTTTTATGAAAGACATAAACATGTCCAAGCAGCGCAGCATACTTCAAATACAATAAATCCTAATAGACCTTCTCTGAGACATATACTAATAAAAACATCAAATGCCAAAGATAAAAAGCAGCAAGAGGAAAGCAATTCATCACATCCAAGGGAACAGTAATAAGATTAAGTGCCAATTTCTAATCAGAGACCATGGAGATGACAAGGCAGCGGTATGAAATATTTAAGGTACTGAAAGAGAAAAATTGCCAGCCAAAAATTCTTTATCTGGCAAAACAGTCCTTCAAAAATAAGGGAGAGTTTAAAATATTCACAGATACACAGAAATAGAGAATGCATCAACAAGAGGCAGCCCTACGAGAACTACTAAAGGGTGTTCTTCTGCAGGCTGAAAGAAAAGGACAGGAGAGAGAGGCTTGGAGAGCGTAGAAATGAAGTTACTAAGGATAACTAAAAGGGTAAAAAGGGAGACAAAAATATGACATATAAAAACCAAAGGATATAGTGGGTGACATAAGGGCCGAATAGCCAAAAACAGCTTGAAAAAGAAGAACAGAGTTGGAGAACTCATGCTTCCCAACTTTATAAAGTATATTACAAAGCTATAGTGGTCAAAACAACATGGTATTGGCATAAAGACAGAGACACTGACCAATGAAATAGAATTGAGAGTTCAGAAATAGACCCTCACATCTATGACCAACTGATATTCAACAAGGCTACCAAGTCCACTCAACTGGACAGATCAGTCTTTTCCACAAGTGATGCTGGGAAAACTGGATATCCACATGCAAAAGAATGAAAGAGGACCCCTAGCTCATACCTTATACAAAATTTAACTCAAAATGGATCAAGAGCTATATGTAAGAAATAAAACTCCTAAAAGAAAATAAAGGAAAGCATCTTCAAGATCTTGTGGTAGGCAATGGTTTCTTAGACTTTACACCCAAAGCAAAACAACAAAAGAAGAAATACATAAATGGGAACCTCCTCGAAATTAAAAACTTCTGCATTTCAAAGGACTTTGTCATGAAAGTGAAAAGGCAACCTACTCAATGGGAGAAAATATTTGGAAACCACATATCTGATAAGGGTTTGATATCCCAAATATATAAAGAAATCCTACAACTCAACAATAAAAAGACAGATGACCCAATTTAAAAAAGGGCAAAAGACTTAGACATTTTTCCTAAGAGGAAATACAAATGGCTGAAAAGCACATGAAAAGATGTTCAATATCACTAGCTATTAGGCAAATGCAAATCAAAACCACAGTGAGTTATCATTTCACATCTACTAGAATGGCCACAATTAAAAAAAATAAAATAAACAGAAAACTACAAGGGTGGAGAGGATGTGGAGAAATAGGAACACTTATTCACTGCTGTTGGGAATGTAAAATGGTGCAGCTGCTGTGGAAGAGTTTGGTCAAGGCTCCTCAGGAAGCTAAGTATAGAATTGCCATATGATCCAGCAATCCTGCTGCTAAGTATATACCCAGAAGAACTGAAAGCAGGGATACAGACATTTGCACACTGATGTTCATAGCAGCATTATTCACAACTGTCAAAAGATGGAAGCGACCCATGTCCATCAACCAATGAATGGATAAACAAAATATGGTATATCCATACAATGGAATATAATTCAGCCATAAAAAGGAATGAAGTCCTGATGCAGACAACAACATGGACGAAACTTCAGGACATGTTGAGTGAGATAAGCCAGACACAAAAGAACAAATACAGTACGAGCTAATTATAATAAGCAAACTCATAGAGTCAGAATCTAGAATATAGGTTATCAGGGGATAAAATGAGGGTAGAGAAGGGGTGCTGATGCTTAATTTGTGCAAAATTTCTATTTAGGTTGATTGTAAATCTTTGGAAATGGACAGTGGTGACACTAGCACATTATTATGATGTGATTAACTGCACTGATTTATGTTGGTGAATGTGGTTGAAAGGGGATGTTTTGGGTCATATATGTTATGAAAAGTTAGAAGAGAAGTTAGAAAATAAAACATGGGACTGTATAACATAGTGAATCCTGTTGTGGACGATGGACTGTGGTTAACAGTACAAATGTAAGAATATTCTTTTCATGAACTATAACAAATGTACAACACTATTACAACCTGTTAATAAGGTGGTATACAGGAAAAAATACACCAAATGTAAACTATGGACTATAGCAATATTTTAATATTCTTTCATCAGTTTGAACAAAGGCACAACACTAATGCAAAGTATCAGTAACAGGAGGGTATATGGAAACGTAGTATTCATGACTTTTCTGTAAACCCACTACCTAATTAAAAAATAATTTTTCAAAAAAGCATTATGCTAAGTGAAAGAAACCAGGCACAAAGTACTACATATTGTATGATTACATTCATAAAATATAAACATAAATAACTTTTTAGACAGAATTAGAGTAGTAGTTATGTAGGGCTGGGGAGGGATTGAGAGGGGCATGGGGGTTTTTCTTTTTGGAATAATAAAAATGTTCTAAAATTGAGTGTGGTGAATGCACAACTCTGTGATTATACTAAAAGCCACTGACTGCACACACTGGATGGATAGTGTGGTATGTGACTATATCTCAAGAAAACTGCTTTAAATATATATTATTAACAGTACATGGGGCTTTTACAATGCTAACACAATAAACTGAAGTTTTTTAGTTATTCTGCACATTATAGTAACTATAGCTGCTTTTCATATATCACTTTGATTTTCAACTTCTAAGAATTAAAAAATCAAAAATTCTGAAAAGAATTATAACTTATAATTATAGGGAAATATGCCATTGTTCTATATATAAAATATATAAATAATAAATAACTGTAATTTAAAATAAGTTATACCATAAAAAAACCCTACCCTGCCAAAGTATTGCAATCTCTTCTAAATTAGGGTTGCACTACAAACTAACAAGACTGGTTCTACCTCCCAATCTATTTAGACTTTGTTTGCTGATATTAATAACAATTAGGTTACTAAAAGTCCCCTTTATCAACTGTCCCATCTTGTTTTTAAACTTGGTCTCTGTGACACCAAAAGGAATGAATACTGTGGATAAAATGCCTTAAATAACACAAATAAGAAGAAAATCATGGTTTGGGAAGTGCAAAAATTTGAAATGTATCTTTTTGGATTTGTTTAACAGAAAGTTAGTTCTTAAAGCACTTGTGAAAGTTGTTGAGTTTGTTTTATTTTATTGAAGGCAAAGTCAGTTCTGTAGAAGACAGTTTAAATTGCTTAAATCTGTTCCAGTCATATAGGACACTGTCTGCACGCTGTGAACAAATTCACTTCTATCAGTCTAATAACAGCACAGCTCATGAAATGTCAAAAATAAGCTCAAAATACAAGTGCGCATTTAATATCAGATAGTGACTTAATTTTTAAAGCATTTTAACAACTGTTTGACTGCAGTGCTGAACTCTGGATGTATCCATGAGACACCATTTTAGACAAAAAGCTGCCCAAATTATTAATCTTTTATGATAGGTATAGACATACCTACACCATAAAAAACTTAAGATTAATAAATTAAGCATCTTTTACAAATTTTTATCAATGTGTTCAGATGTTGAATTTTTATATTTCACAAAGATTCTGTAAACCAAATAATCTGAGCTTGTTAAAAAGGATGACGAAATGAATGCAACATTAGATATAGTTTTTATTTGTTTCATTTGGTAAATGTAGAATGTAATAGTTTCAAGGCAAATTCTGGATTATTTCAGTCACAACCCAAGAGTTAACATGATTCTAAAGAACAGTCTTATCTTCAATATCTACCCTCCCCCCACAAACACATCTATAGAAATCCATGTACATACATATTAGTTTTCAACAACTCAGGACCACAATAATCTAGAATTTAGATTTTATACTCTGACACACTTCAAAATTACCCATTTGATGCAGTTTATAACCATAAGGAGATAAAAATTCATGCAATGATTTTTTTTAATTAAATCAAACTTCTGATAATTCAATGCTATATAAGTGCACTGAATATCTCAAATAAAACAAGTGCCAATTTTATTATGAATTAATAACACATTTATTGTCTTGAAACCAAACTGGCCCAAGTTATTTTTGTCTCTCTGAGTCGGCCTTCTAGAAACTCATTTCTTTCAAATTTTCTATTTAATAAAAACCAAGATATTTCATTTCTTCTTTGCAGTTAACAAGAGATGGCAGAGGGGCTCAAGGTAGATATGTTCTTGATAATTCACAATCAGAAAGTACTTCTTCTTGAGCAGAAGACTCATAATCTCCTGCATTTTCAGCCAATTCAATATCTAGCTCATCATTACTTTCTGCACTGTAATCAACTTCTTCAAGGAATCGAGGTTCATCTTCATCCAAAACATAAGTAGTAGGGCTGCAGCCAAAGCACACAGAACACACAAGACTTCATTAGATTTTTAAGTTTGAAAATTAGGTTATTTCACCATACTGAATTAACTTTGATTCCACTATAATCTAAGCAGTTTGCATTAATTTTAAAGTGTTATCCAAATGAACAAGTTAAGAGATTTATAATAGTTGAAAGCTCCTTGTATTGACAATGAAGGGTAAACTGCTAATTTTAATTATATTAAAGAGTGTCAATATATCTCTTATAACTAGAGAACAACAATGGACTTTCTCATTAGTTTACTCCTTTGAAGATTTCATCAATTTGCAGTCTCCTGAGATTTATTTTTTAAGTTCTATTTTAATCAGGCAAGAGATAACTTCAGCAGGCTTTATAAGAAACTGTGGTTATTTAATGGGTTCCTTGGGTAATGCTCTAAAACCACTTATTCTGCCACTAAAATGGTAATCTGCAATAAAAACATCCCATATGCCCATTCCCACAGTTTCCATAGGTCAAGAAAAAAAAAAATGAAAAACAAATCAACATACTACACCAAGATTAATTACCTCCCCTTGGGACACAGAATAAGATATTTGCTTAAAAGCACTAAGTGCTTCTAAATATTTCATTAAGTAGGTGGTCTGGAATTAAGACAACCTCTCCACTAGGGTCTGTAACATATCCTATCCTCTTCAAAAATCAATTAGTCTGATTTCTCCCCATTTGCCAGATTCTACACACACACACACACACACACACACACACACACACACCACTGTGATCATATCTAAGAAACACTAGAGCAACATTTCAATGTCCCCGTTTTGTTACAAAAGCTACTTTTATTTCACATAGATGTACGTTGGTTTATATACCACCTGCTTCCAAAAAGGATTCCCAAAAGTTGATGAAGTTAAAAGCTGTAAAATCAGACAATGAAAAAGGACAATAATCTATTAAAATGAACAGAGATGTCATTAAGTATCTAAAATGAGAGAATTACTGCAACTAAATATTAAATTCAGTTCAGATATCTGAAAGTTAAGGGAGGAAGGAAAAGTTAATGGATTATATAGTTCTAATTTTCCAAGAAGAGAAAGCAAACTTCATCTGGAAAGAGTATATTTTGTCCTAAAATTTCTTTAATCTTCCTCAATGATGAAAGGAGAAAATACACTGCAAAAACCACCTTGATCTTATATACCAAGCTTCCCCTTAAAAGTTTAGAGCTGGCGTATGATAGAGAGGTCTAGATAAATCATGCTGAATGGCTCAAAAGGTTATATGAGACTTTACAACATTCTTAACGCTAAGGAAAACAAATTCACGGTTTTGAATTATGCAACTAAAATATTTAGCATGAATTTGTTAGGGTTTTGGGGGAAAAAAGTTAAATAAAAGGAAAAGGTTAGTTGCTTTTTCAAATGACTATTATGATTTCTTTCTTTCTTTCAAGTTACGATGATTCATTTCTACTCCCTGACCTTGGTGCCTCAAATTCTCAGAGCCCTAGGTGGCTCTTACAACAGATAAGACTAGCTGCAGCTAAGAAGAAAAAAGGGAGAAATGACAAACCTCCTACCACATACTTGCTTATTTTCTTGCTGGAGGCTGTCATAATAGGAAGAAAACATGACAGTGGAACATGCAAAGGAGGAGACAGATTTGCTAAAAAGCCATGCACTAGACTGGTTCAGGGGCTGGAGAAACTGACCCGGACTGTAGAGGCTGGCTCCGAAGAGATGGGCATAGTGGCCAGTGCGTAGATGCCCAGCAGCATCACAGGGTCTCCCAACAGGTAGAAAAAGTACACAGTCCATACGGTGGGTGGGCAGGTAGGCAGGCAAGCATCGTTCAGGAGATCTACAGATGGCAAATTCCAGTCCCAGAGAAACAGACTAGCATAAACGAAACTGGCAGCAGGGACCCTAGTCCCTGTGCTGGGGTTGGAGAAGGATCTAGGTGTACATGGGGAACTGAATACTAGGATGTTAATCAATATGAACTAAGGGAAAAGGTTTAAAGAAGAAGGTTGTGAGTCAATCACAAAACAAGAGAAGTATGATTTAGGAGCAACAAAAAGGCCCAAGATAGGTTCAAATAAGCTCCTAAACAAAGGGGAGACTTGGAGCAATGCTGGTGTTGGATTCTGATGTGTATCTTTAACATAAAGAGAAGGATGGCCTGGAAGGGAAGTACCTAGTTATTTAAAGGCAACCTCATGACAAGGAATGTTCAGAACTCTGGGTCCAGATAATAATTTGATCCTGTCAGTTCCTGGTCTTGGCTCATTTATGAGGCTGATCATGGTATGAACTCCAATCATTTCCTGGCTTCGTCCATTCTGACACCCAGCAGTGACCGATTTTACACACTTACTCCACTCCCATAATCCACACTACCCTGATATTTGACTACGCTTTCTCCAGGTCCTAACAAAATCACAATCCTCTTTAAGGTCTACCCTTAGCTGAAGGATACAGAGTTCATTCAGAAATTACGATGCTAATTCAAGAACATTAATAGGACTGTGTGTGCAAAGGAGGATGAGGAAGTTAGGGGTGGGGAGAGGGGTGTGTGTGTGTGTGTGTGTGTGTGTGAGAGAGAGAGAGAGAGAGAGAGAAAAGGAGGGAGGGGGGGACAGGGGGACAGAAAAGGAGTAGGTGGGAGAAAGAAAGAGATCAGTGGATCCTGGTTTAAGGAACTAGGGGAAGACTGAGATAGAGAAAAGGGAAAGGGCAGAAGATTACAACCTCTAACACTCCACTGCAATCAGCCTTCCTACTGCTATATCCAATTGCCATCTTCCAGTCCATTTTCACTAGATCACTCTGCTGAACTTAACCATGATGAAAATCCTGATCCCTTCTCTTCTGGTTTGCTTCACTCTTCTCTGTCCCTTCTCAGTATTTTCCCTTCTTAATGCTCCTCATTTTCTGTTTGCTTCTCAAACAGGTATTTCTAAAAATGCACTCTTGGCCCACAGCTCTTCCTATATGCATGCCCTCTTTGAGTGAGCTCAGCTATTTTAATCTGTATTCTGATAATTTCCCAATCCAAATTCCTAGCCCTGATTTCTCTGCTGAACTTCTTCTGTATATGCATGGACTCGTGGGACACAAACAGAAGGCTCTCCCACATGCATCTCAAATGCAATATGTTCAAACTGAACTCGTCGTTCTTCCCACCAAACCTGCTCCTCTTCCATGGTCTCCGTATCATTATTCAGTGAGTCATCCAAACCAACATTCTCAATAAAAAAGTCCCGTCAGTCAATCTCTTGACAACTCCTTGTCTCACACTTTATATTACAAGCCTTCACTGACATTCTTTCCTCTGCTTAAGGCATACTTCCCATTCTTCTTCTTCTAACTAACCCATATTTGTCTCAAAACACAGCTCAGGCTCATCTTCAGATGTTCTTCCTTGAAGCCCCTATTGGGATAAATGCCCTTTCTCCCTACTCTATTCTGCACTCTGCCCAAACATTCTACCTGATCACTGCACATACAGTGGAGACCATCTATTTATGTACCTGTCCCCTCAGAACTAAATCATAAACACCTTAAGGTCAGGAACTGTGACTTACCAATCTTAGTCCCTCCTGTCAGCTCCCAGAAGTACCTGACACATTGCAGGCACTCAAAAAAGTTTGCTCAACTTCAAATCTAATAGAAATCACAGGGTTCACAAGAACAACAATTTTTCTATTACTCCATTCCATTCATTTTACTTTAGTGAAAAAAAAAGTTAAGGCACAAGAATAAACATATCAATTAATCTTTACTTTAATTAATAATTCCAACATATTATTTATAGTACTTTACAAACTTATGGAATGTCTTCATATACATTAGATCTCATATGATTCTCACAACAACCTTCACATAAAAGACGTTAAGGTAATTTGCACTAGGTTAATAAAGACTTGATCCATTTACAACAGATGACAAAAATTCAAATCATATTTCAATCACAAGAAAAAGTCTAATCAAGCATTTAATTATTTTCCATTGCTATTATTTTGTTTTTCTACCACTACTTCCTTGTTCCCCTCATTTTCTTCATACAGATTTAACCCTTCTGCCCTGTTTTTACTTTATTCTCCAACAGCTGCCTTATATACTCTTGCCTTAACATCCTTGTATTCTGGATTTTAACTCTTAGGGTAAAGGTAACTAAACCAAAAACAATTCAATAAGAAACATTTCATGCTAAACGAAAACAGCATTTTAGTCCAAAACCAAATCCTCCCCATGCTGCTTCAAGGAAAATATCAAAACCTTCACCCAAAGGGCCTTGTCACAGGATGAATGTACTGAAATTCTCTGTTGTATGTTGTCATGTGATGCAGAAAAGGTTTATAATCCCAACTGATTTCTAAAGAGAACAGAAAAAAACTCTGCTTCATTCAGATTCAAAGTTTTCTGCCTATGTGCATGTTACACTATTAAGCACTACACAAAATTAAACCTAAAAAATTCGCCACCCCCCACATACTTATATACCACCTCACTTCCCATAGAGCTGAAACCAAGAAACCAGAATGTAGAGCTTCTACTCCATTACTTGTATGTACATACATGATGGAAACCATACACTAGATATGGAATCAGAGATTCTAGGTCTGTACCTCTACTCCTCTATTTATCAGCCACATGACCTTGAATAAGTCACTTACTCTCTCCAAGCACCAGTTTCCTCATGTGCAAAGCAAAGATAACAAAATATCAGCTCCATCTACCTCACAAAGTTGTCTGGCTCAAATTAGGTGATAAATGGGAAAGCATTTTGTAAACTATTAAACTTTACAAATGTAAAATGCTATGACAATATTAAAATCTACCTTGTTAAAGTAAAAGTAAATCAGTCTTTCTTAGTTCCTGAAGAGTCCAAGAAATGGGCTGTCCCCTCAGTCAATAGGACGAAAAATTCTCTCTCTACCTCTATAACTTGGAATCCTCCTTTAAACCTGCACTCTTCTGCAATTATGAGAATTACCTACATATCATGGGGGAGAATTTTTGAAACTGATACACAAATAGAAAAATATTCAATTGCCCAAATCATCAGAAATTTCTGAATTGCTGATTATCTCTGGGTTTTTATTTTGAGTGTGTTGAAATGTCAGGTCAAAGGTGAAAGAAAAGTCTTCCTATCTATACACATACTAGAGGATTTTTTATTTATATACATTATATAATTTGATTCCTATTTGTAAGAGGTAAATATAGCATCTCCTAAATATCAAAAAGTAGAAATCATCCATAGAAAATACAAGTAACACTTTTTTGTCAGTCTTAAGTGACTCCAGCACACACACACACACACACACACACACAGATACACAGACATACACACTGCTAGTGTACAGAACATCTAACAAGAGAATATTGATCTATTTGAGAAGAAAAAGAAGCTGCTAATTTACTGATATTTTTGTTGAAATTAAAGAATAATAGCACTGCCTCTGGGAAATAGTAATTGAGTCACTAAACTCCAACTTTCCTATTGATCTGAAAACATTCCTAATACATAATGAAAATGTTAAATGGTAGATACATTGCCCAAATAATGCAGGAGAACTTCTGAAACCGAAATATTACATTTTAGTAATTTTGCTTATATGCTTGGAGGACACACAATACAATGAAAAGAACAAGAGACTTTCTGACTTAAACCCGGATCCAATTCCTGGTTCTGTCAAGAATTACTAGCTGGATGACCTTGGGGAAATTAATCTCTCTGAGCCTCAGTTTGCACACATATATTTGCAAAGGGGTTACAATATCACTTGTCTCTGATCATTCTCAACAGAACACTAGAAGCTGAGATAATAAAACTTAACGGGGATTCTGGGAAGATGGCGGCATAGAAAGAAGTGGAAGACTTAGTCTCCCCCAGAACAATTCATAAATGAACAAAAAACCAGTAAATAACCTGGAATGGTAGCGGGGAGACAAACGTAACTGTACACTCAACATCCACCGACATGAATTGGGAGGAATGCCCGAGATCACAGCATAAAATCTGTAAGTAAAACTGCGGACCCGCGCTGAAAGCCGAGAGCCCAGAGCCGAGAGCCCCTCCCTCATGGAAGCCGCGCCGTGCACTTTCTCAGCCCAGCTCCAAGTGAGGTTTTAATAATAACTGCTCAATACAGACAGCGAATCCTCAACAAGCAGACAGAGGCTTTTGGTGACAACTGACCTTGGGAGAATCGGAGCAAATATTCTGTCTCTCGCTCTCTCTCTCTGTGGAGAAAACCTCAGCTTCTCTCAGCCCACAAGGCATTGCAGTAAAGACAGCCTCACACATTCTGTATTCTGAAACGAGCTGAGAGCCCCGCGGCACAGCCAAGCAGCCCAGGGCTTCCCTTGAGGGACGGCGCACACTGATGACATAGCACAGCATCCCCCTCGGCTGAGGGAGGATCGCGGCTGGGAGGCGGGATCCGCTCGGAGAACCCAGGGGCGCTACACCAAGTCCGGTGGTTTATGGGACACCGAGAGAGAGCTGCCCTTCCTACCTGACCACCCATGCACGTGCCCCACATTCAGGGCCGGCGACTCCAGCGGCACGCCCAGGCTGAGCTCTCCAACTGAACACACAAGAATCATTTCCCCACACTACGTGGGAAAAAAGGTTGAGAACTGACTGGAGGGATATAGGTGGCTCACAGACGCCATCTGCTGGTTAGTTAAAGAAAGTGTACATCACCAAACTGTGTCTCTGAAAAATTAGATCGAAATCCTTTTTTTTTTTGATACAACTTGAAAGAACCCTATCAAGCAAAACAAATACCAAGAGGCCAAAAACAACAGAAAATCTTAATGCATATGATAAAACCAGATGATATGGAGAATCCAGCTCCAAACACACAAATCAAGGTTTCGGAAGAAACGTTATACCTCGCAAAATTAATTAAAGAACTACAATCAAAGAACGAAAACATGGCAAAGGATTTAAAGGACATCAAGAGGACCATGGCCCAGGATATAAGCGCCATAAAAAAGACCCTAGAAGAGCATAAAGAAGACATTGCAAGAGTAAATAAAAAAATAGAAGATCTTATGGAAATAAAAGCAGCCATTGACCAAATTAAAAAGACTCTGGATATTCACAATACAAGACTAGAGGAAGCTGAACAACATCTCAGTGTCCTAGAAATCCACAGAACAGAAAATGAAAGAACAAAAGAAAGGAGAAAAAAATTGAAAAAACCGCAGTGGATCTCAGGGATACGATAGATAAAATAAAACGTCCAAACTTAAGACTCATTTGTGTCCCAGAAGGGGAAGAGAAGGGTATAAAGGTCTAGAAAGAGTATTCAAAGAAATTGTTGGGGAAAACTTGCCCAACCTTCTACACAATATAAACACACAAAGCATAAATGCCCAGCGAACTCCAAATAGAATAAATCCAAATAAACCCACCCCAAGACATATTCTGATCAGACTCCCAAATACTGAAGAGAAGGAGCAAGTTCTGAAAGCAGCAAAAGAAAAGCAATTCACCACATACAAAGGAAACAATATAAGACTAAGTAGTGACTACTCAGTGGTCACTATGGAGGCAAGAAGGCAGTGGCATGTTATATTTAAAATTCTGAGAGAGAAAAATTTCCAGCCAAGAATATTTTATCCAGCAAAACTCTCCTTCAAATTTGAGGGAGAGCTTAAATTTTTCACAGACAAACAAATGCTGAGAGACTTTGCCAATAAAAGACCTGCCCTACTTCAGATTCTAAAGGAAGCCCTACTAACAGAAAGATAAAGAAAGGAGAAAGAGATATAGAGAATTTTAACAGACATATATAGTACCTTACATCCCAAATCACCAGGACACTCATTTTTCTCTAGTGATCACAGATCTTTCTCCAGAAGGGACCATAAGCTGGGACATAAAACAAGCCTCAAGAAATTAAAAAAAAAAAAAAAAAAAAAAATTGAATATACTCAAAGAACATTCTCCAAACACAACAGAATACAAATAGAAGTCAATAATTTTTGAACTGTAACTCCACTACTTACTTCCTACATGATAAAAAATACACAAACTCTAAGGACAAATCAATGGTTTTGAACTCAATGTAAAATATGTAATTTTAGACAACTGTATAAAGGTGGGGGAATGAAGGAGTATAGGAACATAGTTTATGTGCCCTATTGAAGTGAAGGTGGTACCAAAGAAAAACAAGATTGATAGGGATTTAAGAGGTTAATTTTAAGCCCCACAGTAAACACAAAGAAATTATCAGAGAATATAACTATAGAGATGAAAAGTAGAGTTTGGGTTAAGAGAAATGGGGGAAGGGGCAATGGGAAGTTAAGAAAGGAGTGTAGGGTTGCTGTTTGAGGTAAAGGGAAATTTCTAGTAATGGATGGTGGGAAAGAGCATAACATCATTCTAAATGTGATTAATCCCACTAATGGAAGGCTAGGAAAGGGGTGGAATGGGAAGATTTAGGCTGTATATATGTTTCCACAATTGAAAAAAGAAAAAAAAAAAAGTCAGTCTAACTAGACGACAATTGAATGCTAAGGATGAACTTGGATGGGATTGGAGGGTGGATGACAGGTGGCTCGAAGGGACACAGTTGAGACATAAGGAAAAGGAAATATAGAATGCAAGCATTGCATCATTGTTGAATCTCTTATACTTCTTAGCTGTGCTTAATGGAATTACATAAAAGAATGTTCTTGTTCATGGGAAGTATATATGTGAATTATAGTGTACGTTCAAGGATGTGTGCAGCTAACTCTCATATATTCAGAAGACAGAAATATATGATGTATGATAGATAGGGAAGGAGGGAGGGAGGGAGGGAAAGAAACAGTGATGTGACAGCATGTTAAAGTTGGTAGATTGAGCTATCGGGGAAGGGGGGGTCAGGGTATGATGGAATTCTGTGTATGGGGCTAGTATTGTTTTTGCAACTATTCATGTAACTTTGAATTTATTTCAAAAAAAAAAAAAAAACTTAACAGATCTCCAGAGTGGATATGTATGTAAGGGGTACCTATGACCACCCCAGATTTAATGATTTACTCACAGGACTCAACAGATAGTTGTATTTACAGCTATGACTTATTACAGCAAAATGATACAGAGCAAAATAAGCTAAGGGAAAGGCACATGGGGCAAAATCCAGAGGAAACCAAAACAAGGGCAACTGCTAAGAGGCAGAGAAGTCATCAGAGATTTCAGAAATTTCAAAGGTTTGTAGGAAAGTCAAAATTGGAGTTCAGGGCTTCCAGGCAACCAGAAATTAAGAAGCCAAGTTCTCTGAAAGGCAGATGCACAGATTTGACCCCAACATTCAACAGTGTTCCCCAGATGCACCTGACAAATTCTTAAGCTACACAGTCAAAGAAGTTGAAAAATAAAGTAAGAAGTAGCAAAACAAACAAAATAGAAAACAAACAACAGAATTTTTGAAGTTTATGGTGCTAAGGAGACAAAAATTGGAGTTCAGGGCTGCCAAAGAAATGGAGCCCTAAGTCTTCCATCTCTCAAGGGCTACAATTTAGAAATGGGGCAGGGGTGAGGAGCTTGAACACATCTCTGTTTAGTAACTCATAGAACAAGCAGACCAAACAACAACAAAAAAAGGATAGATAACAATATAAAAGATCTGAACCTGACTAACAAACAATTATATAAGAAATATATGGAACACTATGCTCAACAATTAGAGAATACCATACTCAATAATTAGAGAATATACATTCTTTCCAAATGTAAATGGAATTATTTACTGAATATGTATTCTTCTTTATTCTGATATGCTATAATTCTTAAAGTCTCAAATAGACACTTGTGTGAAAGATAGACCCTCACTTTTCCAAGAGGCTACCAAGAATAAAACAAATATTTAAAAATATGTAAACTCATCAAATTCCTTGTATAGCAAAGTGTTAGAAACCAACAATTATTAACTTGATACCTATTCAGATCTCAATTATAAGGCTCATTCACTTCTCCTATGTGATGTTTTGGAGCTATGTACCCCACAGCTAAGAGCTATGTTCTTAAACTTAATCCTCACCTGTAGTTATGAATCCATTATAAAAAGGACATTTTGATGAGGTTATTTCAACTAAGGTGTGGCCCAACTGAATCAGGATGGGAATTAACCGATTACTGAAGGCCTTATAGAGAAGGCCACAAAGAGAGAAAGCCATAGGGAGAAGCCAGAAGTCAATGGAACCCAGAGAAGGCAGGAGGGGCCATCATGTGCATTGTCATGTGATAGAAAAGCCAAGGACCAAGGATCACCAACAGCCAGTCCCAAAAAGCCACAGCCTGGAAGAAAGTATCACCTTGATGATGCCTTGATTTTGGACTTCTCCTAGACCCCAAACCAATAAATTCCCATTGTTTAAGCAAATCCTATGCATGGTATTGTTTTAGCAGCCAGAAAACTAAAACATCCTATTATAAGCTTCAAAGTTTTCATTAGAATCAAATCTGGCCTTGAATCCTGAAGGGCTCATTTATTTAGTCCCAAACTATTTTTATGGTAGATTTCAACATCCAATAAAGATGCTCCAATAATTAGTGTGGGAACAAGAGCATTCATCTACTTAGCACAAGCACAAATGGTTCATTTTTAGTTCTAAGCAGCTATTATTTTCAGTGGACTAGAAGTCATGATCTAAATGTCAATTGCATGGCATTGCCTAGATATTATTCCAACAGAAGTTACAGGTATGAGAATTTTCTACATAGTAGCACTAAATGACCATCAGAAACACAAATAAGACTCAAGTATGTGCATAAAAGTCATTAAAAAGAAAGATCTTCTTTTGAGGTTAGCTTGACTATGTAAACTGTACATTAAAAATAAAGCACATTAATACCAACAGGCTTTACTACATAGCTAGGGATTTAATAAAACATTGATATTTAAATTTGATCACAAATGGTCTCTATTACTTTAATTTTCTCATAAGAAAAAGTTTCTGTGTATTTATAAACAAATACTAGCTACATGTAAAGAAAGTATGCATAATAGAGAGGTTAATATTTCATTTTAGTATTAATGGTCTGTAGCAATCATTACCTTTGTACTGTTTTAACAATAATTTCTACCCTGTCTCTCTTGTAATGGTAGGACTACATGATACTACCTGGTTCGCAGACCCATTCTCAGAAATGTACCTTACCTTCTTAGAAATGTATCCTAATTTTATCAAAATATAAAACATCAATTGGATTTTTTTATAAATATTAACACAATATATATCTAATGTTAAGTATATTTAAAGGTTTTTGCCAACTTCAGTACTATGTATTCATTAATGGCAATAGGAACAATTTATTAAAAATCTTATAACATCCTTACTGTTTGCAAAACTATACACTGGAGCATTTCTTAAGACATATTACTTTTTAAATGTTTCCAAATATTGGATCAAGATGGCAGAGTGAAAAGCTTCAGGGCTCTGAACCCCCAAAGTAACTTTGAACAATCAGCAAGAACTAGCAGAAGTAACTTTTCCAAAGTTCCAGAAAACAGTTAAAGGATTACAGTAAGAAGGCAAGTACTGAAGTTTAAGTTAGAACATTTATCATTATATGATAATAAACTCAAACCTGATTACTTGAATTAAACCCAACAAAAATGGTGAGTTTTTGAATTCACATAATTATTAATTCACACAAATCTTCAGAGATTTAGACACAAATCTGACTTCCTCATTAAAATAACTAGATCTTAAAAAAGAGGAACAATATTGGAGGATTAACACTTACTGACTTCAAAATTTGCTTCAAACCTTCAGTAATCGAAACAGTGTGATACTGGCATAAAGAAAGACATATAGAGCAATTGAATACAATTCACAGTTCAGAAATAAAGCCATATATTGCTATGAGAAATTGATTTTGACCAAGGTGCCAAGACCATTCAATAGAAGAATCTTTTCAACAAATGGTGCTGGGACAATTCAATAGCCACATGTAAAAGAATGAAGTTGATCCCTACCTACTTCACACCATATACAAAATTATCTAAAAATGTTACATACACCTAAACACAGGTGCTAAAACTTTAAACATCTTAGAAGAAAACAGAGGTAAATCTTTATGACCTTGAATCTGGTGATGGATTCTTAGACAAGACATCAAAAGTACAAGCGACAAAAGAAAAAAACAGGTAAATTGGACTTCATCAAAATTAAAGACATTTGTGCATCAAAAGGCACTATTAAGAAAGTGAAAAGACAATCTGCACAATAGCAGAAAATAGTTGCAAATCACATGTTTGCTACTGCCCAGAATATGTGGGGGGAAAAAACTTTTTTACAACTCAACAACAAAAAGATAATCCCATTTAAAAATGGGATAGACACTTCTCCAAATGGCCAACAAGCACATGAACAGAAGCTCAACATGATGAGTCTTTGAATAATTAGAAGTTCAAATCAAACCACAATGAGACACCACTTTACACCCACTAGGATGGGAAGAAAGGAGGGGAGGAAGGGAAGGAACAGAGGGAGGCGGGAAGGAATAGTTGGCGAGGATGTGTAGAAATGAGAACCCTCGTACATTGCTGGTGGGAATATAAAATGGTTTAGCTGCTGTGGAAACAGTTTGGTGGTTCCTCAAAAAGTTAAATACAGAATTGTCATATGATCCAGCAATTCCAATCCTATTTTCAAAGAACTGTAAACAGGTATTCAAACAGATTTTTGTACACGAATGTTAATGGCAGCACTATTCACAAGAGACCAAAGATGGAAACAACCCAAATATCCATCAACAGACGAATGGATAAATAAAATGTGGTAGATTCATGGAGTGGAATATTATCCAGCCATGAAAAGGAATGACATCCTTATACATGCTACAACATTGAAAACATTATGCTAAGAAAAAGAAGCCAGGCACAAAAAACCACATATCAAAGAATTCCATTTATCTGAAATATCCAGAATAGGTAAATCTATAGAGAAAGCAGATGTGGGTGTCAGGGGCTGGGGAGGGGGCTTAAGGGGTGGGGAGGAGGAAGGAATTATGAGTTCTACCGGCATTCTCAGGTTTGACTTAGAAGAGAAACACCCTCTACGGAAAACATAATGCAGATTTAATGTTGCATCATATGGAATTTTTCATATACAACAAATACGACTGAGTTAAATTAAAATGATTTACATGTGGAAATTTCCAATGGATGCCCTGGGAGTATAAAACATATTTAATTTTCAACCACAGGCTTCAATGAAAGGAAGTTCTATAACCTCTGGATAAACATAGTAAATTTAACATAAGCATCTATTTCTGATCCCTTCTCAAATGCCAATAAAATGACAGGATAACTTTTTTTTACAAGATTAAATCCAGAAGGAAAATGAAAATTGGAGAAGAAACAATAGGAAAGAAGAGATATCAACAAAATGTTGCAAGACCCAAGGCAGATGGATGGAAGTAATGGATTTGAGTTCCAACTTCCTTTGCTTTGCTAAGTACCTACAGAAAAATGCTGATTAGCATTACAAAGCCCCAGAAAAGTTGAGAAACTAGAACCCTCTATAAAGAAAGGATCTTTCGGGGTGGGGCTAAAAACAGAAGAAATGGTTATAAGGTTTTATAAAGAGAAGTTAGACCTTTAGATTGCTTTCCTCAGCCTTAGTACAGAGAGATAGGAATTAGTTTTCTGTGCACAAGTCCTTTATTCCCAGATACTTAAGACCTTTTCTGGGACAGGCTATTCATTTAGGCCTAAAAGGCAGAAGTAAATCACTCCCCAGAAATGTAGGGGTTGGAGGGAAAGTGAAAAATTGTTAGCTGAAAGGTAAGTCCTACTGAGCTCCCAGAATGCTAGAACCTGGGCTTATGCCCCAAGGCAATATTTCCCAAAAAAATTTTTTATCACCTCTTAAGGAGTTCTTTTAGATTTTTTCCTAATCCCATCCCCATGAAATCTTAAAATGACAGATACAGTGCACATCTGTCTATGGTGTGTATATCTGTGCCTTAAACATAAACGAGTAAGATTTTTTCCACAGCGCCTGACAATTTTACCTGAACTCTGTGATCCTGGCAAGCAGCGTAAGTTAAGAAATCCCCCGCCCCTGTGTTACTGTCCAGGTCAGCCTCAACTTCTCCTTAGCTTGACTAAACTCTACACAGGCTTCTTCCTAACTCTGGCTCCTTCAGAATCCAGCTTCCAGTAAACTCAGGAGTTAAGGTCAAGTAATGGACACATCCCACTGCTTGACCCGCCCGTGCAGAAATCTTCCATGAGCTCACCTCAGTCCTTAAAAACTCTCCTTCCCGAGTCTAAAGTTGTATGTAATGGTGCCTAAGAGTCTCCCCCTGAGTACCTCTTTGTTGCTCAGATGTGGCCCTCTCTCTCTCTAACTGAGCCATCTCGACAGGTGAACTCGCTGCCCTCCCCTCTACGTGGGACCCAACTACCAGGGATGTAAATCTCCCTGGCAATGCAGAGTATGACTCCCGGGGATGAATGTGGACCTGGCATCGTGGGACTAAGAGTATCTTCTTGACCAAAAGGGGGATGCAAAATGAGACGAAATAGTTTCAGTGGCTGAGAGATTCCAAATGGAGTCAAGAGGTCACTCTGGTGGACATTCTTATGCACTATATAGATAACACCTCTTAGGCTTTAATGTATTGGAATAGCTAGAAGTAAATACCTGAAACTACCAAACTCCAACCCAGCAGTCTGGACTCCTGAAGACAATTATATAATAATGTAGATTACAAGGGGTGACAGTGCAATTGTGAAGACCTTGTGGATCACACCCCCTTTATCTAGTGTATGGATGAATGGAGGAATGGGGATAAAAACTAAAGGACAAATGGGGTGGGATGGGGGGATGATTTGGGTGTTCTTTTTTCACTTTTATTTTTTATTCTTGTTCTGGTTCTTTCTGATGTAAGGAAAATGTTCAGAGATAGATTGTGGTGATGAACGCATAACTATGTTATCATACTGTGGACAGTGGATTGTATATCATGGATGATTGTAAGATGTGTGAATGTATTTCAATAAAACTGAATTTAATAAAAAAAAAAAGTAAACAAACAAAAAAAAAACTCTCCTTCCCTCTGCTTCAGGGGAGCTGAGCCCTCCCCCACCCCCTTCTGTTATTGTGATAACCTTTATGGTCTTTCTCTCTCTCTTCTCTGTGGCACATAACTTTGAATAGTCATGTTTGCCTGTTTTACACTGTCCAGTGCAATCTTTTCATTCATACCCCCAACCAGTTTTCATATCCTTGAAGTGGTATTGCCTATAGAACACCCACACCCACCCTCAGAATGCATTTCCTAAGGCAAAAGATTGGAAGAATCCTCTGGGAGGCAACTAAATATTTCAAGGAAAACAAAACAGGATAAATGGGGGAAATAAACCTTTATGGTGACTGCCAAGGGAAAAAACCCATTGTGAGGCCCACCTGTCAACAAACCCTGCTTTTCAGTGCCTCAATGAAAGAAAGACAAAAATCAGCAGATACAAGACAACAAGCCTTAATATGAAAGAAAGAGGAAAAAAATAGAAGAAGAAAAGAATCATATGAAACCTAACTAATGCAGGGAGTAGGAAAAACTTTCGGAAAGGGGAAAACATCAGTTACATTGTTACAGAGAATAAAAAAGAACAGGGTTATGATACTAAAAAAAAATTTCAAAGAAATAGAAAGCTCTTGGAAATTAAAAATAAGATAGTAGAAATGAAAATTGCAGGTCAGGATATGAATTAATATATGGAAGTTTCTCAGAAAATAAAATAAAAACAGAAAAAACAAGCAAATTAGAAGTTCAGCCCAGGAAGTCTAATAGTTGTCTTTTTTTTTTTTTTTTTTTAATTGTTCAAGAAAGAAAATGAAGGGAAAGAAATCATTAAAGAAGTATGTGTTGCAGATCAACTCTCTTAATCAGAATTAGAAAAGCTGGACACAATTTTAAAAAATCTGCTTGAAGGTATGAAGAAGGCCGTAGAAGCAGTGAAGAATTAGGAATCAATAACAATGACCAATGCAGTTTTGAAGAAAAACAACAAAGCCAGAGGCTTTGCATTAAAAGATAGCAAATTTACTATAAAAGTATGGTAATTAAGAAAGTGTAGTATTGACACAAGGGCATACAAACTCATGGGAATAGAAAATGCAGAAATAAACCCACACACATATATGGTCACCTGATTCATGTCACTGCAGTAACGTGAGGAACAGACAGTCTTTTCAATAAATGGTGCTAAGTTAATGAATTGCTTTGAGAGGTGGGGGGGAACATACCTTAACCCCTACCTCACAGCACACTTAAGTCAATTAAACTTTTAAAGGAAAATATAGGAGAAAATCTTCATGACTTTGGTGGGAAAAAAATTATCTAGGACAAAAAAGAGCTAGCCATATAAAGTGGCTGCTAAGTGCTCTGGGATATTTTATGTTATGATAATTGTTTAAAATTGAGAGTGATGATTACACAACTAATCAAAGATAATGTGAGAAACTGACCGTTTATCTTGAGACAGAACATATGTTATGTGAAATCAGGAACCCACTACTTAATAAATCAGGGCCTCAATCCTGAGGACTGCTCTTGTGAAACTTAGGGCTGTAAATGGGAAGCTAAGCCTTCCTGTAATTATGCCTAAGAAGCACCTCCAGGGAACCTCTTCTGTTGCTCAGATGTGCATGTGGCCTTTTTCTCTCTCTAAGCCCAACTTGGCAAATAAATTCATTAACCTCCTGTCCCGGGGGACATGAATCCCAGGGGAATGAATCTCCCTGGCAACATGGGACGTGACTCCCAGAAATGAGCCTGGCCCTGTCAGCCAGGGATTGAAAATGCCCACTTGACCAAAAGGGGGAAAAAGAAAGGTAACAAAATAAGGTTACAGTGGCTGGGAGATCTCAAATAGAGTTGAGAGGCTATCCTGGAGGTTTCTCTTATGCAAGCTCCAGCTAGACATCCACAATGGCCACAGTATGCCATGTCCTTACCAAAAGTAGTCCTGAAATACCTTGGTCCCTATCTGAGATTCTATGAAAGATTCACTTACTAAGTTTTATCTCTTAGAAACTTAAATCCACCAGAGTGTTCCTATGCCAGACAAGTCCTAAAACCCAGAGGCAACAGCCTCTTTAAGAACAACAATCAGATGCAGTCCCCTTCCCCATACTGTCAACACCCTCTCAACAGGAACAAGTTAGGGTGGTCATTTCCTAGACACCCCTGAAGATCAAGAAAATGAGTCAACAAGAGGAAGGGGTAGCAACAGACAAGACAGGATTTAACAAAGGATTACGAATACTGAAACTTTATATAAATATATATATATATATATATATATATATATATATTTAGATGCTAGAGTATTAGAATAGCTAGAAGGATATTATTGAAATGGTGGAATTATAACCTATAACATTCTTTGAAATTTGTATATAGCTATTTGTATATAGCTATTCACTGAATTGTGCTTTGAAAATTTTCACCTTTCTGTATAAACCCTATATTTCACAATAACAAAAGAACTGAAACCGTGGAACTGTAACCCCTAACATTTTTTTTTGAAATCACCGACATAACTGCTTTCTGAGCTGTACTTCGAAAGTTAACACCTTTCTGTATGTATGTTATATTTTATAATAATGGAAATAACTGAAATTGTGGAACTGTAACCTATAACATTCTTTGAAATTTGCTCTCTAAGTACTTGTTAAATTATACTTTGAAAGTTATCACTGTTATGCATATAAATTAAAGTTCACAATAAAAAATACACTTAAAAAAAGAAAAAAACAAAACAAAACAAAACCCTCCTACACTGATATACATAAAAGTGCATGGCAATAAGTTAACAAATCTGATGACCAGTCAATACTGAACAACCAAAAGCATGAAGGTTTGATAAAATGAGACTATTCTTATCCTTATACACCAAACCATAAAATGCTTTATGATCATGATTAAGAATCATGATACTGAATTACCTTTGAATTCATAACTGATCAAATTTTATATATACTGAATTTTAGGAGAAAAAGATTACCTATTTAGAAGAACATTTGGCAGATTGAGCTAAATGATCAAATTTAAATAAATTAGTTGTTTTAAATATATGTAACCAAAGGTTACTGAACAGCTATTTGATGTGTGTAGGCATCAACAAAATAAAATTTCTTTAGAAATACAAATCCTGATTATAAGCCTTCTTATCCTAGATAGCTGATATAAGTGCTATAATAATCACATTGCTTATTTTGGGGTTAAAAGTACATCATTATTCTTTATTTGTAATAGGAATTAAGATTACTAAAAACAGCATTCAGAGTATAAGGATAATTCATTAAAATCTCATCCCAAACTCAACATTCAAAGAATCAAGATGATCACAATTTGAAACAAATATTAGAGGCGTAAATTAATTATATTAATCCTAAAAGTGCTCTTGACTGTCAAAATCTCAGTATCTTACTTCTGCTTAACTATTTTAATGAAGTTTAATAGTAAACTATAACTTAATAATAGAATAAAACAAGTTTATCCCACCTAGTTACTTTGCAATTGGATTCAATCAAGTCATTTTCAAACTCAAGAAGGCTGGAAGGCAGGTTATATTCCAATGGGGATGTCAGTCTTTTCAAGCGCAATAAACCAACACAAAATTTTGCTCCCATCTCTTCCAGTTCTCGAGTACCAATCTGTAAACCCTAGAAATAAAGCAATATTATAGATATAACTAGAAGGTTATACATTATAGATAAAACTAGAAGCTATTTTTTGGCTGCATTTCATTAAAATTATATAAAAGGAATTCATAACTATATTAATAAATTAAAAATTTGGTATTTTGTATGGAACTAGGATTCAGCAAGCACAATGTCTTAACAATATACGATTACTTCAGGTCACAAAGGAAACCAACTGTCTTAAAAGATCATTTCTAAAATGTCTATTTTCATTCACTATAATGCAAACTATTTTCAACTAACATCCTGGGAATTAACAATGGATGAACATTTTGTGATAATGTTACCCTTGGAATTCTTGTATGGAACTATATAAACAAGGTCCTGTTAGTATTTCTTATAATCATCACTTTGAATGTCAGTGCTTAAATAATACAGTGTTAAAATCAAGAATCCAATAGGTGTACTTGAACATTACCTTATAGGTACTTTTACTGTGGACAAAAGAAAACCTGAGTATAAAATAAACAAACAAAAAAGGTAACTATGAATATTTATAGGTCAAAAAGCAAAAACAAAAACAAATCTAAGCCAATGAGGTAGCAGTAAATTAAGTTACTATATTCTTTGTTAATTAAGAATGCCCATTTTAAATTTGTCTACTAAAGAAAAAGAAAATTGCACTACAGTCCCTAATCCTTTTTTAACCAAAACTTTCCAATAAACAGTATAAAGTTTACCAAAAGTTAAATGTTGCCACATAAAACCATAAAAATGGACTGTAAATCAAGACACTGCTTATCATTTAGTTTTCAGGTAAAAATGAATCTCTAAAATAAGTGAAATCCTTATACCAACACACGGTACAAGTGTAGACAGAGCAGACATCAATTGGAGAGAAGGTACTCTAAAATTGCTTTCCAGTGACTATACTAAATGAGTTCCTAAAACATATAACTGAAGTGAGTGAATTGTAAAAACTGTCACCCTACACAAAGCACATGACTTTCTAATAATGAGTTTTTTTGGTTTAAATAAAGACTTTGGCCGTCTCCCAAATATTCTAGGAAATGCAAACTAATTGACTTTACTAGAATATCAGTTTGCCTTCTTAATTTAAAGGCTTATATTCCTGTTATGAATCAGTTCATGGAAAATAAAAATACAGAATATTTATAGTCTAAAATTCAATAATGTAAACACATTCTTGAGGGTGGAGAACCGTTTATTAAAATATTAGACTCATAGCTTATTAGCATTAATCAGTTTGAAAAGTATACATTATGATCAATCAGTTTGAAAAGTATATGCTATAATCTCAATCCCAGAATGAGTGGAATAATTAATATGAATTTTAGACATAAAAAAACTTGGCTTACTAAGACACTCTACTCCGTAAGAGTTTTATAAGTCAATGTACATATACTCCATTAATTAAACTAGAAGATTTTTAACTCTTTCCAAACATCTTCATGTAAGGTATATAAAAATCAGATTCAGTAGTATTTCCCCATGTCAAAAACAAAACAAAAAAATCCCAGAATCAGTGGAATAATTAGTATGAATTTTAGACATAAAAAAAAAATTTGGCTTACTAAGACACTCCACTCCATTAACAGCTTTAACTCAATGTACACTCTATTAATTAAATCATAGAAAAGATAAATGTGTATGTTTCAGGTGTCCATCTTATTTTAAAAAATTGGTAGATTAAAAACAAAAGCAACTTTTTGGAAATTAGTTTAACATTTTATGTTTCTAAATAAATTGTAGCTATTTTCAAAAATCTGGTTGCTTCAATGACCAAGCAAACTTATCAAAAGGCAAATAGAATCTTTTTAAAGCACCAATGAAAGGCTATCAGAAGAATCCAAATATTATATGCCACAGGGCATTCGAGTCACAACTTCCCTGATTACTTCTTTCCCACTGCTCAGAACTACTTTCATAGACACTGATGCTTTAAGTTACTTTCTGCTGCCTAACTGCATAAATCAAAGAAATAATTTACAGTCTGTTTCCAAAAATCATACAGCCAAAGTCTGTCTTCCTAGGATCCAACTATGTTCCTATTCAAAAACGATTCTCAAGCTTTTTTCCCATCCCCCACAATTACAGAAATGAGATGCTTGGCAAAAGTTGTCCATGAAAGCAATGATTAAGGGAAAAGAAGAGGGAATGGTGCTCATGCTACATTTTATCTCACTGCCATCCTACCTACCCTTGGTAAACTAGCAGTCTTCTTTTCTTTTTTTTTCCAAACAATATTCGGAGAAAGCTCCAAAGATATTACACTTTGGAAGAATACTACATTGTTTCAATGAAAATTTAGGGAAAAGTCATTTAACACAAAGTACTGGAATGTCATTAAGATCTACTTTAAAGGCCCCAAAGTTTGAATGTCAATTGCAAAAGCTACACACTTTTCTTCCAGTTTGTTACAGACTGAAAGCCATTATTAAGACTCTCCACTTAAAATTCTGACATCAACTATAATGTATTTACATTTTAATACTGGCCAATTAGAAGATTTTTAACTCTTTCCAAACATCTTCATGTAAGGTATATAAAAATCAGATTCAGTATTATTTCCCCATGTCAAAAACAAAACAAAACAAATCCCAGAATGAGTGGAATAATTAGTATGACACCCAAAAATCTTTCTGTGGCAAGACAAGAATAAATATTAGGTTCATTGCTTATTGAACGTACAAGTCAGTGACAATGAAATCCTCAATCTTTAATATTAAATAATTCAAAATCACTTAATCTTTTACTAGTCTTAATCTCAAAAATAATGTTTATTTAAACTCTGGTTTTCTCCAAAAAAAAAGCCTATGGACTACAGAAGAACAGTCCCAGTGAAGAAAAAAATTTGAAGGATATAGATTTAAAAATCACACACAAAACTTCTTAATGAACCAGCTGCTTTATAAACACATGATGTGTCTATTTTTAAATGCATAAATTATACCTACATCCAATATATTAATAACAAATTTTTATTAATAATGTACTTCTTTCAGTTCTGTGTAAATTACTAAACAGTGTTTAAATTTATGTATACTTATGTGCTTTCTTAAAAATCATGAATGTAAAAAGACTCAAATAACCAAGAATTTTGTAAGGAGTTCAAGCAAGCTATTAGCAATCAGAAGATTCAATTCTGTTATTGCAAATTACATATAACTCAGTATCATTTATTATATACTTGAAAACTGCTTTTAGTACATATGAAAGGAAAGTCTTCAAATATTTTTTTATGACTAGAAGTTCTGCGAAGTCTTACCTTATACTTTCCCTGATCACAGCCACACAGAGTGCTCTCCATGGTATAGCTTCTTTGTACCCCTATTTCTCTCCAAACTACAACACGTGCTGTTGACTCTTTAGATTTTTCCACTACGAAGCTACAGCTGTTCATGCAAAATGCTGGTGCAATATGACTCAGTATCTTGGGCAAAGTCTGTAAAAATAATAATGATAATAATAAAATGTATATATTTTTTCATCTTAAAAAATGCAATGAAACCACAGTGAGTAGGGCCATGAGGACTTCCTGCTATATCTCCAGTTGATCAAAATACCAAAATGATCCTTACTAATTTAAAATTTTCTGCTAAAATGATCATCTTACTACTTTAGGTTTTCAAGACCACAGTTTAAAAACCAAATTGTAGCTTGAATGTTAAGCACAAATTCAATATTAATGTTTCTAAATTAAAGAAGCCTGTGGGGATAGCATCATTAAAAGATATAATTATTAATATATGTGAAATCACTGTTACAAATGTCAGTGAAGTTATCAATAATCCAAATTCTGTTACAGTTTACTTTTTCATAATGATGCTGCATCAATGGGTACAGGGTCATACTGATAAAAGGTGAAAATAGGGACATCCACTTCTAGCTAGGACAGAGCAACTTTCAGCAGACCCAAACTCCTGCTGAGAACTGGAAAAACCAGATGTATCAGTTTCCTATTGCTTTTGTAACAAACTGTCACAAATTCGGCAACTAAAAAGAACACAAATTTATTACCTTACAGTTCTGCAGGCAGACGTCTGACCTGGGTCTCACCAGGCTAAACTCCAGGTGTCACCTGGACTGCATTCCTTTCTGGTGCTCTAGGGGGAATCTAGAGGCTGCCTACAATCTTGGCTCACGGCCCATTTCCATCTTCAAAGCCAGCAATGGCTGGTAAATCTTTTTCACACTGTCTTTCCAACACTGACTCTTTGCCTCCCGCTTCTATCTTTAAGGACCTTTGCAATTACACTGGGCCCACCAAGATAATCCAGGTTGATCTCCCTATCTTAAAGTCAGCTAATTAGGAACCCTAAATCTATCTGCAACATTAACTCCCCTTGGTCATGTAACAAAAACATTGTTCGAACATGAACATTTTTGGGTCTTTTAGTGCTCGCCATGACAGATAAAAGTACAAAACCATGTGTTTAAAAGTATCCCTGAAAGAAACTGAAAGTGAAAGGATGGAAAAAAATATTTCATGCAAGCTACAGCCAAAAGAAAGCAGGTGTAGCAATATTAATCTCAGATAAAATAGACTTCAAATGCAGGGATGTTTTGAGAGACAAAGAAGGCCACTACATACTAATAAAAGGGGCAATTCAGCAAGAAGAAATAACAATCGTAAATGTCTATGCACCCAATCAAGGTGCCACAAAATACATGAGAGAAACACTGGCAAAACTAAAGGAAGCAATTGATGTTTCCACAATAATTGTGGGAGACTTCAACACATCACTCTCTCCTATAGATAGATCAACCAGACAGAAGACCAATAAGGAAATTGAAAACCTAAACAATCTGATAAATGAATTAAATTTAACAGATATATACAGGACATTACATCCCAAATCACCAGGATACACATACTTTTCTAGTGCTCACGGAACTTTCTCCAGAATAGATCATATGCTGGGACATAAAACAAGCCTCAATAAATTTAAAAAGATTGAAATTATTCAAAGCACATTCTCTGACCACAATGGAATACAATTAGAAGTCAATAACCATCAGAGACTTAGAAAATTCACTAATACCTGGAGGTTAAACAACACACTCCTAAACAATCAGTGGGTTAAAGAAGAAATAGCAAGAGAAATTGCTAAATATATAGAGACGAATGAAAATGAGAACACAACATACCAAAACCTATGGGATGCAGCAAAAGCAGGGCTAAGGGGGAAATTTATAGCACTAAACGCATATATTAAAAAGGAAGAAAGAGCCAAAATCAAAGAACTAATGGATCAACTGAAGAAGCTAGAAAATGAACAAGAAACCAATCCTAAACCAAGTACAAGAAAAGAAATAACAAGGATTAAAGCAGAAATAAATGACATAGAGAACAAAAAAACAATAGAGAGGATAAATATCACCAAAAGTTGGTTCTTTGAGAAGATCAACAAGATTGACAAGCCCCTAGCTAGACTGACAAAATCAAAAAGAGAGAAGACCCATATAAACAAAATAATGAATGAAAAAGGTGACATAACTGCAGATCCTGAAGAAATTAAAAAAATTATAAGAGGATATTATGAACAACTGTATGGCAACAAACTGGACAATGTAGAAGAAATGGACAATTTCCTGGAAACATATGAACAACCTAGACTGACCAGAGAAGAAATAGAAGACCTCAACCAACCCATTACAAGCAAAGAGATCCAATCAGTCATCAAAAATCTTCCCACAAATAAATGCCCAGGGCCAGATGGCTTCACAGGGGAATTCTACCAAACTTTCCAGAAAGAACTGACACCAATCTTACTCAAACTCTTTCAAAACATTGAAGAAAATGGAACACTACCTAACTCATTTTATGAAGCTAACATCAATCTAATACCAAAACCAGGCAAAGATGCTACAAAAAAGGAAAACTACCGGCCAATCTCCCTAATGAATATAGACGCAAAAATCCTCAACAAAATACTTGCAAATCGAATCCAAAGACACATTAAAAAAATCATACACCATGACCAAGTGGGGTTTATTCCAGGCATGCAAGGATGGTTCAACATAAGAAAAACAATCAATGTATTACAACACATTAAAAACTCGAAAGGGAAAAATCAATTGATCATCTCAATAGATGCTGAAAAAGCATTTGACAAAATCCAACATCCCTTTTTGATAAAAACACTTCAAAAGGCAGGAATTGAAGGAAACTTCCTCAACATGATAAAGAGCATATACGAAAAACCCACAGCCAGCATAGTACTCAATGGTGAGAGACTGAAAGCCTTCCCTCTAAGATCAGGAACAAGACAAGGATGCCCGCTGTCACCACTGTTATTCAACATTGTGCTGGAAGTGCTAGCCAGGGCAATCCGGCAAGACAAAGAAATAAAAGGCATCCAAATTGGAAAAGAAGAAGTAAAACTGTCATTGTTTGCAGATGATATGATCTTATATCTAGAAAACCCTGAGAAATCGACGATACAGCTACTAGAGCTAATAAACAAATTTAGCAAAGTAGCAGGATACAAGATTAATGCACATAAGTCAGTAATGTTTCTATATGCTAGAAATGAACAAACTGAAGAGACACTCAAGAAAAAGATACCATTTTCAATAGCAACTAAAAAAATCAAGTACCTAGGAATAAACTTAACCAAAGATGTCAAAGACCTATACAAAGAAAACTACATAACTCTACTAAAAGAAATAGAAGGGGACCTTAAAAGATGGAAAAATATTCCATGTTCATGGATAGGAAGGCTAAATGTCATTAAGATGTCAATTCTACCCAAACTCATCTACAGATTCAATGCAATCCCAATCAAAATTCCAACAACCTACTTTGCAGACTTGGAAAAGCTAGTGATCAAATTTATTTGGAAAGGGAAGATGCCTCGAATTGCTAAAGACACTCTAAAAAAGAAAAACGAAGTGGGAGGACTTACACTCCCTGACTTTGAAGCTTATTATAAAGCCACAGTTGCCAAAACAGCATGGTACTGGCACAAAGATAGACATATAGATCAATGGAATCGAATTGAGAATTCAGAGATAGACCCTCAGATCTATGGCCGACTGATCTTTGATAAGGCCCCCAAAGTCACTGAACTGAGCCATAATGGTCTTTTCAACAAATGGGGCTGGGAGAGTTGGATATCCATATCCAAAAGAATGAAAGAGGACCCCTACCTCACCCCCTACACAAAAATTAACTCAAAATGGACCAAAGATCTCAATATAAAAGAAAGTACCTTAAAACTCCTAGAAGATGATGTAGGGAAACATCTTCAAGACCTTGTATTAGGCGGCCAATTCCTAGACTTTACACCCAAAGCACAAGCAACAAAAGAGAAAATAGATAAATGGGAACTCCTCAAGCTTAGAAGTTTCTGCACCTCAAAGGAATTTCTCAAAAAGGTAAAGAGGCAGCCAACTCAATGGGAAAAAATTTTTGGAAACCATGTATCTGACAAAAGACTGATATCTTGCATATACAAAGAAATCCTACAACTCAATGACAATAGTACAGACAGCCCAATTATAAAATGGGCAAAAGATATGAAAAGACAGTTCTCTGAAGAGGAAATACAAATGGCCAAGAAACACATGAAAAAATGTTCAGCTTCACTAGCTATTAGAGACATGCAAATTAAAACCACAATGAGATACCATCTAACACCGGTTAGAATGGCTGCCATTAAACAAACAGGAAACTACAAATGCTGGAGGGGATGTGGAGAAATTGGAACTGTTATTCATTGTTGGTGGGACTGTATAATGGTTCAGCCACTCTGGAAGTCAGTCTGGCAGTTCCTTAGAAAACTAGATATAGAGCTACCATTCGATCCAGCGATTGCACTTCTCGGTATATACCCGGAAGATCGGAAAGCAGTGACACGAACAGATATCTGCACGCCAATGTTCATAGCAGCATTATTCACAATTGCCAAGAGATGGAAACAACCCAAATGTCCTTCAACAGATGAGTGGATAAATAAAATGTGGTATATACACACGATGGAATACTACACGGCAGTAAGAAGGAACAATCTTGTGAAACATATGACAACATGGATGAATCTTGAAGACATAATGCTGAGCGAAATAAGCCAGGCACAAAAAGAGAAATATTATATGCTACCACTAATGTGAACTTTGAAAAATGTAAAACAAATGGTTTATAATGTAGAATGTAGGGGAACTAGCAGTAGAGAGCAATTAAGGAAGGGGGAACAATAATCCAAGAAGAACAGATAAGCTATTTAACGTTCTGGGGATGCCCAGAAATGACTATGGTCTGTTAATTTCTGATGGATATAGTAGGAACAAGTTCACAGAAATGTTGCTATATTATATAACTTTCTTGGGGTAAAGTAGGAACATGTTAGAAGTTAAGCAGTTATCTTAGGTTAGTTGTCTTTTTCTTACTCCCTTGTTATGGTCTCTTTGAAATGTTCTTTTATTGTATGTTTGTTTTCTTTTTAACCTTTTTTTTCATACAGTTGATTTAAAAAAGAAGGGAAAGTTAAAAAAAAAAAAAAAAGATGTAGTGCCCCCTTGAGGAGCCTGTGGAGAATGCAGGGGAATTCGCCTACCCCACCTCCATGGTTGCTAACATGACCACAGACATAGGGGACTGGTGGTTTGATGGGTTGAGCCCTCTACCATAAGTTTTATCCTTGGGAAGACGATTGCTGCAAAGGAGAGGCTAGGCCTCCCTATATTTGTGCCTAAGAGTCTCCTCCTGAATGCCTCTTTGTTGCTCAGATGTGGCCCTCTCTCTCTGGCTAAGCCAACTTGAAAGGTGAAATCACTGCCCTCCCCCCTACGTGGGATCAGACACTCAGGGGAGTGAATCTCCCTGGCAACGTAGAATATGACTCCCAGGGAGGAATGTAGACCCGGCATCGTGGGACGGAGAACATCTTCTTGACCAAAAGGGGGATGTGAAAGGAAATGAAATAAGCTTCAGTGGCAGAGAGATGCCAAAACGAGCCAAGAGGTCACTCTGGTGGGCACTCTTATGCACACTTTAGACAACCCTTTTTAGGTTCTAAAGAATTGGGGTAGCTGGTGGTGGATACCTGAAACTATCAAACTACAACCCAGAACCCATGAATCTCGAAGACAGTTGTATAAAAATGTAGCTTATGAGGGGTGACAATGGGATTGGGAAAGCCATAAGGACCACACTCCACTTTATCTAGTCTATGGATGGATGAGTAGAAAAACAGGGGAAGGAAACAAACAGACAAAGGTACCCAGTGTTCTTTTTTACTTCAATTGCTCTTTTTCACTCTAATTATTATTCTTGTTATTTTTGTGTGTATGCTAATGAAGGTGTCAGGGATTGATTTAGGTGATGAATGTACAACTATGTAATGGTACTGTAAACAATCGAAAGTACGATTTGTTTTGTATGACTGCGTGGTATGTGAATATATCTCAATAAAATGATGATAAAAACAAATAAATAAATAGATAAAAATAAAAAAAAAAGTATCCCTGAAACAGTTAGAATGAAAGGGGCTAAGAGTCCCAAGAAGGGAGAATCGTGGAGAGTGGGATGAAAATGTGCAACTGCTTTTTCTCTGGAGGCATTTGCCAATCTTACAGAGAGAGTAATAGGCTGAGTTTTTCAGTTTTCAAATTTCATGGTGAGAGTTAGATGTGGCTATGTGACTACTATCTTCTCTCCAGTGAAATGTGAGCAGAAAAGATGTATGCCAGGAACAGAAGTGATGACTGCCTCCTCCAGGCTCAACCAACAAAACCTTCCAAATTGTGCTCAGTTCTCTTTGCCCTTCCTAGCCAACGGGCACAAGCACAACCAGAGTGGCCTCAGGAAATGGGGACGCTCCCTAGAGCCTCAGGCCAATCTGAACCCCTGCCCTGGATTCTCCCATGAAAAAGAAATACACTTCTTTTTTTTTTTTTTCCACTGAATTTTGGAGACACAGTTATCACTAAGGTTTTGTCCACTCTAATTAGTAAGTGATAGTTACAAAATTAAAACACACAAATCAAATTTTCCTAGACAAACAGTAATCAGAAAGGAATGAGAATCAGTAACCATGAAGAATCAGAAGCAAAAAGGATCACATTCAGAGTAGCAATAAGTAAAATAAAAAACGTGAGAAAATCATGTTCAAAAATATGAAGAAATAAATGTCTAAAATATAAAGAAAATTAAGTCATGAAAGAAGGCTTGACTAATGGAAAGATAACAACATTATAAATGTTAATCAACCCTAAATTAATCAATAAAGTTAAGACATTCCAATAAAAATGCCCACAAAACTGTAACTTAAAATTATTCTCAAGCTCACCTCAAATAATAAATATGGGAGTACACCCCGGGAAACTATGAAAGAAAAGAGCTATGACTAGAGAAATAATCCAACATATTAAACTAGATTATTTATATAAAGTAAATTAAGTTGTGATACTGCCATAGGAATAGAAAGATCTCTAGAAAGAGAGTTCAAAATTAGAATCAAAGGTATTTGTTAAAGGTAGTACTATTAGTGGAGAAAAAAATGGCACAACTGGATAGCCATTTGAGCAAAAAATTCTAACTTAAACTGCATTTAAAATTAGTAAGTAAAATTTTTAAATGAAACTCAAAATATTAAGAAACAAGGAACTATACTTCCTAAATCTTGGAATGGGAAAAGTCAGAGCCACGAAATCCAAAAGCCATTAAAAAAAAAAGTCAACGAATATGATAAAAGTTTTAAATTACTACACAATAAGCAAAAAAAACAAAAACAAAAACAAAGAACAAAAAACAAAAACACAAAAAACTGGGGAATGTATGTGTAATATAAACAGTTCTTATTTTAAAAACAATTAGATGGTCCATCTTATAGTAAGCAGAGAATATAAGAAAAAGACGATTTTTAAAAAGTGAGAACACAATTGGCCAAGCAAATGAAAGATACTCAGCTTCATTCTAAAACAATCAGATTTTTTTTTTCACCTAGCAAACATGGCAGTATCAATTTGTAAAATCTTTATGAAGGATAATTTGATAATACCAATCAAATGCCCACTAACTGGGCACTACTGAAAAAATACATTTTGGTATGTCCCTACAGTAACAACAAAAATACACAAAGGAAATCTTGTATAATTGCTAAATACTGAGATACATTCACATATAATGACCTTGAAAGATGGCCAACAATATTATGTTTTTAAAAGTTGCTGTTTAGTGTTAAAAAAATAAAACCAAACACTACACACACTAAATGCATATACATTTATGAATAAATGTCTTTAGAAGCAAGACTCACAATACACACAGTAAATACACACAGTAAAAACTTGTTAAGAGAGTGATCAGGAGAAGATGACTTTCACTTATTCCTTTATACATTTCTGAAGTGTTTCCATTTCTTATATAATTCTAATAATTTAATTTATTTGGGCAGGGGAGGAAGAAGAGAAGAGGACACCAAAAAAAAAAAAAAATGTGCTCTGAAGTTCTGCTGAGGGCAGTGGTATGTTACTGAAAACTAAAAAAAAAAAAAAAAAAAAAAAATGAGGGCTTCCCCTTTAGGCATAAATATATCAGGAGAGACACTGCAACAGAATGGAAAGCACACAGGACTTGAAGTAAGAAGATCTCATTTCTTTTCTGTCCTAGGTCATGGCACTTATTGGCCTAGACCATGAGCATGTCAATTGGCCCAGAGTCTTAGGTGGCTCATTTGTAAAGTTGCAATAATAATCCTTACCTACTTCAGAGTATTGTAAGGCTCAAACAAAAAATTCATATGAAAGTACACTAAAAGCAATAAGCAAAATACGAACATATGGTAATACAACTGTTAGGTGCTTGTCTAAATCATACTACTTATCCATTCATTCAACAAATATTTACTTAGTGTCTACCACATATTGGGGATAGCTAGTTAACCAGGGAAACAAAGTCCTAATGTACATAATTCTTAGTCATCTCATTCAGGAATGATGCTGAGATATCTACAATATTTAGCAATATCAGAAGGTGTTTAAACATTTCATAGTTATTTTATTAAAGATAAACCACATTATTCCCTTCCAATAAGGTGAATTTCATATCATACAATAGTAAAGGTTTTTTTTTTTAACACCTTTTTTCCTGGACCTATTTAAGTTGACTCCATGAATGTGCAATAAATTCTTTTATTTTTTATTTATTTTTTGTCTAATTTATTTTTTATATTATTTTACTATTATGGTAACATATAAACAACATAAAATGTCTCATTTTAACCACTTTAAAGCTTACTTACAATTCAGTGGTATTAATTACATTCACAATATTGTACCACAACACCACCATCCATTACCAATCTTCTCCATCTCCCCAAACAAAACTCTGCACCCATCAAGCATTAACTCCCATTTCTCCCTCCCCGTTGCAAGCCCTGGTAACTTATAATTACTTCCTGCCTCTATGAATTTACATATTCTAGTTATTTCATGTAAATGAAATCATACAATACCTTTCCCTTTGTGTCTAGCTTATTTTACTCGACAGGATGCCTTCAAGGTTCATCCATGTTGTAGCATGTATCAGAACTTCCTTTTTATGGCTGAATAATATTGCATAGTGTGGTATACTACATTTTATCTATCTAGTCATCTGGTGCTGGACATTTGAGTCATTTCCACCTTTTGGCTACTGGGAATAATGCTACTATGAATACTGGTGTATGAATATATCTTCAAGTCCCTGCTCTCAATTGTTTGAGGTATACACCTAAAAGTGGGATTGCCAGATCATATGGCAATTCTATGTTTAAGTTTCTAAGAAACTGCCAAACTGTAATCCACAGTTGCTACACCATTTATACTCCTACCAACAATGTACAAGGGTTCCAATTTTTCTGCATCCTCACCAACACTTGTTATTTTCTGTTTCTAATAGTAGCCATTCTAGTGGGTGTGAAATAGTATTTCATTGTAGTTTGGATTTGCATTTCCCTCATGACTAATGATGTTAATCATATTTTCATGTGCTTATTGGCCATTTGTATATCTTCTTTGGAGAAATGTCTATTCAAGTCTTGGGCCCATTTTTAAATTGGGTTGTCTTTTTGTTGTTGTGCTGCATAATTTCTTTTTTTTTTTTTTTTGGATATAATTATCTGTGTATTTTTTTTTTAATCATCATTTTATTGAGATATATTCACATACCACGCAGTCATACAAAACAAATTGTACTTTCGATTGTTTACAGTACCATTACATAGTTGTACATTCATCACCTAAATCAATCCCTGACACCTTCATTAGCACACACACAAAAATAACAAGAATAATAATTAGAGTGAAAAAGAGCAATTGAAGTAAAAAAGAACACTGGGTACCTTTGTATGTTTGTTTGCTTCCCCTACTTTTCTACACATCCATCCATAAACTAGACAAAGTGGAGTTTGGTCCTTATGGCATTCCCAATCCCACTGTCACCCCTCATAAGCTACATTTTTATACAACTGTCTTCGAGATTCATGGGTTCTGGGTTGTAGTTTAATAGTTTCAGGTATCCACCACCAGCTACCCCAATTCTTTAGAACCTAAAAAAGGTTGTCTAAAGTGTGCGTAAGAGTGCCCACCAGAGTGATCTCTCGGCTCGTTTTGGAATCTCTCTGCCACTGAAGCTTATTTCATTTCCTTTCACATCCCCCTTTTGGTCAAGAAGATGTTCTCCATCCCACGATGCCGGGTCTACATTCCTCCCCGGGAGTCATATTCCACGTTGCCAGGGAGATTCACTTCCCTGGGTGTCTGATCCCACGTAGGGGGGAGGGCAGTGATTTCACCTTTCAAGTTGGCTTAGCCAGAGAGAGAGGGCCACATCTGAGCAACAAAGAGGCATTCAGGAGGAGACTCTTAGGCACAAATACAGGGAGGCCTAGCCTCTCCTTTGCAGCAACCGTCTTCCCAAGTGTAAAACTTATGGTAGAGGGCTCAACCCATCAAACCACCAGTCCCCTATGTCTGTGGTCATGTTAGCAACCATGGAGGTGGGGTAGGCGAATACCCCTGCATTCTCCACAGGCTCCTCAAGGGGGCACTACATCTTTTTTTTTTTTTTTTCCTTGTTTTTCTTTTTTCTTTTTTTTTCTTTTTTTTTAACTTTCCCTTCTTTTTTAAATCAACTGTATGAAAAAAAAAGTTAAAAAGAAAACAAACATACAATAAAAGAACATTTCAAAGAGACCCTAACAAGGGAGTAAGAAAAAGACAACTAACCTAAGATAACTGCTTAACTTCCAACATGTTCCTACTTTACCCCAAGAAAGTTACATAATATAGCAACATTTCAGTGAACTTGTTCCTACTACATCCATCAGAAATTAACAGACCATAGTCATTTCTGGGCATCCCCAGAACGTTAAATAGCTTATCTGTTCTTCTTGGATTATTGTTCCCCCTTCCTTAATTGCTCTCTACTGCTAGTTCCCCTACATTCTACATTATAAACCATTTGTTTTACATTTTTCAAAGTTCACATTAGTGGTAGCATATAATATTTCTCTTTTTGTGCCTGGCTTATTTCGCTCAGCATTATGTCTTCAAGGTTCATCCATGTTGTCATATGTTTCACCAGATCGTTCCTTCTTACTGCCGCGTAGTATTCCATCGTGTGTATATACCACATTTTATTTATCCACTCATCTGTTGAAGGACATTTGGGTTGTTTCCATCTCTTGGCAATTGTGAATAATGCTGCTATGAACATTGGCGTGCAGATATCTGTTCGTGTCACTGCTTTCCGATCTTCCGGGTATATACCGAGAAGTGCAATCGCTGGATCGAATGGTAGCTCTATATCTAGTTTTCTAAGGAACTGCCAGACTGACTTCCAGAGTGGCTGAACCATTATACAGTCCCACCAACAATGAATAACAGTTCCAATTTCTCCACATCCCCTCCAGCATTTGTAGTTTCCTGTTTGTTTAATGGCAGCCATTCTAACCGGTGTTAGATGGTATCTCATTGTGGTCTTAATTTGCATCTCTCTAATAGCTAGTGAAGCTGAACATTCTTTCATGTGTTTCTTGGCCATTTGTATTTCCTCTTCAGAGAACTGTCTTTTCATATCTTTTGCCCATTTTATAATTGGGCTGTCTGTACTACTGTCATTGAGTTGTAGGATTTCTTTGTATATGCAAGATATCAGTCTTTTGTCAGATGCATGGTTTCCAAAAATTTTTTCCCATTGAGTTGGCTGCCTCTTTACCTTTTTGAGAAATTCCTTTGAGGTGCAGAAACTTCTAAGCTTGAGGAGTTCCCATTTATCTATTTTCTCTTTTGTTGCTTGTGCTTTGGGTGTAAAGTCTAGGAAGTGGCCGCCTAATACAAGGTCTTGAAGATGTTTTCCTACATTATCTTCTAGGAGTTTTATGGTACTTTCTTTTATATTGAGATCTTTGGTCCATTTTGAGTTAATTTTTGTGTAGGGGGTGAGGTAGGGGTCCTCTTTCATTCTTTTGGATATGGATATCCAACTCTCCCAGCCCCATTTGTTGAAAAGACCATTATGGCTCAGTTCAGTGACTTTGGGGGCCTTATCAAAGATCAGTCGGCCATAGATCTGAGGGTCTATCTCTGAATTCTCAATTTGATTCCATTGATCTATATGTCTATCTTTGTGCCAGTACCATGCTGTTTTGGCAACTGTGGCTTTATAATAAGCTTCAAAGTCAGGGAGTGTAAGTCCTCCCACTTCGTTTTTCTTTTTTAGAGTGTCTTTAGCAATTCGAGGCATCTTCCCTTTCCAAATAAATTTGATAACTAGCTTTTCCAAGTCTGCAAAGTAGGTTGTTGGAATTTTGATTGGGATTGCATTGAATCTGTAGATGAGTTTGGGTAGAATTGACATCTTAATGACATTTAGCCTTCCTATCCATGAACATGGAATATTTTTCCATCTTTTAAGGTCCCCTTCTATTTCTTTTAGTAGAGTTACGTAGTTTTCTTTGTATAGGTCTTTTATATCTTTGGTTAAGTTTATTCCTAGGTACCTGATTTTTTTAGTTGCTATTGAAAATGGTATCTTTTTCTTGAGTGTCTCTTCAGTTTGTTCATTTCTAGCATATAGAAACATTACTGACTTATGTGCATTAATCTTGTATCCTGCTACTTTGCTAAATTTGTTTATTAGCTCTAGTAGGTGTATCGTCGATTTCTCAGGGTTTTCTAGATATAAGATCATATCATCTGCAAACAATGACAGTTTTACTTCTTCTTTTCCAATTTGGATGCCTTTTATTTCTTTGTCTTGCCGGATTGCCCTGGCTAGCACTTCCAGCACAATGTTGAATAACAGTGGTGACAGCGGGCATCCTTGTCTTGTTCCTGATCTTAGAGGGAAGGCTTTCAGTCTCTCACCATTGAGTACTATGCTGGCTGTGGGTTTTTCATATATGCTCTTTATCATGTTGAGGAAGTTTCCTTCAATTCCTACCTTTTGAAGTGTTTTTATCAAAAAGGGATGTTGGATTTTGTCAAATGCTTTTTCAGCATCTATTGAGATGATCAATTGATTTTTCCCTTTCGAGTTTTTAATGTGTTGTAATACATTGATTGTTTTTCTTATGTTGAACCATCCTTGCATGCCTGGAATGAACCCCACTTGGTCATGGTGTATGATTTTTTTAATGTGTCTTTGGATTCGATTTGCAAGTATTTTGTTGAGGATTTTTGCATCTATATTCATTAGGGAGATTGGCCGGTAGTTTTCCTTTTTTGTAGCATCTTTGCCTGGTTTTGGTATTAGATTGATGTTAGCTTCATAAAATGAGTTAGGTAGTGTTCCATTTTTTTCAATGTTTTGAAAGAGTTTGAGTAAGATTGGTGTCAGTTCTTTCTGGAAAGTTTGGTAGAATTCCCCTGTGAAGCCATCTGGCCCTGGGCATTTATTTGTGGGAAGATTTTTGATGACTGATTGGATCTCTTTGCTTGTGATGGGTTGGTTGAGGTCTTCTATTTCTTCTCTGGTCAGTCTAGGTTGTTCATATGTTTCCAGGAAATTGTCCATTTCTTCTACATTATCCAGTTTGTTGCCATACAGTTGTTCATAATATCCTCTTATAATTTTTTTAATTTCTTCAGGATCTGCAGTTATGTTACCTTTTTCATTCATTATTTTGTTTATATGGGTCTTCTCTCTTTTTGATTTTGTCAGTCTAGCTAGGGGCTTGTCAATCTTGTTGATCTTCTCAAAGAACCAACTTTTGGTGATATTTATCCTTTCTATTGTTTTTTTGTTCTCTATGTCATTTATTTCTGCTTTAATCCTTGTTATTTCTTTTCTTGTACTTGGTTTAGGATTGGTTTGCTGTTCATTTTCTAGCTTCTTCAGTTGATCCATTAGTTCTTTGATTTTGGCTCTTTCTTCCTTTTTAATATATGCGTTTAGTGCTATAAATTTCCCCCTTAGCACTGTTTTTGCTGCATCCCATAGGTTTTGGTATGTTGTGTTCTCATTTTCATTCGTCTCTATATATTTAGCAATTTCTCTTGCTATTTCTTCTTTAACCCACTGATTGTTTAGGAGTGTGTTGTTTAACCTCCAGGTATTTGTGAATTTTCTAAGTCTCTGATGGTTATTGACTTCTAATTGTATTCCATTGTGGTCAGAGAATGTGCTTTGAATAATTTCAATCTTTTTAAATTTATTGAGGCTTGTTTTATGTCCCAGCATATGATCTATTCTGGAGAAAGTTCCGTGAGCACTAGAAAAGTATGTGTATCCTGGTGATTTGGGATGTAATGTCCTGTAGATGTCTGTTAAATCTAACTCATTTATCAGATTGTTTAGGTTTTCAATTTCCTTATTGGTCTTCTGTCTGGTTGATCTATCTATAGGAGAGAGTGATGTGTTGAAGTCTCCCACAATTATTGTGGAAACATCAATTGCTTCCTTTAGTTTTGCCAATGTTTCTCTCATGTATTTTGTGGCACCTTGATTGGGTGCATAGACATTTACGATTGTTATTTCTTCTTGCTGAATTGCCCCTTTTATTAGTATGTAGTGGCCTTCTTTGTCTCTCAAAACATCCCTGCATTTGAAGTCTATTTTATCTGAGATTAATATTGCTACACCTGCTTTCTTTTGGCTGTAGCTTGCATGAAATATTTTTTTCCATCCTTTCACTTTCAGTTTCTTTGTGTCCCTTTGTCTAAGATGAGTCTCTTGTATGCAACATATTGATGGTTCATTTTTTTTGATCCATTCTGCGAATCTATATCTTTTAATTGGGGAGTTTAATCCATTTACATTCAACGTTAAAACCGTGAAGGCATTTCTTGAATCGGCCATCTTATCCTTTGGATTATGTTTGCCATATTTTTCCCTCTCTCTATTAATATCCTTTATTGTACCCATACCGAATCTCTTTAGTACTGAACCTTTCTCCAGGTCTCTCTGTCCTGTCTTTGTTTCTCTGTCTGTAGGGCTCCCTTTAGTATCTCCAGTAGGGCAGGTCTCTTGTTAGCAAATTCTCTCAGCATTTCTTTGTCTGTGAAAAATTTAAGCTCTCCCTCAAATTTGAAGGAGAGCTTTGCTGGATAAAGTATTCTTGGCTGGAAATTCCTCTCACTCAGAATTTTAAATATATCGTGCCACTGCCTTCTCGCCTCCATGGTGGCTGCTGAGTAGTCACTACTTAGTCTTATGCTGTTTCCTTTGTATGTGGTGAATTGCTTTTCTCTTGCTGCTTTCAGAACTTGCTCCTTCTCTTCTATGTTTGACAGTGTGATCAGTATATGTCTCGGAGTGGGTTTTTTTGGATTTATTCTATTTGGAGTTCGCTGGGCATTTATGATTTGTGTATTTATGTTGTTTAGAAGATTTGGGAAGTTTTCCCCAACAATTTCTTTGAATACTCTTCCTAGACCTTTACCCTTTTCTTCCCCTTCTGGGACACCAATGAGTCTTATATTCGGACGTTTCATATTATCTATCATATCCCTGAGGTCCATTTCGAGTTTTTCAATTTTTTTCCCCATTCTTTCTTTTATGCTTTCATTTTCCATTCTGTCATCTTCCAGGTCACTGATTCGTTGTTCAACTTCCTCTAGTCTTGTACTATGAGTGTCCAGAATGTTTTTAATTTGGTCAACAGTTTCTTTAATTTCCATAAGATCATCCATTTTTTTATTTAGTCTTGCAATGTCTTCTTTATGCTCTTCTAGGGTCTTCTTGATTTCCTTCATATCCCGTACTATGGTCTCATTGTTCATCTTTAGTTCTTTGAGTAGCTGCTCTAGGTGCTGTGTCTCTTCTGGTCTTTTGATTTGGGTGCTTGGGCTTGGGTTATCCATATCGTCTGGTTTTTTCATATGCTTTATAATTTTCTGTTGTTTTTGGCCTCGTGGCATTTGCTGAACTTGATAGGGTTCTTTTAGGGTTTGTAGACCAGTTGAAGTCCTTATCTCTAATTTATCAGATCTACAGCTTCGTGGAGTACACTTTCTCTAACTAACCAGCAGGTGGCGTCCACGAGCCACCTGTTCTCCACAAGCCAGATCTCCCCTGCTTAGCCTTTTTGGTGAGTGGGGGAGTGAGTCTTGTGGGGCCCAATTGGTGTACCAAGCTTGCGTGTGTAGTTGGTGTTGCCTGCCCTGTATGTGGGGCGTGTTTCTGGGCAGTCGGGGAGGGGGGGTGGCCCTAACAGTCAAATCTCCCTGATGATCCTAGAGTTTTAAAGCTGCTGCAATAGTCTAATCCTTCAGTTCAGTCCTGCCACAGTTTGTCTCTGCCACTGACCCACAAGTCTTTGGTATTGGCGTATGGCTCCTGAGACTTGCAAGTGGGCCCCTCTTCCAGGCTGTGCACCCCGGGTCCTCTGTTGAGGGATGACTGTGCTATGTCACAGGTGAGTGCCGTCCCCCCAGGGCAGTTCTGGGCTGCTGGGCTGTGTTGGGAGGCTCCCAGTCTGCTCAATTGATGGCTGAATGGGGCTCTGTTAATTCACACTGCTCCCCCTTCCCAGCTCTGGGACATTCAGCTGAGGTTGCAGGGAAGGCTAATGTCCACGCCCAGTTTTGTGGTGTGTGCCTGTTATTTGAAGCACTTCCGTCACACTGGGTTGTCTGGGGCAGCTCTGGGCTATGGGGCTGGCGATGGGCAGGAGTGTTTCCTGTCCACCAGGATGGTGGCTGTGAGCGGACACCCCCCTTTTCTTGGGAATTTGTGTTGTTTAGTGAATTTTCTCAGCCACTGGATTATTGCCTTTTGTCTCAGAGCTCTCTTAGTTCTGCTCTTGACTTGACGTGCCCAAATTTCAATTCTTTGAAGCTTTCTGTATTGAGCTTCTTAGAGTAATTGTTTTAGAAAAAGCAAAAAGGATTTAAAAAAAAAAAACAAAAAAACAAAAAACGGCCCTCCTAAGAGATCTAATGGGTTATTGAAATGCTAATAGACAAAGCAGCCAGGGCCATTAAGGAAAGGTGCACAGGGCAGAGAGATCAGCTTTGCTTCGGGATTTGCATATGCGCCTCAAGGCCTGATCTCCGCCCTTCCCCTTTCTGTGTTCACCAGAACTCCAAAAATCCTCTGCTTTTATTTTGGAGTTTTTCGTGTTGTTTTTTTTCTATGCCTGTCTCCTCTCTGCTGGGCTGGCTGCTCTCAGAGTCTCTGGTGTCTGGTCTCAGTCTATCTATGGTTGGAGTTTGAATCAGTAGAATGAGTTTCCGATAAGAGCAGCCACTGCAATTCTCCCTTCTCCTTCCCGGAGCTGACAGCCCCTCCTCCCCCGGGACTGAGCCTGGCAGGGAGGGGCGCGGGTCCCCTGGCCGCAAAAACTTACAGATTTCGCTGATCTCAGCAGTTCCACGTTTTCATGAGTGTTGTATGAAGTATGCCCAAAGACAGATTGCTCTGTGGTGTCCAGTCCACGCAGTTCCTGGCTTTTTACCTACTTTCCTGGAGGAGTAACTAAAACATACAGCTCACCAGTCTGCCATCTTGCCCCGCCTCCTGCATAATTTCTTTATATATTCTTAAGAGTAAAACCTTATCAGGTATGTTTCTGAATATTTTCTCCCATTCAGTAGGTTCTTTTTACTTTTTTGATTGTGTCATTTGATGCACAAAAATTTTTCATTTGACAGCCAGTTATCCATTTGTTCTTTTATTCCTCATACTTTTGGTATAAAGTCTAAGAAACTACTGCCTAATACAAATCCTAAAGATATTTCCCTATGTTTTCTTCTAAGAGTTTTATAGCTTTAGCTTATATTTAGGTCACTGATCCATTTTGAGTTAATTTTTTTATATAGTGTGAAGAGTCCACTTTCATTCTTCTGCATATGGATATCCAGTTCTCCTAGAACCATTTGTCAAAGAAACTATTCTTCCCCCATTCGAGTGGACCTGACATTCTTCTCAAAAAATCAGTTGGCCATGGATATGGGAGTTCATATTAGAACATACAACTCTATTTGCTAGCTCTGTATGTCTGTCCTTGTATCAGACCTGCACTGTTTTGATTACTGCTGCTTTGTTTTAAGTTTTGAAATCAGGAAATGTGAGTCCTCCAACTTTGTTCTTCTTTTTCAAGGTGGCTTTGGCTTTTTTGGGCTCCTTATCCTACCATATAAATTTGATGTCTGACTTTTCCATTTCTGCAAAGAAGACTGTTGGATTTGGATTGAGATTGCATTGAGTTTGTAAATCACTGTGAGTAGTATTGACATTTTACCAGTACTAAGTCTCCAAATCCATGAGCACAGGATATCTTTCCTTTAGTTATTTTTAAATTTCTTTCAGCCATGATTTGTAGTTTCCTGTGTACAAGTCCTTTACATACTTTGTTAAATTTATTCCTATTTTTGTTGTTGTTGTTGCTATTATAAACAGAATTGGTTTCTTGATTTCCTTTTCAGATTGTTCACTGGTGGTGTATAAACACACCACGTACTTTTGTCTGTTGATCTTGTGCTGCTCCACCACATTGCTTAACTTATTTGTTAGCTCCATTAACTTTTTGTAGATACTTCAGGGTTTTCTACATATTGGAAGATCATGTCATCTGCAAATAGTGAAAGTGTTTCACGCTTCCTTTCCAATTTGGATACTTTTTATTTCTTTCTCTAGCCTAATTGCTCTGGCTAGAACTTCCAACATAATGTTGAATAGCAGTGGTGAAAGCAGGCATCCTTGTCTTGTTCCTGATATTGGGGAGAAAGTTTTCAGTCTTTCACTGTTGAGTAAAATGTTAGCTGTGGGTTTTTCATATATGCTTTTTATCATGTTAAGGAAGTTCCCTTCTATTTCTAGTTTTCTGAGTGGTTTTATCAAGAAAGGGTGCTTCATTTTGTCAAAAGCTTTTTCCATATCAACTGAGAAGATCATGTGTTTTTTCCCCCTTCATTCCATTAATGGGGTGCATTACAATAACTGATTTTCTTCTGTTGAACCATTCTCGCATACCTGGGATAAATCCTTCTTGGTCGTGGTGTGTACAATCCTTTTAATGTGCTATTGGGATAGTTTGCTAGTATTTTGTTGAGGATTTTTGCATCTATATTCATAAAGGCTATTGGTCTGGAATTTTATTTTTGAGGGGACATCTTTAACTGGATTTGGTATTAAGCTGATTAAACATTTTACTTTGAAGTAATTTTAGTTCAAAACTTACAGATAAGTTGCAAAAATAATACAAAGAATTTTCATATATCCCTCACCCAGCTTCCCCTAATGTTAACATCTTACATAACTATAGTATAGTTATAAGAACAAAAAATTAACATTGATTCCCTTCTATTAACTAAACTGTGTATAACTTATAATTACACTAGTATTATAAACAAACTAATACTAGTTTTTTTGACTAATGTCCTTTTTCTATTTCAGGATCCTTTCCAGAATCTAACATTGCATTTAGTTATTATTTCTTAGTCTCCTGTAGTCTGCGGAACAGCTCCTCAGTCTTTTCTTATCTTTCATGATCTTGACACTTTTGAAGAATATGGATCAGCTATTTTGTCAAAAGCCTCTGAGACTTATGTGCTGAAATTAAAAAAAAAAATTTCCCCAAAACATAAACATTTGCACTAAAAGGATTAATGTTATATATAGTTATCATCAGAAATACAGCAATTTAAGTGTATTAATCCATCATACCCCAATCCATCTGCAAAATGCAAAAAAGGGTTCCATGGCATATAGGCAGAATAATGGTCCAACATAGATGCCCACATCTTAATACTCGGAATCTGTGAATATGTTACCCTACAGGGCAAAAGGGACTTTGCAGATGTGATTAATTTAAGGATTTTGAGATGGGGAGATTCTTCTGGATTATCATGGCAATCCCCAAGTAATTACAAGAAGCCGTATAATGGAAAGTGGGAGGCAAGAGAGAAGGTGATGCGATAACAGAAGCAGAGGTTAGAATGATGCGGCTGCTGGCTGGAAGGGGTCCATGAGCCAAGGAATGAGGACAGCATCTAGACGTTGTAAAAAAGCCAGGAAACAGATTTTTCCCTAAAACCTCCAAAATGATCACAGCCCTGCTGACACCTTGATTTCAACCCAGTGACTGATCTACAGAACTACAAGGTAATAAACTGTGGTTTTAAGCTACTATGTTTGTGGTAATTTGTTACAGCAGCTATAGGAAACTAATACACCTGGCCATAAAATTGTGAGAAATACTATATTCCTTCCTACCCTACTCCCAACAAGGACACACACTAACAACCCCAGAAATGTAAGATGCTCATTAGCATGTGAAGATTCTGAGAAGTCCTAGAGACAAAAAAAACGAGATTAATTGTTGAAATGCAATTACCTAGACTTATCTGACAATAAAACTCTACTGGGGGTGGAAGGGAGGTGTGAAACAACCTATTAACAATTTGAGAAACGCACTTCGGAAAAAACTGCATCAGTTATTTTGTCTAATGGGCAGCATGATCTTATGTTTCCTTCTAGAAACAAAATCCAGAGAATCAACAAAACAAACTTGGGACAAGAGAGTTAATGAAATGAAGAAACTTGCAACCAATTTCATCCCTGACAGTAGGAAAATATGCCTCGCATTTTTATCTTTCCACATACTTGCCTGCCTTTAAACCATCCACCCATTCAAAAATTTTTATTGAGTACTTGTGATGAATAAGGTACCACGCTGCGAAGTAGCAGTATTCACAAAAGTGAGCAAAACAGACATACTTGCTAGCCAGATGGAACTTACTATCTAGAATAAAGAGAAACACATCAAGTAACAACACCCCAAAAGTTAAAATTATAATTGTGTTATGAAGGTGTGATCTTGCAGGAATGTACTGATTTCATCTCAGGGAGTTATGTAAGAATTCCTTGAGTGGTGACTGAAGTGAAATATGGTAAACAAGGAGAGATGACTAGGTATAGGAATGGTGGTGGTGGTGGTGGTGGTGGTAGTGGTGGTGGCAGTTTCCAAATAAAGAACAGCATGTATAAAGGCTCTCTGCCTCTGTTCTTCTGTCTACCTTTCTCCCATTTTCTGGGACTCTCACTATTCTTACTTTCTCACATATTTACCTGGACCAAAACTAAATATTCTCTCTAAATATTCTCTTCTATATCCCTGAACTTTACTAATTTACTGCTTCTTCATTTAATATAAACTGAAACTAAATAAGACTATGGATTTTCTGAAGGTAGTGTGGTAGCTGAATGTTTACATATTGGGTATTTCACATACATTCTTGACTTCTCCTTTCACCTTCATTCTGGGCTTCATCTCTCTCTTGGATTTCATTTCTAACGCCTTCCTCTTTTTCAGAGTACTCTCTCTCTCTCTCTCTCTTTTTTTTTTTTTTTTTTTTTTTTTGGTGAAACATATCTTCCAGTACCTTTCAGAGAAAGGCTACGTGGAAACTAAATTTTTTAAGACTTTCAGTGTCTAAGAACATCTTTTTCCTATCCTCAGATTTAACTGATTGATAGGATGAACACACAATTATAGGCTGGAAATCCACCTAATTGTGAAGGCATTGCTCCATTAAGTTTTTACTTCAAGTGCTGCTGTTAAGAAATCAGATGCCATTCTAATTTTAATTCTTTGTAGAAGGATCTGAAAAATTGCAGAAACTTACCCTGAAAACAGTCAACAGATTTTCTATATCATCAACAATCAATTTGTCAGGGTAGGAGGGGAGTCTGTGAGAGGGGGAAGGAAGACATAGTGGAGAAGTTGGCCAGATTTTCTTCAAATAAAACTATTTGAAGAAAATTTAAAATTTTACTGAAGAATGCAAAAGATCCAACTGAATACAGCAATGGTCATAGAGAACAATACTATATAATATAATAATAATAATTCTTTACGATTTAATCAAGATTCAATGGAAATTCTGATCCAAATCCAAACAAAGTTTTTCAACAAACTGATCCTAAAATTCACAAGGAAGAGTAATAGACAAAAAGACACAAGGCAATTTTTAAAAAGAATAAGAAAGGAAAATTTGCACTACAAGATAGCAATACTTACCTATAGTAATTAAAACAATGTGGTATGCAGAGATACAGGCAAAAGAGTGACTATAACAATATACAGCCTCAAAACAGACCCATGATATGTAATAGGGAAAGCTTTATAAAATCTGCAGAGGAAGGATTACCATTTAATAAATGATGCTTAAACAACTGATTATACAAATGGAAAATAAAATTAGATTCCCACATCTCATACAAAAATAAATTCCACTCGAGTGCAGGCATATGGCAAAGTCATACGCAAAGGATGTCCCTCCCTTGACTCAGTTACATTACCTGACCACTGAACTGGTGAAACGTTAAGCCACATAGAAAACTCAGAGGACCCTCTCCCCAATTCCTTGAGCACAACAGGCCAGGCCATGAATCTTGAAAAAATGACTGCATTATGCCTATGCCCTCAGGCTATGGAATGTGTGAAGTGCAATGAGCTGGGAATTGAGTCCTCTCAGGCACATCATCTGGCTGCTCTGGGATTGGGGTGAAGAAAGCAGCAGTAGTGTTTTTTTGGCTTCCAACATCAAACCAGGAGTGGTGGCTCGCTTCTATCAGCAAGCTAGGACAAGATCTTCAATGATCCCCCCACTTTATTTTTAAAAAATGTAATAAATGGCACAAATTTAAAAAGAAAAAAAAATTTCCAAGTATACTAAAAACCTAAATGTGAAAAAGAAAAAGCTTCTAGAAGAAACATTTAAAACAAAGACTATGAAGCAAAACTGGCAAAAATGTCACCACTCATTGAATCTCTGCAGTTTGTAAATATTAAATTATTTTCTGTAGTTTTATGTGTGTGTGAAATTCAAAAATTCATGAATCATCTGCAATAATTACCCTGTATCCCATATCTTCCACTATATCACACGAAGTTGCACTGTCATTGGTATGCCACACTGTCTCTTTGATGCTGCAGCCATACATAAATACATTCTTCTTTCGGGAGTGGCCATGATAATCACAATAAACCTTGAAAAGATAATCAGATATTTAAAAAACTAAAAACCTTTATATTTATATGTTACCAAATAGAGCCAGTTAAAATCAAGCCAATAAACAGGTGTTATTCCTTCGTCCTTTTATTGTAATAGAGTCACCATTTAAGAAGTAGAACCAATGAAAGTCATAATATCTAGTTTTGGAAAGGATTCATGATTTCCAGAATTGCCAAATCCTTTGAAAGTCATGCATCAAACCACAAGTTCCAATCTTACTTTTATAACTATTATTCATCATTAAAAAATAATAAATTCAATTATAATTCTAGTCTAAAACTATAGCCACCACAGCCCCAAAGAGGGATTAAAGCATTTATCTAATTTAAAAGTACATGAAAAGTCTCACTTCAGACTGATTAAATCAGAATATCTGGAGGGCAGGGCTCACAAATTAGAATTAAAAAATAAAAAAATAAAAGTACATGAAAATGCTCTCATGGAAAACACTATTAAAAAAGGATATGGTTTAAATTTAATATTTTAAGAACATCATTTCAAAAATGAAAAAATAAGATAGGCCTGTATATCAATTTTACTCCTCTGTAGAGTTTTTCTGTTGTCCCCAAAGGAAGATTAAATAATTTAAACTAATATAATGGAAACATTCTAAACAAAAGCTGTTGAAAACAGAAGAAACCTACATATAGTCCAGTATGAGTATTACATCATGCCTATACTAAATTTCCCATGTGTGGCTAAAGAGATTAGAAATAATGATTCTACTGGTTTGAGAATTCAGGAATTTGGAAAATACATACTGTTCAAATAGTGAAAGTTAAATACCTAAAACTTATAAGCAGGAGTTATCAATATTCATTTTTAAAAAGGAAAAGTAAAGGGCTTAAGAGAATTATAAAACTTAAACCTAATGAAATAAGAATTTGGATATACTGTCTTACACCAAAATTTATACAGAAGTGACTGATAATAGGAATGACATTTTAAAGAAATTGCTTTTGAAATTATTAACATTTTGCTTTTTTATAACCAGAAAACAAGGTACAAAATACTAAGTTATTAATTAACAAAAGCTTTTCTTTGACTATACAAAGTAGAATCAAATTTTGCCACATACCAGGGGTAAATGCTTCACTGCAGCCAAGTACTGTAGCAGCCCCTTAGCATGGTAAATTGTAGGATGTAAATCTGGATTTGGACTTTGCCACTGTCTGTTCAAATCTTCTCCACTTAAAGAACAACGATGGCTACATATAAGATAAATACAGAGACAAAGAGAGAAAAACATTTGTACCTATAAAGCCTATATAAATTTCTGATCTAAATTTATGATTTTATTCTACCATTTCAAATTGGTAGGAATGGTGAGCTCCACTGAATGCATATTGTATACATTGAATAAACATTTATTGAACATTTGCTATATGCAAGATCTTGTGTTATCTACATTTAACTGTGGTAAGCTTTTAGATTTATAGGTCAAAATGGTCATGATATAGAAAAAAAATAAGTCTGAACTCTGGGAGTTTGCTCCATACTTTATAAAATTTATTTGTGGTCACATTTACCTATTTGACTACACAGTAATCATTTGTTACACTAACATTCTACAATCTTGACTGCATTAATTATTATGCAAAAATGCTATCTGGTCCAATCTTCTGAGAAAGACAAGTATGTGAAAAGTATACATTCTTATAGAAATTCAAATACATTTTCATTTAGTCATAGGTATTAAGTAGTAAAGTCACTGGACAAAAATTTAAGTAAACAATCAGAGGGTGATATATCAGAAGCATAAACAGAATTCTAACTGTCAATATGGCTCTGAATTACAACTTGATATAAGACCTCATTTTAGTCCTATAATCAGAACATACTAACTAAAAAGAAATTATGCTATTTCTCAGATATTCAATAATTTCCTAAAGTATGAGAAATATTTATGCTACCTCTAAATGACTAAATTAGATATGGTATCCTCATCTTTGGAGATGCTCATGGCAGCTAGACTAAATCCCATATTTCAGAAGCACTCCAAAGATGTTGAATTGCCAGAAGCAAATGAACTAAACTAACTGCAAGCTACTTCCACTTAAAAAGTAGTTATCCTCCAGTATTTCCATTCTAAGGAATTCCTTCTCTCAGAAACAGTATCTCCTTAATTTCAAGAAGAGGTCAGGGGATGGGGCTAACATTCCATATTAGTGGACAGAGATCCCAGAAGATTCTAAACAATGAGACAACCTAAGATTCATATCGCTGACAAGTAAAAAAAGAGGAATACGAGGTTAAGAATCTTTCTCATATCCTGACATTGTGATTTCTCTAAAACAATTCAAGCAAGACACAGAGACATATTATGATTATATTCTCTTGAATAAGTAAGAAATTTCTCAAAAGATCACACTCCAAAATACATTTTTATTTAAGAATTTACCTTAGATGAATCTCCCAAAAAAATTTCCTTTGTTCTAGAAAAATCACTAGATTTGTTTTCCAAATTAACCTGCACACTATTATTTCAACAAGTTCATACAGGACAGCCACAATAATCTGTAATATTTCTATAACTATTGCTTAACTTACTTTCCATTGATGACACCATCTGGATTTAGCATAGGGACAATTTTAAAAATATAGGATTCTCGTAAGCTCTGAGCAGTAGGGTTATTACTCATGAGATACTCCAATGTTCCTTTCATAACCCAACTTGCATTAGTTTCTCCAGGATGTACCCGAGCAGATAAGAAAACATAAGGGCGGTTTCCTGAAGTACACATAAAATTTCAAATTAAAATGAACAGCTACTAAAAATTTGTATGATATTTTATGTTGGGGCTTTAGAAATGTTTCTACTCAGTTGTGAACTCTGACATAAATTCATAATAGAACTTACTGTGTATCAACTACATATAAGCACTGCACTAAGCCTTACAGAGGAAACATACATGAAACCAATATAAACCATGTCCTAAAGGAGCTTATAAATATGAACATAAGACAACAAACAGATAAAATTTGAGTCACTACATAATCCACTAGTTATTTAACAAAATTTTTGTTTTCTAAAGAACAAGTAGTTGGGGAAGTTTTAAACAAAATTATTTTTCATAAAGTCATGGGGAAAAGAAGGAAAATAAAATCTTATTCCTGTCATATAGCCATTTTAATGAGCACAGAGAAAAAAGTACTGTTCAGAGATTTACAAATAAAAACATCTTTCACTATACATTTAGATATGCAAGTATCCAAAATAAACACTCAGCTTACCCTCTTATATTTGCATACATATCAAGCTCTTTCTCTTTCACTGAAAATACTTTACCCTCTTATCAAAATTAGAACAGTTTTCTTATTATTACTACTATAGGTGCTCATCTGAGGTAATTTTAAAAATATAAACGGCAGGGTAAAACAACAGCTCTTCATCTGATAGCTAGTTGTTTTATTTATAAATATAATTTGCTGCTAATTTTCAAACTGATGGTATTATTACATAAACTCAAAACAATCTGTTGCACTATACTTTGATCTTTGAGTACGGTTTCTAAGGATAAGAGCTACAGAATAGTGGTATCAAAAGGGCACTTAGAGGTCATCCCATGCAGCTCCCTCATTTGTGACATGAGGAAATTGAGGCCCAAAGATAGGCAGGCCCTGAGGCTAGACAGTCACAGGATCAAACCTAGAACCCAAGTTTTCCAAGGCTATTGCATTACAAAATGTATATGAAGCAAAGAAAGATACATGAGAATGATTGGTATTTAAGTGAAGAAGACACACTTACTGAATTGACAGATATGTTCATAATAATTAGACTCTGGCATTGCTGTTATAGTCACCAAGGGACAGCTGTTTCCAGACAGGGTTTCACATAACACATCTTTTCGAAAATAGATTTGCTGAGGATTGTGGGCTGATTCCAATTTTTGAAGATGCATCTTGATAAAAATTTAAAAGCAAAGTATACAATGATTTAAAATCTCTCTATGATACATGGAAAAAATGTATCCAGATCACACAACTAAAGGAGTGGATCAGATTCCTAATCTCTTACTCAAAACCCTCAGGGCCAGATGTGAATCAAACATATTTGGGGGAACCTGAGAAAGGTAAAGACAGTGCATATACCAGTAATTTCTCCCACCCCACCAGCAGCATGAATGGCAGCACCCTGTAATAAACATATTATTATTATTGCAGCAGAACATATAAAGTGTCACCCTAAGTAGAATCAATATTCTAAATAAGTTCACATCAGTTCAGCTCAGCTTTGTTGCAAAGAAGCTATGAAAAAGCTTTTGGTTTTCAAAGCCTTTTGGATTTTGGAATTGTGAAAAAGTGACTGGAGACCTGCATCAGCAATCTAACATTTGACGAATGCAAATTATGCAGGACAAATTTTAACAACTTCTTTTCCTGATTTCAAGATTAATACCGGTTCATTGAAAAATGTCTGGAAAACACAGAAAGTACAAAGAAAAACTTTAAAACGCCCATATGTGTATCACCTAGATTATTATTAACAAATGTAATGTAAATGAACAAAACTGTGATTATATGACTTTGATAATCTGCTTTTATCACTTAATACCTTATATATGCAAATATTCATAATCATGAACAAGATACCTTATCATTAAACACATTAAATATGTAAGGATATTTTTTTGAAAACCCAACTTGCAATGGTTTTATTATAGTTATAACAAAAGTAAACTGTCTAATCACCTATCTTAAGAGTATTTAGTTGGCTTCCAAACTTTTCCCTATGTCTACTCACTTAACTATTTACTGAAGTAGTCACTATTTGTCAGAAATTGTGCTAGGTGTGTGGGATATATCAGTGAAGAAATGGACTCTACTCTTACGAGCGTCTAGTCTGGCAAGGAAGACAGAAGGAGATCATGCGTGATTAACATAACAAAGGAAAAATACAGAGTGTTGTGAGCGCATGTAACAAAGAAAGGGGGAGGCTAGCCTAATCTGGGAAGCTAGGAAAGGCCTTTTAGAGAATTTAAATTGAGATCTGAAGATGACTGCTGCAAAAAGAAGGAAAAGTATATAGGAAGACCATGAGGTAAGAAAAAACGGAGCATTTCAAAGAACTGAAAAAAGGTTCATTACAACTAGATTAGAAAATAGAAGGGTAAGAAGTAGAGAATTTGATACAGAACGAGGGGGCTGGTAGGCCAATCTTTCCCAAAGCATGTTAAACATACTACTGGTAATTGAGATAAGTGGTATGTGGGTTATTGTTTTTAAAGTGTAGTTAGGTATATATTAGTATGTATTACTGAGAACCAGGAAAAAAAAATCTACCATATTAAACCTATAACTCATGGATATTAATTTAGGATGAGAATTTTAAAAAGTGAGTTATTAAAGTCTATTTGAAGACAAATATTAAGTAAACACTAGTTCAGAAGGTACATAGCTATAGCAAGAATTGTGGAAATAGTAGAGAAGTGACTGAATGAAACAATTTTAGACTTCATGCAAAAGGTAAGAGAAACTATTAACGAGTTTTAAGCAGGGAATTTATATAATTAGATTTGCCATAAAAGATCCTTCTGTCTGTAGTATGGAAAAAAGAATGATGAAGAGGAAAGGGAGTAAAAGAGAATCTTAGGACACAAATGAGAAAGGGATTGGCAGGAGTCCAGGTAGGAAATAATGGTAGCCTATTCCAGTGAGATTGGGAAGAAATAGGGGAATTCAAAATACACTTAAAGGTAAAATCAACAAAGAACTATTATATATAACCATCTGCAGTGGGTTGAACTGTGCCCTCCAGAAATACATGTTGAAGTCCTAACCCTCCAATACCTGTGAACTGACCTTATTTGGAAATAGATCTTTGCAGACACAATCAAATTAAGACAGGGTCCTACCAGATTAGAATGGAATTAATCCAATATGACTAGAGTACTCATAGAAAGAGAAGACATAGTCAGAGACATAGGGAAAACAGTCATATGAAGAGAGAAGCAGAGAATGGAGTGATGCAGCTACAACAAAGGACACCAAGGATTGCTGAGAAGAGTAGAAGGCAGGATGCGGCTCAGAAGGATTCTTCCCTAGAACTCTACTTCAAAGGGAGCAACGCCCTGCCAAAACCTTGATTTCCAACTTCTAGTCTCCAGAACTGTGAAAGGACAAATATTTGTTGTGTTAAGCCACTGAGTTTGAGGCAATTCATTATGGCAGTCCTGGGAAATAAACCATGCAAATAACAACTTTGAAGAGATATTTTTATATGCATTCACAATTTTTTTCCTAGGATAAATTACCCAAAAAAGAGAATTATTAAGTCAACAAGTATATATTCTGATGCTATTATCATTCAGCACAGAAAGATACCAAACCTTACACTTCATTTTAGGCTATAACCTTTATTAAAATACTCATTTAGTGTTGTCAGCCTTGCTATCTCTTCTGCTCTATGGACTATATTTTTCTTCCATTTTTCCCCTCTCTAATAATTTGCAAACTTCTTTCTAATCATAGTAGTTCTCCAACTTCTTTCTTGGTAATTTAATCATACCTTCATGATCCTTAAGGATTAGGATACAGGATAGTTAATACATTCTGCTTGAGGATAAATCTACTACATTTAATTACTTGTATTAACAGTTGCTTAGTTTTATTTTATGATGTTAAGTTTGAAAATCTCAATCAAAAGAACCACAGAATGAATTTTATGCCCCATATCCTAAGGAATCTGGACCCAGGAATCTATAATGACACCATTAGAAGAAATTAATTTCCTATAGAAAAACTCAAATTGCACCCACATTTTTCTGTTACATTGTCTATAAGCTCAAGCTTTTGGTTAAAGAAACAGAAATCTCACATAGTGAAAATTCATAAATTATGGAATGTTGGAGAACTATAGATTTCTACACAAAGATGGAGGGTAAAAATTATGTCCTACTTCCTTATTATTTTTTTATTAAGTAAATGTAGGGACCACGTTCTCATTCTTCTCCCTTTAAGTTTTCAACAAATATTGCATTTTCTAAAATCTTTAATGTATGAACCTTTTTTTAATTTATTAAGATTTTAATTAAAAGCAATTCTTCAATTATCTGACACAAATGTATATGACACAATAATGGTCATAATACAATTAAATGAGTCCTTACCTGTAAAGTTGAATATGTATATGGATAGTGATAAGCAAAATAGCAAACATCATCTTTATGTGGAAAACTGACAGTGAATGTAATTGTATAGTAGGATTTTCCCTTTTGCCCACCAGCAGCAACTGAACTTCTTGAGAAGTGATTTCTGCAGAAAAGCATAAAACATGTTTATTTCATCTACACAAAAAAAATATTATTTTCCTTGCTACTTTTATTAAACAGGGCTTACGGAAAAAAGAAAAACCACAGCCTGTAAAAATTTTAACTTAAATACCCCATAAAAATACATTTGGTACTAATATAGCAGTTAATTGCAATCAGCCAACATCATTAGTTTTCACTTCTGGATTTACTAACTAAATGGAGATGACACTCTACACATTAAGAAAATTTTTAGAACCTCTTTCTTTGATATCCCTATATATTACCGGATCTAAGCAATGATCATCAACGGCTGTTGCAATCATTAGAAGAAAGGCTAATGACACCTTTATAATGGATGAGTCAGGCAACAATACCTAAATCCACTGACAGATCTTAATTTTACACATAGAGAAATAACCAGATATGACATGCTACCTGATATGATGCAATAGGAAGTCACAGCACCTCCTATAAAGTATTCTTTCCAAAAATCAAGTCTGAGGTTGAACAAGCTTCTAGATCTAACTGCCAGTTTACAGGAAATAGGAGCAATGGAAGAATGTGTTAACACCATAGGGATGCAATGGGCAAAACCCGAATGTGAGAAATTCTGCATGACAAATGACCCAATTTCTTCAACAAATAAATGGAAAAGAAAAAGAGAGACAGAAAAAAAGGGAAGCCTGTAATTAAGAGGGACTTAATTTACCCAAATAAAATACAATGTGTGACAAATATAGATAGGTGCTTGCATGACATACTTTTAAGTTATGACACACACAGAGAGTTGACAACAGAAGGGTATATGGGAAAAATCCATATATCGCATACTAGGGACTATAATTAATAGGAATATCATACTAGTATTACACAAATACTAGGGACAAATAAGGGCTGACAAGCTATGAGATGTTTTGGGTCATGAGGACTGTTTAAAATGGAGAGTGATGAAGATTGTACAACTAAGTGACGATAATGTAAAATATGGATGTATTATCATGGACATAACATATGCTATGTGAACTTAGATATCTCCTACTTCATAATTCAAGCCCTCGATATTGAGGCTTGCTCAGGTGAAACCTATGGTTGTAAAGAAGAGGCCAAGCCCACCTGTAATTATGCCCAGGAGCCACCTCCAGAGAATGTCTTTTGTTGCTCAAATGTGGACTGGCTCTATCTAAGCCTATCTCTACAAATAAATTCTTCACCTTCCCCCCGATGTGGGACAGGACCCTCAAAATGAATGAGACTTCCTGGTGACATGGGACATGGATTCCGGGAATGAGCCTGACCCTGGCATTGAAGGATTGAGAATGCCTTTTTGACCAAAAGGGGAAAAAGAAAGGCAATAAAATAAGGTTTTAGTGGCTAAGAGAATTCAAATAGAGTCAAGAGGTTGTCCTGGAGGTTACTCCTATGCAAGCTTCACCTAGATATGCCTAATGGCCACAATATGATAAACCCAAGTCAACAGCAGTCTCGAAAACCTTAAAGAATACTCGGATCCCCATCTGAGACTCTATAAAGTTTCACTCACCAAGTTTATTCATCAGAAACTTAAATCCTTCAGAGTGCTCCTATGCCAGCTAAGTACCAAAACCCAGAGGCAATAGCCTCTTCAAGAACATCAACCAGATGTGCCCCCTTTGCTCATAAGGTTGACACATCTTTTCAGCATGGACAGGTTGGGGTGGTCACTGCCTGAACATCCCTGATGATTGGGAAAGTGACTGAACTACAGGAAGGGGTAGCAACAAACAAGATGGAATTTAACAGAGGATTATGAATGCTGAACCTTTATATAACTTTCTTTTACTTTACTAGCTAGGGTGTTGGAATAGTTAGAAGGAAAGAAATGAAATGGTGGAACTGCAACCCATAGCATCCTTTGAAGTTTGTTCTATAGCTACCTGGTGAATTGTAATTTGAAAGCTATACCTTTTTGTATATATGTTTATTTCACAGTAAGGAAATAACTGAAAATATGGTATTATAACCCATAAAACTTTGGAACTTTCCTATGTATCTAATTGTTAAATCATACTTTGAAAGATATTACCTTTTTTGTACATGTTATATTTCATAATAAGGAAATAACTGAAACTGTGGAATTATGACCTATGATATTCTTTGAAATTTGCTAACTACTTGTTAAATTGCATTTGGAAAGTTATCCCTTTATGTATATATGTTATATTCTACAATAAAAAATATGATTTAAAAAAATACCATGTGTGAATCTTGACTGGACTCTGACTGGAAAAAACCAACTATTAAACAACACTTATGAGACAAATGGGAAGTTTGAACATGACTGGATAGTTCATTATACTAAGGAATTTGCTTAATTTTTCTTAGGTGTGATACTGGTATTGTGGTTAGATTTTCTTAAAAAGACTGTCTTTTAGAGATAAATACATATATATGGATAAAATATATCAGGAAGTTGCTTTAAAAATTTAGTGTTGAGGTATGGGTAAAAATATAACTAAAACAAAACTAACAATGTGTTGATAATTATTGAAACTTGATGAATACAAGATGCCTCATTCTATTTTCTGCTTTTATAAACATTTGATAATTTCCATAATAAAAACTTTACAACTACATGTCTGACATGATGACATAAAGAAGCTTTGTTCATCAATTTAATTTCTAAAATTCCAAATCACTTTGTATCATCTTAATCACCTTAAGCCACAAACTAAAGAAAACCCAAGGTCTATAGGTACTAAGGATCAAGGAAAATTCAAAGTAAATTCAAGAACTAGTCCCTGTCAACCCTTCTCCCCTAAAAGGTTATCATCTAACCAGAGAGGAATTTATATGACATTATAGCTATATGACTGTTTATGTTCATTATCCATATATTGGTGGAAGATAGTTTTAATCCCATTTTACAGATGAGAAAAATAAGAATCAGAGGATTTAGGTATTATGAAAAGTTAAGAAACAATGCAAAGACAGAAGATTATAACCCTTACAATCTGGATTTCAAGCTTTAGGAAAGCAAATAGAACACTGAAATAGAACTGAATTCCAAATTCACATATGGAAGTAACCAAAAGAAAAAAACAAAAACTAAACAAACAACATCCTTGCCATCACCCCTTACCATAGAACAACCATCTGTCATGCTGTTATCATTCAATCTACAATGTGAAAAAGAAAAGGCATTCAATGATTGATGATTTCTATTGCATAAGAACAGAGAAGCGTGGAAGAAATAATACTTTTTGAAAAACTCTGTGTCACCCTTCAATGGTCTAAATAATTCTGCCAAAATCTAGCCAAACATTACTCAAATTATCACTGCTTCACTCCAACTTTATGAGAAAGAGACAAATGATCAGAGTACGGCAATGTTAAATTTTACTCAAGCCCTATGTTTCTGGACAACAGCAAAGTTTAAGAAATCCCCTCACTCTTTTTATTCCAGAACATGGCTTACTGCAAAGAACCACCTTTCCCCACAGGACTGAGATAAGACTCACAGATGCCCTCTTGTTTACCTATAGCAAGGCCAGACACAGATCCTCCAAATTCCCATCATTTGCCTCATAAATGATTAGCTGAACCACTGATCCCCACCGATCAATCAGAACAAAATGCTTGTTAGTCAAACTTAGGTTAAACTTCTCTCCTTTCAATAGGCCTCAGAACTTTAAAGCCATCACCCAGAAGATGGGCTGCTTCAGTATAAAACATTCTCTGATCTATTATCTGATCATACTAACCTTTCATCCCACTTCCCTACACCCATTTCCTTCCTCTCTCTTAAAAACAAAAACAAAAACAAAACCTCCTGAGATGCTTCCATCATGATCTTTTGTTCCGAGCATTCTCCCTATTGCAATAGTTCCCCTCCCTCTACTGCAATAGCTCCTTTCCCCCCTTACAATAATCTCTTTGAATAAAGTCTCTCCTTACAAAGTCTGGATCTATTTTTTTATTTAACAGTAACAATTCTGCCAAAGTTTAGCCAAGCACTGCTCAACTCATCAATGCTTTACTCCAACTTTAGGAGAAAGAAACTAATGATCAGAGAGTGAAATGACATCAAGGACTTGGTAAATATTTTTATTAAAGTATCTTTAAAATGAGTAGGAGTTGAGTTAATGGAAGAAGTATGAAAAAACCCAACAAAGTGCAATATTATGAAAGCCAGTGCTGAGTTTTCTTTCTGTGACGTCACACAGTCATACTCCAGAACATTTACAAAGAACATCACTGGAATTTCATGTAAGATTACTTTGTTACCCATGCCACAGTAAAGAAGGACAGAGAAAAAAGTTAAAACCCATTCGAGATAAATTTCAAGTTTTGGTGGGTATATACAACACAAAATGTTGCTATGACAAGGTGTAAAGTTTTAGCAAGGTTCATGAAAACATTGTCAAAAATATCAAAAATATCAACTGCAGAATAAAACAAATAGTGTCACATAGTTTTATATCTTCCCAAATGGGTCATCATTTTTTCCGTAGCCCTAACTCTGAAAGCAACTGTGCTTCTTTTTATACCACTTTTTAAGGGGAATTTGTGTTTAGGTTACCTCAGTGACATTGCAAAGACCAGCTATGGTCTGGTAGAAAAATTATCAACCAGTATGTGCTAGTTTGGACGTATTATGTCCCCCAAAACGCCACTATGTTTGATGCAGTCTTGTGTGGGCAGGAAACGTATTGGTGTTGATTGGGTTGCAGACTCCATCCAGAGATGTGATCACTGAACTGTGGGCAAGATCTTTCATTGGATAATTTCCATGCAGGTGTGGCCCCGCCCATTCAGCATGGGCCTCAATTAGTTTACTAGAGCACTATACAAGCTCAGATAGAAGGACCCAGCTTTGCTACAGCCAAGAGGGACACTTTGAAGAATGCACAGAAGCTGAGAGAGGAGCTGCAGACGAGAGACAGTTTGAAGACAGCCACTAAAAGCAGACTCTTGCTCCGGAGAAGCTAAGAGAGAACAAACACCCAAGAGCAAGTAAGAGTGACATTTTTGAGGAACTGCAGCCTAGAGAGGAATGTCCTGGGAGAAAGCCATTTTGAAACCAGAACTTTGGAGCAGACACCAGCCACATGCCTTCCCAGCTAACAGAGGTTTTCGGGACACCACTGGCCATCCTCCAGTGAAGGTACCTGATTGTTGATGCATTACCTTGGACACTTTATGGCCTTAAGACTGTAACTTTGTAACCAAATAGCCTCCCTTTATAAAAGCCTATCCATTTCTGGTGTTTTGCATTCTGGCAGCATTAGCAAACAGGAATACAGTACTATCGTTTATTCACAGGATGCTAGTTCTTGCCCTCTGAAGCATGTCTACATATTAGCTTTTCAGAATAGTTCACATGTGACAGAATCTCATTAGTTGTGGTTATCTGTTTTGATCCCAAGGGAATAAATTGTGAATGTTTTTCTGTTTATGATGGAATATTTAGAAAATTTTAAAAATGGATAATACAAATACCCAGGAAAAGAAGCTCCACCAAAGGGAAATGTGCCACTGTTAAACATTTTCAGCATGTTTTACTGTCCTCTTTCAATATATGCTTCAAATATGTGTGTATATCTACATATACAAGTTAGAAAACTTTTTAATTTAAAATTAGAACATAAGCACTTCCTCATATTATTGAAAGTACTGAAAAATATCAAAGCAGTATAATCTACAAAATAGTGTTCTTGAATGGATGAGTGAAAGAAGAATGTGGAAACATTTCAGGCTATAGAACTTTTCTTTTCAAAGAAATAGGCCAGTATGACTTGAAGATGGACCATTCATCAACAACTATAATAAATGATACAATAAACTCAGTAGACATTCCAGGAAGAATGGCTGACAGATATAATTTAATCCTTATTTCTTACGTATTATTCAGGTCCTACACAAATAAAAATAAGAAAGAATGTATCTTTTATATTATTCTACTTTAAAAGAAATGGGAAATTTATTTCAATGCATATGAATTACATATTACCTTATATTTATTTCTCATTTATTTACTTTGCTAATAAAAGGAGGCGGACATCTTACTGAAATGAATTCAACAGAACATGCTTTCTTTCCCAGAAGGTAAAAGCATTTAAACCAAGGGTTTTCAAATACCCATATCATTAACTGTTAAAACAGTTTAATTTCCATAGCAGTTATCTTCTAACTGACAAAGCCAAAAGAAAAAGGACACAGTGCTAGTTAAGCACAATATAAAAAGTCAAAATCCATTATGAAAAAAATTTCAGGACTGAGATTAGAAACAGAGAAGAAACAGGGATGCCAAATGGAAACATATTAAATGCAGAAACAGAATGATTTTTAGCACTTATTTCTAACTTATTAAATAGAGCACCTAGCTGAAGTCAAAGTTGAACTGTACATGATATAAAGTAACTATGAAACACATCTCTGTTAACTATCTTGGAAACTAAAATGAGGTAAATATTCCTGTGTTAATATAAGAAGAGAAGAAATAAGAATTATATTCAATATCACAGGAACAAAAAGCCACTGCAAATTATTTCCTAGAATTTCTAATTTCAGTTTTATTCAGTGAAGTTTCCAGAATTTTAAAGCTGAAAAAGCTGAGGACATAACAGCTATATAAGTGGGCAAAGACAAGTTTGGACCTAAGTTTGTATGTCTAAAAAACACATTGTATTTCCTTTGCATATATAACCCCAGAATGGAACTGAAATTCTAAACTAATTCTTTGTTAAAACAATACCAAAGAATAGTATCACAAATCAAAAAAAGCAGTAATAATTATACTTTTTGTCTTTATACTGAAATACTTTGACACTATAAGCTAATGTCCCATTATTCTCAAAATACTTACTTATAGTAACAAATGTCAGTCCCCACACGAATCCACCATGGTCTGGCATTTAATGCCTCCTGAACAGAATACATGAGTGGCTGCATACCTTCAAAAGGCAGGGAGAGAAATAAGAAAACAAAAGAAAGAATTCTTTTCAGAATTTTTGAGTTAAGAATTAATCTTACATTTGTAAAAGGAACCAACTTTCAAGAAAGCTAAAATAAAATACATTTCCACTTTTAGTATGTATAAATAAAATCTGAGAAATTTCCAAAAATGTCCTAAATCAATGATACACCTTTTTTCTAATTTAATAAAAAGGGAATTACAACTTTAATGAGTAAAAGTCAATGAAGTTTTTTCTATTAGGTGTTCAATAGTAGATCAATTAAAAACAATATACATTCCTTGTAACAAGTGAAATAATAAAATATATACATAAAGAAATAGTGCACCATCACCACCCTGTTCTCTATGCATTCCCATCAACTCTCAGGTTACGGGGGAAAATGCCATCAAAATGGCATGTGTGTGTTCTTCACCTTTCTCCATACAAACACAAGTTTTTAGTGGGGGTTGGGTAGAGGAAAGGACTGTTAACGAAAATGGGGTTAAGTATACAGCATATTTTCTTCAGTACTCTTAGAAGTAAATTTTTATAAGACCTTTAAAATCATCTTATCAATTTCCTAAAATAACCCATTAAGGCTCTTCCGGAATTGAATTAAACTGACATGTTAATTTCAGAAATGATGACATTATTTACTGAGACCTGCTATGACCTTCCTTAAATTCTTATTGAAGTATACAGTCATTTTCTTCACCTCGGTTAAGAATCACTTTATTAAATTAATCCCTGAGTATGAGATTATTTTTTTCCTTTTCCATTTCTAACTGGTTATTGCAACAATGAAGAATTATTCATTTTTATATTTCTTATTTTCACCTTAACCAATATACTCTTAATTTTAACAGGGTTTTAGTAGTCTCTTGGGTTTTTAAGACATATAATAATATCACTTCTAATTAAAAATATTTGATCTCTTCTAGTATTTATAATAGCTATTTCATCTTCTATTTCACTGCATTCAGAGAAACGAAACAACTTCGGACTTCCGGTTCACCAAATGACCGCGTAAGATGTTCCAGGTTACAGCCTCTCAAAATCACTGATTAAACAGCAAAACTTGGAAGGGCTATGTTCCTGAAAACTCCAGAAAACAGTTAAAGGGTGGCAGTAACTAAGCAAGTATAAATCGAGAAAGCACAGCCTTAAAAATGGAAGGAAGAACAAGCTCATGGTGCCATTACTAGCCCATTCCCCCGCTCCCTTCCCAGCATGATGTGGGGCTAGCCTGTGTTCCTAATTAAGGGCCTTCCAGCCAGGTTCCAGAGGGAGAAGAAAACCCCTATGCACATACTGGGGTGCCAGTATCTCGGTGCCAATCTACTGGATAGTAGCTGGAAAGACTGAACCAGGAAACTCATCTTGGGCTCAGCCCACACAGAACTTGCCCTGCAGGCTGAACCACCTGCACAAAGCTAAAGCCATTTAAGAAACAATTAAGTCAAAGCAGCTTGGACCAAAGGATCACAGACTTTGAGACATACAATAGAGATGAAAAAGGGGGTGAACTACTACATAGAAAATAGAGGAGACATTCAGATTCCTGTGAACAAAGGAATTCCTATGAAAAGGAACAAGCACAAGGCCAGGGCAAGAAGCAAGTTCAGAAAAGACTCAGAAGACCCTGAACTTTACATTTGCCTTGGCAAATCTTCTTGACAAGAGGTCTAAGCACTGAAGAACACCAGCCACAATGCAGAGCCAATTTGCAAAACTATGAAAGGTTGTTTTCTTTTTGCTCTGGTTGGTTTGTTTTTGTTAACTCCTGACACCCAAGGAAATTACTGTCATATCACTGGCTGCAAATAAACTTAAGGAACTCAGCTCAGGGACTAAATCCCACAGTCAACATGTTAAAATATTAAAATGTACAGTGTACAAAAAAAGACGACAAGACAAAGAAAGAAACAGGAAATGATGGCCTATGCAAAGGAACAAGATAAAAATCCAGAAACTATCAATGAAGAAGACCAGAGTTTCGACAGACCGGACAAAGACTTAAAAAAAAAATGATCTTTGATATGTTCAGGGAGATAAAGGAAAACATAGAAAAAGAATTAAAGGATATCAGGAAAATGATAAATGAATAATAAAAGAATCTCAATAAAGAGATGGAAATTTTAAAAAGGATCCAGAAACTGGAGTTGAAGGCACACTAACTGAAATGAAAAATTCCCTAGGGGGGTTTAAACAGCAGACTGGAGCTGACAGCAGAAAGACTCAGTAAACTTGAAGACAAGACAACTGAAATGATTCAGGCTGAGGAGCAGAAAGAAAAAGGAATTAAAAAAAATGAACAGAGTCTCAGAGACCGGGAGACACCATCAAGTGTACCAGTATATCCATTATGGAAGTCCCAGAAAGATAATAAATAAAGGGGCAGAAGGAAAATATATTCAAAGAAATAATGGCAAAAAACCTCCCAAATTTAATGAAAGACATAAATACGCACATTCAAGAAGTCAAACAAACAGGATAAATTTTAAGAGAACCACACCAAAACACATAGTACTCAAACTCCTAAAAGGCAAGGACAAGGAGACAGTTCAGAAAGCTGCAAGAGAAAAGCAATGTGTTTTTTATAAGAAAGCCCCAACAGGATTAAGTGCTGATTTCTCATCTGAAACCATGGAGGCAAAAAGGCAGCAGAACAAAACAGCTAAAGTACTGAAAGAAAACAACCGCCAAAGAAAAATTTTATATCTAGTGAGACTTTCTTTCAAAAATGGGGGAGAGATTAAGAAACCTCCAGAAAAAAACAAAATCTGAGGGAGTTCATCACCATTGCACCTGCCCTACAAGCAATTCTAAACGGAGTTCTTCAAACTGAAAGGAAAGGACACTAGGCAGTGAATCTAAGCAGCTAAAGAAGTAAAGACCTCAGGTAAACGTAACCATATAGATAATTATAAATGCCAATACAACGATATTGTATTTTTGTGCTATGCAACTCTACTTCCTACTTCTTAAAAGTGCTAGAATACAATGCATTAAAAACTAGTGACAAAATGATGGTTTAGGACACTCAATATACAAAGATAAAATTTGTAACAAATACAAAAAAAATGGAGAGACAAAAGGGTAAACAATGTTATGTGTATGCTACTGAAAATAAATTGAAATCAAAACAACTATGATTGTTACAGATTTAAGATTTTAAATTTTAAATCCATGGCAATCAAGGAAAATACATGAAAAATATATTCAAAAGGAAATAAGAAGAAACTCAAATTGGCACACACACACACACAAAAAAGATATGGAAGTAGGCACTAGTGGAAGAATTGAGAATCAAAAAAGGTATGACTTAAAAAGACCAGAGACCAAAATGGCAGAACCTAGCCATGCTTTATCAGTAGATATTTTAAATGTAAAGAGATTAAACTCCAGTCAAAAGGCAGAGAGCGGAAGAATGGATTAAACAGTAAGACCCAACTATACACTATTTTCAAGAGACCCACATAAAATTCAAAGACCTAAGTAAGCTGAAAGTGAAAGGATGGAAAAAATACACCCTGCAAGTGGTAACAAAAAGAGAACGGGGGACGGGGAAGATGGCGGCATAGAGAGGAGTGGAAGCTAAGCAGTCCCCCTGGAACAACTACAAAAAACCAGAAACAACTAGTAAATAATCCAGAATAACTGTGGGGGGACAAATGAGACCATCCACTCATCATACACCAACATGAACTGGGAGGAATGCCCGAGATCACAGCATAAAATCTGTAAGTAAAACCTGCGGATCCAAGTCGTGAGGCCCCCTCCCCCATAGCCTGAGCTGCAAAGCCTCATGGTGCCAGAGAGAAGCTCTCTCCCAGCAAGCGAATATAGCTCAGCTGAGCTCCAACTGGGGTTTTCAGTAGCAAGTGTGAACTGATCACTACAGGTACGAATACTCAAAAAACAGACGGAGGCTTTGGGTGACAACTGACCTTGAAGAGCCGGAGGGCCACCTTGGACTAGGTTTGAAGGGGACTATCTGTTTCTTTTTAGGCTCAGTGGAGAAAGCCCCAGCCATTACAGTTCCCAGTGCTGTGACTCAAAGAAGCGTGGAGACAGCACAATCAGAGAGAGAGACCATTGAAATGCTAATGACCTCTCCCTAGGGGGTCTATCTTCTCTAAGAGGAAAGGAGTGGGGCCCTTTCCATTCAGAACCAAACCCCAGAGCCTGGGGGAACACGGCCATACCTCCTCACACCAGTCAAGAATTATAGGTTAACAGGTATCACCTGCTGGGCAGAAAAGGACAGTGACCTGGGGCATCACAGGAACCAATTCTCTAAGAAACACCCTCAGGGAAACCAGATACTGAGTATTTCTCCCCTCTGAGACTTGAGCCTGTTCTGGTCTGGGAAAACCTGATTGGGGTAACCAAGGAAACCATGCCTAGACAACAGAAAATTACAATCTACACTAAGAATAACAAAGTTATGGTCCAGTCAAAGGAACAAACGTACACTTCAACTGAGATACAGGAATTTAAACAACTAATGCTAAATCAATTCAAAAAGTTTAGAGAAGATATCGCGAAAGAGATAGAGGCTATAAAGAAAACATTGGGCATATATAAGGCAGAAATCAAAAGTTCAAAAAAACAACTAGTAGAATCTATGGAAATGAAAGGCACAACACAAGAGATTAAAGACACAATGGAAACATACAACAGCAGATCTCAAGAGGCAGAAGAAAACACTCAGGATCTGGAGAACAAAGCACCTGAAAGCCTACACGCAAAGGAGCAGACGGAGAAAAGAATGAAAAAATATGAGCAACGTCTCCGGGAACTTAAAGATGAGACAAAGTACAAGAATGTACATATCATTGGTGTCCCAGAAGGAGGAGAGATGGGAAAACGGGCAGAATCAATAACAGAGGAAATAATTAATGAAAATTTCCCATCTCTTATGAAAGACATAAAATTACAGATCCAAGAAGCGCAGCGTACTCCAAACAGAATAGATCTGAATAGGCCTATGCCAACACACTTAATAATCACACTATCAAATGTCAAAGACAAAGAGAGAATCCTGAAAGCAGCTAGAGAAAAGCAATCCATCACATACAAAGGAAGCTTAATAAGACTATGTGCAGATCTCTCAGCAGAAACCATGGAGGCAAGAAGGAAGTGGTATGATATGTTTAAGATACTGAAAGAGGAAAACCACCAACCAAGAATCCTATATCCAGCAAAGCTGTCCTTCAAATATGAGGGAGAGCTCAAAATATTTTCTGACAAACAGACAATGAGAGACCTTGTGAACAAGACACCTACCCTACAGGAAATACTAAAGGGAGCACTACAGAGTGATAGGAGAAGATAGGAGTATGTGGTTTGGAACACAATTTTGGGAGATGGTAACACAGCAATGTAAGTACACTGAACAAAGATAACTGTGAATATGATTGAGAGAGGAAGGTTGGGAGCATGTGAGACACCAGAAGAAAGGAGGAAATATAAAGACTGGGACTGTATAACTTGGTGAAATCTAGAGTGTTCAACAATTGTGATAAAATGTACAAATAGGTTCTTTTATGAGGGAGAACAAGCAAATGTCAACCTTGCAAGGTGTTAAAAATGGGGAGGCATTGGGGAAGGGATGCAATCAATATAAACTAGAGACTGTAACTAACAGAATCATTGTATTATGCTTCCTTTAATGTAACAAAGGCAATATACCACGGTGAATGCAGATAAGAGGGGGGGATAGAGGAGACATGTTAGACAATTGACATTGGTGGTGTTGTCTGACTCTTTACTCTGCTTTGATTTAAGCTTATTTTTCCTTTTGCTGCTTCCTAGCTGTCATTTTTCTTCCTCTTTCTTTTGCCTCTCTACCTTCTTTGACTCTCCCTCCTGCCTCGTGGAAGAAATGTAGATGCCCTTATATAGACAGTGGTGAAAGTGGTGAACACATAAATTTATGACCATACAGAGAACCATCAATTATTTACTTAGGATGGAATGTACGGTGTGTGAACAAAACCATATTTAAAAAAAATGGGTTGATGACAAAACCTCGAGGGCAATATACTGAGTCAAATAAGTCAGACAAATAAGGACAAATATTGCAGGGTCTCACTGATACGAACTAATTATAATATGTAAACTCACAGACATAAAATATAAGGTACCAAGATATAGGACGCAAGATGTGAGAATAACTAACAGTGTCAAATGGTGCATGAATGATGTGGAAAGGGGAAGCTCAGAGTCATATATGTCACCAGAAGGAAAGTTGGAGATGAAAAGATGAGAATGTATAAAACTGAATCCTATGGTGGGCAATGTCCATGATTAACTGTACAAATATTAGGAATCTCTTCCATGAACCAAAATAAATGTATGAGAATATAATTAGAAGTTAATAATAGAGGAGCATATAGGGAAGAAATATATACCTATTGCAAACCATATACTACAGTTGGTAGTATTTCAACATTTTTTCATAAACAGTAACAAATGTACTATACCAACACTACAAGTCAACAATTGAGGGGAGTTGGTTAGGGATAGGGGAGGATTCGAGTTTCCTTTTCTTTTTTTCTTTTTTCATCTTTTACTTTATTTCTTGTCTGGAGTAATGAAAAGCTTCTAAAAATTGAACAAAAATTAAGTGTGGTGATGGATGCACAGCTGTATGAGGGTACCAGGGGCAACTGATTGTACACTTTGGATCTTTGGATAATTGTATGGTATCTGAACAATCCCCAAAAAAATTAATTTAAAAAAAAAGAGAGAGAGAGAACAGGGATAGCTATACTAATAACAGATAAAGAAAACTTCAACTCAAAAAACTATTATAGAGATAAAAAAGGTCCTTATATACTGACAAAAGGCTCAAATCAACAAGAAGACATAACAATTATAAAAGTATATGCACCTAACAGCACAGCCACAAAATATATGAAGCAAATATTGAAAGAACTGAAGGGAAAAATAGGTTATTCAACACCTACCAATATTATTTGTTCCTGCTTGCTAATGCTGCCAGAAAGCAAAATACCAGAAGTGGATTGGCTTTTATATAGAGGCTTTATTTGGTTACACAGTTACAGTCTGAAGGCCATGAAAATGTCCAATTTAAGGCATCAACATGGGTATACCTTCACCAGAGGAAGCCCAATGGCATCCAGAAAACCTCTATTAGGTGGGAAGGCATGTGACTGGCGTCTGTTGATCACAGTTTCTGTGTTCCAGATCCTCTCTCAGCTCCTGTGCATTCTTCAAAATGTTGCTTTTGGGGCGTTCTGTCCTCTCTTAACTTTTCCAGAACAAACACTGGGCTAGCATTCCAAAGTGTCAGCAAAAGTCTGCTTTCAGCGGCCATCTCCAAAATGTCTCTCTTCGCTGCAGCTCCAAGCATGTCTAAGCATCAGCATCAGCCAACAAGCATCTGGGCCTGTGTGGCTCTTTTTAAAGTACTCCAGTAAAACTAATCAAGACCCATACTGAATGGGTGGGGCCATACGTCCATGGAAATAGTCTAATCAAAGTTATTACCTACAGTTGGGTGGGTCACATCTCCATGGAAAGAAACCTAATCCAAAGATTCCAACCTAATCAACACTAATACGTCTGCCCCCACAAGATTGCATTAAAGAACACGGCGTTTTGGGGGACATAACACATCCAAACCGGCCCACTACTTTAATATGGATAGAATATCTGGAGAGAAGATCAATAAGGAAATGGAAGACTTGAACAAAACTCTAAACCAGCTAGACATAACAGACATATATAGAACACTTCAGTAAACAGCAGCAGAAATGCACATGGATCATTCTCCAGGATACACCAAACGTGAAGTCACAAAACAAATCTCAAAAAATTAAAAAAACTGAAACCATACAACATATCTTCTCTGACTATAATGGAATGAAGCCAGAAATCAATAACAGAGGGAAAATTGAAAATTCACAAATACATGGAAATTAAACATACACTTAAACAACCAGTGGATCAAAGAAGAAACCACAAAGGAAATCAGGAAATATATTGAGGCAAATGAAAATGAAAACAAAACATATCAAAACTTATGGGATGCAGCAAAGGCTATGCTGAGAAGGAATGTTATTGCTATAAATGCTTATATTAACAAAAACCAAAGATCTCAAATCAGACACCTAACCTCAAAATGGTGGATCCAAAACTTTTAGAGTAAAACCCAAAGCAAGTCGAAAGAAGGAAATAACAAAGATTAGAGTGCAGATAAATGAAAGACAGAATTAAAAACACAACGTAGAGAATCAACAAAACAGAAGTTGGTTGTTTGAAAAAATCAATAACATTGACAAACCTTTAGCTAGACAGACAAAGAAACAGAGAATGCAAATAACTAAAATCAGATATGAAAACAGGGATATTATTACTGACTCCAAAGAAATAAAAAAGTGTAAGTGGGTATCATGAACAACTGTACACCAATAAATTAGATACCCTAGACGAACTGGCAAATTCCTAGAAACATGCAAACTGCCTAAACTGACTCAAGAAGAAATAGAAGATCTCATCAAACCAATAACTAGTAAAGAGATTAAATCAGTGTGCAGGTTGGGATGTATTATGCTCCCCCAAAACACCATGTTCCTTGATGCAATCACGTGGGGGCAGACACATTCATGTTGATTAGTTTGGAACCTACTGATTGAGTGTTTCCATGGAGATGTGATTCAATCAACTGTGGGCAAGAATTTTTGATTGGATAATTTCCATGGAGGTGTTACCCACTCAGGGTGGGTCTCAATTAAATCACTGGAGCCATATAAAAGAGCTGATAAACAGACGGATCTCAGAGCAGCTGTGAGTGACATTTTGGAGAGCAGCCTACAGAGACATTTTGAAGATGGCCGCTGAAAGCTGAAGCTGACATTTTGGACAATGCCCTTTTGAAATGCAACCTGGGAACAAGAAGATGCCAACCATGTGCCTTCCCAGCTAACAGAGGTTTTCCAGATGCCAATGGCCTTTCTCCAGTGAAGCTACCCTGTTGTTGATGCCTTACCTTGGAAACTTTATGGCCTTAAGACTGTAACTTTGTAACCAAATAAATCCCCTTTAAAAAAGCCAATCCATTTCTGGTATTTTGCATAATGGCAGCATTAGCAAACCGGAACAATCAGTAATCTAAAGATATAATAGACATTTCTCTGAAGTGGAAATACAAATGGCTAAAAAACACATGAAAAACGTTCATCTTCACTAGCTATTAGGGAGATGCAAATTAAGACCACAATGAGATACCATCTCACACCAATTAGAATGGCTGCCATTAAACAAACAGGAAACTACAAATGCTGGAGAGGATGTAGAGAAATTGGAGCTCATTCATTGCTGGTGGGACTGTATAATGGCAGCAGCCATTCTGGAAGACAGTCTGGCAGTTCCTTAGAAAACTAGAAATTGAGTTACCCTTCGATCCAGCTATTTCATTTCTTGGTATATACCCAGAAGATCTGAAAGCAGTGACATGAACAGATATTTGCACACTGATGTTCATAGTGGCATTATTCACAATTGCCAAGAGATGGAAACAATTCAAATGTCCTTCAACAGATGAGTGGATAAACAAAATGTGGTATATACATAAAATGGAATACTCTGCAAGAGTAAGAAGGAACGAGGTCATGAAACATATGACAACATGGATGAACCTTGAAGACATAATGTTGAGTGAAATAAGCCAGGCACAAAAACAGAGTTATTGTTATGTTACCACTAATGTGAACTGTGTGAAAAATGTAAAATAAATGGTTAATATTGTAGAATGTAGGGGACCTAGTGATAGACAGCAACTAATGAAGGGGGAACTCATGTTCATCTCATTACGATAATCTAATAAGAACAGATAAGTTATGGAGGGTAATGTTAATGTTATGAGAATGCCCAGAACAACTATGGTTTGTTAAATTTTGGGGGGTATGGTAGGAACATGTTGGAAGCAATGTAGTTATTTTAGGTTATTTGTTTTTCTTATTCCTTTGTTTTGTTTGAAATGTTGAGATCTTGTTTTTTTTTAATTTTTTGATAAATTTTTTTTATAAAAATGAAAAGAAAAATAGAGGGTACACATGTAGGAGAAATGGGGGGAGACAGGCTGACTCAGGGTGTCAGACCCCAAAAGGGATAGGTCATTTGTCCAGAGCAAAATCAACAGGATGATTATTATATAATTAGAAATAATCAAATAAATAAATATATTAAGGATAATGGAAGTCAAATTTCTCCATGCTGGAGAAGGAAGTTGTAAACATGGGGAGAAAGGAATAAAACCTGTGCTATTAGATTGGAATTGAGGGTATCGATGTGAACTCATGGAGATGTGTGTATTTGTAAGTACAAACATGCAAATAAGACACACTCACAAACATACATACAAATATAGAAACAAATACAATGTAATTTTCTGCATAAATATTATATAAATAGAAACATATATATTTCCTAGTTCTGTCCACTGAGAAATCTTGGAAGCAACAATGGTCAATAGCAATGTGCACACTAAGAACGTAGATTTTGAATTTACAGTACCATTCTCCACTAAAATAAACAGGGACTCTGAAGAAATGGCTGATTCCAGGGCTGCAGCAAGGAAAGTACAAATGAGCCTTAAGCATCTTCTTGTACCAAAAAGCAAGGCCATCTTTAAAGAATAATGGGGACGTGTCAAAAGGGCACATAAGCCATCTTGAAAGGGATCTCAGTGGCCAAAGCTTAGGCAATCTGAGCACTAAAATAAATAATGATAGTAAAAAATTATAAACTGATTGAGCAAAACAGGAAAGTAGGAGTCACTACTGGAATAAATAAACTGAAAGTTTGATGAAGAACAAGATATTTACATAGTCTCCAAGTGCCTCCACATAAAATACTTACTAGTAACAAAGATAAAAATTGTAACTATAAAATGGAAAAGACTGACAGATACCAACTTAATCAAGTGAGCAAATGTTTACCATCAATAATGGGACAAAACAAACTTCTGTGATACTCCTGGAAAAGATGCCTAACTTTAATCATGAGAAACATGAGACAATCCCAAACTGAAAATCATCCCACAAAATAACAGGCTTGTAATTTTCAAAAGTTCCAAGTCATAAATGTTGAAGACTGCAAAACTGTTCCTGATCTGAATACTCTAGAGCCTTGACAACTAAATGCAATATGAGATATGAACTGAATCCTTTTGCTTATAAAATACATTTTTGAGGAAACAGGTGAAATTTGAATGGGGGGGGTCTAAGGATTAGAAGGAATTCTTGTATACTGATAATACCTCATTTTGTTATTTGTACTGTGGTTATATAGGAGATTGTCAGTGCTTGTAAAAACTATACCAAAAGTATTCCAGGGAAATAGGGCATCATTTCAGGTATATATTCTCAAGTGGTTTAATGGGGGGGGGGGGGGGAGCTTGTTTGTATTATACTTGCAACTTGTCTATAAGTTTGAGGGTTTTTTTTTTTTTTTTAATTTCCTAAAAAGTTTCTATTAACTCTTGAGAAAAAAGTAGAAAGGCAAATCGAAATTGAGGAATCTCTGAAAAAAAATGTAAACATAAGACATCGAAATGTATGAGATTTATTTAAAATAGTGACCAGAGAGTCATGGCTTCAAACACCATTATAAATAAAAATTAAAGAATTAAAAAGAATCAAATTTGCAATGCAAAAAGCTAGAAAAAGAATAATGAATAAAAACAAAAGAAAACATGGGGAAAGAAATAACAATAGAAGAGATTAATGAGATGGAGAACAGAAAAACATTATTATCAAATTAAAAAATCAAAATCCTGGTTCTTTTGAAAAGAAACATGAAATAGACCAATCACTAATTTAATCATGAAGACAGGGGAGAGGAGACTTAAATAAACAGAAAGACATATTTGCTCATGGAATGTAAATCTTTAGTTGGTAGTACTCCCCTAATTGATCTATGGATTCAACGTAATTACATCTGGCCCAGACACAAAATTCATATGGAAATTCAAGGGGTAAAGAGTAGTCAAGACACCCTTGAAACAGAACAAAGTTGGAGGACACACCTTGCCTGATTTCAAAGCCTGCTACAAAGCTACAGTAATCAAAACAGTGTACTGGAATTAAGGATAGATACATAGATTGAGAATCTGAAAATAAACCCTCACATTTATGATCAACTGACTTTCTACAACAATGTCAAGACAATTCAATGGAAAAATAAATGGTTCTGGGATAACTGGATGCCCACATGCAAAAGAATGAAATTGAACCCCTTCCTCACACCACACACAAAAATTAACTCAAAGAAGATCAAAGTCCTAATTGTAAGAGTTTAAACTATAAAACTGTTAGAAAAAATATAGGAATAAATCTTTGTGAGATCGGATTACGCAAAGCCTTCCTCAATAGCACAACAAAAGTACAAGCAAAAAAAGAACAGGTAAATCAGACTTCATCAAAATTAAAAACATTTGTGCATCAAAGGATACCATCAAGAAAGTGAAAAGACAACCTACAGAATGGGAGAAAAATTTTGCAAATCATATTATCTGATAAGGAATTTTTATCTAGACTATATAGAGAATTTCTTCAACTCAGTAATAAAAAGATAAAAATCCCCATTAAAAAATTGGCAAAGAATTTGAATAGACATTTCTGAAAAGTAGATATACAAATGGCCAATAAACACATAAAAAGGTACTCAACATCTGTATAAAGAATGCAACTTTTCTGAAAGTTTTAAATTATTTCAAAATAAAAATATTCAGAAAAAGTTAATGACCATAAATTTAACTGTATTGCCATGTATTTTATTCATGTTCATTTTATGTTCCTAGTAGGGTCTTCTTCATAGTTCATCTATCACCTCATTGATTTAACACATATCTACTGAACACCTACTAAATGTCACACTAAAGATACAATGGTGAGCAAAACAGACAGTGTCACTGACCTCGTGGAAGTTACACACTAGTGGTGGGTGTAGGGTGGGCAGGAAAGGCATGAATATGCCATACACATAAATAACCTAAAATTGCAAAGAGCCCCACAAAAGGAAAAAACAAATAAGAGAAACATTAGTTAGGAGGACTAATCCGGTCTAGGAAGTCAGGGGAGACTTCTCTTGTCAAGTTATAGCTCAGTACAACTCTGTGGTATGGAATTAACTAACAGGGGAGGTGGGAACACTGTAGACTAAACTCCAAAATTCTACTTTGTTGCCACAAGTGTTTTATTTATGTAAGAAGGTAGTTAAAATCCTCATTTCCCTGGAAGATCAAGGAGGGAGGTTGGGGGTTGGGTAGAGAGAGGAGACAGGAGAGGGGTTAGGAGGGACAGAGGGAAGGAGGGGAGAAGCTTGTTAATAAAGCTCCATTCACTAAAGATGCAAGGCTGCCATCTAGTGGTAATTTGAGCAAATCTCTTTCAAGTAATGGGGGCAGAGGTGTATAATATAGCACTATATATAGCACTATATTCAACATTCCAAAGGTAGCATTCTCTTTGCAATTAAAAACATAAGAATATAAATATATTAAAACTGTTTAAGATCATCCATTTGTGAGGAAACTAAATATTTCACAGAGCCACCTAAAATATCCCCAAGTAAAGGACAGCTTGAAAAAAACAGAAACTATCATTCCGCCCCTGTCCTTGGGCATTGCCAAGGAACAAAACCTCCACCGGGTACATTTGATAAAAGCCAACACTTAAAACTCTACCCCAAGAAGCATGCCCCAAGTTAAAAAAAAAAAAAAGAGACAATAGCTACTCTTAATATTTATTTCATGATTTCAATAGTGCATGATAGCTCTTTCCACTACAAATGTATTTTCTTTAGTCATCAGCACCATCCCTGAAATGAATTCAAAATGGTATTTGATAACAACATTAACTAGTTAGCTATAATTTCCTAAAAATGTTGAAACCTAGTTTGCTAAAATATTGGTCCCTTCCTTCTAACTATCAATATTAAGAAAACCAAGATTTGCTTTGTGTTATACTAACAACATATCTATTGATAGACTCACATTTAAAAATTACATCTACCTACCAGTTCCTTCTACAGCTCCTACCGACTTCTTAGTTAAATATTCACAAATGTATCGAAATAAAAAAAAAACAAAAAAACCTCCACTCACAACAGACAAATTCTTGTCAGAATCTGGGAGAAATCTCTACTAAACTTAAAGTAAATGGAGCAGGACTGGAAAAAATCCAATGCAGAATATGCCTCACGACAGAAAGCCTTCCTGAAAAAAAAAATGCAGGATGAAGCTTCATATCCTCCCGTCCCACTGATAGACACAAAGCATATTCCAACCCAAAACCAAATAAGTAAAAATGGAACCATCCTTCTCTTTTGTATGGATACTGACATTTGAAGTAGACAGATCACTGTTTCTATCAATCTTCACTTTCTACCATTTATTGAGCAACTTTAACACATCATCTCTAATAATAAGAAAACAAACAAACAAACAAAAACCTGAGGTAGGTGTGATTAAATTTCATTTAAATGACAAAATGGATACTCAGAGAATTTGTCTGACTCCAGAATTCACGCTAGCTCAACTGTCCAGTAGTTTTCAAACACTGATCCATGGAACAATTGCAAGTTTTAGAAATCATCTGAAAGTGAAGGGGAAAGGAGAAGAGGCTAGCAAATGAGGCAGCTTTGATTTAATGTTTTATGTTTTAGATTTTATATATTCTATGTATGTATTTTTTTTTTTTTGTATTTTATATTTTGGATTCTGCTACAACAAAAAAAGTGTTACACCATACTTTGAAGTCCCCTCAATAACAACAAATAAAAGAAACAATAAAGAAGCACAAAAATAGAAAGTATAAAAAAAAAATCAGGCAAATTCAAACCAAAGGACAGAGGTTCACATTATTAATATAAAAACAGAACTCAGCTCATAATAGCTGGTCTGATATATCTAAAATGAAAAAGAAACAGAATCCAGGGCAAAAGTTACTACATGGGATAAATTTGATTATTTTATATTGTTAGAGGGTACAAAGGAAAGGAATACGGAAAAGTTACAAACTATATGCCAAATAACACTGCAAATAGGAAAAATATTTTTAAATGAGAATTTGTCAAAGCACAATAAAACTAAAAAAACTGTTAAAAATTGCTTTTTTTAAGTCTTGAACAGATGAAGAAGACAAAAAATAAACAAGTATACAAGAAACTGAATAATCTGATTTTTAATACTACTTTAACAGATGTATATTAAATTGTGTTGCCTAAAGAGAATACACATTATTTTCCAAGTGTTTGAAAGCAAAACTGACCAGATATTAAGCCATAAAAAAGTATTCTAAATTAGCATAAATTTCACATATGTGAACAAAATGGAATAAAACTTGAAATTAATGAGAAAAATTTTAACCAAAATAATTCAACCAAATAAAAATACAACAAACACTTTCCTACATAATTCTTGGGTCAAAAAGGATACCAACACTACCTACAATTAAAGGCAATCTAGAAAATAACATGCAGCTTTCAATATTAAAATTTGAGGTGGGGGTAAGGGGACTGGATGTTTTGGGTGTTCCTTTTTTAATTTTTATTCTTTTTTTTGGAGTAATGAAAAAGTTCAAAAATTGACTGTGGTGATGAATGCACAACTATATGATGGTACTGTGAACAACTGTATACTTTAGATGACTGTATGGTTATGTGAATATATATCTCAATTAAAAATGATTTTTTAAAAAATGAGTGGAAGTGAAAAAAATTTAGGGGATACAGCATTAAGTCTTGATCAAGAGGTAATTCAAAACTTAAATGCTTTGATCATCAAACAAAAATTAATTAAATGAACCAGAAGTCTGAAAAGGGGGAAAAAAATCAACCCGCAGGGAGGTAAAGGGAGAAACTGATATTAAAAACAGAAGTTACTTAACTTTTTTAAAAGGAAATCATGAATAAAACCAAGAACTACAATGGAATACTACACGGCAGTAAGAAGGAACGATTTGAAACATATAACAACATGGATGAACCTTGAAGACATAATGCTGAGCAAAATAAGCCAGGCACAAAAAGAGAAATATTATATGCTACCACTAATGTGAACATTGAAATATGTAAAATAAATGGTTTATAATGTAGAACGTAGGGGACCTAGTGAGAGAGAGCAATTAGTGAAGGGGGAACAATAACCCAATAAGAACAGATAAGCTATCGTGGGTAAATTTAACGTTCTGGGAATGCCCAAGAATGACTAAGGTTTGTTAATTTCTGGTGTGTATACTAGGAACAAGTTCACAGAAATGTTACAATATTAGGTTACTTTCTTAGGGTAGAGTAGGAACTTGTTGGATGTAAAGTAGTTATATTAGGTTAGCTGTCTTTTTCTTATTCCCTTGTTTCGGTTTGTTTGAAATGTTTTTTTATCGTAAGTTTTTTTTTAATTTTTTTTTTTATATAGTTAACTTAAAAAAAAAAAAATTTGAAAAAAAATATGGAGAGCTCCCCTGAGGAGCTGGGGGAGAATGCAGGGGTGTTGGGTTTCCCCACCTCGATGGTTGCTGATGTGCTCACAGACATTGGGGACTGGCAGTTTGTTGTGCCAAACCCTCCATCACTGGACTTGCCCTTGGGAAGACTGTTACTGCAAAGGAGAGGTTAGGCCTGCTTATAATTGTGCCTAAGAGTCTCCTCCTAAGTGCCTCTTTGTTGCTCAGATGTGGCCCTCTCTCTCTAGCTAAGCCTACTTGGCAGGTGAAAGCACTGCCCTCCCAGCTACGTGGGATCTGACACCCAGGGGTGTAAATCTCCCTGGCAACATGGAAAATGACTCCCAGGGAGGAATCTAGACCTGGCATCATGGGATGGAGAACATCTTCTTGACCAAAAGGGGGATGTGAAAGGAAATGAAATAAGTTTCAGTGGCTGAAAGATTCCAAAAGGAGCCGAGAGGTCACTCTGGTGGGCACACTTAGGCACAATATAAGATAACCCTTTTTATGTTCTAACCAATTGGAATAACTAGCAGTAAATACCTGAAACTATCAAATTACAACCCAGAACCCTTGAATCTTGAAAACAATTGTATAATAATGTAGCTTATAAGGGATGACAATGTTATTGGGAAAGCCATGTGGATCACACTCCCCTTTGTCCAGTGTATGGATGCATAAGTAGAAAAATGGGGGCAAAAAAAAAGGCACCCAGTATTCTTTTTTACTTTAATTGTTCTTTTTCACTTTAATTTTTATTCTTATTACTTTTGTGTATGTGGTAATGAAAATGTTCAAAAATTAACTTTGGTGATGAACGCATAACCATATAATGGTACTGTGAACAATTGACTGTACATTCTGTATGGACTGCATGGTATGTGAATATATCTCAATAAAACTGAATTTGAAAAAAAGGAAATCATGAATAAAACCAAGAGCTAGGGTTTTTTTTTTAATAAAAGAATCAACAAAACAGAATTAAGTACCCGAAAAAAAGAAAGAAAAAAAGGGAACATATATTACAGATAACATAAACAATTATCTGCTAATGAATATGAAAATATAAATGTCACTTTTTTTTTAAATGTAATTACCAAGACTACCTCAACAAGAAGTAGAAACTAGACTATAATGAGTCATAGAAAACCTTGAAAAAGTTTTTCAAGGAGCTTCCCCTCCTCTCCTCTCTCCAAAAAGGGCACCAGAATCAGACAACTGTTGAGATGCACTCTTTCCAAACTTCATGAAAACATTTAAATGCTACTAAAACTGCTCCAAAACAGCAGCAGGGCAGGGGTACTGGGGGAAGAGAGAAGAGGAAAACCTTTTCATTCGGTCTTCAAAGTCAGCATTATCCTGCTTCCTAAACTGGAGAAAAATAGCACTCCAAAAAGGAAACTGACTTCCTCACTTATAACCATCAATATAAAACCTTTAAACAAATACTATCAAAAATGGTTGTATATTAAAAGATTACTTCCAAGTGGACTTATTCCTGAAATCTGAGGATGCTTAATATTAGGAATATTGTTAATGGCATGGAGGAAAATTTAACAATAAATTTATAGCAAAAAATGTAGTGTTAACAAATTAGTTTTTATATTGTAATGCTGAATCAGTAAAAGGGTAAAACTTATTTTTTAAATTATATGAATATGAATAAGTTTAAGAATGGATAACAAAATGTTAACACTGCTTTCTGTGGATGCTCTCTTCTCTTTTCCCCCTAGAGAGCCACTGTTTCCTAATCAGGAAAAAAAATTAAATTTTGCACACAGATCAAGAAATTCACTACTACAAATATGTAACTAAATTACTTTAGACAAATATTTATATACAATGTTCATCTTAGCAGGATTTAAAAGAGAAATTAATTAGAAACAACTTAAATGTCCATCAAAGAAAAGCCTGTATAAATGAGATAGAGTATTTCCATAGGAGATTCATTAAAATCCTGCTTCAGAGGAATATTTAGTAACCAGAAAGAAGGCTTAGAATACAATTGGTTAAAATACAGAATATTAAACTACATGGGTTATAAACTTTATTTTTTTAAATAAATACATGAATAAAAAAAGAATATATAGATAATTATGAATATGTAGAAATCATATCCTGCATTATAAAAAAGGTTAATAGGAAGCAACAAAACATTAAAGTGATTATCTGTGGAGGATGCATTGTTGATGGCTTTAATTTTCTTCTTAACACCATTCTGTTGTCCCAAGTCTCTACAAAGTGAGTTTGTTAAGTGTGATATACATATAAGAATATTCAAAGACAAAGGAGGAAGTGGACAGGAAATTTAAAAATAAAGGAGCATTCTGTTCCACTGCTTTGGATATTCTTAGGTACAGAATTTGATTGTTTTAAAAGTTCAAGTGACACTAAAGGAAGAGATTATCTTTATCGTATGAAGGTACAGTTGTTTTTTGCTTTTAAATAGAGAAGCACTGCCCAAAAAGACATGTTTTAATTTAAAAATTGAAATATTTAAGGAAGGTTACAATGTTAAAGAATATTATATAGTGTTAAGTGTATACAAAAGTGAATACAGTTGATAAAAATGCTATCTACTGATAGCTCTATTTGAAAATTATATTGACTATTATATCAGGGATAAAAATGCCTTTATATTTTACTCTGAGGGGACACCCAAAATACAAATAAAATTACATTCACATAATTGTTTTCTTCTCTGAAAATATTATGTTGGCATTATATTTACAAATTAAACAGAGAAAACACTAGATTCTTTACTTGACTTGGTAATACTCTGAAATCAGAGTTTCATTTCAGTTAGGTAATTTTTAAACATATGAGAGTTTAAGGACACCAAACAAATGTTTCCAAGAAATAATTATTACTAAATCAGATATGATGCTACCTAATCTTCCTATAATTACATTAAATAAAATGAATCTGACTAAAGCTTTTATCCCACAAATATGAAGTAATTCCAGAGTATACTGATTTCCTATCTTCCAATTAAATAATGACAATTGGAAACAATTTTAACTTTTTCATCTCTAGAAAACGTCAGTATTCAGAAATTCCCCCTTAAAGAGCATCATCATATTCATGCTTTTAACAAATTAGAGCATTTACGTGAAACATCTGATATAGTACCTCCTGCCTCAGTTGTTAAAAGCTTTCAATATTTATGACAACAAATGACTGAAACCTAGGAAATTCGGTTAGCTTGTCATACATAATTATGTTTCTCTTCAACCCTCTAATCCAAGGGTTTTTTATAAGCAAGAAAAAAGCCCTTTGCTTTTATACAAAAATTTGCTATTATCAGATTAAATACTTGAAACTTGATGTTTCAATTTTAAATTACTGACATTGGATTCATATAATATCGTCTTCTGCTGACATGTTTGACTTTAAAGAACAAATGCCTAACAAATAACCCTTAATTTTGTATTTATTAAAGTACTAAACCCAAAATTTTCAAATGAAGCTATATTAAAGTTTTTCCTGGTGTTAACACCAGACTTTAAAAAAAAAAACTGCCTCATGAGAAACATAGTAGAGAAAACCAACAAAACAAAAAGTGGATTCTATAAAAAGGTCAATACAATTCACAAACCTCTAGGCAAGAGTGACAAAAAAAAATAAGAGAAAGCACAAATTACTAATATCAGGAATGAAAAAGGAGATATCACTACAGACAGTAAAGACTTCAAAAAAATAATAAGGGAATACTACAAACACATATTACACACACATTTGACAACTTAAATGGACCAATTCCCCCCAAAAGCACAAACAAAATCCACTTACCCAATATGAAATAGATAATATGAACAGCCCTATAACTATTAAAGAAATTAATTTCTAATTTTGAAAACTCCAAAAAAAGAAATCTCCAGGCCCAGATGGTTTAATTGGAGAATTTTACACAAGCCCTTAAAGAAAATAGGAGAGGTAATTTCCCAACTCATTTTATGAGGTCATTATTACCACAATTCCAAAACCAGATAAAGTACAAAAAAAAGAAAACTACAGAGTAACATCTTTCATGAATATAAATGCAAAAATTCTTAACAGAATATTAACAAGTAGAATTCAGCAATACATAAAAAGAATTAGATACCATGACAAAGTCAGGTTTATTGCAGGAATAAAAGGTTGGTTCAACATTTGACAATTAATCAGTATAATATGCCATATTAACAGGCTAAAAAAGAAAAACCACATGATCATATGGACTCATGCAGAAAAAGCATTTGGCAAAATCCAATACCTATTCATGACAAAAACTCTCAAACTGAGAGGGAAGAAGATGGCAGCATAGAGAGGAGTGGAAATTAGTTAGTCCCCCCGAGAGCAACTAATAAACAACCAGGAACAACTAGCAAATGATCTGGAATAATGGCTGGGGGACAACCATGACTGTTCACACATCATGCATCAACCTGAACTGGGAGAAATGCCTGAGAATGCAGCACGGAATCTGTGAGTAGAAACTGCGGACCTGAGCCAGGACCCACCTCCCCCCACAGCAGCCTGAATGGCAAAGCCTTGCTGTGATAAAGAGCAGCACTCTCTGAACAAGCGAATATACCTCAGTCCAGCTCAACTGGGGTTTTAATTGGCAAACTTGGGCTGCTCATTGTGAGCTGCAAATCCCCAACAAGCAGACAGAGGCTTTTAGTGATGACTGACCTTAAAGAGCAAGAGGACTTCTCTGTCTCTGGAGGGGGAGCCCAGAGGACCGGGTGCTATCTCTGGCTGAGGTGAAATGGGGGCCATGGACTGACCCTGGAAGAGCACTTTCTGTCCCTTTTTGTCTCTCTCAACCTGAGCAGCTCAGTGGAGAAAGTCTCAGCCATTTTCAGCTCACAGCACTCTGCAGTAGAGAAAGACTCAGCCATTTTCAGCTCACAGAGCTCTGACCCAGACAAGGATGGAGACAGCAGAGTCAGAGAAACAAAGAACCTCTTTAAATGCAAATGAAATCTCCCTAGGGGGTATCTTCCCTAAGAGGAAAGAGGTGGTGCCCAGCTCTACTACATGCCTTCCGTTCAGAACCAGACCTCAGAGCCTGGGGGTAAACAGCCATGGGCCACACCTCCTTACACCAGTCAGGAAAGAAAGGCTGACAGGCACCACCTGCATAGTGGCTTGATGCCTCATAGGGTACATCAATCTTCTAAGACACACCCTCAGGGAAACCGGATACTGAATATTTCCTCCTTCTGGGACCTGAGCCTGTTCTGGTCTGGGAAAACCTGATTGGGGTAACCAAGGAAACCAGATGCCTAGACAACAGAAAACTACAACCTACTCTAAGAAAAATGAAGTTATGGCCCAGTCAAAGGAACAAACTTACGCTTCAACTGACATACAATAATTGAAACAACTAATGCTAAATCAATTCAAAAAGTTTAGGGAAGATATGGCAAAAGAGATGAAGGCTATAAAGAAAACACTGGACATATATAAGGTAGAAATTGAAAGTTCGAGAAAACAACTGGCAGAATCTATGGAAACGAAAGGCACGACACAAGAGATGAAAGACACAATGGAGACATACAACAGCAGTTCTCAAGAGGCAGAAGAAAACACTCAGGAACTGGAGAACAAGACACCTGAAAACTTACACACAAAAGAACAAATAGGGAAAAGAATGGAAAAATATAAGCAACATCTCAGGGAATTAAATGACAACATGAAACACATGAATGTATGTGTCCTGGGTGTCCCAGAAGGAGAAGAGAAGGGAAAAGGGGCAGAAGCAATAATAGAGGAAATAATCTATGAAAATTTCCCATCTCTTATGAAAGACATAAAATTACAGATCCTAATAAGTGCAGCATACCCCAAACAGAACAGATCTGAATTGGCCTATGCCAAGACACTTAATAACCAGATTATCAAACATCAAAGACAAAGAGAGAATTCTGAAAGCAGCAAGAGAAAAGCAACCCATCACATACAAAGGAAGCTTGATAAGACTACGTGTGGATTTCTCAACAGAAACCATGGAGGCAAGAAGGAAGTGGTGTGATATAGTTAAAATACTGAAAGAGAAAAATCTCCAACCAAGAATCCTATATACGGTAAAACTGTCCTTCAAATATGAAGGAGAGTTCAAAATATTCTCTGACAAACAGACAATGACAGAATTTGTGAACAAGATACCTGCTCTACAGGAAATACTAAAGAGAGCACTACAGAGAGGAAAAGACAGGAGTGAGAGGTTTGGAACACAGTTTTGGGTGATGGTAAAGCAGCTATGTAAGTACACTGAATGAAGATGACTGAATATGGTTGAAAGAAGAAGGTTAGAAGCATGTGGGACACCAGAGGAAAGAGGAAAGATAAAGACTGGGACTATATAACTTAGTGAAACCTAGAGTGCTCAACAATTGTGATAAAATGTACAAATATGTTCTTTCATGAGGGAGAACAAATGAATGTCAACATTGCAAGGTGTTAAAAATAGAGAGGTATTGGGAGAAAAATACAATCAATGCAAACTAGAGACTACAATTAACAGAAACATTGTATTATGCTTCCTTTAATGTAACAAAGGCAATATACCAAAGCTAAATGCCTATAAGAGGGGGTGCATAAGGGAGGGGTATGGGACTCTTGGCATTGGCAATGTCCAACTATTCTACTTCAGTTTAATGCTATGTTTCCTTTTGGTGCTTCCTAGCGGTCATGTTTGTTTGCTGGTTTTTTTCTTTGTTTGTTTGTTTTTTGTTTGTTTGTTTTTGTTTTTTGTTTTTTTCCTCTTTCTTTTGTCTCTCTCCCTTTTTCGACTCTCCCTCCTCCTTTGTGGAAGAAATGGAGATGTCCTTATACAGATAGTGGTGATGGTGATGAATACATAAATAGGTGACTATACAGGGAACCATCGATTGTTTACTTAGGATGGAATGTATGGTGTGTGAACAAAACCATCTTAAAAAAAAATGGGTCTTAAAAAATTCCTTGAGGGCACTATATTGAGTGAAATAAGTCAGACACATAAGGACAAATATTGCAGGGTCTCATTGATATGAACTAATTATAATACATAAACTCATAGACATGAAATATAAGTTACCAGGATATAGAACAAGGCTAAATTATGGGGAGTGGTTGCTTATTATGAGCAGAATGTTCAACTAGGTTGAACTTAAATATTTAGAAATGAACAGAGGTGACCTAGCACATTGTGAGAATAACAGTGCTGAATGGTGCGTGAATGTAGTAGAAAGGGTAAACACAGAGTCACATGTCACCAGAAGGAAAGCTGGAGGTTAAAAGATGGGAATGTATAAAACAGTGAACCTTGTGGTGGGCAAATGTCCATGACTAACTGTGCAAATATTAGAAATCTCTTTCATGAACCAGAACAAGTGTATGACTCTACAAATAGAAGTTAATAATAGAGGGGCATGTAGGGAAAAATATATACCTACTGCAAACTATATACTACAGTTAGTAGTATTTTAATGTTTTATCATCAACAGTAACAAACGCTCTATACCAATACTATGAGTCAACAATGGAGGGTGGGTGGTTAGGGGTATGGGAGGATTTGAGTTTCCTTTTTTTGTCATGAAAATGTTTTAAAAATTGAAAAAAAAAATTAATTGTGGTGATGGATGCACAGCTGTATGATGGTACCGGGGGCAATTCATTGTATACTTTGGATAACTGTATGACATGTGAACAATCTCAATTAAAACAAAACAAAACAAAACAAAACAAAAAACCTCTCAAACTAAGAACAGAAAGAATCTTCCTCAACTAGATTAAAAAATTTAAGGAAAACCGACAGCTAACATCATACTTAACAATAAACTATAAGGAATAGCATAAGGGAGATCTTTGTGGCAATGGAAGAGTTCGGTATCTTGATTGTTGTGGCAGTTACCAAAAATCTATAAATGTATATAATGAACTATATACCCACATTGCACCAATGTCAGTTTCCTGGTTGTGATACTATACTACACGTAAGATGTAACCATTGGAGGAAACTTGAAGAGAACATAGGACCTTTCTGTAACTTCTCTAATTTTCTAACTTTCTACTAATTCATAATTATTTCAAAATAAAAAGTTAAAAAAGATTTCTTTTGGAGGAACTGATGTTAAAAACTCAACTTTAAAGTAGCATTCATAATAAACCTTCAATTATATTCATTTCGGATGAAATCAACCATATCCATTAAATTTCAAAGGACTTGTCTATACGGGGCTTATTTTATTACTCTTTTCACCAACAAATACAAGCTTAGTTTATTTAAAATTTTGCATAATAAATGTACAAATTCTGAGAACTAGAGAAAAGAACAACATTCAAACATTTTTTAATATGTTGGTAATATATTCTTCTTAATTTCTGCCCTACGGTTAAGATGCCTGCATGCTCTCTCAATTGGGAAAGATAATTGTCTTACCATAATTAAATTGGCTGTTGGACTTTTCACAGTTAATGATGTTAAACCTGTATGCAACACCTGGCCGCATTCCACTGACTTCAAAGTAAAACCACTGATGATAATGATTGCTATTTATATCTGAGTTCAGAATAAGATCATATTCATTTCTGAAAATAGAGGACAGAGAAATCTGATGAAAATTAGAAAAATATGTGCACATACAAAATCAGAAAATTTTAAATGACTTACTTTCTGATTTGAACTACTTTGCGCAGATTCCCAGATTCAAATTTGGAGTTAAACTTCAAAATATCTCCTTCTTCTGGAATGGTGTAACTAAATATAATTTTAAAATTAAATAAAATAAAATACATTGCATGTAAATAGGGAACAAAAAATAAATAAATAAAACTATGCTACCGCTTAAAATTATACCATTACTGTGTCAAATACCCTCCTCATTTTTTTTTTAAACCAAAGAACCTAATCAACACAAACAACACACCAACTCTCACTAACATCACGAGACAAAAAATATATATGATTATAATTAGAGAGCTGTTCCTAGGTTTACAGTAAATGTTAATCACCAATAAGATCTTTTACTTCACTGGATAAACGTCATTTCTAAAATATTTATCATAGAAAAGACCAGACATTTTTAAAAATGCATTTTCAAAAACTAAGCAGTTGTTAGTTGAAAACATTATTTTAAACTTACAGATCTTCATTACCTATTATCTTATTTAATTAACACCCAAATGGTACATTTTACACATGCTTTACTTCAGTAAATATTTACTGAGAGCCTACTATACCAGACACTGTTCTAATGATTTGTCTGTTTAGTTCTCCAATTAATCACAAATATTCTTGCTTTTCTGAAGCTTAAAGTCTAATAAACAGAAACTAAGACTCCAAGAGGCTAAACGATTTTGTTCAAAGTCATTTCTGTTAGAAAGAGCACTGGTAGGCCACACTCAGGGTTCTTGAGTTTCCATTTTTATCACATCTGCCTGATCTGAGGCAGAATCCTAAACTCTGAAATAACTAAGAGATTTATAAATAAGTAGATGCTTCTTTTTTGTAAGACTATCACCTCAGTTAATTGTATTACCTGATATATTTATATTATGTTTTTAAAGAGCATTATCTCAAAATTATTCTTTTTTAAGACTATGAACTCAGTCATGAACTTTGATATAATTTTTACTCTTATGGCTCTACCACCACCACTACCCCCCACCCCTTTCTTTTGGCCATAAAATGTGCATAGTTTATTCCAGCTTTCACAATGCCAAAACAAAAGGTAGGAGGACATCCTCCCTCATACCATTCTAAATTTACCTGACAATAATTTGGAAAAGCTAAGAGCAGGTATATACATGCATCTTTATCAATACATATATATGTGTGTGTGTGTGTGTGTGTGTGTGTGTGTGTGTGTGTGTGTGTGTGTGTGTGTGTGTGTGTGTGTATGTATATGTATACACACAAACACATGTATTTTCATGTTTTAGTCTTATCAGTGTTCATCACACCTTTACTCCATTTTGGTCTTTCATAATGTCCCTAAAAGCCATCAAATGTATCCTAATACTTCTACCTCTTCTTCCTCATCAATCATTTAATATTTTTGGGATTACATTCACAGTTTGTACATTAATCACTTATGTGATTGGTCAAACTGTACATTTGAAGATGCAAGGCAAAATATTGATTTAAGTTATACTCTATACATCACGGTTACCTATTACATTATTTTTTTCAACATCATTTGCAACTTCACACACCTTGTAGTTCTGTATGCAATCTATTTCAGCTTCTAGTACTGTACATATCTGCATCTTTTGGGTGGGAACACACTTGATCCATGAGCTCAGAGTGAGGCATAAACTGTAGCACCTGAGGTGGGTTTTAATTTGGTTTTTCTTTCAGAGTTGAGGTTTGCTGGCAAAGGCACTGAGTGTTTCAGGTCTTGATTTGTCATTGCAGGTATTTCTAATTCAGTATAGCTTTCTAGCTTAGTTTTTTCTTTGGATTCAGGGAGAAATTCTTTTTTGTTGCTTTTTGCCCACAATGATTTAATGGCTTCATAAATTTGCTGGCTTGCAGTATATGTTTTTTTTCTAGTTACCTTTGCAATTACTACTGACTGAACTGGTTAGCAAAAAGTTGCTCCTAAAGTGGCCAGTCCCAAAGGAGAAGCAATTTTCTTAAACCTAGAATCTTTTCTTGCTGAAACCAAGCCTGCCAAACATGAAATTGTAATCACTCTGATTTCTGGAAGAAAATCTTGAGGCGGGTTCTTCAGATAGACATATGCATCTTTCTCAAATTGTACTGCATCCATTATTTCATTTTTCACAAACACATAAATACCCTTGCACCAGTCATTGTAATGACCAGTTGTAGTACGGATAGACACAAAGCCCATTTGTAAATGACTAGGCTGCTCTTCAACATACCTAGACTTGGAGAGGTAGTACACTATACATGGGGAGCTGCCCTGGTTTTACTGGCTGCTTTTTTGGGTTCCTCTTCTTTGGTTGCACATATCAGACCCGCAGGAATGTTGTCAGCTTTCATATCCTAACGATCACCACTTCTGTGACTGTCCCAGTTTGTATATATTATGTCCCCCAGAAAAAGCCATTCTCTTTTAATGCTTCTTGTAGGGGCAGACATATTAATGTCGATTAAATTAGAGCCTTTGGATTAGGTTGTGTCCATGGAGATGTGACCCACCCAACTGTAGGTAATAACTCTGATTAGATAATATCCATGGAGGCGTGGCCCTGCCCATTCAGCGTGGGCCTTGATTAGTTCACTGGAGCTCTATAAAAGCTCAGACAGAAGGAGCTCACTGCTAGCCAGAGCTGAGACAGACATTTTTGAAGATGGCTGTTGGCAGGTGATGCAGACATTTTGGAGAATGCCATTTTGAAACGCAACCTGGGAGCAAGCAGACAGTAGACATGTGCCTTCTAAGCTAACAGAGGTTTTTCGGACGCTATTGGCCATCCTCCAGTGAAGGTACCCGATTGTTGATGTGATACCTTGGACACATTATGGCCTTAAGACTGCAACTGTGTAACCAAATAAACCCCCTTCTATAAAAACCAATCCATTTCTGGTGTTTTGCATTCTGGCAGCATTAGCAAACCAGAACAGTGACCCTCTGACCTTCTCCCAAACTCTTTAAAAAAGCGTTTTATTTTCTCCAAATAAGATGTGAAATTTCCTAAAATATTAGAATGAAGGGGAAGAGGGAACCTACAGAGAGTTAACTGAATTTTATATGGAAAGAGGCAAATGACTCTGAATAAGTCACATTCAACATTTGTGATTTTCATTTATTTACTTATTACTTCAATCCTAAAATATGATGATACTGGTGATAATTCTAGATTGTAAGTGATACTAACATTTATACCAGGGATCACAAACAAATCCTTTCAAAGGTTAAGCAGGTAACTTAAATGACTGAAGCCTAGTGTAAGCAGTAAGAAATGAGAGGGAGTAATGGGAAGTGTGAAGACTAGAAAGCATATGCTCCTTCTAAAGGGGATGGTATTTGTTGTCCCAAAGGAGTGAAGGTCCAACAACATTGGAAAGCCAGCATTTCATGTAAAAATTCCTGTTCTCTTAAGTATAGCTAATTTCAGTTTTTTAGAAAAACAGAGCATCAGTTTGTGACATCTGCCTACAATCAATTAAAATTTTACCTAAAACAAAAGCTTGTGATACATTCAACTTAAGTAAATAACCACGAAATGCCATTACATCCCTGCCAAAAGATGAAAACATAGTGAAGATAATCTAGGTGGAAGTTAAGCAGAATTCTTGCTTTTTAAAAACAACTCTGAAATTTTACAGTTAAAAACAAACAAACAAACAAACACAAACAGACAATAAAAGTAAGGGAAAAATCAGACTTACTTTGGGTTATCTAAGTCATATACCACTCGATCTACGATATCACTCTGATGTATTAGCCTCTCAATATCTTGGGCAATTTTTGTCCTGAAATAATAAAACTGAAGTTAGACAAAAATTCACTATTACACATAACAACACACAGCTTTCTCTAAAATATATTTTGGATGAAAAAGATGTAAATCAAAAAAAATTTTTAAATAAAAACAAGCATTCCTCTAACTATATATTCTGAGTTCAAAAACATTATCGATACATAAAAATCAGTATTTATCACAATCTGAGTTCTAGAGAACCACCATGTAGAATACAGGAATATAGCCACAAATCAAATAGTAAAAAAAGAAAGAAAGAAAGAAAGAAAGAAACAGAAAAACCCTAGCAAGACTTTAGCTAAAATGCAATTAACAACCGACTTGGATGTCCCATAGAATCCCCTTTCTCTTCTGTGCAAGGAAAGGAAATGTGGAGTGGAAGGAAATACCTATGTCAGGGAGCAAAGGGCAGTTCCTACACCCCCAGAATTTTCCAGGCCCAACCTCCCACCCCTACCCCAAGTCCAAAACAATAAATGCTAACTGGGAACTTCCTGAAACCCCTGCCATCATCTGGAAGTCCAAGCCACCTACAGAACCCTCAGCCTTCCCCATCAGTATTTAAGCCAAGACAGACAACAATCATCATGCACACAGCTCCAAATTGTAGCCAAAATAAAATAGGTATGGATCATAAAACCAGACACCTGGAACTCCTGGGAACATGGGCCACCAAAGACATAGTACTGATGGAAAGGCCACTACAGTGAAAATACATAGCTAACTTCCCACAGACCAACATATTCTTAAACAGAAATCTAATTATATGAACTGACTTAAGTTTCAAGTTTGTTTATTTCAGCTAAAGATTGGTAACGCAGATTTCTTGATTTCTTGATAGAACAGAGTGAGAAAGCTTGCAAAATGGTTATTAATAAAATCTCAAGAATACACTACACACTGCAAGTCCCCTTAACTTCAGGCAGATCTGAAACTAGTTCCCTGCAAAGCAACACTTCTCACAGATTGAAAAGAGTATTAACCCACAAATAATTTAAAAATAAACCTAATGAAGGTATAATGTCAAATTCAAAATAAGTCAAGAACCTAGTCAACTGAAGAGTTAAAAACTGTCAGGAAAATATTAAAAGATGTGATAGTTCAGTATATGAAAACAGGATACAAAAATTAGGAAAGTCTAATTCTAAAAAGCTTAATCTACTAGTTATACAGTTAAACATAATTTATTTTTAATTCCTATTCTGCAAAAATAACTGATTATTACAAGGGGTGACAGTGTGATTGTGAAGACCTTGTGGATCACACGCCCTTTATCTAGTGTATGGATGAGTGGAGGAATGGGGATAAAAACTAAAGGACAAATGGGGTGGGATGGGGGGATGATTTGGGTGCTCTTTTTCAACTTCTATTTTTTATTCTTGTTCTGGTTCTTTCTGATGTAAGGAAAATGTTCAGAGATAGATTGTGGTGATGAACGCATAACTATGTTATCATACTGTGGACAGTGGATTATATATCATGGATGACTGTACGGTGTGTGACTGTATTTCAATAAAACTGAATTTAATAAAAAAATAAAAAAAAAAATAACTCATTACTGACAAAGCAATCAATAAAGAAAAAAGCCTAGTAACAAAGGATTATGTTATAAATTGTTGATTTAGATTCAGTGTCCTAATTTTTACATGAAGATTTTTCCTAAAGAAATAAACTGCTTAAAAAGAAAACTATCAATTATTGCAAGAAATAAACAAATTCAGAATTTCATTATAAAGACCTTCATCAGTAAAAGAGATGGCATTTATATATACTCAAACACACTACACACAAAAAAATTAAGTGTTCAAGTTTGGGTGAATGACCAAATAAATCCATTTGTCAGAATAATTTATTTAACAAGGTAGATACATACCACAAATGTGCAAAATTAATATTTACATCAGTTTTTTTTTGTTTTTTTTTTTTAAAGGAAACTGGTTTTAAAAGGCTGATTATAACCACTCAGTTTACAGCAATGTTCTGTAAGGTAAATAAAAAAGCACAACAACTTACAGGGGCTAGCAGGTGACATAACAGAGCAAAGCACATTGGGTGGAACTGTGAAAAACTGCAGAGCTCAGACTATCTAAAACCAAGTTGATTGTTGCCATGCAGGAATCAGGGGTTAAATGCTGTCACACCTAATTTTTCAAGAAAACCAGAAGCTTGTATTTCTTTGTAGACTCTCCCACATTTTAAATGTTGGCAATCAACTAAAAAACAAAACATTCTATACATGAAACCAAAATCACATGCAATTTGAGTATGGCCTAAAGGTCACTAGTTTTCAACTTCAGACACTGTATTTGCAGGGGGGAGGGTTAACTGCCCATTTACATTAAAACTGACCCAAAATTAATACTCAAGGAAAATCTTTGCCCTGCCCTCAGCCCTCTTTAATAAAGAGGAAGAAGAGTCTTTTATTCAGAGATATATTCACGTTAAGCAGCTCAATTTTCTGTAAGAGGATGTCAATCCTTCCTTCCTTTAGCTCAGCCACCTACCAAAATATATGGCTCTCCATTCACAACAAAATAATAAATATTTCCCAGGTATTCTCGGGGACTACCACCTCAAACTTATTGACATTCAGTATTTATCAAAGGCTTGGCTCAGAAGAATAAATGTATATGGGACAGAGTCCTACTGAGGGATCCAAGATGGTGGCATAGAGAGGAGTAGAAGCTAAGTAGTCTCCCTAGAACAACTTAAAAAAAAACAGAAACAACTAGTAAATAATCCGGATTAACTGCGGGGGAACAAATGTGACCGCCCACTCATCATACACCAACCTGAATTGGGAGGAATGCCTGAGATCACAGCATAAAATCTGTAAGTAAAAACTGTGGATCCAAGCTGGGAGACCCCTCCCCCCACAGCCCAAGCTGCAAAACCTCATGGTGCCAGAGAGAAGCTCTCTCCCACGAGTGAATATAGCTCAGCTGAACTCCAAATGGGGTTTTAATTAGCAAGTGTGAACTGCTCACTATGAGGTACGAATCCCCAACAAGCAGACAGAGGCTTTGGGTGACAACTGACCTTGGAGAGTCGGAGGGTCACTGCGGACGAGCCCTAAAGGAGACTCTCTGTTCCTTTTTCGGCTCAGTGGAGAAAGCCTCAGCCATTTTCAGTTCCCACTGCTGTGACCCAGACAAGGCAGAGAGAGACCATTGAAAGGCTAATGACTTCCCCCAGGGGGTCTATCTTCTCTAAGAGGAAAGGGGTGGGGCCCAGCTCTACTACCCACCTTCCATTCAGAACCAAACCCCAGAGCCTGGGGAAAAACAGCCATGGGCCATACCTCCTCACACCAGTCAAGAATTACAGGCTAACAGGTGCTACCTGCTGGGCAGAAAAGCACAGTGACCTGAGGCATCACAGGCGTACCATCTTTGTATGATACACACTCAAGGAAACCAGATACTGAATATTTCTTCCTTCTGGGACCTGAGCCCGTTCTGGTCTGGGAAAACCTGATTGTGGTAACCAAGGAAACCATGCAGACAACAGAAAACTACAACCTATACTAAGAAAAATGAAGTTATGGCCCAGTCAAAGAAACAAACTTACACTTCAACTGTGATACAGGAATTGAAGCAACTAATAATAAGTCAATTCAAAAAGTTTAGGGAAGATACGGCGAAAGAGCTGAACCGTATAATGAAAACACAGGACATACATAAGGTAGAAATTGAAAATTCGAAAAACCAATTGGCAGTATCTATGGAAAGGCACAACACAACAGATTAAAAATACAATGGAAGCATACAACAGCAGATCTCAAGAGGCAGAAGAAAACACTCAGGAATGGGAGAACAAAGCATCTGAAAGCCTACACACAAAAGAACAGAGGAAAGAATGGAAAAATAGTGAGCAACGTCTCTGGGAACTTAAAGACAAAACGAAAAGCAAGAATTTATGTGTCATTGGTGTCCCAGAAGGAGAAGAGAAGGGAAAAGGGGCAGAAGCAATAATAGAGGAAATAATCAATGAAAATTTCCCATCTCTTATGAAAGACATAAAATTACGGATCCAAGAAGCGCAGCGTACCCCAAACAGAATAGATCTGAATGGGCCTACGCCAAGACACTTAATAATCAGATTAGCAAACGTCAAAGATAAATAGGGAATCCTGAAAGCAGCAAGAGAAAAGCAATCTATCACATACAAAGACTATGTGTGGATTTCTCAATAGAAACCACGAAGGCAAGAAGGAAGTTGGGTGATATATTTAAGATACTGAAAGAGAAAAACCACCAACCAAGAATCCTATATCCGGCAAAACTATCCCTCAGATATGAAGGAAAGCTTAAAATATTCTCTGACAAACAGACAACACAGTTTGTGAACAAAATACCTCTCTAAAGGAAACACTAAAGGAAGCACTGCAGACAGAAAGGAAAAGACAGGAGTGAGAGGTTTGGAAAACAATTTTGGGAGATAGTAGCACAGCAATGTGAGTACACTGAACAAAGATGACTATGAATATGGTTGAAAGAGGAAGGCTGGGACCATGTGGGACACCAGAACAAAAGACGAAAGATAAAGACTGGGACTGTGTAACTCAGGGAAACCTAGGGTGCTCAACGATTGTATTAAAAGGTACAAATATGTTTTTACATGAGGTAGAACAAATGAATGTCAACATTGCAAGGTGTTAAAAATAGGGTGGGATTGGGGGGAAATACAATCAACACAAACTAGAGGCTAGAATTAACAGAAACATTGTATTATGCTTCCTTTAATGTAACAAAAGCAATATACCAAAGCTAAATGCATATGCAGGGTGGGGGAGGATGGGGAAGAGTATGAGACTCCTGGCATTGGTGATGGTGCCTGACTCCTTATGCTACTTTAGGTTAACGCTATCTTCCCTTTTGTTGCTTTCTAACTATCAAGTTTTGTTTTGTTTTGTTTTTTTTACTTGTTTTTCTCTCTTTGTCTTTTCTTTTTCTTCTGCCTCTCCGCCTTCTTTGACTCTTCCTCCGTCTTTTGTGGAAGAAATGGAGATGTCCTTATATAGAGAGTGGCGATGGTGCTCAATACATAAATACGTGACTATACGGGGAACCAAAGATTGTTTAGTTAGGACGGAATGTATAGTGTGTTAACAAAACCATCTTAAAAGAAATGGGTTGATGAAGAAACCCTGAAGGCACTATATTGAGTGAAATAAGACAGACAGATAAAGGCAAATATTGGGGTCTCACTGATATGAACAAATTATAGTATGTAAACTCATAGACGTGAAATACAAGTTACCAGGATATAGAAATGAGGCTAAAGAATGGGGAACGGTTGCTCAACTAGGGTGAACTTAAACGTTTGGAAATGGACTGGGTGATGGTGGCATGTTATGAGAATAACTAACAGTGCTGCAAGGTGTATGAAGGTTGCGGAAAGGGGAAACTCAGAGTCATGCATGTCACCAGAAGGAAAGTTGGAGGTTAAAAGATGGGAATGTAGAAAACAGTGAATCTTGTGGTGGACAACGTCCATGATTAACTACACAAATATTAGAAATCTCTCTCACAGACTAGAACAAATGTATGTCACTATAACTAAAAGTTAATAATAGAGAGGCATATAGGGAAAAAAACATACCTATTGTAAACTATATATTACAGTTAGTAGTATTTTAACATTCTTTCAACAACAGTTAACAAATGTACTCTACCAAAACTATGAATCGATAATGGAGGGGGGTGTGGTTAGGGGTATGGGAGGATCTGAGTTTCCTTTTTTTTTGTCTGTCTTTCTTTTCTGGAGTAGTGAAAATGTTCTAAAAATTGAAAAAAAAATAATTGTGTTGATGGATGGATGCACAGCTGTATGGTGGTGCTGTGGGCAACTGATTGTACACTTTGGATCTTTGGATAGTTGTATGGTATCTGAACAATCTCAATAAAAAAAAAATGTATATGGGATAGTCCAAAATGTGCAGCCCATTCAGTCCAGTAAATATTCAGATCACGTCATATGTAGCCACAAGCAAAATTCTACTTTGTCAGGTTTTCAATCAATACAGAGCAACATTGTAAGAAACAATTTAATGAACCGTATTGCTATATTTACTGTAAGGATATTATGGGAAATGTTCATTACATAACATTATTCACTAAAGAACCACAGAAAATATTTCTTCTTTGTAAAGAGTAAGGTATAACCACATATAAAATCACTACACACACATATACACACACATGATTAACAGGACAGGCTCATGAACCAGACCAGGGTTTGAATCTTGGCTCTGGCATTTACTAGAAGTGTAACTTTGGATAAACCATTCAACAATCCTAAATGTCATCATACTTTTCTGTAAAACAAGACATCATAGCAACTCCCTCATAGCGTGCTATGAGCCTTAAATGACACACTATATATACATATATGTATATACACACACATACATACATACATATACACACATAAAATGCTTATCACTTAGTACTTAAGCAGTAAGTTACCTGCTGCTGTTGCTTCTACTAATACTTCTATTATTATGTCAATTCCAGAAGTAATTGTGTTACCCCTGAGCCATCCTAACTTAATATAAAGAAATCCAGGATTTTGCTTTCCTTATTTTTCTTATACCACAATTCCTTTACCTACTTTTAATTTAAAATTTTGAATGGGCAATATACAGATGTAGAAAAAATAAAATACCACATAAAAGTATAAAATGGAAAAGTCTCACTTTCAACACAACATATCCCCAGTCACCCAATCAGGTGGCTACATTTATTACGATCCCTCCAGTTTTTAGTGCAAATACAAATTTAGATGGTTTTTCCCACTATCTGAAATAAAATCCATAATATCATTAAAAACTGTTCTGTACTTTGCTTGTTTCATTCAACAATATATCATAATTTTTTCCATCAATACATAGGAAGCTTTTAAATTTTAACCACTACATAGTATGCCACAGAATGGACATACTATACTTTATTTTTCTGCCAGATGGACATTTGAGCTGTTTCCAATCTAAAAACCATGCTACAATGCAAAGCTCTGAACATAAGTGATACATGTGCTTCATCAATAAAATATGCTCTCACACTTCTGGATTTGTGCCAATCTGATAGGTGGGAAACTATACCTCACTAGAATTTTAATTTGCATTTCTCTTATTTTGAGTGAAGTTATACAATTTTTGTGGTTAAGAGTCATTGGTAGTTTCCTTATTTTTCATTCTATTTTATTTTGATTAATGTATTTTTGTAAAATACATACTTTTTGAAACAAAGCAATATAAATTTTATAATTTTATAAACAGAAATTCCAAATAAAAATAAAGATATTTTCACCACCAGAGACAATATGTAAATAAATATGTGTAGTTGTGTTCCAATGAAACTTTATTTATGGACACTGAAATATGAATTTCAAATTATTTTCATGTGTCACAAAGTATTATTTTTATTTTTTCGACTATTTAAAATGTAAAAAATATTTGTAGCTCATGAGCTGAACATAAACACTATCTACTAAGAAAGTAACTAAAAGATACAGAAAAAGTCAGTGGGGAATGAAAATGTGTACACTACAAAAAAAACAACCGAATTTTTTTAAAAGGCAGTAATGGAGGAACTGAGAAACAAAAAACATATAAGACATATAGAAAACAAATAGTTGTAAAGCAGAAGTGAATCCTTCCTTATCAGTAATTACTTTAAATATAAATGGATTAAATTCTATTAAAAAGGCAGATTGGCAGATTGGATTAAAAAATAAAAAAATATGTAATAAAAACAGGATCCATCTATATGCTGACTATAAGAGATTCACTTTAGGTACAAAGACACAAAGTCATTTAAAGTCAAAGGATAGACTCCCTATAATTGTGCCTAAGAGCCTCCTCCCGAATGCCTCTTTGTTGCTCAGATGTGGCCCTCTCTCTCTAGCTAAGCCAACTTAAAAGCCTACATGGGATCAGACACCCAGGGGAGTGAATCTCCCTGGCAATGTGGAATATGACTCCCGAGGAGGAATCTAGACCTGGCATCGTGGGATGGAGAACATCTTCTTGACCAAAAGGGGGATGTGAAAGGAAATGAAATAAGCTTCAGCAGTAGAGAGATTCCAAAAGGAGCCGAGAAGTCACTCTGGTGGGCACTCTTACGCACAATATAGACAACCCTTTTTAGGTTCTAGTGAATTGGAATAGTTAGTAGTAAATACCTGAAACTATCAAACTACAACCCAGAACCCATGAATCTTGAAGACAATTGTATAAAAATGTAGCTTATGAGGGGTGACAATGTGATTGGGAAAGCCATATGGACCACACTCCCCTTTGTGTAGTTTATGGATGGATGAGTAGAAAAATGGGGGAAGGAAAAAAACAAACAAACAAACAAAAAAAGGCACCCAGTGTTCTTTTTTACTTTAATTGCTCTTTTTCACTTTAATTTTTATTCTTGTTATTTTTGTGTGTGTGGTAATGAAGGTGTCAGGGATTGATTTTGGTGATGAATGCACAATACATAATGGTACTGTGAACAACTGAATGTACGCTTTGTTTTGTATGACTGCATGGTATGTGATATATCTCAATAAAATGAAAACACACACACACACACACACACACACACACACACAAGTCAAAGGATAGAAAAGATACTCCATACAAAAAGTAATCAAAGAAAGCTAGAGTGGTTATATTATTGGCAAACAAAATAGTCTTTGAGCCAAAAAAAATTACAATAGACAAAGAAGGACATTATATAATGACACAGGTCAATCCAGCAAGATATAGGAATCATAAACATGTATGCACCTAACAACAGAGCCCCAAAATATACTAAGGAAAAACTGCCAGAACTGAAAGGGGAAATAGTTCTAAAATAAACAGTTGGAGACCTTAAAATCCCATTTCACTGATGGGTAGAAAAAAGGAAAACAAGACAGAAGATCAATAAGTAAACAGAAGGCTTGAACAACACACAATTAGACCTAATAGAACATTCCACCCAAGAAAAGCAGAATACACATTCTTCTCAAGTACACATGGAACATTCTACAGGACAGATTCCATGGTAAGCCATAAAGCAAGTCTTAATAAATTAATAAAGACTGAAATCATATAAAGTATCTGTTACTCTCCTTTAATACTGGTTACCAATGGGTATCAACCCACATTTTGAAAGACACTGATCTAATCCAATTCTCTGCTTTTAGTTGAGAAAACTGGTATCTAGAGAAAGTTATTTCCTCAAACATACATGAAGAGTCAGTGGAAGAGTCAAGTCTAGAATCTGAGTGTTTTCAGTTGCTTTTCAAAGAGCTTCCTGCCCTCCCAAGATGTCTCATCACACCACAGTACCTCACCACTCATAAAATCAAATCCAATTGTCCAAGAATTTCTCCTATATGCATTTGTTCTTCTGGTCTCAAATTAATACTACTTGAAGGAACAAACAATTTTGAAGAATTTTATCTCCACTATTTAAAAATGGTGGGCAAAAAGTGAAAAGGGAGAAAGAACACTTTGAGATATGGCCTCCTTGAGCATTGGGAATACACTGATGATCACAACTTCCACATAAACACTTGACAAATACTTGCAGAGTGTATATAAAATAAGGGGGAAAAAGTCATATCCTTCAAATAGCAAAGTATTCTTATCTAGAATATAATTCACAAACATAATGTATATATATTTGCAATAATTATATTTAAAGTAATTAACATTATTGAGGAAAAGTCTATAAATCTAAGTTATGTAAACAGAATCGTACTGTTTCCTTGAAATATGGTATATTCCTGTCTCAGATCTGATCTCTGATATCCATGGAAATTATGACAAATATGATATGGAAATGGAAATTATGACAAATATGATAAAAGTTGTTCTTTGCAACATAACATATTTAGTTTTCTAGGAGTGTAGAGAAATCAATTAAACTGGCTAACAGTCATCATCACACAAAATGTATATAATTATGAAATATAAGAGACTATCAAAGGTTTTAAACTGCTTCATAATTCATGCCATTTCTGCTTCAACAAATTAAAAGGCCAAAGAATCTCTTCATCAAGACCATGAAAATTCATGGAGAAATCTCTCTATAGGGAAAGATATCTTTGAAACTTCAGGAGAGCTATGAGACACCTGACCTTCAAAAGGGTGTTTTGGAACCCAGCTCTTTTTTTCTCATTGCAAATTTTCCAGGACCAAATACAGGTACCAGAGACTTAAACTACTGGGTTTTCTGTGTTTTGGTTCCCTTGTGTACCGTATCTCCTTTGTACTTTAACTTGCATCCCAACACACGTATTCTTTTTTTTTCTTTTTTACTTTTTTGAATCTTTATTTGGAAAAGTCAGCCTTTTACACAAGATTTTATATCTATACTTTCATTCTGTAAATTACAATGATATTTTAAATTCATTGAATATAATTCACTGAGTGTCTATCAACTATCTTCTTGCCTCAATTTAAGAGATATTAGGTTAAAAATATTCAGTTTTCCTTCTAGTCTGCCGTCTCTCCTACTTTATATTGAACCCCTTTCTCTACTTTTCAGCTAGGTAAAGAGGCTCACAAAATCTTCAGGTTTGCATGGAGAGCAAGAATGCATCCAATGACTCTAAGCACAACATAATTTTCTTTAAGGCCTTCTCAGAAAAAAAAAGAAAAAATGAATTATTTATTGAACCAAAGCACACTTAGCAACTTCCCTCCCAATCTTATCCTTATTGGTTTTCCCAGAGTCAAATATCTCTGGCCTTGTTTAATTTGCAAATTTTGAAAAAAAAAACAAAAAACAAAGACTGACTATCTCACACAAAGCTTTAAAACAGAAGCAGATATAAACAGAATCATCATGAATCAAAGAGGAAAAATTTCAGAGGAAAAAAGATTCCAATAGTCTCACAGTTTGAGGTTTTAGGGAAAACCTAAGCTGAACACAGCTGCTGTTTGAAATATGTATAAATTTAATTAGAGGCCAACACACATATAATACTTTCACTTACCTTTTGATCTTCATCATGCTCTCCTCACAGTATCAAAAAAATACCTTAAAGCTTTGGTTTGAATAGAAGATAAACTTGATGGTATATTAAACTGTATGCACAGGTGGTAAAAATGTCAAATACTTCAGGAAAAAAAAAGTCTTAAAAATGGCCTAATATACTGAACAGGTTGGACTCTAGTCTATAGATTACATCTGTAGAGCAATTCCAAGGTCAATATCTCAGGGAAAAGGTGAGAGAACCCATCATGAATGAAAGAAGAGGATAACAGAAGAACCACAGTAATTCCCAGTCTGTATAAATTCCTCCACCATCAGGGTAGCCCAGTCCTGGGGAGAGAGGAAATAGATCTTGGGACCATAGATGGAACAATATTCTCTGAAAGACCAAGCCAGGCAAAGCCAATGCCCAATATCAAAACCAGCTGCTCAAAGAGAACAGAGGTTACAAGAACTGTGGACGGTAGCTCAGATATTTTAAGGAGCCAGAGGCATTACATTTATTCACATCTGGCTGTGATACATTTGCCTGCAATAAGGCTACACTTAAAGAAAAAAAAAAAAAAAAAACATTATGCTTCTTAATTTATTGATTTTTACAAGGGTATTAACTAAACAGGGTTATCCCTGATTACCAAATATTGATTGGGGCTCTAATTGGCTGGAATATATATTTTTAATTAATATAAATGAGCAAAATACTTTAATAAGAGTCTTGATTAATGAAAGCTTTCCTAATATGAAGTCAGTGAGGGGAAATAAGGGCCATTAGTGACTAAAATTAAGGCTGGGAATCAGAGGCTTATATAATAGTTATACCTCTATTCCACAATCCTTCTTCCTTCCAATCTTACCTCAGATATGATGGGTTAATAAGGGAAAAAAAATGTTCAAATTGAGGCATTTTAATAAGGACACTTGCTTTGAGGGTTGAAAGAACACTTAAAGTGCCTCCTATAGTCAACATGACATTTCGATTTTGGAGAGGTAGAGCACCTAAGCAGTGATGGTGAAGAGCAGAAAAATCAAGGTGCAGACTGATTCTGACTCAGTCCAGGTGTGTCAGTTCAGGACCTTCAAAAAGCAGATGCAAAGTCACAATCAGATATGCAAGAGATTTACTGGGCATGGAGGGTAGGGGGACGTGTGAAGAACAAAGAGGAGTGAACTAGGTGAGGGTACCTTCGTTAAAGAAGTAGGTTTGACACCTGAGGAATAAGAGAGTATGTAGTAGAAAGAGCCTCAACTGCAGGACAGCACTGCAAAAGTCTCAGCCAGGTCAATGGGGAACCCCAGAGCGAAGAACGCTTGTTAACAGATCCCTTCATTGGTCAGGAATGGCAATGCTCTAGTACCCCAGTCATGCTCAGTCATTGCCTGGGAGCAGCCCAGAGGGGCATAGCTCAGCATAAATGCTGTGATAGATCCCGAAGGTGTGGCAGCTGAAGGTTGTTGTCAACTACAAGCCTCCCAGCTAGTTCTCTTATGAACAGAGATCTGAGCAGCTCATTCCCATGGCTGCCACAGCCCAGCCCTTGTGCTCCAGAGACCCACTTCTCCACCCATATTCAGCGAGTGGCTCTTCCACAGTTCCTGAGGGCCTCTCGTAAGGTGAAAACTGAAAAGAGGAACATTAGCAGGACAAAACGTCTCCCCATCAGTGCAACTGGACTCAGGGCTGCAAATTATCATTTCTGTCCTCCAGCATCTATCTACATCCCACTCGCCCTCAGCTCTCACCACTCCAAGTCGTGGCAGTTGATGTGATTAAGTGACCCACACCCTCAATCCTGAGCAGTTTGAGCTCCTGATAACCATACCATACCATTCTCAGTCCAGAGTGGCTGTGTGCATTCTCAGTTAAAATTGGGCAAGGGAGTACTAAGAGGCAAATAAGGGGATGAATTGAGTTCTACCATATTCCTACCTGTTTTCCCACTGTGTAAAAGCGACCCTACCTCCTCTAGTTGATCTGGTCAATTACATGTGCTAAGATGTAACGCCTCTACTCATCTGCTGGCCCCTAAACACAAGGAGTATAGAATACCTAGGCGGCAATCACAGTTTGTTGTTAAATTGCACCCTTGCCGAGCCTCCGTGGGACCTAGACGTCTAACTTGCAGAGCCCAGAGGTGCAGGAATAGGAAGCACAAGGTCCCCCAGTAGGACACTGCCAGTGATGGGAAGTAGGGCCACTCCTGCTCCTACCTCCTGGTTCTCAAACCCATGTATTCTTCCTATGAAGGATACAGAGCCATGCAAAAGTTTCTAGATCCTGAAAATGGTAACCCTTCCTTGCCAAGTATTTCCTCTGCATTAGAGCTTTCCCTGTGTCTTTTGAAGGCTATTCCAGCATTCCATGAGGCCAGCTACCTCTGAACAGTGCAGCATGTGATACAACTGGAGGGTGACGTCACATGTCACAGCCCCACTCCCAAACATCTTTCCCAATAAAGTAATCCCTGCTCAGATGCTGTGTTATACAAATCAAGAAGCCCACTGGTAGCATCAAACATATACTACTAAGTTGCCAAGTAAAAATAGTGAATTAATCCCAGATGCTAAAGATAAAAAAATGAGATACAGTTTTTGCCTTGGAGGAGTTTACAGTCAACTACTCACAGCAATAATTTCTTTTATCATTTCATACTATATTCATAAAACAGTATACAATGTTTGTTTTTAAGATATTGATAAGCCATCATCACACAACCTTAACTATAATCACTGGAAATAGTTCAGCCTCAACAAAATGGTATTATATGCCAAATAACTATTCACTAGTTAGTAATATTTAATACTATTTGTAATATCTAATATTACTTGGCAATATTTAACAACTTAGTTACAGCTTTTATGAATCCCAAACTCTTTTACATTGTATATTCCAATTTAAAATTCCAAATTTCACCACAAAATACTGTCCATATGCTATATTTATACCCTATTTTAAAAATCATATTTCTAAACCAAATTAAAATGATAATAAAATTACTAAATTAATAACTATTACAAAGGTAAACATTTATTCAAAAATCATTAAATTATGTTTACATTTTGAAATTCAATCAAAGTAAAAAATTTTGAAATTGTCCAATGTCAGGTTTATTATACTGCCTTCATTTGAATAAATTAAGACTGGAAAATGAACAAAGTAAACTCACAACGACAATTTTCAAAACAATGCAAAATTTCAAAGGCAGGATAAAAAATTATAATAACTTTAATTCAGAGTAATTTTCTTCCTAAATACCCAAAATAATTATCTTTTAAGTGTACTTCATATTTTGACAATGGTCTCAGTTTGAAGGAGGAAGAAATCTGCAACTCACCTTTGTACACCGTAAGGCCTTTCTAAAATAGGCTCTTTGAATGGAGGTGGAATATGACCAAAATAATCAGGATAAGCCACCTCTGAATATTCTGGGACAGACTTTGTGTTTTTCACAATCTCAACATACAAATCTGAGTCATGGAGTGTTGGTCCATCAGGCATTTCAACTGATGCTTGTTCCACTGATGAATTAGACTCGGTATCTTCATCATCTTCAGTTTCAACTCCAGTACAGCAGAGCTTCCCTAGCTGAACTGTTCGTCCCTCAAACAGAACACTTCCACAAGTAGACACGTGTGGACATGCTTTAGTGCACGTAAGGACAGTAAGAGGGAGACTGTAGTCCTTCTTTATTCCTGCAGCAAAACCCAGGGATGTTTGAGAAGGAATAGTCTGCAACGTAATTCGGTCCAAGGCCTTCACAATATCGTTGTTTAAGCCCTGGACTGATGAAATAGTTCTATTTTGATCACTTAGCTGCTGTTGTAATGTTTTGTCATTATCTTTAGTATCTTCTTTTGCTAGATCCATTAAGGTAGATTTCTTAGCATCTTCATCTCCTTTAGGCGATACATTCTCCTTCATTACAACTCCTTTTCTTAAATTGCCCGAATTTCCAGACGGTTCCTCCCCTGCTGTAGGAACGACAATAGGACCACGTACTTTTCCCTCAAATACAAAAGGCTTTGGTTCTTTGGAGATTAGATCATAGTCCTTTGAAAATAAAAAATAAATTTAATCTTTTGCCTGTAAATATTCAAATAAATTAACAAAACTAATATTATATTCATTGTATATGCTGCTACAGAAACCTATCATTTGAAAATTTTAAACATGGATACAACAGGATGTGTTTTAATTTCACTAATAAATGACAAAACATTTAAGCAACAACAAAATTCATAACACTTATTTTAATTTTTCTACTGTAAAAATAATGCCTAAATATCACAGAAATACAGGAAAACTTAGAGAAGTAGGAAGACATGAAAATCATGCAAAATCCCATTGGGGGAAATTAGACTACTGAATTTTTACTCATTAGTTCAACAAATCTTTATGGAATGTCTGTTTTGTGCCATACACTGCTGACACATCAGTTAAAAAACAAAAACAAAAATACATTTCCTTTGTGCAGCTTACATTTTTTAGGGGCTTAAAGTGAGGACTGTCAACACAACAAATAATAAACATAATATATGTATACTTTATAGAATGTTAGAAAGAAAGTGTTAGCAAAAAAAAGGGAGACAAGAGAACATAGATTGGGTACTGGGAGAAGAGAGATGTGTTAAAATTTTAAATATCATTGATTAGGGATGCTTCATTGAGAAGATGCAATATAAGCAAAAACTTTAAAAAGGTGAGGGAGTCATACACAAAGCATTCCAGGTAGAGGAGACTGCCAGAGAAAAGGCCTCAGAGTAAGAGAATGCCTGAATATTCAAGGAACAGAAAGGAGGTTAGAATGGCTGGAACAGAAGGAGCAAGATGCATTCCGAGAGGTAGAAGAGAGTCAGATTCTGCAGGGCCCTGCAGATTATTGTGCAAGGATTTTTGTTTTTACTTTGAATGAGAATGGAAGCCACTAGAGGGTTTTGAAGACAGGAGTGCATGACATGATGTACGTGTTAAGAAGAAGAGTCTAGCACAGGGTTTCTCAACCTCAACAGTAGTCATTTTGGGGACAGATAATTCTTTGTTATTTTTTATTTGTTTCTGGGGGTATGTGGGGCAGGGGGGTAAATTCTGTCTAGCAGCATCCTTGGCCTCTACCCACCAGAAGCCAGTAGCACACCACCCCCATATGTGATAACCAGACACTGCCAAATGTCTCCTGGGGTGGCAAAACTGCCCCCAGTTAAGAACCACTGCTCTAGTTCTCTTCTGAGAATAGATTAAGCAGAGGAAAGGAGAAGGAAGGAGACCAGTTCACAGTTTATTGCAGTAAGCTAGTGAAGTTAGTAAGCAGTGGCTGGACTCTGAATGTATTGTGAGATAAAGCCAACATATCCTGATAGACCAGATATAGGGAAGAAAATACAGAAGGAAATCACAGAAAATGCCAAGGTATTTGACTCAGTAACTGGAAAGCATCAGGACTTCAGCTCTGGACATGTTAAGTTTCAGCTATCCACATATAAGGAGAGTTGTAAAGTAGGCAGCTGGATATATGAATCTAAATTCAAAAGTCTATCCAGAAGATATAAATCTGGGAATTGTGAGAATGCAGATATTACTCCAGATTTCCATGAGGCTGGAAATAACTGAAGGAAAGAAAATAGAGAAGAGGACAAATCACTGAGACTTGGAGTACTCTAATTTTAAGAGGTTGGGGAGATGAAGAGGAAACAGAAAAGGAGATAGAGGAGAGGAAAATCAGCAAATATGGAAAGACAAAAACCAGAAAAAGTGTCCTTTAATACAAGTAAAGAAAGGATGCTGTTGAAGGTCAAGTAGCCTTTTCTCTTTTTATACTTTTACAAATATTTTTATGTCTATATAAGACTCTAAAACAATAATGTACCACAACTAATTTAACCACTCTTCTATTGTTACGCATGTCTACCTTAAATACTTTACAGAAAAGGAAAGATATGAACAGATAGGGTATTTATGATATTTCCAAAATTTTGCTATTACAAAGAACTCTACCATAAACATCTGTTTGCATAAAGTTTTTGCTTTGTTTAGGATGACTTCCTAAGCACTAGAATGGAAATACTGGGTCAGATATTATAATCAATTCCAAGACTTGATAAAAACCATCCAAATGGAAAAACAAAAGGGGAGGCGGGGCAAGATGGCAGAGTGGTGGGGAGCAGAATTTCGTCTCTCCCCTAGAGCAGCTGGAAATTACCCAAGAACTATATGAAACAGTGTTTTGAGGGTCTCCAGTAACCAGTCACACATTGGACACAAGTTTGGAATTGGAGGAAAAGCTGAGATCGCAGCGAACATTGTAACTTCCCCAGACCAGGGGTCTGGCGCCCCTCCCCACCCAGACCTCAAAGACTGTCTTGCAGCCCGCTCCCCGAAAGGGGGGGGAAAAAAAAACCAAAAAAACAGCAATCTGCTGAGGGCAAGAAGGGGGGCTCAACCCAGCCTCAACTGCAGAATTAATTAACAAATTAATTAACTAACTTTGGGAGCTGGGGTGCTAAAGAAGGGCTGGGCTCCGTGAAGTGGGGACACGTAAAAGCGAGCACCCATTCCCAGACTCCAAAAAAGCCATTTTTTTCCCCCTACATTTTGCCCCTTCTGGCTTCTCATTGATCCCTTATCTTTTTGCATTTCACTAGCCCCCGGCAGGGGTGGAACTGAAGCGGTTGGTGAGTAATTATCAGACAATAGCCCAAAGCATATCTTTAAATGCTCTATTCTGACACTGACAAAACTTCCAGGCTGGGGAAAGACTTTTAAAAGAGACTCTTTTTCTTTTTTTTCCTTTTTTCTTTTTCTTGATTTCTTTTCTATTTTTTTTTTTAAATCTAAAAGTAATATATGTGGTTATTTTCTATCAGAAAGCCCAGGTTGAGGGACTAGGCTGGGCTTGGGGGAGACAGAGTACCCACAGTGTCTTTGAATTCCGTATTCACTACTGAAGGCCTCCACCCCCGTCTTTAATTGGCAACTCAGGCTGACCAAGGAATCTACCTGGAAAGGCCCCAAAGAGGAGAGGGGAGAAGGGAATAGTGCCCCTGAGAGACAACTGGAGTTCTGAGGATTGGGAGAGTGGAGGGAGGTCCAGCACAACTGGCAGTCCTCCTTCTGGGAACTCAGACCCCAGGGGCTGGAATTCATATTCAGGCTTCAGTCAGCCATACCCCTGACAGGATCAGAGTCACCAGGAGAACTAAAGGCTCCATACCATCTTACACTGGTGGGGGAGCTGCGGGCTGGCCAGCGCCACCTGCTAGACAGGAGAGGAAAAGCACCCATTCTAAAGGCCTCATAGGAGGGTCTCATTCTCAGGAAAACTCCATACCCTCCCAGTGAGACCTGGGCCTCACTATACTGGGAAAATATGACTAGGGTCGACCATATCTGAGGAGACCCACTCACAAAAATGTTACGTAGAGGCAGAGCAAGAAACAGAAAAAACAAGAGGGAAAAAATTCTGATCAACTAAATAGAACCTAAGTTAGAGGTCTAGACTAAGTTGAACTGAATAACAGAGGCCAGAGAACAAAGCCAACCAACAAGAAAACCACTAGGTAAAAGACAGAAAACAAGCTCCAAAATAAACTAATCAAGAAAATCAGATGCCTAGACAACTTAAGATAACAAGCCATACCAGGAAACACGAAAACATGGACCAGCCAAAGGAACAAACTAATAGCTCAGCTGAGACACAGGAGTGGAGGCAACTGATGTTAAATAAATTTGATGAAATGAAGGAAGATATAGCAAAAGAGCTGAAGGATATAAAGAAGACACTGACTGACCATAAAGAAGAATTCATAAACTTAAAAAAACAAATGGCAGAACTCATGGGAATGAAGGCCACAATGGAGGAGATGAAAAACACAATGGAAGGACACAACAGTAGATTTGAACAGGCAGAAGAAAGGATCAGTGAACTGGTAGACAGGTCATTCGAATTCATACACACAAAAGAACAGATGGTGAAAAAAATGGAAAAATATGAGCAGGGTCTTAGGGAGCTGAGTGACAACATGAAACGCACAAATATACGTGTTATGGGTATCCCAGAAGGAGAAGAGAGGGGAAAGGGGGCAGAAAGAGTAATAGAAGACATATTCTCCGAAAATTTCCCAACTCTTATACAAGACAGAAAATTAGAGATTCAAGAAGTACAACGTACCCCAAATAGAATAGATCCCAATAGACCTACTCCAAGACACTTACTGGTCAGATTGTCCAATGTCAAAGACAAAGAGAAGATTCTAAAAGCAGCAAGAGAAAAGCAATCACATACAAGGGAAGGTCAATAAGACTATGTACAGATTTCTATGCAGAAACCATGGAGGCAAGAAGACAGTGGCATGATATATTTAAGATACTGAAAGAGAAAAACTGCCAACCAAGAATTCTATATCCAGCAAAACTTTCCTTCAAAAATGAGGGAGAGATTAAAACATTTTCAGACAAACAGACCTTGAGAGAGTTTGTGAATAAGAGACCGGTACTACAAGAAATACTAAAGGGAGTGCTACAGGCTGATAGGAAAAGACAGGAGAGAGAGAGTTGGAGAAGAGTGCAGAAATGAAGATTATTAGGAAAGGTAAAAGGAGAGGAAAAAAAATAAGATATGACATAAATTCCAAAAAACAAAATGGTAGTAGAAAGTACTGCCCTTACAGTAATAACACTAAATGCAAATGGATTAAACTCTCCAATAAAAAGACACAGACTGGCAGAATGGATTAAAAAACAGGACCCATCTATATGCTGTCTACAAGAAACTCACTTTAGACACAAGGACAAACATAGACTGAAAGTGAAAGGTTGGAAAAAGATATTTCATGCAAACAACAACCAGAAAAAAGCGGGAGTAGCTATATTAATATCAGACAAGTTAGATTTCAAAAGCGAAACAATTAAAAGAGACAAAGAAGGACACTATATATTAATAAAAGGGTCAATTCATCAAGAAAACATAACAGTCATAAATATTTATGCACCAAGCCAGAATGCCCCAAAATTCATGAGGCAAACACTGCGATCACTGGAAGGAGAAATAGATACCTCCAAAATAATAGTTGGAGACTTCAATACACCATTCTCATCAATGGATAGAACATCTAGACAGAGGATCACTAAAGAAACAGAGATGTTGAATTGTATGATAAATGAACTAGACTTGACAGATTTATAGAACACTACATCCAACAACAGCAGGATACACTTTTTTCTCAAGTGCTCATGGAACATTCTCTAGGATAGACCACATGTTGGGTCACAAAGCAAGACTCAACAAATTTAAAAATATTGATATTATACAAAACACTTTCTCAGACCACAATGGAATTAAGTTGGAAATAAATAAAAGGCAGAAGGTCATAAAATTCACAAACATATGGAGGCTAAACAACACCCTCTTAGAAAACCAGCGGGTAAAGGAAGAAATTACAAGAGAAATTAGTAAATACCTCGAGGCAAATGACAATGAAAACACAACTTATCAAAACTTATGGGATGCAGCAAAGGCGGTGATGAGAGGGAAATTTAATGCCCTAAATGCCTATATTAAAAGAGAAGAGAGAGCAAAAATTGAAGAGTTAACTGCTCACCTGGAGGAATTAGAGAAAGAACAGCAAACTAACCCCAAAGCAAGCAGAAGGGAAGAAATAACAAAGATTAGAGCAGAAATAAATGCAATTGAGAACAGGAAAACAATAGAGAGAATCAACAAAACCAGAAGCTGGTTCTTTGAGAAAATCAATAAAATTGATGGACCACTGGCTAGGCTAACAAAAAAAAAGAGAGAGCAGATGCAAATAAATGCAATCAGAAATGGGAAAGGAAATTAACTACTGACCCTGCAGAAATTAAGGAGATAATGAGAAGATACTATGAGCAACTATATGCTAATAAACTAGACAACTTAGATGAAATGGACAACTTCCTAGAAAAGCATAAACAACCAATATTAACTCAAGAAGAAATAGATGACCTCAACAAACCAATCACAAGTAAAGAGACTGAGTCAGTCATCAAAAAGCTCCCAAAAAGGAAAAGCCCAGGACCAGATGGTTTCACATGTGAATTCTACCAAGCATTCAAGAATGAATTAGTACCAATCCTGCCAATCTCTTCAAAAAAATTGAAGAAGAGGGAGAGCTACCTAACTCTTTCTATGAAGCCATCATCACCCTAATACCAAAACCAGGCAAAGATACTACAAAAAAAGAAAATTATAGACCAATTTCTTTAATGAATATAGATGCAAAAATCCTCAATAAAATACTCGCAAATCGAATCCAGCAGCACATTAAAAGAATTATACACCACGACCAGGTGGGATTTATTCCAGGTATGCAAGGTTGGTTCAACACAAGAAAATCAATTAATGTAATACACCGCATCAATAAATCAAAGCAGAAGAGCCACATGATCATCTTGATTGATGCAGAAAAGGCATTTGACAAAATTCAACATCCTTTCCTGATGAAAACACTTCAAAGGATAGGAATAGAAGGGAACTTTTTCAATATGATAAAGGCAATATATGAAAAACCCACAGCTAACATCATACTCAATAGGGAGAGACTGAAAGCTTTTCCTCTAAGATCAGGAACAATTCAGGGATGCCCAATATCACCATTGTTATTCAACATTGTGCTGCAAGTTCTAGCTAGAGCAATTAGGCAAGAAAAAGAAATAAAAGGCATCCAAATTGGAGAGGAAGAAGTAAAACTTTCACTATTTGCAGATGACATGGTTCTATATGTAGGAAATCCAGAAAAATCTACAGCAAAGCTACTAGAACTAGTCAATGAATACAGCAAAGTGGCAGGCTACAAGATCAACACGCAAAAATCTGTAGTGTTCCTATACACAAGTAATGCGCAACAAGAGGAGGAAATCAAGAAAAAAATCCCATTTACAATAGCAACCAAAAGAATCAAGTATTTAAGAATAAACTTAACCAAGGACACAAAAGACCTTTACATAGAAAACTATAAGAAACTGCTAAAAGAAATTGAACAAGACCTGAAAAAATGGAAGAACATACCATGTTCATGGATTGGAAGACTAAATATAGTTAAGATGGCAATTTTACCTAAACTGATTTACAGATTCAATGCAATACAAATTCAAATCCCAAAAACTTACTTTACAGAAACAGAAAAACCAATAACTAAATTTATTTGGAAGGGTAAGGTGCCCCAAATAGCCAAAAATGTCTTGAGAAAGAGGAATGAAGTGGGAGGTCTCACACTACCTGACTTTGAAGCATATTACAAAGCTACAGTACTCAAAACAGCATGGTACTGGCATAAGGACAGATATACTGATCAATGGAATCGAACTGAGTGTTCAAAAGTAGACCCTTGTATCTATGGACAACTGATCTTTGATAAGGCAGTGAAGCCAAAGTAACTGGGAAAGAGCAGCCTGTTCAATAAATGGTGTTTGGAGAACTGGATATCCATTTCCAAAAGAATGAAAGAGGATGTCCATCTCACAACTTATACCAAAATTAACTCAAAGTGGATCAAAGACCTAAACATTAGCACCAAGACCATAAAACTCTTAAAAGAAAATGTAGGGCAATATCTTAAAGATCTTGTGAAAGGAGGTGGTTTCTTAGACCTCACACCCAAGGCACGAGCAACCAAAGAACAAATAGACAAATGGGATCTCCTCAAAATTAGACACTTTTGTACATCAAAGGACTTTGTCAGAAAAGTAAAAAGGCAACCTACACAATGGGAGATGATATTTGGAAACCACATATCAGATAAGGGTTTAATATCCCGAATATATAAAGGAATCCTGCATCTCAATAACAGAAAGACAAACAATCCAATTAAAAAATGGGCAAAAGACATGAACAGACATTTTTCTGAAGAGGAAATACAAATGGCTCAAAAGCATATGAAAAAATGCTCAACTTCACTGGCTATTAAGGAAATGCAAATCAAAACTGCAATGAGATATCATCTCATACCTACCAGAATGGCCATTATCCAAAAAACAGAAAATGACAAGTGCTGGAGAGGATGTGGAGAAAGAGGCACACTTATTCACTGTTGGTGGGAATGTAGAATGGTACAACCACTCTGGAAGACAGTATGGAGGTTCCTCAGGAAGCTAAATATAGATTTGCCATATGACCCAGCTATTCCATTGCTGGGTATATACTCAGAGAAACTGAAACTTAAGACACAGACATCTGTAAACCAATGTTTATTGCAGCATTATTCACAATTGCCAAGAGATGGAAACAGCCCAAATGTCCATCAAAGGATGAGTGGATAAACAAACTGTGGTATATACACATGATGGAGTATTATGCAGCTGTAAGACAGAACAAAGACATGGATCATGTAATAATGTGGATGAACCTTGAGGACATTATGTTGAGTGAAGTTAGCCAGAAGCAAAAGGACAGATTCTGTATGGTCTCGCTAATATGAACAGACATTAATGAACAAACTTTGGGAGTTAAAAGCTGACAACACAGGCAACCAGAAGATAGAAAGAGGGCAGAGATCAGCCATTTGATGCTGAAGGACTACAGAATGTTTAAGATTGATTGCATAGATCCAGAAATAGATAGCATAATACTGTGTGATGGTAGCATGGTATTGTAAGTACACTGAACAAAGATGTCTGTGAGTAAAGCTGAAAGAGGTGGGATAGGAGAATGTATGACACCAGAGGTAAAGATAGATGATAAAGACTGGGACTGTATAACGTGTCAAAAACTGGAGTGGCCAATGACTGTTACTAAATATACAAATATAAAAATATTTTTGCATGTGGGAAAGCAAATGAATGTCAACCATGTAGAAATTTGAAAAAGGGATGGTAGACAGGAAAAAACATAATCAAAGCAAACTGGAGTCTATGGTCAACAGTAACATTGTAATATACCTCCATTAAATGTAACAAAGGCAATATGCCAATGCTAAATGTATATGAGAGGGGGATATAGGGGAGTAATATGGGATTCTTGGTAGTGGTGTTATTTGCTGTCCTTAGTAGTATATTGTATTGTATGACATGTTATTTTTCTTTTTATCATTTTTTTCTTATTGCTAAAAAAAAAAAATTTTTTCCTTGTAGTAATCAGTATGTTCAAGTGCTGATTGTGGTGATAAATGTACAACTTTATGATGATACCATGAACAACTGATTATACACTGTGGATAAATGTATGGTATGTGAATATAAATCTATAAAATTGTAGGAAAATATATATATAGGAGTAAGTGTTGGAGAAAACATGGTGAGAGAGATGATGCCTCACCAATACGGACTAACTACAATGTGTAAACTCAGAATTGAATCTTAGAACATAGCCTAATGTGGACACAATAATTGTAATAGCCCCTAGATTGTAAGCTCTTACAGCAGTTAACTCTATCCCTGAATTGTAAGGCCTATCTCTAAACTTTGAGATGCTGATCCCCTAGCGTATAACCTGACTGGTCTCTGGAACAATGCATTTCACTGAGACACCTGAAACTCAGAGCTAGAGATCGGCAGATATGAATGTCAGTATTAGTGCATACAGCCACTGTCAAAAAAAAAAAAAAAAGCTGAAAAAGAGCCCAGACTTCAATTAGTGATATGAATGAAGCAGGTCTGGTTAAGACCAGGACAAGCCAGGCCAAAGGGTAAAGGTTGAAACTGATTGTGTTTTAAAACTTCAACTTTCATATGAGACCAAGGGAATAGATATTTATTTGGTACAGGATCTAAATTTTCTAAACAGTACAACTCTACAGTCTATTTTTTCAAACACCACAATTGCATGGAACTTTGAATAGGAAGTGAGATACGGTAGGTTAGTATAGGCTGGAGTGAAATAGTGACACATCCTAGAGTAATGTGGGCAGATAATAAAAAATATATTTACATCCTCCCCCTCCCCAGACCCAAGGATCTGGCGGAAGGTGCAGATGTGTTGGACATCCTCACCTGGACTGGTGTTGATGCTGTCACAAACATTGGGACTGGCAGTTTGATGTGCTGAGCCCTCGAGCATGGGACTTGCCCTTATGAAGCTCATTACCACAAAGGAGAGTCTAAACTTGTATATAATGGTGCCTAAGAGTCTCCCCCTGAGTACCTCTTTGTTGCTCAGATGTGGCCCTCTCTCTCTCTAACTGAGCCATCTCGACAGGTGAACTCGCTGCCCTTCCCCCTACGTGGGACCCGACTCCCAGGGGTGTAGATCTCCCTGGCAACGCAGAGTATGAATCCCAGGGATGAATGTGGACCCAACATCGTGGGACTGAGAGTATCTTCTTGACCAAAAGGGGGATGCAAAATGAGACGAAATAGTATCAGTGGCTGAGAGATTCCAAATGGAGTCGAGAGGTCACTCTGGTGGATATTCTTATGCACTATATAGATAACACCTCTTAGGCTTTAATGTATTGGAATAGCTAGAAGTAAATACCTGAAACTACCAAACTCCAACCCAGCAGTCTGGACTCCTGAAGACAATTATATAATAACGTAGATTACAAGGGGTGACAGTGTGATTGTGAAGACCTTGTGGATCACACCCCCTTTATCTAGTGTATGGATGAGTGGAGGAAAGGGGATAAAAACTAAAGGACAAATGGGGTGGGATGGGGGGATGATTTGGGTGTTCTTTTTTCACTTTTATTTTTTATTCTTGTTCTGGTTCTTTCTGATGTAAGGAAAATGTTCAGAGATAGATTGTGGTGATGAACGCATAACTATGTTATCATACTGTGGACAGTGGATTGTATATCATGGATGATTGTATGGTGTGTGAATGTATTTCAATAAAACTGAATTTAATAAAAAAAAAAAACTTAAAAAAAAAAAAAAAAAAGAACTGTCCAAATGCTCTCCAGAAAGTCTTGTATTAATGCATATTCCCAGTAACCATATATCTTCCTTGCCAGCATTAAATAAGACAGTTTTTAAAAAAATTCTTCTAGTGTTAATTATTAAATTAACTTATCTTAGTGTTATTGTAATTTGCACATCTTTCACTATTAGAAAAACAATTTTTCATACATCTGTTAGTCACTGGCAGATTTTAATTAAGTAACTTGTTTGCCCCTGGAACACAAGGTTTTCCATGTTTATAGAAATTTTCACATTAAAATACACACACACACACACATACACACACACACACATACACATAAACTAGTCCTCCACACCTAATCCATTTTTGAAAAACTTCTGGAAGTTGCAATTCATCTTTTAATTTTAGTTAACCTCTTTACACACACTATGTAGTCAAAATTAAGGATCTTTTCCTGTGTGATTCATTCCCCAAATACCCACTGTGTAAAAACCAGGATTCAACGATCGTCCATGCCCAATCTCTGAACTCTAACACCAGGAGAGAGTAAAGGTGCAAAGAAAGGATTAGGTGGCTCTCCAAAGAAAGGACTGAAGAATAGTAAGTGTGCATAAAAATCAGATATTGCAGGAAATATGGTAGACTAGGTACCCACCCCAAAGAAACATTTATAATTGTTGGGTAAGATATTAAAATTTCTTAAGTACATCTTTAAGTGGATTAGAAAGAAGGATAAAAGCCAAAATATTAAATGAAGATGGGATCCCAAAGTAGTAAGCTGAAGTCTGAAGCTGGATTTCATTTTGAAAACATTTACTAAACCAGGTGTCCTTGGGGTCAGACTTTCCTATCTCAAAGAATATAAAGAACAAGGGACAAAACCCAGACTTTGCACAAAGTATGGAAAGAAAAAAAATACTCCCATAAAGTGAGGCCTCAAAACTAAACCTTCAGCATAGAAGCACTAAAATATTCCAATTCTTTGGTTGGCAAAAATACTAAAAACAATAACATGAACATATAATAGCAAGGAAAGTCAACTGTCTCAAACCTTAGTACAGAGGGTGAAAAAAACATCACTAATCATGAATTAGTACCAACAGCCTGCCATCACATCACATGGACATGCAGACTGAACTCACACTATCTAGTTGATCTTAACTTAACCTGTAATGATGCCTGTCAAAAGTAACAACAAAAGGGGGCAAAAAGTAACCTCAAGAATTTCCGCATAATTTCCAGAGGCAAAATTATGAAAAAAAATGAGGAGCCTACAGTGAAAAACTAAACACACAATTAAACAAGGTAGAAAAAGAAAGAACAGAAACAACAGATGTAGAAAAAGACCTGTTAGAACTTCAGACACTAAAATTACAAGATAGACTAAGAAATGACTATTAGACATTCAAAGAAATAAAAAAGAAACTGGATTGGCAAAGCAGGTATTTAAAATCTTCTAAAAATCAAAAATAAAATTAAATGCCTAATGGATATTTTGAATGACAGATTAGGCAAAGCCGAAAAGAGAATAGGGAACTAGAAAACAGTTTAGATGAAATACCTGAAACAACATAGTGAAACAAAGATTGGAAAAACATGAACGAGAAGATAAAAGACCTGAAAGAGGGCAAAATATAGTACATTCAGTTAGAATTGCAAAAGGAGGAGAGAGAGGGAAAGGGGAACAGACAGGCTGAGAAAGGCTGAGAGTTTTTCCTATGAGAAACAACTCAAAGATTCCAGAACCACAATGAACCCCAAACAGGATTTAAAAAAGAAAATCAAATGCTAGTCACATTACTCAGAAGCTGAAGCACATTAGAGCCAAAAAAAATCAAAAGCAGCAAGAAACAGTTTCTTTTAAAATGAAAACATACACTTTCCATATATACTACCAAGCAATTTCATTGCTAGGTATTTACCGAGAAAAGAAAATATTTTTCCACAAAAAGCTCTGTACACACAACTGTCATTATCAACTTTATTCAGGATAGCCCCAAACTGCAAACATTCTAAAATCCATCTACAATCGATGGATAGAGAAATTGTGGTATAGTCATTTAGTGAAATACCACTCAGCAATAAGAAAAAAAACACTGAAATGTGCAATAACATGGGCAAATCTTAAAAACATATGTTGAAGTAACATCATTAACATGGTGATGTAAACAGCTACTGAAAACATCTCCCCAGAGATTCAGTTTAAAAAAAAAAAAAAAAAGGACAATTCTCACATGTTCAGAACCCTGGAGAAAGGTATAGACTGGAGAAGGATCCCACAAATGCTGAATCAAAAAAGAAAAAAACATCATGTAGGAAACTTCCATCCTGGACCGGCTGGTACTCTCCCCTCCCCCACACTCAGTCCCACATGGCTCAGCCCCAAAAGCAGCTGTTGGGATGCCTTATACCTACCACTGGGGACACATATTATAAACTCTCTCACAGCAGTGAAACAGATCCCCACCTATATCCAGAAACAGAGACCCAAGTCCACAGGGACCCACAGCAGGACTTAAGCCTTGGGAGAGGGCAGAATACAAAAGGGCAGCAAGGAAGACCTTCCAAAATGGACAATCAGGGAGAGAACAGCAAAACTTCCCTAAAAGCAGCAAGTAGCCAGGCAGAAACTAATCAAATCAACTGTCTGTGGACCTGGGGGACAGGGGAAGACATTTCAAGGTCCAGGTCAGTGAGGGATGAAGAGTCTGAGAAAACATTGGCAGAGACTGTTTTTCCAGCCACAGGTCCTGGTGCCCATCCCCCAATCTCGAGGGCAACAGCAGCAGATAGCCAGATCTTACCTGGGGTTGGCTGCAGACTAGGGCACCTGGGGGAATCCTCTGCCACAAGTAAAGCAGGGGACACAGCAGCATATTGAGCCAGATTCTGGCCAGCAAAGTGAAGGCACGGGAACCCTACAGTTTCAACCCTGCCCACTCAGAAGCTGTTGGTGCTACAGAAGGTAAATAGTTTCTGAGGATGAGTAAATCACCAAACAGCACCATCTGCTGGGCAGGCCAGAAAGTGCAGGGAAACTGCAGGGCTTTTCAGAGACCCTCCAGACCCTGTCCCTCGCCCACTGGAGCTGGTCTACTCATCCTGGATAGGTATCCAGCCCTCTTTTGGCCGAGAAATACAGATGACCCAAATGTCAAAGCAATGCCTTAAAACAAAGAAAACAACTAAACACTAGACAAGAGAGAGAAATCAATCTTCAGAACAGACCCAACAAGATAATCAGATGACCAGATATTAGCAAAAAACAATCAAAAGGCATATGAAAACTAAAGAAGAAATGGCCCAGTCAAAGGAACAGATTAAAAAATTGGAGGAGATTCCGAATCTAGAACAACTAATCAAAGATGTGCAAACAAATCCCCTGAATCAATTCAAAGAAATTCAAAGAAATAAAGGAAAATGTATATAAAGAGATAAAGGATATTAAGAAGACACTAGACAAGCATAAAGAAGAATTTGAAAGAACACATAGAAAAATAACAGATATTATGGAAATAAAAGACACTGTAAATGAAATTTAAAACAACAGCAGATTTGAAGAAGCAGAAGAATCAGTGAGCTAGAAAATAACACAAATGAATTTAAACAGACTAAAGAAAAAATAGAGAAAAAAATGGAAAAATTTGAGCAGGCTCTCAGGGAAATGATTGACGACACAAAGAGCACAAACATACACATCATGGGTGACCCACAAGGAGAAGGGAAGGGAAAGGGGGCAGGAAGAATATTCAAATAAACATTGGCTGAATATTTCCCAGCCCTTATAAAAGACATAAATACGCAAATCTAAGAAGCTCAACATACTCCAAACAGAATAAACCTGAATGACCCACATAATCACACCGCCAAATGCCAAAGAGAAGGAGAAAATCCTGAAAGCAGCAAGAGAAGAGCGATTCACCATACACAAGAGAAGGCAAATAAGACTAAGTGCTGATTTCTCATCAGACACCACGGAGGCGAGAAGGAAGTGGTACAATATATTTAATATACTGAAAGAGAAAAAATTGCCAGCCAAGAATTCTCTATCCAACAAAGCTGTTCTTCAAAAAGGAGGGAGGAGTTTAAAATATTCACAGATAAATAAAAGCTAAAAAAGTACATTAATAAGAGAAAGGCACTGTAAGAATTTCTAAAGGGACTCCTGCTGGATGAAAAGAAAACATAGGACAGAGAGATCTGGAGAAGGGTATAGAATTGAAGAATATTAGTAAGGTTAACAAAGAATAAGAAGAGAGAAAAAAATAGATCTCACAAATAAAAAATAAAGGATAAGATGGTTGAATCAAGAACTGCCTTTAAAGTAATAACTTTGAACGCTAATGGATTAAACTCCCAAACTAAAAGACAAAGACTGGCAGAATCAATTTAAAACTAAGATCCCTCTATATGCTGTTTACAAGAAACCCAGATGCAAATAGGATGAAAGTAAAAGGATGGAAAAAGATATTCCATGCAAGTAGTAACAAAAAGAAAGCTGAGGTAGCTATACTAGTATCAGACAAAATGGACTTTTAATGCAGAAGTGTTATTAAGAGATGAAGAAGAACCCTATGGAGTTATAACAGGGGCAATTCAGCTAGAAGAAATAGCAATCATAAATATCTATCCTCATATTCAAAGTGCCCCAAACTACATGAGGCAAACACTAGAAAAACTGAAGCGACGAATTGATGACTCTACCATAATAGTGGAAGACTTCAACTCTCCACTCTATCCAATAGATAGAACACTACACAGACGATCAATTACAGGAACAGAGAATCAAAATAATATGACAAATGAACTAGACCTCACACAAATATATCAAACAGTGCATTCCCAAACAGCAGAATACACATTTTCTCAAGTGCTCACAGAACATTCTCAAGAATAGACCATGTGCTAGAGCACAAAACAGGAGGTCTCAATAAATTTAAACACATAGAAATCACACAAGGTACTTTATCTGATCATAACGGAATGAAGCTGGAAACCAATAACAAATGGAGAACCGGAAAATACCCAAATATATGGAGATTAAACAATACACACAAAGAATCAATAGGTCAAAGAATAAACTGCAAGAGAAATCAGTAAATATCTTGAGACAAATGAAAACAAGAACACAACATTTCAAAGCTTATGGGGTGCAGCAAAGACAGTGCTGAGTAGGAAATTTATAGCCCTAAATACCTACATTAAAAAGAAGGAAAGAGCTAAATCAATGGCCGAACTGAACGACTGGAGAAACTGGAGAAAGAACAGCAAACTATCCCAAGGCAAGCAGAAGGAAAGAAATAACAAACATTAGAGCACAAATTAATGAAATGGAATGTAAAAAAACAATAGAGAGAATCAATAAAAACAAAGTTGGTGCTTGGAGAAAATCAATAAAATCGACCTACCCTTAGCTAGACTGACAAAGACAAAAAGACAGAAGCTACAAATAAATAAAATCAAAAACAGGGGTGGGGGGAATTACCATGGACCCCAAAGAAATAAAAATGATCACAAGTGGTTACTAACAAGCTAGACAACTGACATGAAATGGACAACTTCCTGTAATACAAACACATGAACAACCTATACTGACTCAAAAAGAAATAGAACTGGAGGCGGGCAAGATGGCGGATTGGTGAGCTGTATGTTTCAGTTACTCCTCCAGGAAAGTAGGTAGAAAGCCAGGAACTGCATGGACTGGACACCACAGAGCAATCTGACTTTGGGCATACTTCATACAACACTCATGAACACGTGGAACTGTTGAGATCAGCGAAATCTGTAAGTTTTTGAGCCCAGGGGACCCACGCCCCTCCCTGCCAGGCTCAGTCCCGTGGGAGGATGAGCCGTCGGCGCCGGGAAGGAGAAGGGAGAACTGCAGTGGCAGCTCTTATCGGAAACTCATTCTACTGATCCCAACTCCAACCATAGATAGACTGAGACCAGACACCTGAGAATCTGAGAGCAGCTAGCCCAGCAGAGAGGAGACAGAGATAGCAAAAAACAGCAAGAAAAAACTCGAAAATAAAAATGGAGGCTTTTTGGAGTTCTGGTGAACATAGAAAGGGGAAGGGCAGAGCTCAGGCCCTGAGGCTCATATGCAAATCCCAAAGAAAAACTGATTTCTCTGCCCGCTGGATCTTTCCTTAATGGCCCTAATAGCTTTCCCTCTTAGCATTCCAATAACCCATTAGGATCTGCAAGGAGGGCTTTTTTTTTTTCTATTTCTAAAACAATTAATTCTAAGAAGATTAATACAGAAAGCCACAAAGACTTGCAATTTGGGCAGGTCAAGACAAGAGCAGAACTAAGAGAGCTCTGAGACAAAAGGCAATAAACCAGTGGCTGAGAAAATTCACCAAACATCACAACTTCCCAAGAAAAGAGGGATGTCCACTCACAGATCATCCTGGTGGACAGGAAACACTCCTGCCCATCGCCAGCTCCATAGCCCAGAGCTGCCCCAGACAACCCAGTGTGACGGAAGTGCTTCAAACAACACGCACACACCACAAAACTGGGCACGGACATTAGCCTTCCCTGCATCCTCAGCTGGTTGTCCCAGAGTTGGGAAGGTGGAGCAGTGTGAATTAACAAAGCCCCATTCAGCCATCATTTCAGCAGACTGAGAGCCTCCCTACACAGCCCAGCAGAACAGATCCGCCCTGGGGGGACGGCACTCACCTGTGACATAGGACAGTCATCCCACAACAGAGGACCAGGGGGTGCACGGCCTGGAAGAGGGACCCACTCGCAGTCTCAGGAGCCATATGCCAAAACCAAGGACTTGGGGGTCAGTGGCAGATACAAACTGTGGCAGGACTGAACTGAAGGATTAGATTATTGCAGCAGCTTTAAAACTCCAGGAACACCAGGGAGATTTGATTGTTAGAGCCACCCCCCCTCCCTGACTGCCCAGACACATGCCCCATATACAGGGCGGGCAACACCAACTACACACGCAAGCTTGGTATACCAATTAGACCCCACAAGACCCACTCCCCCACTCACCACAAAGGCAAAGCAGGGGAAAACTGGCTTGTGGAGAACCGGTGGCTCGTGGACGCCACCTGCTGGTTAGTTACAGAAAGTGTACTCCACGAAGCTGTAGATCTGATAAATTAGAGATAAGGACTTCAACTGGTCTACAAATCCTAAAAGAACCCTATCAAGTTCAGCAAACGCCAAGAGGCCAAAAACAGCAGAAAATTATAAAGCATATGAAAAAAACAGACGATATGGATAACCCAAGCCCAAGCACCCAAATCAAAAGATCAGAAGAGACACAGCACCTAGAGCAGCTACTCAAAGAACTAAAGATGAACAATGAGACCATAGTACCGGATACAAAGGATATCAAGAAGACCCTAGAAGAGCATAAACAAGACATTGCAAGACTAAATAAACAGATGATCTTCTGGAAATTAAAGAAACTGCTGACCAAATTAAAAAGATTCTGGATACTTATAGTACAAGACTAGAGGAAGCTGAACAACGAATCGGTGACCTGGAAGATGACAGAATGGAAAATGAAAGCACAAAAGAAAGAATGGGGAAAAAAATCGAAAAAATCGAAATGGACCTCAGGGATATGATAGATAGAATAAAACATCCAAATATAAGACTCATTGGTGTTCCAGAAGGGGAAGAAAAGGGTAAAAGTCTAGGAGGAGTATTCAAAGAAATTGTTGGGGAAAACTTCCCAAATCTTCTAAACAACATAAATACACAAATCATAAATGCCTAGAGAACTCCAAATAGAATAAATACAAATAAACCCACTCAGAGACATATTCTGATCACGCTGTCAAACACAGAAGAGAAGGAGCAAGTTCTGAAAGCAGCAAGAGAAAAGCAATTCACCACATACAAAGGAAACAGCATAAGACAAAGTAATGACTACTCAGCAGCCACCATGGAGGCGAGAAGGCAGTGGCACGATATATTTAAAATTCTGAGCAAGAAAAATTTCCAACCAAGAATACTTTCTCCAGCAAAGCTGTCCTTCAAATTTGAGGGAGAGCTTAAATTTTTCACAGACAAACAAAAGCTGAGAGAATTTGCAAATAAGAGACCTGTCCTACTGGAGATACTAAAGGGAGCCCTACAGACAGAGAAACAAAGAAAGGACAGAGAGACTTGGAGAAAGGTTCAGTACTAAAGAGATTCGGTATGGGTACATTAAAGGATATTAATAGAGAGAGGGGAAAAATATATATGACAAACATAAACCAAAGGAGAAGATGGCTGATTTAAGAAATGCCTTCACGGTTATAACGTTGAATGTAAATGGATTAAACTCCCCAATTAAAAGATATAGATTGGCAGAATGGAATAAAAAAATGAACCATCAATATGTTGCATTCAAGACACTCATCTTAGACACAGGGACACAAAGAAATTGAAAGTGAAAGGATGGAAAAAATATTTCATGCAAGCTACAGCCAAAAGAAAGCAGGTGTAGCAATATTAATCTCAGATAAAATAGACTTTAAATGCAGGGATGTTTTGAGAGACAAAGAAGGCCACTGCATACTAATAAAAGGGGCAATACAACAAGAAGAAATAACAATCATAAATGTTTATGCACCCAGTCAAGGTGCCACAAAATACATGAGAGAAACACTGGCAAAACTAAAGGAAGCAACTGATGTTTCCACAATAATTGTGGGAGACTACAACACACCACTCTCTCCTATAGATAGATCAACCAGACAGAAGACCAATAAGGAAATTGAAAACCTAAACAATCTGATAAATGAATTAGATTTAACAGACATATATAGAACATTACATCCCAAATCACCAGGATACACATTCTTCTCTAGTGCTCACGGAACTTTCTCCAGAATAGATCATACGCTGTGACAAAAAACAAGGCTCAATAAATTAAAAAAGATTGAAATTATTCAAAGCACATTCTCTGACCATGATGGAATACAATTAGAAGTCAATAACCATCAGAGACTTAGAAAATTCACAAATACCTGGAGGTTAAACAACACACTCCTAAAGAATCAGTGGGTTAAAGAAGAAATAGCAAGAGAAATTGCTAAATATATAGAGACGAATGAAAATGAGAACACAACATACCAAAACCTATGGGATGCAGCAAAAGCAGTACTGAGGGGGAAATTTATAGCATTAAATGCATATATTAAAAAGGAAGAAAGAGCCAAAATCAAAGAACTAATGGATCAACTGAAGAAGCTAGAAAATGAACAGCAAACCAATCCTAAACTAAGTAGAAGAAAAGAAATAACAAGGATTAAAGCAGAAATAAATGACATAGAGAACAAAAAAACAATAGAGAGGATAAATATCACCAAAAGTTGGTTCTTCGAGAAGATCAACAAGATTGACAAGCCCCTAGCTAGACAGACAAAATCAAAAAGAGACAAGACCCATATAAACAAAATAATGAATGAAAAAGGTGACATAACCGCAGATCCCAAAGAAATTGAAAAAATTATAAGAGAATACTATGAACAAATGTATGGAAACAAACTGGATAATGTAGAGGAAATGGACAATTTCCTGGAAACATATGAAAAACCTAGACTGACCAGAGAAGAAATAGAAGACCTGAAGCAACCCATCACAAGCAAAGGGATCCAATCAGTCATCAAAAATCTTCCCACAAATAAATGCCCAGGGCCAGATGGCTTCACAGGGGAATTCTACCAAACTTTCCAGAAAGAACTGACACCAACCTTACTTAAACTCTTTCAAAACATTGAAGAAAACGGAACACTACCTAACTCATTTTATGAAGCTAACATCAATCTAATACCAAAACCAGGCAAAGATGCTACAAAAAAGGAAAACTACCGGCCAATCTCCCTAATGAATACAGACGCAAAAATCCTCAACAAAATACTTGCAAATCGAATCCAAAGACACATTAAAAAATCAAACACCATGACCAAGTGGGGTTCATTCCAGGCATGCAAGGATGGTTCAACATAAGAAAATCAATGTATTACAACGCATTAACAGTTCGAGAGGGAAAAATCAAATGATCATTTCAATAGATGCTGAAAAAGCATCTGACAAAATCCAACACCCCATTTTGATAAAAACACTTCAAAAGGTAGGGATTGAAGGAAACTTCCTCAATATGATAAAGAGCATATATGAAAAAACCACAGCCAGCATAGTACTCAATGGTGAGAGACTGAAAGCCTTCCCTGTAAGATCAGGAACAAGACAAGGATGCCCGCTATCACCACTGTTATTCAACATTGTGCTGGAAGTGCTAGCCAGGGCAATCCGGCAAGACAAAGAAATAAAAGGCATCCAAATTGGAAAAGAAGAAGTAACACTGTCATTGTTTGCAGATGATATGATCTTATATCTAGAAAACCCTAAGAAATCGACAATACAGCTACTAGAGGTAATAAACAAATTTAGCAAAGTAGCGGGATACAAGATTAATGCACGTAAGTCAGTAATGTTTCTATATGCTAGAAATGAACAAACTGAAGTGACACTCAAGAAAAAGATACCGTTTTCAATAGCAGCTAAAAAATCAAGCACCTAGGAATAAACTTAACCAAAGATGTAAAAGACCTATACAAAGAAAACTACATAACTCTACTAAAAGAAATAGAAGGGGACCTTAAAAGATGGAAAAATATTCCATGTTCATGGATAGGAAGGCTAAATGTCATTAAGATGTCAATTCTACCCAAACTCATCTACAGATTCAATGCAATCCCAATCAAAATTCCAACAACCTACTTTGCAGACTTGGAAAAGCTAGTTATCAAATTTATTTGGAAAGGGAAGATGCCTCGAATTGCTAAAGACACCCTAAAAAAAAAACGAAGTCAGAGGGGTGACAATGGGATTGGGAAAGCCAGAAGGACCACACTCCACTTTGTCTAGTTTATGGATGGATGAGTAGAAAAATAGGGGAAGGAAACAAACAAACAAACAGACAAAGGTACCCAGTGTTCTTTTTTACTTCAATTGCTCTTTTTCACTTTAATTATTATTCTTGTTATTTTTGTGTGTGTGCTAATGAAGGTGTCAGGGATTGATTTAGGTGATGAATGTTCAACTATGTAATGGTACTGTCAACAATCAAATGTACAATTTGTTTTGTATGACTGCGTGGTATGTGAATATATTTCAATAAAATGAATTAAAAAAAAGAAAAGAAAAAATTATGCTGAGTAATAGAAGTCTTACAAAAGAGTACATACTATATGATTCCATTTATAAGAAGTTCTAGAACTTTTTTTTAATGATTTAGTTCATTTTAATTCAAGTTAGCTAAACCCAAAGGAAAAATGATAGAAATGATTTCATACTGTAGGTTCAATATGAGTACTCAGAACATTTCAGAAGCATACTTCTAAGAGAAAGAAATTATGTCATGATTAAAATAATACAAAATGGTAACATTTTATACGGATATAGGATTCAGGCAAAATTAACCTATAGTCATAGATAGCAAAGTTGCCTGGGCAAAAGATGGGGAGAGTGACTGCAAAGGGGCCCAAGGAGACTCTCTGGGGTGATGGAAATAATTTCATGTCTTGACTGGGGTGGAAGCCATACAAGGTAACCATCTGTCAAACTTCTTGAACTTAAATTTGTGTAATTTATTACATGTAAATTATATGTCAATAAAGGTGATTTTAAAAACAAATGAGGGAAGAGGAGGGGCAAGAAGGCAGAGTGGTAAGGTGGAATTTAGTTACTCCTCTAAGGCAGCTGGTAAATAGCCAGAAACTCCATGAAACAGCCTTTTCGGGGTCTCCTGTGACCAGTCATGCATCATACACTAGTCAGGAACAGGTGGAACAGCTGAGATTCCAGCGAAAACCTGTAAGTTTCCCCAGCCAAGGGGCTAGTGCCCTTTCCCCCGAGGCATGGCAGACTGTCTTAGAGCTGGTTTCCCAAGGGAAAAAGAAACAATCTGTGCTGGGAGCAAGAAGAGGGACTCAACCCAGCCCAAACTTCAGAATTAATTAACAAATTCAGACTGCTGAATAAAAGCTTCAAGCACAGATAAACTAGGAGCAGGCACAAAAAGAACCCAGAGGATTTTTGGCCCAGCAGAGAAGGGGCGGGGCTAAAAACATCAGCAACAAATAAACAAAAACAGAGACTTTTGGAGTTGGAATTGTTCAGAATACTGGAAGAGGGCTGGCTTCAAGAAAAAGGGGCAGCAGCTCTCGTTTGCAAACCTGGAGAGCTGAGGCCCAGCCCTGGAAATGGTTTTTTTGTTTCCCTCTTTTCTTTTTTTGCTCTCCAATTCTTTATTCTTTTACTCCTCAATAGCCCCTCAGAGCTACTGCTTCAGCACTGCTCCTGACAAGGGTAGAATTGAAGCTGTCTGAGACTAACTATTCAGGCGAAAGAGAACATAGCCTAAAGGGCATAGTTTCAAAATAGCCTATACAAGGACTGACAAAATGTGGGGACTCGGGAAAGACCTTGAAAAGGGATTTTTTTTTTTTTTAACTATTCCAAGTAGCTCTTCACAGAAAGCCTCAGATACATGTAACTGGCATCTGGATCCAGGAAACAGGGGAGCTAAGATAGGTAACAGAGAAGAAGCAATGAATCTACTGTGGGAGACAAATTCCCTAAAGGGCATACCTTCCCCAAGGAAAGGGGGCCTGTGGCCCAGCTCAAGGGGCCATCCTCCTTCAAAGAACTCAAGATTCCAGGGGCTGGAAAACAGAAACCAGCTTCAGTCAGCCATGCCCATTGCAGGAAAAGAATCTGTGGAGAATTAAAGGCACCTGGGGCACTTCTTTACACTAGAGGGGAGCTGTAGGCTGACAAGCACCACCTGTTGGACAGGATAGGAAAAGCACCGAGTCTAGAGACTTCATAGGAATATCTGACAACCTTCGGGGTCTCATGCTCAAGGAAACTCCATATCTTCCTCCTGAGAACTAGGCCTGTCCGGACTGGGACAATCTAATTGGGGTCGACCATATCTGGGGAGACCCTCTCTTAAAAAGGTTACATAGAGGCAGGTCAAGAACCAGAAAAACGAGGTGAAAACTTCTGACCAACTAAACAGAAGCTATGTTAGAGGTCTAGAATAAGTTGAACTGAACACCAAAGAACAGATCGAGAACAAAGCCAACTAACAAGAAAACCCTAGGTAAAAGAGTGAAAATGAATAAACTAATCAAGAAAATTAGATGCCTAGACAGCTAAAAATAATGAGCCATGCTAGGAAACTTGAAAATATGGCCCAGCCAAAGAAACAAACTAACAGTTCAACTGAGATACAGGAATTGAAACAACTAATTAAAGAGGTCAAACAAATCTCCTAAACTAAATCAACGAGCTGAAGGAAAATGTGGCAAAAGAGATGAAGGATATAAAGAAGAAAAAGAGATGAAGGATATAAAGAAGACACTGGATAACCACAAAGAAGAATTTGTAAGCTTGAAAAAACAAATGGCAGAACTTATGGGAATGCGAGACACAACAGAAGAGGTGAAAAACGCAATGGAGACATACAACAGCAGATTTGAAGAGGCAAAGAAAGCATCAGTGAACTGGAAGACAGGACATTTGAAATCATATATAAGAACAGATACAGAAAAGAATGGAAAAATACAAGCAGGGTCTTAGGGAGGCACTCCTACTCACTATTGGTAGGAATGTAAAATGGTGCAGTCACCCTGGAAGGCAGTGTGGCAGTTCCTCAGGAAGCTACATATAGAATTGCCATATGATCCAGTAATTCCATTACTAGGTATATACTCAGAGGAACTGAAAGCTAAGATAAGAATGGACATTTATAAACTGATGTTTATGGCAGCATTATTCATGATTGCAATGAGATGGAAACAGCCCAAATGTCCATCAACAGATGAGTGGATAAACAAACTATGGTATATACACACGATAGAACATTAAGCAGCTGTAAGACAGAACAAAGTCACAGAACATATAATAACATGGATGAACCCTGAGGACATTATGTTGAACAAAGTTAGCCAGAAACAAAAGGACAAATACTGTATGGTCTCACTAACATGAACTAACATTATTGAGCAAACTTTGAGAGTCAAAAGCTGAGAACACAGGTTATCAGCAGATAGAAAGAGGGTAGAGATAGGGCATTCGATGCTGAAGGAATATAGAATGTCCAACAGGGTTGACTGTATAGATCCAGAAATGGATAGCATTAATACTGTTTAATGGTAGCACAATACTGTAAGTAATCTGAACAAAAATGTCTGTGAGTAAAGCTGAAAGAGGAGTGCTAGGGGCAAGTATGACACCAGAAGGAAAGATAGACGATAAAAATGGGGACTGTATAACTAGAGTGGTCAATGATGGTGACTAAATGTAGAAACATAAAAATGTTTTTACATATGGGAGAACATATGAATGTCAACCTTGCAAGGTGCTGAAAAGAGATGGTATTGGGAAAAATATAATCAAAGCAAACTGGAGTCTATGGTTAACAGTAATGTTGTAACACACTTCCATTAAATGTAACAAAGGCAATATACCAAAGCTAATTGTGTATGAGAAGGGGATATAAGAGAGGGGTATGAGATTCTTGGTAGTAGTGTTGCTGTCTGACCTTATTATTACATTGTGTTGTATGGTATTTTATTTTTTTATTATATTTTTATTATTCTTAAAATTTTTTTCATAGCAATGAGTATGTTCAAGTGCTGTTTGTGGTGATGAATGCACAACTATATGATGATACTGTGAACAACTGACTGTGTACTGTGGTTGACTGTACAGTATGTGAATATATTTCTATAAAATTGCAGGGAAAATATAAACAGGGATACAAGTGTTGGAGAAAACACTGAGAGAGGGATGCACCTATTTACTGCTGGTGGGGAGGCAAAATGGTTTAGCCTATCTGGAGGACAGTGTGGTGGTTCCACAAGAAGCTAAGTATGTGGGTGCCACAAGGTCCTGCAACCTCATTATCGAGTATATACTTGGAAGAGCTGAGAGCAGGGACATGAATGGACATTTGCACACTGCTGTTTATGGAGGCAGTATTCACAATTTGCAATGGATGGAGGTGGCCTAAAGGTACATTGACTGATGAACAGAATTGTGAATAGCAGTGTATGCACACAATGGAATACTGAGCAACTGCAAGAAGTAAAGCTGTGAGACACGTAACAAGGTGAATGGACCTTGTGGAAAGCACTTTGAGTGAAGGATGCCAAAAACGAAAAGACAAATATTATAATGCCTCAGCAATATGGACTAACTACAATGTGTAAACTCTGGGGAACACTTATTATAATGGTCCCGAGATTGTAAGCTCTTAACAGCAGTCACATCTACTCCTGAGTTTTAATGGCTACCTCCAAATTCTGAGATGCTGCGCTCTTTGTGTATAACCTGGTTGGTCTCTGGAACTTTGGGTATCTGTGTGACACCTGAGACTCAGGCTCTAGAGCTTGGCAAATATGAATGTCAGTATTAGCACATAAAGCAATTGTTAAAAAAGCTGAAAAAGAGTCCAGACTTCAATTAGAGATATGAATGAAGCAGATCTGGTTAGGACTAAGGCAAATCAGGCCAAAGGTCAAAGGACAATATTGACTATGTTTTAAAATATCAAGTTCTGTGTCAGACCAAGGGAAGAGATGTTTATTGGGTGCAGAATATATATTTTCTGCAGCACACTAAATAATTTAACTTGTACAGTCAGTTTATTTGAACACCATAATTAAGTGGAACTTTGAATAGGAAGTGAGATCTGGTAGGTTTCAGCAAAATACTGATGCATCCCAAAGACATCTGGGCAGAGAATAAAAATATATTTGCAGGGTCCCCCTGAGGAACTAAGGAAAAATGTGGAAATTGTAGACATCCCCACAACGGTTATTACTGATATTCTCACAAACACTGAGGACTAAAATTTAGTAGGCTGAGCCCTCGATCTTGGGGCCTGCCATTATGAAGCTTGTTATTGCAAAGGAGAGGCTATGCCTACTTTTAATTGTGTCTAAGAATCTCACGCAGAAAACCCCTTTGTTGCTCAGATGTGGCTCTCTAAGTCCACTCAGCTGGTGAACTCACTGGCCTCCCCGCTATGTGGGACATGACTCCCAGGGGTATAAATCTCCCTGGCAATGAGGGACATGACTCCCATGGGTGAACCTGGACCTGGCATCATGGGATTGAGAAAATCTTCTTGCCCAAAATGAGGAAGTGAAATGAAACAAAATAAAGTTTCAGTGGCTGAGAGATTTCAAATGGAGTCAAGAGGTCACTTTGGATGACGTTCTTATGTGCTATATAGATACCCCTCTTTAATTTTTTTGCGTATTGGAGTAGCTAGAAGGAAATACCTGAAACTGTCAAACTGTAACCCAGTAGCCTTGATTCTTGAAGACGACTATATAACTACGTAGCTTACATGGTGTGATGGTGTGATTTTGAATCCTTGTGGCTCACACTCCTTTTATTCAGTGTATGGATGGATGAGTAGAAAAATGGGGACAAAAACTAAATGAAAAATAGGGTGGGATGGGGGGTGTGCTAGTCTGGGTATATTATGTCCTGCCAAAAGCCATATTCTTTAATGCAATCTTGTGGGGGCAGACGTACTAGTGTTAACTAGGTTGAAATTTTTTGATTGAGTGTTTCCAAGCAGATGTGACTCAATCAACTGTGGGTGAACCGTTTGATTAAATTATTTCCATGGAGGAACAGCCATTCAGGGTGGGTCTTGGTTTAATCACTGGAATCCTATAAAAGAGCTCACAAACAGAAGGACCTTAGAGCAATTGCAAGTGACATTTTGGAGAGCAGCTAAGAGAGACATTCTGGAGACAGCTATTAAAAGCAGATTTTTGTGGACACTTTGGAGATGCTAGCCCAATGTCTGCTCCGGAGAAGATAGAGAGGGGACAAAACGCCCCAAGAGGAACATTTTGAAGAACACACAGGAGCTAAGGGAGGAGCTGGAACACAACCTGGGATCAGCAGACACCAGCCACGTGCCTTCCCAGCTAACAGAGGTTTTCCGGACGCCATTGGCCTTCCTTCAGTGAAGGTATACTTGTGTTGATGCCTTAATTTGGACATTTTCATGGCCTTCAGACCCTAAATTTGAAACAAAATAAACTCCCTTCATAAAAGCCAATCCATTTGTGGTATTTTGCATGACAGCAGCATTAGCAAAACAAAACAGGGGAGATGGAATGATTTGCATGTTCTTGTTTACTTTTATTTTTTATTCTTATTTTCATTCTTTTTGGAGTAAGGGAAATGTTCAAAAATTGATTGGGGTAATGAATGCACAGCTATATGATGGTACTGTGAACACCCGATTGTACCCCATGGATTACTGTATGGTATATGAATATATCTCAATAAAACTGAATTTGAAAAAAAAACACAAACTGACCTTAATACAAAAAAAAAAAAATGAAAATATAAGATCTCATATATATAAATATAATAATAATAATACTATATTTAAATGAACTAAATGTTCCTTCCTTCTAGTTCAATGACAAAGAATCAGGCTGGATTTTTAAAAATCCAACACTAGGCTATTTAAAAGATATACGTCTAAAGGATACCAAAAACTTGAAAGTAAAAAGATTTTAAAAGATAACAGTTAAATAAGCAAAGCTAACTACATTAATATAAAATAATAGTAATGCTTTATGTCTTAAAGTCTTACAGATAAACTGACTTCATGATGATTAAAAGTTCAATTCAAAATGAACGAAAAATCTATTTCTATTTATACACAATAAATAAGTTTGAAATATATAACAGACATAACAATCATGGTGAGAAACTTTTAACACCCTTTTAACTTTAATCTATAGAATAAACAGGAATAAAACTCCATAGGCTAGGAAAAAACTTCTTAATATGATTAACAATCTTGTCCTCAAAAGCAAATATAGAACTATGCATAACAGCTGCAGAATAATTCTTCTGAAGAACAAAAGACAAAAAAAAAAAAAAATAACAAAAGCTGAGCATATTAAAGGTCATAAATGAAGACTCAAAAATTTCAAAAGATTATAATCATAGAGAGTAGTCCTCTTATCTTTCCACAATATGTCAGAAATCATAAAAATGGTATTCTGAGAACTGGGAATTAAGAAACCACCTCTGAAATTACCAATGAATAAAAGGAAAAAAAATCATAATGGAAATTAAGTTTAAAAACAAAGATACTGAAAACACTAAGTTATCATAATTTGCAGTATGCAAATAAAAGAGTAATTAGAGGGGAATTTATAGCCCCAAAATGTTTGAATTTGAAAAGAAAAAAGGCTGAAAAGTAATGAGTGTCTATCTTAAAATGATATTGCAAAAATAATAAAAACAAAGAAAGATGGCAGGAAAAATCAAGACAAGTCACTTTAAGCATATTATTTAGAGATATGAGATTAATTTCAAAAATATGCTAAAGTGACTACAGGAAATAGCAGGTGGGAAGTGGGCTACTATTTTTTTCCTAACTCAACTATGTAAAGTTATTTGATTCTTTAAACTCAATACGTACATAACTTTGATAAAAAATTAAAACCAAATTAAAAAGAACACCCAAAATATAAAATTATTTTTACTCTTATTTTTTAATTCTTATTCTTTCTAGTATAAGGAAAATGTTCAAAAATAGATTGGGGTGATGAATGCATAACTATATGATGGTACTATGAACAGTTGATTCTACAACCATGGATGATTGTATGGTATGTGAATATAAATCAATAAAACTGAATCTAACTAAAAAAGAATTAAAAAGGAAAAAAGAAAGAAAAACAAAGCATAACAAAAGCCCATATGGTAAATGTCACCATGCTACCAGGTAAATGCTATCATGCTACCACAGAAGTATGAAAAGAGAGCTTTGAAAATGTAGAATTTTGACACTTCAAATATTCTGCCACGAAGAAACAAGAACAAATAAAACTATAAATAATTGTCTCTAAGAATAAATAATCACAGCTTTAAAGACATGGTAAAGTCCCCTCAAAAATATAATGATAATTCTTTTAAAACTGCATATGTGAAGAGGCTCTAAGATGGCGGCATAGAGAAGAGTGGAAGCTAAGTAGTCCCCCTGGAACAACTAAAAAAATCCAGAAACAACTAGTAAGTAATCTGGAATAACTGTGGGCAGACAAACGTGATCATCCACTTATCACACACCAACCTGAATTGGGAGGAATGCCTGAGATCACAGCACAAAATCTGTAAGTAAAAACTGGGGATCCAAGCCAGGAGACCCCTCCCCCCACAGGCCGAGCTGCAAAGCCTTGTGGTGCCAGAGAGAAGCTCTCTCCCAGCTAGCAAATATAGTTCAGCTGAGCTCCAACTGGGGTTTTAATCAGCAAGTGTGAACTGCTCACTATGAGCTACAAATCCCCAACAAGCAAACAAAGGCTTTGGGTGATGACTGACCTTGGAGAGCTGGAGGGTTGCCGCAGACTAGCCCTGAAGGGGACTTTCTGTTCCTTTTTTGCCTCAGTGGAGAAAGCCTCAGCCATGTTCAGTTCCCAGTGCTCTGACCCAGACAAGGGTGGAGATAGCACAGGCAGAGAGAGACCACTGAAATGCTAATGACCTCTCCCTAGTGGGTCTATCTTTTCTAAGAGGAAAGGGGTAGGACCCAGCTCTACTACCCACCTTCCATTCAGAACCTGACCCCAGAGCCTGGGGGGAAACAGCCACGGACCATACCTCCTTACACCAGTCTAGAATTACAGGCTGACAGGTGCCACCTGCTGGGCCGAAAAGCACAGTGACCTGAGGCATCACAGGGTGTACCAATTTTCTAAGACACACCTCAGGGAAACCAGATACTGAATAGTTCTTCCTTCTGGGACCTGAGCCCATTCTGGTCTGGGAAAACCTGATTGGGGTAACCAAGGAAACCATGCCTAGACAACAGAATACTACAACCTACACTAAGAATAATGAAGTTATGGCCCAGTCAAAGGAACAAACTTACACTTTAACTGAGATACAGGAATTGAAACAACAAATATTAAGTCAATTCAAAAAGTTTAGGGAAGATATGGCAAAAGATCTGAACCATATAATGAAAACACTGGAGGTACATAAGGTAGAAATTGAAAGTTTGAAAAACCAACTGGCAGAATCTATGGAAATGAAAGGCAAGAGATGACAGACACAATGGAAGCATAAAACAGCAGATTTCAAGAGGCAGAAGAAAACACTCAGGAACTGGAGAACAAGGCACCTGAAATCCTACACACAAAAGAACACATAAAGAAAAGAATGGAAAAACATGAGCAATGTCTCTGGGAACTTAAGGACAAAATGAAAAACAAGAATTTATGTATCATTGGTGTCCCAGAAGGAGACGAGAGGGAAAAGGGGCAGAAGCAATAATAGAGGAAATAATCTATGAAAATTTCCCATCTCTTATGAAGGACATAAAATTATGGATCCAAGAAGCGCAGCATACTGCAAACAGAATAGATCTGAATAGGCTTATACCAAGATATTTAATAATCAGATTATCAAATATCAAAGATAAAAGAGAGAATCTTGAAAGCAGCAAGAGAAAAGTGATCTATCACATACAAAGGAAGCTTGATAAGACTATATGCAGATTTCTCAAAAGAAACCATGGAAGCAAGAAGGAAGTGGGGTGATATATTTAAGATACTGAAAGAGAAAAACCACCAACCAAGAATCCTATGTTTGGCAAAACTATCCTTCAGATATGAGGGAAAGCTTAAAATATTCTCTGACAAACAGATAATGACATAATTTGTGAACAAGATACCTGCTCTAAAGGAAACACTAAAGGAAATGCTGCATAGGGGAAGCACAAGACAGGAGTGAGAGGTTTGGAAAACAATTTTGGGAGATAGTAGCACAGCAATGTGAGTACACTGAACAAAGATGACTGTGAATATGGTTGAAAGAGGAAGGCTGGGACCATGTGGGACACCAGAACAAAAGACGAACGATAAAGACTGGGACTCTGTAACTCAAGGAAACCTAGGGTGCTCAACGATTGTAATAAAAGGTACAAATACGTTTTTACATGAGGTAGAACAAATGAATATCAACATTACAAGGTGTTAAAAACAGGGTGGGATTGGGAGGAAAATACAATCGATTCAAACTAGACGCTAGAATTAACTATTAGGCTTTCTTTAATGTAACAAAGGCAATATACCAAAGCTAAATGCATTTACAGGGGAAGGGTATGGGACTCCTGGCATTGATGATGTTGCCTGATTCTGACTTTAGGTTAATGCTATCTTTCCTTTTGTTGCTTTCTAGCTATCAAGTTTTGCTTTTTTGTTTGTTTTTCTTTCTCTTTTCTTTTTCTTTTGCCTCTCTGCCTTCTTTGACTCTTCCTCCATCTTTGTGGAAGAAATGGGGATGTCCTTATATAGAGAGTGGCAATGGTGCTCAATACATAAAAATGTGACTATACGGGGAACCAACGATTGTTTACTTAGGACGGAATGTATAGTGTGTGATCAAAACCATCTTAAAAGAAATGGGTTGATGAAGAAACCCTGAGGGCACTATATTGAGTGAAATAAGACAGACACATAAAGGCAAATATTGCAGGGTCTCACTGATATGAACTAATTATAATATGTAAACTCACAGACATGAAATATGTTACCAGGATATAAAAATGAGGCTAAAGAATGGGAAGTGGTTGCTTATTATGAGCAGAATGTTCAACTAGGGTGAACTTAAACATTTGGAAATGAACAGGGATGATGATAGTATGTTGTGAGAATAACTAACAGTACTGAAAGGTGTGTGAAGGTGGTGGAAAGGGTAAGCTCAGAGTCACGCATGTCACCAGAAGAAAAGTTAAAGGTTAAAAGATGGGAATGTATAAAACAGTGAATCTTCTGGTGGGCAATGTCAGTGATATACTGTACAAATATAAGAAATCTCTCTCAAGAACTAAACAAGTGTATGTCACTATAACTAGAAGTTAATAATAGAGAGGCACATAGGGAAAAAATATATACCTATTGCAAACTATATACTACAGTTAGTAGTATTTTAACATTCTTTCATCAACAGTAACAAACGTACTCTACCAAAACTATGAATCAATAATGGAGGGGGGCATGGTTAGGGGTATGGGAGGATCTGAGTTTCCTTTTTTTTTGTCTTTATTTCTTTTCTGGAGTAGTGAAAATGTTTTAAAAATTGAAAAAAAATATTAATTGTGTTGATAGATGCACAGCTGTATGGTGGTGCCATGGGCAATTGATTGTACACTTTGGATCTTCGGATAGTTGCATGGTACCTGAACAATCTCAATTAAAAAAAAATATTTTAAGAAAAAAAAACTGCATATGTGTCTTTCCAGTGACATTCATTTTGCCACTAAACAGGAACCCTTAACATCTGGAAATAAAGTTGGTAGTATTCAGCAGTCAAACAAACACGTCAAGCAATTTTAAGCTTCAATGGTTGGTAATGAAAATGACATGCAACTCCAAGTGGAAAAAGTCATAATTGAAACCAATTTCATTCATGTTTAATATCTCATGATCTGTCAGGAATTGATACAGGGATGGCTGAATAAAATTACTTCAAGCACTTCCTATCTGGAACCAATCAGCAATTTTAAAAACCTTGTGACTGACACTCCCTTTATCCAGTGTATGGGCAGATGAGTAACAAAATAAAGAACAAAAAATATACATATAAAATAGGGGGGATAAAGGGTATGGAATGTTTTGGGTATTTTTTATTTTTACTTTTTTTTTTCTTTTGGAGTAATAAAAATGTTCTAAAATTGATTGTGGCAATGAATGTATAAAGTTCACATTACAGTTGTTTTCTTTAAGCAACTAGGAATTAAGTGCATGGAATGGGGGTTGGGTAGTAAGGGCTAAATAAATCTTAGAGATCATCTAGTTAAAACCCTTTATTTTACAATTTAAGACCCTGGGCACTTTCTGGGACTTATTCAAGGACCCACCACAACTTAGCAGCAGAGTAAGAATAAGAAACTGTATCTACTAACCGACATAAATTCAATCAACTTTACCACTAGTAGTTATGTAATCCAGGATGAATTAATTATATTCTAGTAAATGAAGATAAGTAATGTTAATACATCACTCTCCCTGTGAACCAACTTAGATTTAAAGACTTCAAATTCCCCAGTTCCTCCTCCCCCAGCTATACAGAGAAACATCAAGAAAAAAAAAACTTCAACATGCATACACTATATTTTTACTTCAACACTTCCTTAGCTTTTACCTCCACCTTAGCTGAACACAACTGATACAAAAGAGACTATAACATATGATTTTTAATGTCATTTTTTTAAAAATAAGAAAAAGATTAAAAACCATGTCATTTAAAAGTGATAAATCAAAGACAGAAATAAATATTAAAAAGGTAGTCCAACTTCACTCATTTTAAAGATAAGCAACCTGCAGCTCAGAATGTTCATGTAATTTTCCCAGGTCCCTCAAAAAAGCAATACCACTTTCATTTTTTAGAAATGAAAAACAGAATGAAAGAAGTAATTGTAGGCTGGAGGGAAACAAATAACTCTTTATTAAAACCATTTAAGATGCTGAATTTTCTATACATATACCTGAAAATCATCAACAAGCTCAGGGAAAAGGTGTTCATACATTTTTAGTTCTTCTATTGTTCGTCCTGGTTCTTGTTGGGGTTTTAGTTTGTTAATATCCGTTTCAATATCATCATTCTGAAATAACAAAAATAACACATCACCAGTTAAGAAAACCATAAAAATTACAGAATACATTTTAGATTTAAACTTTCCAAATTATTAATTATAGGCCTTCAGAGGCAGAGAATAATTACACTGAATAAAAGGTTGTATTAATTTTACCTTAAATTCAAATTTCTTATTTGGGGGTTATTGTTGTTATTGTTTTGTTTTGCCAATGGTCATTTTAATATAACATAGTATTTGGGATCCTCAAGACAGAAGAACCACAGGATCAAGATCAAGACTAAAGTGTGCTCTTCCCAATCTCCCTACTCCCATGTTAATTATTTTATCGTGTAATTATTGCGTGAATATGTAACTTTATATATCCTTTAATTATGCATTGATGAACAATAATATATAATATTTTTCTTCATTACTATCTAATAAACAGACAATAGCTTCGAAAATAAGAAAAAAATTTACAAAAGTATTCTTTTTCTAAGCTGACTAGTGCAATACTCAATATTATTCCATGAAACCATTAGTCTTACATGGTGGCTCTCTACTCCTTTTTTTCTTTTTTTTCCTTGTTTTTTTAAAGATTTTACCTGTAAAACAGGCATCCTGAGAAACAAAACTACAATGCTTTGAAAACCCAATAAGAGGGAATTGTGTGCTCTGTCTGGTTTGGGGAAAAACAAAGTTGGAGAGCTGCTACAAAGACTCAAGAGAAAGAAACAAAACAATCAGCTACCACCCCTTAGAGTTATTCTGAAATTAAGGTGGGAAAAAAGAATGCATGGAAGCTATATACAGATAAGTCTTGGCTCCCTAGAGATGAGTCTTCTAGAACCTCCAGGTTTTTATAAACACTCCAGACTGAAAAATCTGGGGCAAAGAGAAAGGTATCACCATGGTGACGAAAAAATATTCTCTAAGCCAACAACCATAATAAAACACAAAGATTATACACACAACACTGTAAGAGTTCACCTTGAACAACAAAGTGATGGGATTCAGATAAAAAGAAGGATGAATAAGGAAACATCCAAATGTAAGAGACAAAGAGAGTAAGAGGAAGACAGCAGTAAAAAAGAAAAAGATAATACGTTCAGCAATCTGAAAGAACCAACAATACTACAGCTCTTGAAGGAAAATATTTTACTACTGTATAGTGGAAAAGAGAGCAGACATTCACACCAGATTATTTTATTCTGAATCCTAGATCTACCACTCAATAGCCAACCTGATAACCGCTCTGTAAAGCAGGCATGGTAATACTATGTACCTCATCAGATTGCTATGAGGATTAAATGATTACTTATAAGTAAAGTGTGGAATAACACAGAGTGCATGATCAATAAATACAAACTACTGTTTTTTCTTATAATTATAACTGCTGTGCTGAGGGAAAGTGGGGAAAATGTGATCACTGATATTCCAATGAACAATGCAAGCCAAAAACTATTTTTCAAAGATGTCAATGTCATAAAAAGACAAAGAAAGAAAGCGGTGGAAATGTTCCAAATTAAAAGAGACTAAAAAGACAAGATAATTAAATGTCTGGCGCTAGATTCTATATGAGAAAGAAAAAAAAATCTTATAAAAAACATTACTAGATCAACTGACAAAACTGAAATAGGAATGACAGATAAGATAAAACTTTTTTCTTACGGATAACTTCATAATGGTTATGTGAGAGAATACCACTCTTCTTCGGAAATATGCACTGATGTATTTAGGGGTAAAGGACCATAATACATGACATATGTACCTTACCTTCAAATGGTGTTTTAACAAAAAAAGTTTGCATTCACCCCCACACACTCACAACATCTTCCAAGTAACAAAATCAGAGCCATGTTATATTTCCTACTGAGTCCTATTTCCCCAATGTCTGTCTTTACATCTGCAGTCATCACAATAACAAATATTTTTAAGAACGTGAGCCATGAAGAATAAAATAAATTATACTCAGTCTACTTGTTTTTTTCTAATGTTATGCCAAATTACGACTTTATTTTTTGAGTATGAAATTGTAATTGGGCTTTGACTTAAAAAAAAATCTATATATTTATGTAGCAATAGGCTTGTATTTAGGCTTGTAAATCAAAATAATTAGTAAGGTAACATGAGGAAATATTGACATAATATATACCAAATGAAGGAAAATTAAATGCAACAAATATACTTTTAAAATTTGCATCCTTGCATTTTTCAAATAATATTTTATGGTTTGAGAATCAGTTCTCTGCTATTTATTTTTTATTACTACCAAGAACCAGTGATTACTTCATGTTAATATTATTTTACTAATTAGTTTTATGAACTGCAACACCTATAATGACACTATTCTACTTCTTCTGAGATATCTTTAAGCAAAATTCTGTGATTATTTCTTATAAAATAGGTCCTGTGAATTTATGAGCAGAAACAATTTCCTCTGTGGAGTTTGCCTTGAAAAATACCTCCATCTGAATTTCTAGGAAGCCATAAAAAATAGGAGTTTGTGGAGATGTGCCCAGTTTAACTGAACTCAATTGTTATACCAACACATAGGTACTGATATCAAAAAAGTTTTGATATGTAGTGCTCTCATTTTCATTCATCTCTAGATATTTAGCAATTTCTCTATTTCTTCTTTAACCCATTGTTCAGGAGTGTGTTGTTTAACCTCCAGATATTTGTGAATGTTCTAAATCTCTGATGGTTATTGACTTCTAGTTGTATTCCATTGTGATCAGAGAATGTGCTTTGAATAATTTCAATCTTTTTAAATTTATTGAGGCTTGTTTTTTGTGGCCCAGTATATTATCTATTCTGGAGAAAGTTCCGTGGGCACTAGAGAAGAATGTATATCCTGGTGATTTGGGATGTAATGCTCTATATATGTCTGTTAAGTCGAATTCATATATCACATTGTTTAGGTTTTCAATTTCCTTATTAGTTCTCTGTCTGGTTGATCTATCTACAGGAGACAGTGATGTATTGAAGTCTCCCACAGTTATTGTGGAAACATCTACTGCTTCCTTCAGTTTTTCCAATGTTTGTCTCATGTACTTTGGGGCACCCTAACTGGGTGCACAGACATTTATGATTGTTATTTCTTCTTGTTGAACTGTCCCTTTTATTAGTATATAGTGTCCTCTTTGTCTCTTATGATATCTTTGCATTTAAAGTCTATTTTATTTGAGATTAATTTTGCTACTCCTGCTTTCTTTTGGCTGTAGCTTGCATGGAGTATTTTTTTCTATCCTTTCACTTTCATTTTCTTTGTGTCTCAGGTATAAGATGAGTCTCTTGTAAACAATATATTAACGGTTCTTTTTTTTTTTAATCCATTCTGCCAGTCTATATCTTTTAATTGGGGAGTTTAATTCATTTGCATTCAATGTTGTTACTGTGAAGGCAGTTCTTGAATCAGCCATCATATCCTTTGGTTTTTATTTGTCAGATATATTTTTTCCCTCTCTCTCTTTATTTCCTTTATCATATCCTTATTAAAACTCTTTAGTTCTGAGCCTTCTCCAGACCTCTCTCTCCTTTCATTTTTTCTCAGCCAGTAGACCTCCCTTTAGTATTTCTTGTACAGCAGGTCTCTTGTTAGCAAATTCTCTGAGCATTTGTTTGTCTGTGAAGATTTTAAGCTCTCCCTCAAATCTGACGGAAAGCTTTGCTGGATAAAGAATTCTTGGGTGGCAATTTCTCTCAGAATTTGCAATATGTCATACCACTGCCTTCTCACCTTCATGGTGGCCGCTGAGCAGTCACTACTTAGTCTTGTGTTGTTTCCCTTGTATGTGATGAATTGCTTCTCTCTTGCTGCTTTCAGAACTTGCTCCTCTTCAGCATTTGAAAATCTGATCAGAATATGTCTTGGAGTGGGTTTATTCGTATTTATTCTGTTTGGAGTGCACTGGGCATCTATGATTTGCATATTTATGTGGTTTAGAAGGGTTGGGAAGTTTGCCCAAAAAATGTCTTTGAATACTCTTCCTAGCCCTTTACCCTTCTCTTCCCCTTCCGGAACACCAATGATTCTCACATTAGTGTGCTTCATTTTGTCTGTGATATCCCTGAGATCCATTTCAAATTTTTTTTATCTTTTTCACCTTTTGTGCTTTCACTTTCCAACCTACTTTCTTCAAGTTCATGTATTCGTTCCTCAGCTTCCTCTATTCCAGTGCTATGTGTATCAAGAACCTTTTTACTCTGAATAAGTTTATTTCCATAAGATACTCCATTTTTTTATTTTCTCTTGAAAATTCTTCTTTATGCTCTTCTAGGGTCTTCTTGATGTCCTTTATCTCCTGAGCCATGGTACTGGTGTTTGTGATTACTTCTTTGATTAATTCCTCCAAGCTCTGTATCACCTCTGATTTTTTAATTTGGGCATTTGGGTTATCCATATCTTCTGGTTTCTTCATATGCTTTATAATTTTCTGTTGTTTTTGGTCTCTTAGCATTTGCTTATCTTCATAGGGTTCTTTTAGGATATTCAGGCTTACTTAAACAATTATCTATAATTTAACAGAGCTACAGTTTGGTGAAGTGCACTTTCCCTGACCTACCAGCAGATGGCACTCTGAACCACCTCTTATCCTCAGTCCAGTTCTCCCCACCTTCACTTATGCAGCCAGTGGGGGTCCAAACCATGTGGATGTTCAATCAGTGCACCAATTTTCCGTGTGCAGTGTGGACTGCCAGCCTTGATGTTGGGGGTGTGCCCTGTGCAGTTTGGCAGGGAAGAGAACTTTAAGACCCAGTACTCCCAGCTGTTTCAGGGACTGCAGCTGGAATACCCTGGGCTTATGGCAGGCATCCTACCCTTCAGCTCAACATCCCCTCAGTCACTCTCTGCCAAGGGCCCACAAGTCCCTGGGCTTGGTGTATGGCTCCTGGCACTTCCGTGCAGCACCCCTGCCTCTAAGCTGTGCACCCCATGGGCTCCTGCAGAGGAGAAGTTGCTCTGTCACAAGCCAGCCCAATCCCGAATTACCTTGAGGAAAATCCGCTGCAGCACTGCAAAGGGGTTTCTCCAAGCCTGCTGCAAAGATGGCTACCAGGGGCATGGAAACTGCACACTTCCGCAATCATCTACCTGATGCGGCAGCTTGTCCCTGGGTCAGGGGGCCTTCAGCCACGGGTCTGCAAAGGGCTATCACCCATGCCAGATACTGAGGCGGGTGCCCGGGGTGTGGAAGGCAAGCCCCACCGCGAGTGACTGCGGCTCCCTCTGCTGTATCCCTGGCTGCTCCCCGGGTCCCACTGCAACCCATGTCCAAACACAGCCTCTCGGTTTTTCCCCACCAGAGAGCGAGTCCAGCTGCCATTTTCCCAGCAGCTCTCCAGATCAAAGACCTAATGATTCCAAACACAGTCTCTTGGTTTCTCCAAGTGCTCAATCATTACGGATAATCTCAAGTCCCTGCCCAGCCAGTGGAACCCTGGAACCACTATTCTGGAGCACTTTCTGTCTTTTATCTAGTGTTTTTCATGGAGAATTTTGCTCTCTCTCTCCTAATTAACTATCTTGAATCTCCTACTTTGTTTTGAATAGGCATGGAAGCATACAGCATATATTAGAAAGGTTTGCTATCAAAATACAGTATTTCCTGAATTTAAAAAAAAAAGAAAAAACAGTATTTTAGCACTGTAGACTTAGAAATAATCTGGGAAATTTTACTACTCCCAAACACATCCCAAAGAATCCAAACTGCTGCTTTGAATACAGCTTCTATTATCCAAGGAATACTTTACACACAGAATTGAAATGCTTCTAACTTGGATCCTACAGTTCTTTAACTTCTATCATGTTCAAAACCAAACACACAGTTTATAACAGTTATACCATTCCTGGTGGGGCCAAGCTCACTTACCCCATAATCCATTGCTATGACCATCTGCTCACTTGACAATTTTACCAAAGCTTTCCCATTTGGCGGTACTGAAAATGTTTCTATATCTGCTATTAAGATAGAAATCGCCTTCTAATATCTTAGATTCTGTCTCCACAGGGAGTCAAATACTCAGTGTACTCCAATATTGGTGTAGTATTCTGAGACAAAAAGGCCCAAGCAGACAAGAGTCAAATTAACCTCCCCTTCCCCCACAAGAAACTATCAAAAAGCTAAGTGGTTAGCAAATGCAGGAGACCAGCAGCCATTTTTCTAGAGAGGCTAAAAGGGCCCTCTCTATCAGTGAATAAAGCAAAATGATCAGATATTTAGACTTCCAGAGATGCAATAAAATTCTGAAAACTCACCTGATTCCTTTAACTAACATTTCATTTAATATCACAATAATTTTGTCTTTTCCCAATTTAACAAATGCTTCTGTCCATTTCCTGGTCAAATTAACCGAAACCTAATCATTATGTAAACATAAATTCTCACAAAAACACATCAGCTATACACTATTTTCCTACTATTTTTGTATCCCCCAAAAGACTGCTGAGGGAGGATAATGTGTTTTGGATTAAGTTGCCACGATATTCTCAAACCATTTTCCTCGAAACGCTTTCAATATTTAAGTAAAAAAAGTTAGACAAAATCTTCCTAGTCAGAGAAAGAAAAAATAAATTACTTTAAAGACTGGTGGTTTTGAAGCAACACTATTTGTCCTTTTAATAGCTTAATGCCCATGGTCCATTGCAATAAAAATGTGGACAAATAATTAATCTACTATTAGCTTGATTACCCAATCTTTCTTTAGAACTACAGCATATATAATTTATAAAGTTATCAATTGATAGAAATTTATACCCAATCTTTCTTTAGAACTGTAGCATATACAATTTATAAAGTTATCAATTGACAGAAATTTATACTAACCTTAAAATTTTGATCTAGGTCATCTTCATTTTCGGTTTCATTTTCGGCTTCTAAATCAATATCATCGTTGTCATCACTTTCATCTACTACGTCATCCACTGTGACACAAAATATGCTATAAGTAGGTCAGAGGTAAGCATTCTACAGCATGCACATCCAAAAGTAGAATGTTATATATATGAAGTTTTTTCAATCACCAAAGGAAAAATAAATGAGATTTCTTATTAAAAACATCTCTAAGGCTGTCCCAAGTTAAAATTAAAAAACCCAAGAGATAATAAGTGAAAGTGCCTTAAAATTTGGAAAGCAATGCAAAAATGAGTGGGTTTTTACTAGTGTTCGCAGTTTAAAAAATTAATAATGTCTCATGTTGCAAAAGCCTGAAAAAAACATGCTGTTTCCTTTTTATGTTAAAGTTCAGTAACTCACCTCATTTCTTTACAATTCACCTCCCATTTACTTGTTTCAGTGACTACTATGTGCCATATACTGTGTTGTTTGCTGAGAATTTTTAAAAAGATATGTAAATACAATCACTGCCCTCACAGAGCTCATGAGATTGAAAAGCAAAAAAATAGATAAAAGAGTAACTATAATACAGAAGATAAATACCAACAGAGGCATCTATTTTTAAATGCTATGAGAAAACCAAGGATGAAGCAACTAACTGCAAAAGGGCCAAGAGTTCATCACTGATCAAGTAACAGGTAATATTTAAGCAGTATTGTGAAGAAAGTATAGCAGATCTCTCTATGATTATAAGGATAGGTGAGCATGGCTTTTAGAAACGATGAAATAATAATGCTAAGATAAGGAAGTGAGGTGGTATCTTTGGAAAATAACAAGAAGTTATGACTAGGATGCATCATATGCTTGGGAAAGTAGCAAGAGAGGCAATTAAGAATGAGAAAATCAAGGAGGTAATATAATAGGTCTAGTAGTTTACATTTTTAACTCACAGAAGATAAGCACCAAGAATTTTCAAGAGGAGAGTGGCTTAATTAGATGTGCATCTTCAAAACGTCACTGTGGTAGGTGCAAAGGTGGGAGTGTATGGATGGAGGGAGACCAAATAATATGGGAAAAGACAATGACTGTCTGGATCAGTATAGCAGTAATGAGGATGAAGAAAGAGTATGCATTAGAGAAAAACTCAGGAAGTAGAATGCAAAAGGACATGGGGACCATGGATGTGAGGGAGCCAAGGGAAGAGGAGTCGAAGAGTACTTTGAAACTTCACATATAACTGAGTACTTTTACCATTCTATTCCTGGTTTATTTAAAAGTTTTATCTGGAACTGCTAACTATTTTTATGGAATCTCTTTATAGCATTTAGTGATATAATCACTTGGTTTTCTTTCTTTTATCTGCTGATAATAACTATACTAATTAAAGTCCTAACATACACTGAACTTTCCTTCTTAAAAATAATCCTTAGTTGGTCAAGGTGCACTTTACTTGAAAAATCTGCTCAATTCAATTTGTTTATGTTTTGTTTAGGGTTTTTACATTTATTTTTATGAGTGACACTGGCCTTAGATTGTTTCAGATTATTTGTTTTCAGGATCATGCTAACTTCTAAACTTTTCTTTTGTTTCTATGCTCTAGAATAAAGCATATGAAAATTTCCTGAAAGTTGAGAGTTAATCTATAAAGTCATCAGCATTTGGTATCTTCACTGAAGAAACCTGACTGCATATTCAATTTCAGGTTTTCTACTATTTAAGTCAATTTTAGTTATTTATATTTTCCTAAAATACTGTCTATTTCAATCATATTTTCAAATGTATGTAACATCCACTTACAATGATTTAACCTCCTCTATTTAAGTTGCCAAGAACTTAAAAGGTATATGAAAATCACCCACTAACACTGTGTTTCTATCAAAAGATCTGAGGGTGAGCTCATAATTCAAATGATTACAGCTTCACCTATGCTTGCTCTATTATTTGGCATGAGTGTTGCTCTCTAGGCTCTATAAAATAATCTTTGCTGTCCTGTTTTAAACTTTTTTTTATTGGAGAAGTTGTAGGTTTACAGAAAAATCATGCAGAAAATACCACACTATTATTAACACCCTGCATTAGGGTGGTACATTTATTACAACTGATGAAAGAAGGTTTTTATAATTATACTATTAACTATAGCACATGGTTCACTTTACAGTTCACTGTGTTGTACAGTCCAATAGATTTTTTTAAATGTTTTCTAGTAACATATTTAGAACCTAAAATTTCCCTTTAACCACATTCAAAACGTGTAATTCAGTACTGTTAAATACATTCACAATGTTTTGCTACCATCACCACCATCCATTACCAAAACTCTTCCATCATCCCAAACAGAAATTCAGTACAATCTAAGCATTAAATCCCCATTCCCTACCTTGTCCCTTGGTAACCTATAGTCCAGTTTCTGACTCTATGGATTTGCTTATTCTATTTATTTCATATCAGTGAGATCATACAATATTTGTCCTTTTGTATCTGGCTTACTCCCCTCAACATGATGTCATCAAGGCTAAACTTCTTTTAAACTGTGTTTATATTTGTATGATAGTAATACTATCTTCCCCTCCTCTTTGGGGCTGGAGACAACAGATACATGATTGCCAAGCTTTCCATCTTGCTGTTTTAGTCTCCAGTGTTTACCAGTTAGTTGGATTTTGTTTTACAACCCAATCTGAGACAGTTTCTTTCTTTTAATGGTATATGTTATCCATCTGGATATCTTATTTAAAAATTGATTTGCTTGTCCTTGCTTTGTATTTAACACTCTCAGGCTTCTGTGCATCTTTGTAATTTCCTAGCTTTTGTATAGAAATAATGGGTCTCTGAGAATTTTTTCCAAGAAAAAAGTTTACGTAATTTTATATAGAATTTCACAGTGGCATAGTCTCTGAAGTCCATCCATGGATTCCTAAGGTTCAAGGATGTCTCAAACTAAGGATCTCTGTTCTAGATGCTACCTTTACATTTGAAAAGAAGTATTTGGCTACTATTTCTATAACTATCATTTTAGAAATACAAGAATAATATTTTTTTAGGAAATCTATCAATATAAATTTTTGTTTATTTGTATAAAAGACCTAGTTTATTATAACTGTACGTTATGTATATTTTCCTAAGAATTATTTGATTTTTTTCATAATATTACAGCAATTATTTAGTATTTTATATTTAAAAGATTTTAATGTTTAGTACAACCCACTCTTATACCATGTCTTCTGCATTCTTGACATCTTCAATTTATCATTTGACTGGCTGGAGTAATATTTCATGTAATTACTTCAGGAAAGGTACTTCCATACCCTTACGTACCTAAGAACATATCTGTTACCTTCACACATGAATGACAACTTTTAATTGTTCAGAAAATCTTGAGTGAGAAACCCTTTTCCTTCAAATCTCTGCTTCACTATTTAGCATTTGATGTTCAAGAGAATAACTCTTGAGGCTAGCTCAATTCATTCATTACATAAATATGAAATGCACACTTATGCATTCAATCTGTCAGCTGCTCAGGACAAATAAAAAAAGAAAAGAAAAGAAAAGAGAAAGAAACAGAAAACAACAGTCCTGTCCTCTTGGAGCTTATATTTTAGTTAAGGAAGGTAAAAAATAAGAAGGATTGTGATCAGTGTTATGACGGCTGTATATGAGAAAATAACAAGAACAGAATAAGGGCATTTACTTGTGTCTATTAGCTACCAGTAGAATCTTCTTCTCACATCTTAATCATAAACGCTAGTTAGTCAATGTAAGCCTGCATTGCTAGTTCAGTGATCCATCAGTCTGAAGAAGAGGCAAAATATGAGCCAGCAGAAAACTGTCATCTTTCTACCATTTTTCCCTATGTTTGGTTAATTGAATGCATTAGAAGCCAGCTTTCTCTATTCATCTGATTTTCTGAATGCCAAATAAAGAACACCATAGGGTATATCCTACCTCATTCCTGGTGTTACAACCTCCCATATCACTGAGAAACCACACCAGCTTCCACAAGTTAGAACTACCAATTAACTCCCATATTCCTATGTTGAGATAAGGAGAGAATGGGATTCAAACTACTCCTGGAATGCCTCTTCAAAGCAGGTGATGCTGGCACCTCAATTTGCAGCCTGAAATACGGCATTTCTCAGAAGAGGGAATAGAGAGTTGACTCTCTTCTGTAATCTATTCATAACTTCACCATATATAACAAAATCCTCTATGTTCCATGAACATGCTCTAGTTTCCTAGATTTCAGATTTGATACAGATTTTCCCCTATTTTTAATTCCTTCCTCTTGGGAGGAGGAATTAGATAATTGTTTTCACTTAACTATCTTATACACAAGTCCTAGACTTAGTCTTAGACTTATAAACCTTTTAAAGCAGGTTTCCGTATAACATATTTTGATATTTTGCATTGACTAAACTTGTACTTTATGAATTAAATATTTAAAAAATAAAATCATAATAGTGTGCTCTATGATATATACCATTGATAAATGTATTTCAAGAATAATGAAACTAATTATAATTACTTGTAAAATGTTGTAAATAACATTTCAAATAATTTATTTTCACATATAAATTAAAGGACTTTTAAGAAGTGATCAACTGACAAGAAAATACTGTAGAAATTCCATTAATAGCTTAACTACTTTCTCTTTTCCATTTTACTAGAACATATCAAATAAATTCTTTTACCCCACATTAAAAAATTTAAACTTGTACTTTCTTTTTCTACACATCTATGGTGCTATACAGAAAATGCAAAACAGTCAACCCTGATAATTTCCATTTTCATTTCAGGTAAATCATATGCAAGTTTGTGAGGCATAAGCCATAATATTTTTGGTGATTAGATTTTGAAGTGAAACAACATAAAACTCACTAAAAGTTATAAATGTAATTTGTAAAAATTACAAATTACAAAAAAGTTTTCTAAAAGCTACAAATATAATTTCGCAAACATTCAAATGTTTGTGTTCTTATACTTTGGAAATTTATATAAACTATCAAAGAATGTTTCTATGTGATACTTATATATTTCCACAACTCACATTTCACATATATGCAACACATGCAACACTATTTCCCTTAATTACTGCATCTCATTTGCTTATATTTAAAGATACATTTATTAATTAAAATATTTGTGAAAGTTTAATCACGTTCATTGAGGTCTTTCTTTACCGAGGAATTGGACACAGGTAAAAAAGTCAACAGATTTACACAATTCCAAGTCAGCAGTTACCATGTAGTCCTACCTTCAGGGGGTAAACTGTAGAGCTGGGCCACAGGTCCAGTTACAGGAATGACTGGCAACTGGAAATGGAAAGAACTTTTAATCGTTGGGAGTGGCAGGCGATTTTTAGGGAAACACTTCCTCATTATCAAACTGGAGGTGTTGACAAGAGGATCAAGGGTCCTGACTGCCAAGCATTCCTGTTTTTAAAGGAAAAAGAAAAAAAGAAAGAAAACTAAGTCAATTTTACATTACTTCAGAAAGTAACATATTAATAATTTTCTAGAGACAAGTATCACAAAAACCAATTTTAACAGAGTATAACTATAGAAGTTTTGCCTGTTCAGAAGTATCTTTTTGTAAATAGAAACCTCATGCAGCAAATTTAGAAGTGCTTTTCCTTAAATATTTTAATTAAGCAGAAATCAGTTATCATCTTTGGTACCAAAATTCACCAAAGTTGTATCTAGGAATTGACTTAGGGGTCACTAAGCAAGCCTAGGGCAAAAAAATTTAAGGAAAGAAGGAAAAAATAATTAAATAAAAAAAATAGTAAGAAATTGAGAAAGATGTAAGAAACAAGAAGAGAGATGTCGTGCATTTGGCTGAGCCTTTCTTTAAAACCATATTAATTATTATGCAAAGGCACCTCTCTTAAGTTAGCTGTCCAATTTATAAATGAATAACCTGAATATTACTACTTCAAGTTTTAAGAGACTGATTTGGTATTCTGGCATCTAATCTTGAGAAGGGTTCAGGTGAAGAAGGGATTTGAAACTATGTCATATAACAATATTAATATTATGGACAATTGACACTTTGACAGTCCTTTGAAACAATGTAAAGTTTTCACTACCTATTTTTACATCTGAGCTTTCACAATAGATGAGAACCTAAGATTCAGAAATGTCAAGTGGCATTAACAAGGTTACCTATCAAGGACTGAAACCCAGAGTCTTTGGCTTCACGTACCAGGCTCTTCCCCATCTATCAAATATCCATCCCTATCTATACTAGGAATAGCAAAAAGAAGTACAGGTGATTAGCCTAAATAAGAAACTAGGGTAACCATGAAATGTGTGTTCACATATCTTAACTACTGTCACGAACAAAGAGATTGTATTTGTCATGTGTAAGACTGAGAGGACATAACCAAGATAAATGACTAAAATTCTCAAAAAGACAGATCTTTTTCTATTAATTATAGGCTTATAAAAACAAAAGGTTGCATCAGAACATCCCATTCCCCGTAAGTGATGGTCTTCTACAGACACTATTAAGAATCATGCTGAAGATATTGTCAAGAGTATGTATGCTTAAGATGGCAGAACTAAGATTCCCAACTCCAGGTTTCACTTTTGTACATTCTCTACTCAAAACAAGGTTCTATCCAGTGAGGAGATGTGAAAACACTTAAGAGACAACACAACTGCCTTACCAGCTATAAAGGACCCACAAATACCTTCACAGGAGGATGCCCAAAACTGAGTACAGCCAACTGCACATTCTAGAAACATAACAATATGGGATCCCTTCCTGTACTGTGAATGGATTTATATATCTTCCTATACTTTGGGGGAAAAAAAATCTCTCATTGCAGAGATGTGCACTGACTAATTTCTCCAACTCAGTCTGAGGTCACATGTGAGAAATGATTGTGTCTTTTGATTTAAACATTTTTTTTCAAATATATTTATCACACTTTTACATTTCTGAGTATTTGTACACCAATTCAGTTTTCTTAAGAACCAAATTACATGATTAGTATATAATCACAATAATAGGAAGAAAATTAAAAACTCACTTGCGAAGTGTTATATAGAATTTTCATCCCATTAGCATCAATAAATGCTTTTCTTCCCAACTTAATGTTTGTAACACTTTTTAAACTCTGTAAAATTCCTTTCCGAATGAGCATGTTTCTATGCCGATTATCATGGCGGTGCCAATCTACGTAAACTGTTAAAAGCACTTGGACATATCCTCTGTCTACAGCTCTCCTGGCATTTGTTTCTTTAACAAAAGAAAATTGAGAAAGAACATTACAAAAATGACAAGAGAAAAGTGGTAGAATAAATCAAAGAATATTACCTCAATATTTTGATGACTTCTTATAATTTTTTTTCCCCAAAAGAAAACCATGGCAACCACATATTTAAACATTGTTTATCTATTGATATAAGTACAGCAAGTTCCAGAGGGCAAATTATAACATTTTCCAGAAAGCTAACCATATTTTGTTTAGTGGTTTATAAATCTCATTTAAAAAATTAAGGTTATATCTTTTCAAATGTTCATACTAACAAAAGTTTCATGTACTTTAAAACTTATGAATATACTCAGCTTGGTTACACCAATGGAATATATGTGTTTATCTTATAGCTCTGAATATGATTTTGTTAATTATCATCATTACTTCTATTACAAACTTTGTGTTTTTGTTGAAATGAACTCAACTGCACTATAGCTCTTATTACAAACTTTGTTTACATTGTAATGAATTGCTCTAAATACCCAGGAATTATATAAAATTTATGCCATATAATGTTAAATTGAAAATACTTATACAACTTTTTTACTAAATGAAATGTAAGGAGTATTATATGCTTAGAACAAAGTGCTTTCTGGTCATTAATTTTTTAATGGAATGAAAACTAAATTAAAAGGTATTTTGTAAATGGTCGATTTTATTGGTATAGAATAAGAAATAAATCCACAAATTTGAAACGACTTTACTATTTTTAAAGTTTTAGCATTTAAGATGATTAACCAAAAGGGCGCCTTTTACTAAGAGAGCAGCTAGGGAACCATATATCAACGTACTGAGTCATCCAGGTTATTTCGTTACAAAGAAATACCAATCTCTTTCTCATCTCAAGCTTACCCATAAAATGACCCCCTGGTTCATGGCAAGGACACTAAGCTTCACTGCTTTTAGCCGCCTGAAAGAATTACTGCAGTTTGGCTAATACATACCTAAAACATAATGTAGAGACACTGGGATAATCGAACTTATTAATTCTCTCTCAGAAATTATGTTCTGACATCAGAGAGCTGGAAGAAACCTGCGAGGGGGAGAAAGCTTTCTTATATGAAAGCTTTAAAATTACTATTGTGCCTAGAGTAGCTAGTTTGCTAAGACTGTATCTATGTACAAAATCAGATCAACTGTTTTGACTAACAAAAGTTTCATGTATTTTAAATGAATATATACACACTGTTTACACCAAGTGGAACATATAAGCCTTTAGCTTATTAGCTGTGAATATAACACTGTTAAAAGCCATTATCATCATTCTAACTCCCGTTACAAACTTTGTGTGTTTCCACCAGAATTATCAATAGCCTAAATGGTATTTAATTTTTTTTTTTTTTTGAAAGATTAAATCAGGATCTTGGCCATAATTCAAACACATGTTCTGAGTGACCCTTAAGGGAAGTGAGCAGAGCTATCTGCAATCTGAACTGGCACAATTAAAATAGATTAGTAAAGAGATTTTTATTCACGTATTTAAGAGCACCAAACTCTGAATTAGCCTGTATCTCTTCTTCCCTCTCTGATTAAAAGACAACTTAGCTTCATCTTGAGGCTGTGGCTTCTGGTCTATATGCCAACAATGAACTGCCTATCTTTCTGGATTGTGTGTGTATACATAATCTTTGTGTACACTCTCCCACGTTTATTATAGTAATTATCCTTTTAAAGTAAATGACTGTCCCCCAACAAAAGTAAATTTTTAAAATCAGTAAATGAGAAGGCTCCAAATGCCAAGGTACATTTAAAATATGCAATGTGCTACTAAGCATTATTTTGCATTGTTAAATTTTTGTCGTATTTAGTACCCATATGAAAACATATTAAGTATAAACTAGACATTCTACTTGTCAGTTACTATTCTATCCTGATGGAGTAAACAGATATGTTTGCCTGCCACCCTCCTTTAAAGAACAAAGGGAGTAAAAGGCAAAACACTATTTAAAATTGAAGTATCATTTTTCAGTCATCTTAGGTTAACCAATTTCTATAAAATACTTGAAATTCATAAGAGGTTTAGCTTTCATTGATTTAGAACTAATGAATATGTCATCTGTGATTCCTGAAAATTAGTAAACTTTAATAAAACTTTAGTTTTAACAGATACTCTAAGCCATCCAAATTAAAAATAGATGTCTGTTAATTTAACAATCTTTATACAATTTGAATGACAAAGTCAGGGGGCGTGAAAGTAAGGCTACATATATCTCTTTAATTAATCCAAGTATCCTGATCCTGGTCTAAAGTTTATTATATCATATATGAAAATAAAGCTATATAGCTAATCTGAATGACACACATTTCATTTCAAGGATAAAATTGTTAAATAAGAAGTCTGTTATATGATACTAATGACTAAGATGATTTTCTAAATTTCATAAATCCTTACTAAATTAATCATCTGCTACTCAAAAAAACAATTCTGGAATTCAACTTAAGGGCAAGTTAAGTTTGTCTCACCCTTGATGAACGGCCTGTTGGGTAAAAAATTTTAAGCTGTCAACACAAAGCTTTAAGACTAAAATATTATCATGATTAAATAAAACATTACACTGAATCAATAAACTATCCATGGGGGATGCCATTTATTTAATAGCTACTTACTGATACTGCCAATGAAAAGTAATATTTAAAACAGAGATTCTGAGTATCTTGGAGAGAAAAAAATAATTTATCAAAGTAAATGATTACTCTCCAAAGGCATCATATCATGGTAAGACATATTTGCTCCAATGCTTCAGTTTGAAAATAAAGAAAATAATGTCTTATTTTGTAAATGAATTTACTAGAATGAAATTACATTAATAATCACTTTTTAAATAAGACAAATTTGAATTTATGGTAGAAGCAAAATTTCTAATAAAAGTGTTCTAACTGAAAATAATATGTGATATGTATTATGTCTAGCAAGAGACAGTAGTTGTACAAGATATTCTTCATGGTAAAAGCTCATGTATTATTAGCCTCACTTTAAAGAATTATATTCATATAATATTTACATATTATTTTCTTCCACCAACAGGGCTTTAGGTTTATATAAATAACCTAAAAATAAGAAGTTAATATATTTGGATAAATTATATAAATATACTGAATAAATTATAGCTCAATCAATAACATTACCTTAGTTATGATGAATATCAACTATACTAGAAGATAAAATCAATTTTTACATTAAAATATTATAAACCAGCTTCATAACTATGTAAGTTTGGATGTAGACTATATTTACTCTTCCAGTTTCTTTAACATAACAGATACAATACTTGCAGAAATAGTATCTAGTATTTCTAGTATTTAAAAACTTACTTGATTTTAGCAATGCAGCAAGAGTGTCTAAAGCAACCCTGTCAACACAACGAGAAAACACAAACAACAAAACTAGTAAAATTAATCTACAATAGTAAATTCACACAATCTTTTCTGATAATTATCCTATTATCTATCCCAAAATTTATCTTTATTATTGTCAATTACTTATGGTGTTTCTCAACTTCATATTCATTCAGCTTCAAAACAAATATGAGGAAGACTGAAATATCATTTAAAAAGCACCAAAATTTTTAAAAAAAGAAAAATTAATAATGCCTAAGTCTTTATATCAGAGTTAGGTAGGCATCAATTATTGTACCTGTTTCTGATGCTGATACAGTTCACAAAGGAACCATACTATTTTAAATCACAGTTTTAAGAATTAAAATAAAAACAAGCTTTAACACAAATTTAGTTCATAACTCCAAAATTCTACAGATATTTTCTTAGATTTCTCACTTTAAATTAGTTTAGCTCTATCAAGCAATAATACTCATATTTAAGGTTTAAAAAATGTAAAGCATTTTGAAAGTTGGAGGTTTCGAGAGAGGAAGTATGAGCTCTTAACATTTTTCACCATAAAGCACCAAAGAGAATAATAAGCCTAACTAATGTCTCAAAAATCATACTGCCATTAGAAGACAAAGGAATAGCTCTAAAAATTGAAGGTACTTATATTTTCTTTGAACATAAATACTGAGTTACCCACAGTGAATTCAACTGCCATTAATCAACTTTAAAATATATATATAGCACCACTGTGGAAAACGTGTAATTTAAATAGTTTTTTTAAAAAATGAGTTACTGAAGAAATGGCACTGTAGTGTAGGGTAGGCTATATACTACAGAATCGCTCTTAAGATTTCAACTACTAAAATTAACTAATTAATTTGAATTTAAAGTATGTATGTTGTCAAGCTTAAGCATTTCATTCATCATTAAACATTTGCTGAATGCCTACTAAAGTACTCATAGTACCTGGTTCTTCATGGACATACCATTAGAGGACAAACTTATCTCTTCTACAGATAATTTTACAATCTAGATGATGTAATAAAATGTAAACACCTATGAAAAAATTATTCAACAAATGAAAAACAAACGTGAAGCAATAAAGTAAAAGGTACATATATTAGTGGTAAAGGAGAAGTGCCACTGCCAGGTGTGGGAAAAGGTAAGGAGCATAACTGATTAAAAGGGCGGTTTAACATGGATATTGGTTCAGAGTAAGAAACGTCCCATAATTTCATAGCTACACAATAAAATGTACATGAGATTGCAAAACTATCAGAATGGGAATAGTTTTAAAATTGGTTAAAATTGAATGAAACTGTAATTTATGAAACATAAACAGAAAACTTCATTCAGCAAGATCTGATAAATGCCAGATACCATTATAGGTGCTTTATATATGTGTTTTCTATTTTAATTCTTAAAACAACTTTGATCCATGGAATTGGCACATTTTTATGGATAAGGAAACTAAAGATTTCAGAACTTTATGATGACATTTATTAAGCCAGTATGAATTTACAATATAAAAGTTACAAAGGAATTTTAGAATATTAAATTTACTGAAATACACAGTTTATATTATGCTAATTGATCACAACTTCTCAGACTCAATATTTTAAACTTCTTACATTTTTCCAACCTGCACAAATTTCCCATATAGAATATTTTCAAAACTTAAAAAATGTTTTCTCCTTACATACTCCAGAATTAGTTTACCCATATTATTCTAAAAAACAATACAACCAAAAAAAATCTTTAAAAGCAATCAGTGGCTTATTCATTTAGGGGCAGTGAAAGAGGAAAAGCAGAAATCCCAGGAACTCATGAAGTTACATCTACTTCAGGCAATTCATGGAATAATCCCTAAACCTGTGGGGAAACTAAAAAGACTAATAGAGTTACAACAACCTCCTGAGTTGTTTCCTTCTGGATTAACAGTGTTTAAACCCAAGACCTAAAATTGGAAAGGAAAGGAAAGGAAAGAAAATCCTAAAGGGAAGCATCATCCTTCAAACCTAAATATCTCTCTCTCTGTCTTTTTGGGAAGAAACCCTCAAATTACTAAAAAAGACAAGAAATCAAGATGTTTGAACAACGAACGGCTTATTAGTTTTAAAATAAAGCTTAAAACTTACAGTTTTTCTTTTTAACATAAAAATAGAAAAGAGAATGAAGGAACAATTTAGATAACTTAATTCTTTTCCAGAAATTTCAGACCCACTGATTTCTACATGGTTTTGAATATTCCCCATATGGTACAATACAAAGATACTTTTGAAATACTTTTGAAATGTTTCATTTCTCCTGGGATCATTTTATATTGGTTTTGGTAAACTGGTTACAATAGAGTATTGCAGATCTTAAGTAAGAAACCATGGCCATTAAATAAAAAATAATTATGAAGAACTTTAGAAATCAAGGAGAGGAATTGGTGTTATGAATAAAGAATATACTTTTTGTATAAGCTAGGATTCATTCATTCACACACACATTACTACACTGCTTGACTATATTAATTATATTACATTAATACAGATATTGTGTGAATTTCAGAAATCATTTCATTAAATCCTCACAACAAATTCATGATGCAGGTATTAATATTATTACCATTTTACAGAGAGGAAATTGGGGCATCATAAGTTAAGTAACTTGCTTGGTGTCACAGAACCTGTAAGTGACAGAGCTAACATTCAAATTCAGGTCTGCCCACCTGAAGAGCACACTCTTGAAACCACTACACACTGCAGTGATTCTGTGGGTCTGCTGTAACAATTGTGTTACCATTGTTTTCCTTGGCCTATTACATTTCATCGGCTGCTATAGGATTGAGTACAATCTTCGCTTTAGTAAACATATTGAGACACCTTACCATGTAATACTTGATAAATAATTACATGTGCAAGTAAACACCCATTATCAAGAAGGGTACTGTGCTGGTTTGGAAGTAGTATGTCCCCCAAAATGCCATGTTCTTTAATGCAATCTTGTGGGGGCAGACATATCAGTGTTGATTAGGTTGGAACTTTTTGATTGTTTCCATGGAGATGTGACCCACCCAACTGTGAGTGACACCTTTGATTAGGGTATGACCTCTTGACTGAATGTTTCCATGGAAATGTGACCCCGCCATTCAGTGTGGGTCTTTGATTTAATCACTGGAGCCCTATAAAAAGAACTCACAAACAGAAGGACCTCAGAACAGCTGAGAGTGACATTTTGGAGAGCAGCTCAGAGAGAAAGCAGACTTTTGCTGACACTTTGGGGATGCTAGCCCAGTGTTTGCCCCAGAGAAGCAAAGAGAGGACAAAACACCTCAAGAGCAACATTTTGAAGCAAGCACAGGAGCTGAGAAAGGAGCTGGAACACAACCCAGGATCAGCAGATGCCAGTCACATGCCTTCCCAGCTAACAGAGGTTTTCCGGGTGCCACTGGTCTCCCTGCAGTGAAGTTATGCTCGTGTTGATGCCTTAATATGGACACTTTTTATGGCCCTTGGACTACTTTGTAACCAAATAAACCCCCTTTATAAAAGCCACTCCATTTCTGGTATTTTGCATATCGGCAGCATTAGCAAACCAGAACAGGTACAATCTAAAATATTTTGGCTTTTATTAAGAAAGGGTGAAAAAAACGGAAATGCTAAGAACCCTATTTCTTTAAGAGTAAAATTTAACCAAATAGTGGATGTGGAAAGGGTCTTCTTTATAAAAGAATCACAGCTATTAAGTACAAAGCAAGATAATTAGAAAACTCATTATTTTGGAACCACAAATGAAGTAATGGATCTAGGCAAACTCATGAATGCTAAATCACCAAGTGAAAAGTTGATGGAGACATTTATAACACATTGATCACCTCAACTCAATGATCTTAAGTGATCCAAACAATGTATTAAGCACCCTTTATGAAATATTTTTACTGAAAAACAGAAACAAAAAGAACCCAAGTCAAATCAATCCTCTAGCTTTAACTATCATGATGGATATACGCACATGTTAAATGACCAAAAGACAAAGCCATACGAATCCAAAATGTGGGACATTCTACATATCACCCAGATCTTTTCAACAAATAAACAAAACAAAACAAAATCAAACAGGGAAGACTGTTATTGATTGTAAAAGAACATGAGACACATCAATCAAATGCAATGTACAGACCTCATTTGCATCCTTTTACAATTACAGTTGAACAAATCAACTGTAAGAAGGCATTTCTTAGACAATCAGAAAACATTATATGATATTAAGGGATCATTAGCAATATTGTTGTTACACAAATCATATTGTGCTAATTTTAAAAGAAAAAAGTCTATTATATTCGATAACAATCATACTAAAGATTTTACAGACCATATGTAATAGCTGGCATTTGCGTTTTGAAAGACATGTTATAAATACTCCATAAAAAAGGAGGTGATAGTGATAAATGAAATAAAAATTGCAGAATATTGACAATTGTTAAAAATGGTTGATGGGCACATCAGGATTCATTACACTATTTGCTCTACTTTTGTGTATGTTTGGAAATTTCCTAAAATTATTATAATGAAGAATAAAAAATGTACTTTGGATTCTGATGCAAACAAGTCAACTGGAAAAGGGCAATTTTCAGATAAATAGGGAAAATTGAGACTGGATTTTAGATTGTTTTAAGGAATTAGTAATTTTGGAGGGTATGATTATAGTATTGTAGTTATTTTTAAGTCCTTATTAATTAGAGCTAAATATTAAAAGATTTAAGGGAGAAATTATAAAATATCTGGGAATTACAGAAAAAAAAAATGGGGTGGGAGGGGAACACCAACATCTAGGATTTGCTTTAAAATATCCAAGCAAAAACAAATAAACAGAAATGTGGAAGGGGAATAAATGAAACAAAAATGGGACAATGTTTGTAACTGTTGAATATAATACATGTAACTATGCTAATTAATTCAATATAATTATTCATTTAATATAATATTCACTCTACTTCATGTATTATGTTTGAAAAATTCATAATAAAGAATGACTCCTAATATGGCTGAAAAAAAAATATTAAATATAACCAAATGATTGGAAACCGCTTTTATTTTCTGAGATTAACACACCTATGAATATGAATTTCATACATCTCTCTCAAAGTAAGAAAAAAAGAAAAAGAATGACATGACTTTGAGAAATGGAATGTATAAATTTTAAGACAACATTCATCTAATCATGAGAAGGAAGGAAGGAGTCATTAAAATACTGCAAAACTGGGTGGGGAACATAGTAGGCACTCAATAAATGTTTCTAAATGAATGATACTCAATAAATGATCTCTTTTTCATTTTATCACAGTACCTAGAAACGTTCAAAATCTAAATTTCTATGAACAGTATATTTAATGAATTTAAGATTTTCTAATTTTGATACACCTTTAAAGGTTAAAATTTATACCAAAGAAAATCTTTATCATAATAAAATCACCATTAAGAACTAAGAGAGAACACTAGATACAATGTAATTCAACCTGCTCATTATACACATCAAGATGAGGCATATAATAACATAGGTTAAACCTCAATTTATATTTAAAACATTTACTCACTTCATAAGACCTGAATTCTTCTTACTAAATGGTCCAATGATTTTAAACAACAGTTCCACAACTCCATTTTTCCCTAAGGATACTGAATTCACAGCTGGTAAAGAAAAGATGCGAATGATTAAAAACCTCAATAAGTGAAAATGTGTATACTGATGTTCAGTAAACATCACTCATAAAGTTTATCTTAGCTAATCACTCAAAGGGAAAATGTGTTTTACGGGAAGTTGCAGGAAAATTCTGAAACAGATTATACAGAACAACTACAAAAAAAGAGCATTATGAAAAATACTTAAGTTGCATCATTTGTTTATTCAATAAATTAGTAAACACCACTAATACTAGATAGTGGGAATGCAGAGAAAAAATAAACAGTCTTTGCCCTTAGAGAACACAATGTAGAAGAGAATGACAGAAACAACAAAAAGATAATTACTAAACTACTTCCTATACAGATTAAGAGTTCTAGGCTATTTAGCCTGTATCACTGAAGAGCCCATAATACAGAGGAGAGAAGGCATTTCCAGGGAAAATGATGCCTGGGCTCAGTCCTTAAAGTGAGTAGGAACCACAGCATCCTTTAAAATTTGTTCTACAGTTACTTGTTAAATTGTAATTTGAAAGCTATCACCTTTTTGTATATATGTTGTATTTTACAATAAGGAAATAACTGAAACTATGGTACTGTGACTCATAACAACTTCAGAAATTTCCTAACTACTTGTTAAATTATACTTCGAAAGATGAAAAAGATAGAAGAAAAAATTAAATTTTTAGAAAATGAGTAGGAATTAGCTAGGACAGAAGCTGGAGGAGTTAAAGAGAGGATGTAGCTCTGGAATATTGCTGGAGACAGATGACATGGGCACTAGAACGGAAACAGTAAATGCCACGTATTGTTAAAGCATACAGTATCAGACAAAGGCATATGAATGGGAAGATGAGGTAGGAAAAAAGATGCCAAACAATTATGAAGGGCCCTAGAGGTTTTAATTTTGTCAGTTACAGGGAATCACCCAAAAGAAAGAACAAATCTGATCTTCATTTTTAAATAAACAGGTCAGAATGCACACCACGCTGGGGAAGATGGGATTTGAGAGACACATTAGGAGGCTATGGTGTCAGTTAGAGATAATGAGGACCTTAACTAAATCAACTGTAGTAGGGAAAAACAGGAAACAATTTTACTCTTTCTCATGGAATATGTAAACAATTACCTAATCAGAAAATTCTGCCCAACATTTCCAACACTTAACAAATATTATCAAGAAAATTATAGACAAACCATTTGCTAGACTTCTAGTGGTTAATTCAATAAAACATCACTAAAAATGTAGCACCTAAAATTCTGTACATAATTTTAATTTCTTCTGTATCTGTTTATTACTCTATTTAGCCCTTCTAATTTTATGCTGTGCTATCATCTTCCTTTATCTTTGATTGGGGGGAATCAGTGGTTTCTCTGTTTTATTTTAATCCAACTCAGTTTTTCTCAAATCAACTGTTTTTCTCTTTTCTAATATATATGTATATTCATTTCTTCCTTTACTATATCATTCTTTCTGCTTTGTGTTCATTGCTCTGTTGCCAACTTATTTGATTCATTAATTTCCTGTGTTCTTTTTAATTACATAAGTGTTAAATTATTCAAGTGTTCAAAATGATTTTCTTCTGAGTACCCTTTTAGCCTATTGCTAAGGGGGTTTTGTGCGTGTGTATTTATACATATATATACTAACACATTTCACACACGCATCTTGCACCTTCATTATTATTTTGCAATGATATTCTGCATTAAGATATTCTGCAACTCAATTTTAGTTTTTTTTCTTATTTCTTTACTCCAATTCTGCAATCAGAGACCAGAAATGAAAATCCATATGGATCCGGGACCCAATATTGTGAAATATAGAATTGGGGGACACTTATCTGCAGCTGATTGTCTGTGATCCCTCTTCCCTCCAGCTTACTCAGAGGTTCCCATACAGCCCATGTTCTGTTCTACCACTTTCCTGTTGATAATTAGCTCCAGGTGACTATGCTGACTCATGCCTTCCTTCTCAGCTTTCCTCTTATCATGGAAAATCCAAAGATGCACTGGCAATTTTTCCAGCTGCCAATACCCTCATATTCTTCCTCAAATTCTCCACAGGCTGCCAACTCATCTGCCTTCACTACAGTCTTTAACAAAATAGAAGAATGAATGAGAACCCTAAAGATTTTGCCAATTCACCTTCTTACCCCACAGCATTTTGTGGTGGTTGGGGTTAGGAGCTACAATAAGTCATAATAAATCTTCTTTTTCCTTGTCCACAAATTTTGGAGGTTTATGGAATTAAGATATTTTGAAACTTTTATTTTGTCTAACTTCACAACACTGAGTTAACTAAAAGCTGCTCTGAAATACTCACAGTTAGCAGAATATACACGTAAAAGCTGAAGACAAGGCAGAATTAAGTGATGATTCTGCAAATTCTGTTTGACCAAACTCAGGGTTATATTCAAAGCTCCATTAATTCTAGCTTTCACTCCAAATTTTTTATCTGTTTAAAGAAAAAAGGAATAATCACAATTTATTCATATGTACCTTTTGAACAAAATGAAGATATCACAAAGTAATGATATTTTAAATTTGTATGAGGAATTCAAATTATCAAATATAAAGTTGTACTGAAACAATTAAAATTATAACAATTTTCTTAAATGATTTTTAAAATAATCTTTATTTTAAAGTCTTTATTTTAAAGTCTCTCCCAGAATCTTTATTTTTAAGTCTCTCCCAGAATCTCAACCAGTTGCATTCCCTACCCCATAATGTCAACACCCCTTTTTAAAATGAAGAAGTTAAAATGGTCATTGCCCAAATATCCCTGAAGACTGAGAGAATGATCAAATGAGAGGGAGAAATGTTAACAGAGAAGTTAGGATTCTACAAATGATTATGACTACTGAATCATTATATTTCTTTTTAGTTTCTAGTATATTAGAACAGTCAGAAGGAAATACCTGAACTTGTGGAACTTAACCCATACCATACTTTGAAATTTGCTCTATATCTACTTGTCAAACTATACTTTGAAATTTATCACTTTTCTTCCTATATATGTTATATTTTACAATAAAAAATGTTAAAAACATAATGATAATAATCCTCATACTTTTGATACATGGTTAACTGGCGTGAAAGACCATCCTAAGGGGCAGGTAGGGGAAGAGTTAGGGGTTAAAGTAGCCTGGCACTTAGATTGTAATGAAAACCTTAAATGACCCAACATAAGTATCCAGTTCAACATGTTTCTGAGGAACAAGATTCCACAGTTCAGGGTAATAGTAAAGAATCATTACCATTATCAATAATACTTGATATAAATTATATAGTAATACTTAAATATGAATTATCAATAATATTTAACAGTAAATAATATTTATTTAACAGTAAAGATAGTAAATAATACTTATTAAATAGTAAAGAATCATTACCATTATCAATAATACTTATTTAATATGAATAATCAATACTTGATATGAATTATATAATACTTTAACATGAATTATCAATACTACTTATAAGTACTACTTATAATCCATTATCAATAACACTTATTTAATATGAACTGTATTCTTTTCAGACTTAGAAAAGAATATAAATTAACAAAAAAAGTTTAACATTTTATATAGAAAATAATTTGGCAAACATTAGCAAACAAATTCCCAAAAGGATCTATTTCTTGACATAGCAAGAAGAGGAAAAGAAGAAAATAAGCTCTTAATTTTTACTTTCACAAAAAAGATCAAAGAGTAAAAGAAAACCTGTGTAACAAGAATCTAGACTGCTAAGATTTTACGAGAGGAAAATAAGCAGAAAAAGCAAAAAGAGGTATTTCAAAAACAGGAATTTTAAGCAAAAAAACTGAATGTTCCTGGGGGAAAATTACTTTCACCTCACAAGAAAAAAAGAAACAATATGACTCAAGAAATTACTGCATAATATCCTTGAATGACATAAAAATGGAAAAATTGACCAAAAAAAAAAAATTAAAATAATATGCAGAAGAAAACAAAATAAATGAGCTACAACTTAAAAGAGGCTTTAGGAGGCGGGGCAAGATGGCAGACTGGTGAGCTGTATGTTTAAGTTACTCCTCCAGGAAAGTAGGTAGAAAGCCAAGAACTGTGTGGACTGGACACCACAGAGCAATCTGACTTTGGGCATACTTCATACAACACTCATGAAAACGTGGAACTGCTGAGATCAGCAAAATCTGTAAGTTTTTGCGGCCAGGGGACCCGCGCCCCTCCCTGCCAGGCTCAGTCCCGGGGGAGGAGGGGCTGTCAGCTCCGGGAAGGAGAAGGGAGAACTGCAGTGGCAGCCCTTATCGGAAACTCATTCTACTGATTCAAACACTAACCATAGATAGACTGAGCCCAGACACCAGAGAATCTGAGAGCAGCCAGACCAGCAGAGAGGAGACAGGCATAGAAAAAAAAACAACACGAAAAACTCCAAAATAAAAGTAGAGGATTTTTGGAGTTCTGGTGAACATAGAAAGGGGAAGGGCCCTGAGGCGCATATGCAAATCCTGAAGAAAAGCTGATCTCTCTGCCCTGTGGACCTTTCCTTAATGGCCCTGGTTGCTTTGTCTCTTAGCATTTCAATAACCCATTAGATCTCTGAGGAGGACCCGTTTTGTTTTTGTTTTTGTTTTTGTTTTTTTTTAATCCTTTTTTCTTTTTCTAAAACAATTACTCTAAGAAGCCCAATACAGAAAGCTTCAAAGACTTGCTATTTGGGCAGGTCAAGTCAAGAGCAGAACTAGGAGAGCTCTGAGACAAAACGCAATAATCCAGTGGCTGAGAAAATTCACTAAACACACAACTTCCCAAGAAAAGGGGGGTGTCCGCTCACAGCCATCATCCTGCTGGACAGGAAACACTCCTGCCCATCGCAGCCCCATAGCCCAGAACTGCCCCCGACAACCCAGTGTGACGAAGTGCTTCAAATAACAGGCACACTCCACAAAACTGGGTGTGGACATTAGCCTTCCCTGCAACCTCAGCTGATTGTCCCAGAGTTGGGAAGGTGGAGCAGTGTGAATTAACCAAGCCCCATTCAGCCATCATTTGCAGACTGGGAGCCTCCCTACACAGCCCAGCAGCCCAGAACTGCCCTGGGGGGACGGCACTCACCTGTGACATAGCACAGTCATCCCTCAACAGAGGACCCGGGGTGCACGCCTGGAAGAGGGGCCCACTTGCAAGTCTCAGGAGCCATACGCCAATACCAAGACTTGTGGGTCATGGCAGAGACAAACTGTGGCAGGACTGAACTGAAGGATTAAACTATTGCAGCAGCTTTAAAACTCTAGGATCACAGGGAGATTTGATTGTTAGGCCACCCCCCCTCCCCACTGCCAGAAACACGCCCCACATACAGGGCAGGCAACACCAACTACACACCAAGCTTGGTACACCAATTGGACCCCAAGACTCACTCCCCCACTCACCAAAAAGGCTAAGCAGGGGAGAACTGGCTTGTGGAGAACAGGTGGCTCGTGGACGCCACCTGCTGGTTAGTTAGAGAAAGTCTACTCCACGAAGCTGTAGATCTGATAAATTAGAGATAAGGACTTCAACTTGGTCTACAAACCCTAAAAGAACCCTATCAAGTTCAGCAAATGCCACGAGGCCAAAAACAACAGAAAATTATAAAGCATATGAAAAAACCAGACGATATGGATAACCCAAGCCCAAGCACCCAAATCAAAATACCAGAAGAGACACAGCACCTAGAGCAGCTACTCAAAGAACTAAAGATGAACAATGAGACCATAGTACGGGATATGAAGGAAATCAAGAAGACCCTAGAAGAGCATAAAGAAGACATTGCAAGACTAAATAAAAAAATGGATGATCTTATGGAAATTAAAGAAACTGTTGGCCAAATTAAAAAGATTCTGGACACTCATAGTACAAGACTAGAGGAAGTTGAACAACGAATCAGTGACCTGGAAGATGACAGAATGGAAAATGAAAGCATAAAAGAAAGAATGGGGAAAAAATTGAAAAACTCGAAATGGACCTCAGGGATATGATAGATAATATGAAACGTCCGAATATAAGACTCATTGGTGTCCCAGAAGGGGAAGAAAAGGGTAAAGGTCTAGGAAGAGTATTCAAAGAAATTGTTGGGGAAAACTTCCCAAATCTTCTAAACAACATAAATACACAAATCATAAATGCTCAGCGAACTCCAAATAGAATAAATCCAAAAAAAACCCACTCCGAGACATATACTGATCACACTGTCAAACATAGAAGAGAAGGAGCAAGTTCTGAAAGCAGCAAGAGAAAAGCAATTCACCACATACAAAGGAAACAGCATAAGACTAAGTAGTGACTACTCAGCAGCCACCATGGAGGCGAGAAGGCAGTGGCACGATATATTTAAAATTCTGAGTGAGAGGAATTTCCAGCCAAGAATACTTTATCCAGCAAAGCTCTCCTTCAAATTTGAGGGAGAGCTTAAATTTTTCACAGACAAACAAATGCTGAGAGAATTTGCTAACAAGAGACCTGCCCTACTGGAGATACTAAAGGGAGCCCTACAGACAGAGAAACAAAGACAGGACAGAGAGACTTGGAGAAAGGTTCAGTACTAAAGAGATTCGGTATGGGTACAATAAAGGATATTAATAGAGAGAGGGAAAAATATGGCAAACATAATCCAAAGGATAAGATGGCCGATTCAAGAAATGCCTTCACGGTTTTAACGTTGAATGTAAATGGATTAAACTCCCCAATTAAAAGATATAGATTCGCAGAATTGATCAAAAAAAATGAACCATCAATATGTTGCATACAAGAGACTCATCTTAGACACAGGGACACAAAGAAACTGAAAGTCAAAGGATGGAAAAAAATATTTCATGCAAGCTACAGCCAAAAGAAAGCAGGTGTAGCAATATTAATCTCAGATAAAATAGACTTCAAATGCAGGGATGTTTTGAGAGACAAAGAAGGCCACTACATACTAATAAAAGGGGCAATTCAGCAAGAAGAAATAACAATCGTAAATGTCTATGCACCCAATCAAGGTGCCACAAAATACATGAGAGAAACATTGGCAAAACTAAAGGAAGCAATTGATGTTTCCACAATAATTGTGGGAGACTTCAACACATCACTCTCTCCTATAGATAGATCAACCAGACAGAAGACCAATAAGGAAATTGAAAACCTAAACAATCTGATAAATGAATTAGATTTAACAGACATCTACAGGACATTACATCCCAAATCACCAGGATACACATACTTTTCTAGTGCTCATGGAACTTTCTCCAGAATAGATCATATGCTGGGACATAAAACAAGCCTCAATAAATTTAAAAAGATTGAAATTATTCAAAGCACATTCTCTGACCACAATGGAATACAATTAGAAGTCAATAACCATCAGAGACTTAGAAAATTCACAAATACCTGGAGGTTAAACAACACACTCCTAAACAATCAGTGGGTTAAAGATGAAATAGCAAGAGAAATTGCTAAATATATAGAGACGAATGAAAATGAGAACACAACATACCAAAACCTATGGGATGCAGCAAAAGCAGTGCTAAGGGGGAAATTTATAGCACTAAACGCATATATTAAAAAGGAAGAATGAGCCAAAATCAAAGAACTAATGGATCAACTGAAGAAGCTAGAAAATGAACAGCAAACCAATCCTAAACCAAGTACAAGAAAAGAAATAACAAGGATTAAAGCAGAAATAAATGACATAGAGAACAAAAAAACAATAGAGAGGATAAATATCACCAAAAGTTGGTTCTTTGAGAAGATCAACAAGATTGACAAGCCCCTAGCTAGACTGACAAAATCAAAAAGAGAGAAGACCCATATAAACAAAATAATGAATGAAAAAGGTGACATAACTGCAGATCCTGAAGAAATTAAAAAAATTATAAGAGGATACTATGAACAACTGTATGGCAACAAACTGGATAATGTAGAGGAAATGGACAATTTCCTGGAAACATATGAACAACCTAGACTGACCAGAGAAGAAATAGAAGACCTCAACCAACCCATCACAAGCAAAGAGATCCAATCAGTCATCAAAAATCTTCCCACAAATAAATGCCCAGGGCCAGATGGCTTCACAGGGGAATTCTACCAAACTTTCCAGAAAGAACTGACACCAATCTTACTCAAACTCTTTCAAAACATTGAAGAAAATGGAACACTACCTAACTCATTTTATGAAGCTAACATCAATCTAATACCAAAACCAGGCAAACATGTTACAAAAAAGGAAAACTACCGGCCAATCTCCCTAATGAATATAGATGCAAAAATCCTCAACAAAATATTTGCAAACCGAATCCAAAGACACATTAAAAAAATCATACACCATGACCAAGTGGGGTTTATTCCAGGCATGCAAGGATGGTTCAACATAAGAAAATCAATCAATGTATTACAACACATTAACAAGTCAAAAGGGAAAAATCAATTGATCATCTCAATAGATGCTGAAAAAGCATTTGACAAAATCCAACATCCCTTTTTGATAAAAACTCTTCAAAAGGTAGGAATTGAAGGAAACTTCCTCAACATGATAAAGAGCATATATGAAAAACCCACAGCCAGCATAGTACTCAATGGTGAGAGACTGAAAGCCTTCCCTCTAAGATCAGGAACAAGACAAGGATGCCCGCTATCACCACTGTTATTCAACATTGTGCTGGAAGTGCTAGCCAGGGCAATCCGACAAGACAAAGAAATAAAAGGCATCCAAATTGGAAAAGAAGAAGTAAAACTGTCATTGTTTGCAGATGATATGATCTTATATCTAGAAAACCCTGAGAAATCGACAACACAGCTACTAGAGCTAATAAACAAATTTAGCAAAGTAGCGGGATACAAGGTTAATGCACATAAGTCAGTAATGTTTCTATATGCTAGAAATGAACAAACTGAAGAGACACTCAAGAAAAAGATACCATTTTCAATAGCAACTAAAAAAATCAAGTACCTAGGAATCAACTTAACCAAAGATGTAAAAGACCTATACAAAGAAAACTACATATCTCTACTAAAAGAAATAGAAGGGGACCTTAAAAGATGGAAAAATATTCCATGTTCATGGAGAGGAAGGCTAAATGTCATTAAGATGTCAATTCTACCCAAACTCATCTACAGATTCAATGCAATCCCAATCAAAATTCCAACAACCTACTTTGCAGACTTGGAAAAGCTAGTTATCAAATTTATTTGGAAAGGGAAGATGCCTCGAATTGCTAAAGACACTCTAAAAAAGAAAAACCAAGTGGGAGGACTTACACTCCCTGACTTTGAAGCTTATTATAAAGCCACAGTTGCCAAAACAGCATGGTACTGGCACAAAGATAGACATATAGATCAATGGAATCGAATTGAGAATTCGGAGACAGACCCTCAGATCTATGGCCGACTGATCTTTGATAAGGCCCCCAAAGTCACTGAACTGAGTCATAATGGTCTTTTCAACAAATGGGGCTGGGAGAGTTGGATATCCATATCCAAAAGAATGAAAGAGGACCCCTACCCTCACCCCCTACACAAAAATTAACTCAAAATGGACCAAAGATCTCAATATAAAAGAAAGTACCATAAAACTCCTAGAAGATAATGTAGGAAAACATCTTCAAGACCTTGTATTAGGCGGCCACTTCCTAGACTTTACACCCAAAGCACAAGCAACAAAAGAGAAAATAGATAAATGGGAACTCCTCAAGCTTAGAAGTTTCTGCACCTCAAAGGAATTTCTCAAAAAGGTAAAGAGGCAGCCAACTCAATGGGAAAAAATTTTTGGAAACCATGTATCTGACAAAAGACTGATATCTTGCATATATAAAGAAATCCTACAACTCAATGACAATAGTACAGTCGGCCCAATTATAATTGGGCAAAAGATATGAAAAGACAGTTCTCTGAAGAGGAAATACAAATGGCCAAGAAACACATGAAAAAATGTTCAGCTTCACTAGCTATTAGAGAGATGCAAATTAAGACCACAATGAGATACCATCTAACACCGGTTAGAATGGCTGCCATTAAACAAACAGGAAACTACAAATGCTGGAGGGGATGTGGAGAAATTGGAACTCTTATTCACTGTTGGTGGGACTGTATAATGGTTCAGCCACTCTGGAAGTCAGTCTGGCAGTTCCTTAGAAAACTAGATATAGAGTTACCATTCGATCCAGCGATTGCACTTCTCGGTATATACCCGGAAGATCGGAAAGCAGTGACACGAACAGATATCTGCACGCCAATGTTCATAGCAGCATTATTCACAATTGCCAAGAGATGGAAACAACCCAAATGTCCTTCAACAGATGAGTGGATAAATAAAATGTGGTATATACACACGATGGAATACTACGCGGCAGTAAGAAGGAACGATCTCGTGAAACATATGACAACATGGATGAACCTTGAGGACATAATGCTAAGCGAAATAAGCCAGGCACAAAAAGAGAAATATTATATGCTACCACTAATGTGAACTTTGAAAAATGTAAAACAAATGGCTTATAATGTAGAATGTAGGAGAACTAGCAATAGAGAGCAATTAAGGAAGGGGGAACAATAATCCAAGAAGAACAGATAAGCTATTTAACGTTCTGGGGATGCCCAGGAACGACTATGGTCTGTTAATTTCTGATGGATATAGTAGGAGCAAGTTCACAGAAATGTTGCTATATTAGGTAACTTTCTTGGGGTAACGTAGGAACATGTTGGAAGTTAAGCAGTTATCTTAGGTTAGTTGTCTTTTTCTTACTCCCTTGTTATGGTCTCTTTGAAATGTTCTTTTATTGTATGTTTGTTTTCTTTTTAACTTTTTTTTCATACAGTTGATTTAAAAAAGAAGGGAAAGTTAAAAAAAAAAAAAAAAAAAAAAAAAACAAGGAAAAAAAAAAAGATGTAGTGCCCCCTTGAGGAGCCTGTGGAGAATGCAGGGGTATTCGCCTACCCCACCTCCATGGTTGCTAACATGACCACAGACATAGGGGACTGGTGGTTTGATGGGTTGGGCCCTCTACCACAGGTTTTACCCTTGGGAAGACGGTTGCTGCAAAGGAGAGGCTAGGCCTCCCTATGGTTGTGCCTAAGAGCCTCCTCCCGAATGCCTCTTTGTTGCTCAGATGTGGCCCTGTCTCTCTAGCTAAGCCAACTTGAAAGGTGAAATCACTGCCCTCCCCCCTACGTGGGATCAGACACCCAGGGCAGTGAATCTCCCTGGCAACGTGGAATATGACTTCCGGGGAGGAATGTAGACCTGGCATTGTGGGACGGAGAACATCTTCTTGACCAAAAGGGGGATGTGAAAGGAAATGAAATAAGCTTCAGTGGCAGAGAGAATCCAAAAGGAGCCGAGAGGTCACTCTGGTGGGCACTCTTACGCACACTTTTGACAACCCTTTTTAGGTTCTAAAGAATTGGGGTAGCTGGTGGTGGATACCTGAAACTATCAAACTACAACCCAGAACCCATGAATCTCGAAGACAGTTGTATAAAAATGTAGCTTATGAGGGGTGACAAGGGGATTGGGAAAGCCATAAGGACCACACTCCACTTCGTCTAGTTTATGGATGGATGAGTAGAAAAATAGGGGAAGGAAACAAACAGACAAAGGTACCCAGTGTTCTTTTTTACTTCAATTGCTCTTTTTCACTCTAATTATTATTCTTGTTATTCTTGTGTGTGTGCTAATGAAGGTGTCAGGGATTGATTTGGGTGATGAATGTACCACTATGTAATGGTACTGTGAACAATCGAAAGTACGATTTGTTTTGTATGACTGCGTGGTATATGAATATATCTCAATAAAATGAAGATTTAAAAAAAAAAAAAAAAGACATAATGCTGAGCAAAATAAGCCAGGCACAAAAAGAGAGATATTGTATGTTACCACTAATGTGAATTCTGTGAAAAATGTACAATGTTTTATACTGTAGAATGTAGGGGACCTAGAGATACCAATTAGTGGAGGGGGAATGATAATCTAATAAGAACAGATAAACTATGGAGGGTAATCTCAATGTTATGGGAATGCTCAGGAATGATTATGGTTTGTAAACTTTCTTGGATATAGTAAGATCATGTTGGAAGCAATAGAGTTATTTTAGGTTTTTTTTTTCTCTCTCATTCCTTTGCTTTCTTAGGGGTTGTTAATTTTCTTGGGGTATGGTAGGAACATGTTGGAAGCAATGTAGTTATTTTAGATTATTTGTTTTTCTTACTCCTCTGTTTGGACATGGTTTATTAATTTTCTTGGGGTATGGTAGGAACATATTGGAAGCAAAGTAGTTATTTTAGGTTATTTGTTTTCCTTAATCCATTGCTTTGTTTGAAATGTTGTGGGGTTTTTTTGGTTGTTGTTTGCCTTTGTTTTTAATTTTTTGATAAACAAAGTTAAAAAATTGAAAAAAAATCAGTAGAAAAATGGGAGTAAAAACTAAATGACAAATAGGGTGGGATGGGGGGATGGTTTGGGTATTCTCTTTTCACTTTTATTTTTTATTCTTATTCTGATTCTTTCTGATGTAAGGAAAATGTTCAGAAATAGATTGTGGTGATGAACGCATAACTATATGATCATACTGTGAACAGTTGATTGTATACCATGGATGACTGTATGGTTTGTGAATATATTTCAATAAAACTGAATTAAAAAAAAAAAAAAAGAGGCATTAAAGAAATACAAAAGGTAAATTAAATACATCAATATCTTAATTTAATTTCATGAAAAATAGATAAAAAGATAGCCTGGCTCTAATTAGAGGAGGAGGCAAGAGATAACAGTATTCTTAGTTTCTCTTATTTTATTTTTCATTTGCGGGAACAATAATTCTTCAGCAAAAATCTTAAGAGGGAGCACTTAAATCTCAAATACAAGAGTTAAAGGAAAATACAAGACCACTAACATAACCCTCAAATAAACAGCATATGTTTAAATCTAAAGGCCCCTAAGATACCTGAAAAATTAAATTCATATCAGGGATGTTTACTTTAAACATTTGTTAAATATGTTGTTTAAATATTTATATAATACATAAAGGTATGCAAAAAACATCTATAAATGCATAAATTATTTAGACATATACCCTCACTTTTCTGAATAAGCAGTTTCTTTATTTTTTTATTTTTTATACAGTTTTACTGAAATAAATTCACACACCCCACAACCATCCACAGTGCTAAATAAGCATTTTAACCAAATACTTCAAGGTTCAAAGAGCAAATGTAAGCCATAAAGCAATGGCAAAAACTCTTAAAAATAACTATCCTAAGAGTCTGGAGGTCTTTTTGTACTTGTGCCTTTCTCCAATAACCTAAATCAACTTCTTCCTTTGTCCGGTGTTCCATGTTTTCTCCATTTGCATTTTTTAAATATTTTGCATGTCTTACTGTTATAAAAATCAGTCTCATGATTTTTCATATGTATTTTGGCCTACTTAATTAGATTGCAAGTTTCCTGAACATTGAGACCATGCAGCACAAATATACCTACTAATGAAAAGAAATGGCATATGTTATCTCCATGTTCCTTAAAACATTCCCATCCATACTCCCTCCTAACCTCAACAATATCCATATTATGTGTCTCCTTTACACATATACATGAGCCTGCACACTCACATGCCCAGACATGCTTGTGATTTTGAAACATTTCTCTTCCTTTTTCTACCACATGCAAAAGAATTCCTCATGGCTCGGCAAGATGGCAGACTGGTGAGCTGTATGTTTTAGTTACTCCTCCAGGAAAGTAGGTAAAAAGCCAGGAACTGCGTGGACTGGACACCACAGAGCAATCTGTCTTTGGGCATACTTCATACAACACTCATGAAAACGTGGAACTGCTGAGATCAGCGAAATCTGTAAGTTTTTGCGGCCAGGGGACCCGCGCCCCTCCCTGCCAGGCTCAGTCCCGGGGGAGGAGGGGCTGTCAGCTCCAGGAAGGAGAAGGGAGAATTGCAGTGGCTGCTCTTACCGGAAACTCATTCTACTGATTCAAACTCCAACCATAGATAGACTGAGGCCAGACACCAGAGACTCTGAGAGCAGCCAGCCCAGCAGAGAGGAGACAGGCATAGAAAAAAAACAACACGAAAAACTCCAAAATAAAAGCAGAGGATTTTTGGAGTTCTGGTGAACACAGAAAGGGGAAGGGCGGAGATCAGGCCTTGAGGCGCATATGCAAATCCCGAAGCAAGGCTGATCTCTCTGCCCTGGGCACTTTTCCTTAATGGCCCTGGTTGCTTTGTCTATTAGCATTTCAATAACCCATTAGATCTCTGAGGAGGGCCGTTTTGTTTTTTTTTTTGTTTTGTTTTTTTTTTTTTTAAATCCTTTTTGCTTTTTCTAAAACAATTACTCTAAGAAGCTCAATCCAGAAAGCTTCAAAGAATTGAAATTTGGGCACGTCAAGTCAAGAGCAGAACTAAGAGAGCTCTGAGACAAAAGGCAATAATCCAGTGGCTGAGAAAATTCACTAAACAACACAACTTCCCAAGAAAAGGGGGGTGTCCGCTCACAGCCACCATCCTGGTGGACAGGAAACACTCCTGCCCATCGCCAGCCCCATAGCCCAGAGCTGGCCCAGACAACCCAGTGTGACGGAAGTGCTTCAAATAACAGGCACACACCACAAAACTGGGCGTGGACATTAGCCTTCCCTGCAACCTCAGCTGAATGTCCCAGAGCTGGGAAGGGGGAGCAGTGTGAATTAACAGAGCCCCATTCAGCCATCATTTGAGCAGACTGGGAGCCTCCCAACACAGCCCAGCAGCCCAGAACTGCCCTGGGGGGACGGCACTCACCTGCGACATAGCACAGTCATCCCTCAACAGAGGACCCGGGGTGCACAGCCTGGAAGAGGGGCCCACTTGCAAGTCTCAGGAGCCATACGCCAATACCAAAGACTTGTGGGTCAGTGGCAGAGACAAACTGTGGCAGGACTGAACTGAAGGATTAGACTATTGCAGTAGCTTTAAAACTCTAGGATCATCAGGGAGATTTGATTGTTAGGGCCACACCCCCTCCCCGACTGCCCAGAAACACGCCCCACATACAGGGCAGGCAACACCAACTACACACGCAAGCTTGGGACACCAATTGGGCCCCACAAGACTCACTCCCCCACTCACCAAAAAGGCTAAGCAGGGGAGATCTGGCTTGTGGAGAACAGGTGGCTCGTGGACGCCACCTGCTGGTTAGTTAGAGAAAGTGTACTCCACGAAGCTGTAGATCTGATAAATTAGAGATAAGGACTTCAACTGGTCTACAAACCCTAAAAGAACCCTATCAAGGTCAGCAAATGCCACGAGGCCAAAAACAACAGAAAATTATAAAGCATATGAAAAAACCAGACGATATGGATAACCCAAGCCCAAGCACCCAAATCAAAAGACCAGAAGAGACACACCTAGAGCAGCTACTCAAAGAACTAAAGATGAACAATGAGACCCTAGTACGGGATATGAAGGAAATCAAGAAGACCCTAGAAGAGCATAAAGAAGACATTGCAAGACTAAATAAAAAAATGGATGATCTTATGGAAATTAAAGAAACTGTTGACCAAATTAAAAAGATTCTGGACACTCATAGTACAAGACTAGAGGAAGTTGAACAACGAATCAGTGACCTGGAAGATGACAGAATGGAAAATGAAAGCATAAAAGAAAGAATGGGGAAAAAAATTGAAAAACTCGAAATGGACCTCAGGGATATGATAGATAATATGAAACGTCCGAATATAAGACTCATTGGTGTCCCAGAAGGGGAAGAAAAGGGTAAAGGTCTAGGAAGAGTATTCAAAGAAATTGTTGGGGAAAACTTCCCAAATTTTCTAAACAACATAAATACACAAATCATAAATGCTCAGCGAACTCCAAATAGAATAAATCCAAAAAAACCCACTCCGAGACATATACTGATCACACTGTCAAACATAGAAGAGAAGGAGCAAGTTCTGAAAGCAGCAAGAGAAAAGCAATTCACCACATACAAAGGAAACAGCATAAGACTAAGTAGTGACTACTCAGCAGCCACCATGGAGGCGAGAAGGCAGTGGCACGATATATTTAAAATTCTGAGTGAGAGGAATTTCCAGCCAAGAATACTTTATCCAGCAAAGCTCTCCTTCAAATTTGAGGGAGAGCTTAAATTTTTCACAGACAAACAAATGCTGAGAGAATTTGCTAACAAGAGACCTGCCCTACTGGAGATACTAAAGGGAGCCCTACAGATAGAGAAACAAAGACAGGACAGAGAGACTTGGAGAAAGGTTCAGTACTAAAGAGATTCGGTATGGGTACAATAAAGGATATTAATAGAGAGAGGGAAAAATATGGCAAACATAATCCAAAGGATAAGATGGCCGATTCAAGAAATGCCTTCACGGTTTTAACGTTGAATGTAAATGGATTAAACTCCCCAATTAAAAGATATAGATTCGCAGAATGGATCAAAAAAAATGAACCATCAATATGTTGCATACAAGAGACTCATCTTAGACACAGGGACACAAAGAAACTGAAAGTGAAAGGATGGAAAAAAATATTTCATGCAAGCTACAGCCAAAAGAAAGCAGGTGTAGCAATATTAATCTCAGATAAAATAGACTTCAAATGCAGGGATGTTTTGAGAGACAAAGAAGGCCACTACATACTAATAAAAGGGGCAATTCAGCAAGAAGAAATAACAATCGTAAATGTCTATGCACCCAATCAAGGTGCCACAAAATACATGAGAGAAACATTGGCAAAACTAAAGGAAGCAATTGATGTTTCCACAATAATTGTGGGAGACTTCAACACATCACTCTCTCCTATAGATAGATCAACCAGACAGAAGACCAATAAGGAAATTGAAAACCTAAACAATCTGATAAATGAATTAGATTTAACAGACATCTACAGGACATTACATCCCAAATCACCAGGATACACATACTTTTCTAGTGCTCACGGAACTTTCTCCAGAATAGATCATATGCTGGGACATAAAACAAGCCTCAATAAATTTAAAAAGATTGAAATTATTCAAAGCACATTCTCTGACCACAATGGAATACAATTAGAAGTCAATAACCATCAGAGACTTAGAAAATTCACAAATACCTGGAGGTTAAACAACACACTCCTAAACAATCAGTGGGTTAAAGAAGAAATAGCAAGAGAAATTGCTAAATATATAGAGACGAATGAAAATGAGAACACAACATACCAAAACCTATGGGATGCAGCAAAAGCAGTGCTAAGGGGGAAATTTATAGCACTAAACGCATATATTAAAAAGGAAGAAAGAGCCAAAATCAAAGAACTAATGGATCAACTGAAGAAGCTAGAAAATGAACAGCAAACCAATCCTAAACCAAGTACAAGAAAAGAAATAACAAGGATTAAAGCAGAAATAAATGACATAGAGAACAAAAAAACAATAGAAAGGATAAATATCACCAAAAGTTGGTTCTTTGAGAAGATCAACAAGATTGACAAGCCCCTAGCTAGACTGACAAAATCAAAAAGACAGAAGACCCATATAAACAAAATAATGAATGAAAAAGGTGACATAACTGCAGATCCTGAAGAAATTAAAAAAATTATAAGAGGATATTATGAACAACTGTATGGCAACAAACTGGATAATGTAGAAGAAATGGACAATTTCCTGGAAACATATGAACAACCTAGACTGACCAGAGAAGAAATAGAAGACCTCAACCAACCCATCACAAGCAAAGAGATCCAATCAGTCATCAAAAATCTTCCCACAAATAAATGCCCAGGGCCAGATGGCTTCACAGGGGAATTCTACCAAACTTTCCAGAAAGAACTGACACCAATCTTACTCAAACTCTTTCAAAACATTGAAAAAAATGGAACACTACCTAATTCATTTTATGAAGCTAACATCAATCTAATACCAAAACCAGGCAAAGATGCTACAAAAAAGGAAAACTACCGGCCAATCTCCCTAATGAATATAGATGCAAAAATCCTCAACAAAATACTTGCAAATCGAATCCAAAGACACATTAAAAAAATCATACACCATGACCAAGTGGGGTTCATTCCAGGCATGCAAGGATGGTTCAACATAAGAAAAACAATCAATGTATTACAACACATTAAAAACTCGAAAGGGAAAAATCAATTGATCATCTCAATAGATGCTGAAAAAGCATTTGACAAAATCCAACATCCGTTTTTGATAAAAACACTTCAAAAGGTAGGAATTGAAGGAAACTACCTCAACATGATAAAGAGCATATATGAAAAACCCACAGCCAGCATAGTACTCAATGGTGAGAGACTGAAAGCCTTCCCTCTAAGATCAGGAACAAGACAAGGATGCCCGCTGTCACCACTGTTATTCAACATTGTGCTGGAAGTGCTAGCCAGGGCAATCCGGCAAGACAAAGAAATAAAAGGCATCCAAATTGGAAAAGAAGAAGTAAAACTGTCATTGTTTGCAGATGATATGATCTTATATCTAGAAAACCCTGAGAAATCAACGATACAGCTACTAGAGCTAATAAACAAATTTAGCAAAGTAGCGGGATACAAGATTAATGCACATAAGTCAGTAATGTTTCTATATGCTAGAAATGAACAAACTGAAGAGACACTCAAGAAAAAGATACCATTTTCAATAGCAACTAAAAAAATCAAGTACCTAGGAATCAACTTAACCAAAGATGTAAAAGACCTATACAAAGAAAACTACATAACTCTACTAAAAGAAATAGAAGGGGACCTTAAAAGATGGAAAAATATTCCATGTTCATGGATAGGAAGGCTAAATGTCATTAAGATGTCAATTCTACCCAAACTCATCTACAGATTCAATGCAATCCCAATCAAAATTCCAACAACCTACTTTGCAGACTTGGAAAAGCTAGTTATCAAATTTATTTGGAAAGGGAAGATGCCTCGAATTGCTAAAGACACTTTAAAAAAGAAAAACGAAGTGGGAGGACTTACACTCCCTGACTTTGAAGCTTATTATAAAGCCACAGTTGCCAAAACAGCATGGTACTGGCACAAAGATAGACATATAGATCAATGGAATCGAATTGAGAATTCAGAGATAGACCCTCAGATCTATGGCCGACTGATCTTTGATAAGGCCCCCAAAGTCACCGAACTGAGCCATAATGGTCTTTTCAACAAATGGGGCTGGGAGAGTTGGATATCCATATCCAAAAGAATGAAAGAGGACCCCTACCTCACCCCCTACACAAAAATTAACTCAAAATGGACCATAGATCTCAATATAAAAGAAAGTACCATAAAACTCCTAGAAGATAATGTAGGAAAACATCTTCAAGACCTTGTATTAGGCGGCCACTTCCTAGACTTTACACCCAAAGCACAAGCAACAAAAGAGAAAATAGATAAATGGGAACTCCTCAAGCTTAGAAGTTTCTGCACCTCAAAGGAATTTCTCAAAAAGGTAAAGAGGCAGCCAACTCAATGGGAAAAAATTTTTGGAAACCATGTATCTGACAAAAGACTGATATCTTGCATATACAAAGAAATCCTACAACTCAATGACAATAGTACAGACAGCCCAATTATAAAATGGGCAAAAGATATGAAAAGACAGTTCTCTGAAGAGGAAATACAAATGGCCAAGAAACACATGAAAAAATGTTCAGCTTCACTAGCTATTAGAGAGATGCAAATTAAGACCACAATGAGATACCATCTAACACCGGTTAGAATGGCTGCCATTAAACAAACAGGAAACTACAAATGCTGGAGGGGATGTGGAGAAATTGGAACTCTTATTCATTGTTGGTGGGACTGTATAATGGTTCAGCCACTCTGGAAGTCAGTCTGGCAGTTCCTTAGAAAACTAGAGATAGAGCTACCATTCGATCCAGCGATTGCACTTCTCGGGATATACCCGGAAGATCGGAAAGCAGTGACACGAACAGATATCTGCACGCCAATGTTCATAGCAGCATTATTCACAATTGCCAAGAGATGGAAACAACCCAAATGTCCATCAACAGATGAGTGGACAAATAAAATGTGGTATATACACACGATGGAATACTACGCGGCAGTAAGAAGGAACGATCTGGTGAAACATATGACAACATGGATGAACCTTGAAGACATAATGCTGAGCGAAATAAGCCAGGCACAAAAAGAGAAATATTATATGCTACCACTAATGTGAACTTTGAAAAATGTAAAACAAATGGTTTATAATGTAGAATGTAGGGGAACTAGCAGTAGAGAGCAATTAAGGAAGGGGGAACAATAATCCAAGAAGAACAGATAAGCTATTTAACGTTCTGGGGATGCCCAGAAATGACTATGGTCTGTTAATTTCTGATGGATGTAGTAGGAACAAGTTCACTGAAATGTTGCTATAGTATGTAACTTTCTTGGGGTAAAGTAGGAACATGTTGGAAGTTAAGCAGTTATCTTAGGTTAGTTGTCTTTTTCTTACTCCCTTGCTATGGTCTCTTTGAAATGTTCTTTTATTGTATGTTTGTTTTCTTTTTAACTTTTTTTTTCATACAGTTGATTTGAAAAAAGAAGGGAAAGTTAAAAAAAAAAAAAAAAGAAAAAAGACAAACAAGGAAAAAAAAAAAAAAAAAAAACGATGTAGTGCCCCCTTGAGGAGCCTGTGGAGAATGCAGGGGTATTCGCCTACCCCACCTCCATGGTTGCTAACATGACCACAGACATAGGGGACTGGTGGTTTGATGGGTTGAGCCCTCTACCATAAGTTTTACCCTTGGGAAGACGGTTGCTGCAAAGGAGAGGCTAGGCCTCCCTGTATTTGTGCCTAAGAGTCTCCTCCTGAATGCCTCTTTGTTGCTCAGATGTGGCCCTCTCTCTCTGGCTAAGCCAACTTGAAAGGTGAAATCACTGCCCTCCCCCCTACGTGGGATCAGACACCCAGGGAAGTGAATCTCCCTGGCAACGTGGAATATGACTCCCGGGGAGGAATGTAGACCCGGCATCGTGGGATGGAGAACATCTTCTTGACCAAAAGGGGGATGTGAAAGGAAATGAAATAAGCTTCAGTGGCAGAGAGATTCCAAAATGAGCCGAGAGATCACTCTGGTGGGCACTCTTACGCACACTTTAGACAACCTTTTTTAGGTTCTAAAGAATTGGGGTAGCTGGTGGTGGATACCTGAAACTATTAAACTACAACCCAGAACCCATGAATCTCGAAGACAGTTGTATAAAAATGTAGCTTATGAGGGGTGACAGTGGGATTGGGAATGCCATAAGGACCAAACTCCACTTTGTCTAGTTTATGGATCGATGTGTAGAAAAGTAGGGGAAGCAAACAAACAGACAAAGGTACCTAGTGTTCTTTTTTACTTCAATTGCTCTTTTTCACTCTAATTATTATTATTGTTATTTTTGTGTGTGTGCTAATGAAGGTGTCAGGGATTGATTTAGGTGATGAATGTACAACTATGTAATGGTACTGTAAACAATCGAAAGTACAATTTGTTTTGTATGACTGCGTGGTATGTGAATGTATCTCAATAAAATGATGATTAAAAAAAAAAAAAAAAAAAAAAAAAAAGAATTCCTCATGAATTTTAGATCTTCAATCCTCACAGGTCACTAGTTGACCATAAAAAACATTTCATTACGAAAACCAAGAAAAAACAGTAGCATTTTGCATTTTAAAAATTTAGCAGTTTAAAGATAGAAAAAGTTAATGTTATAAAGTTTGTCTCAGATTCATTAATCATACAAGTGAAACCCTTACCTTTCGGTCCAATCTTTGCAAGAATAGAATGAATCTGCACCATTAACTCCTCATTTGGGGGAGATTCTTTGCTGGCATTCATAAGTAACTGCAACAATATTTGTGAACCACCTTTGGCAACTAAGAAACTTGACCTTCGACCACCACCTAAAAATTTTTAAGAAAAACTTCTTTAAAACAGAAAATTTTCCCATAACATATTAAGTATCACAACTTATTAGCAGTCAAGAAATCTTTAAAGTAATCACTGCCAAAATCAGATTTTGTTTTACCTCATTTATTGAAATTAGGAAATAGCACAGAGTCTAAATGCTAGGTTCCAGGCTCTCAAACATGGGTTGCAAGGATACTCAAAGATACCAAAGCACAGACCCAACAAGAGGCATGACAATTCAGTTTCGAAATTCCAATATTCAGAAAAACCTCTATTAAGTATCAAAAAATTCCAAATAAAGTACATATGATGCATTGTTGATCACTGTTTATAAACAGAAATAAGACCAAAAGAAATAAAAACTTACCAGCTGACACCAGCTCAACAAGAATGCTTAAGATATTAAGTGTAGTTTGAAGATCTTTCATGTTCTGAAATAAATATTTTATTTCCTTTGTTAAAACATTGCAAATTTGTGATTCCCAAACTTTGTCTACCTACTGGGAACTACCTATATATTAGACATGACCTTTCCAATTTCTCCTAGAGAAAATGTATTCAGGTTTCCACTATTCTCCTTTATCACTACAGTCCCTTATTCTTGACCTGAAGAATTTTTACGAATCATTTGAGTTATTTTCTTACTATCGATATCATTACAAGAATAAAATTGTCATATGATATCGTCTTTCTATAAATAAAAAAGTAAATGAACCAAAATTTACAAAGCACTGCAAGCTGTATGGTGACTACCTAGTACCTTCTCAGTTATCAGTTTCCTATGTATCCTTCCAAAGATATTACGCACATGTATAAATAATGCATGTGAATATACATGTACATATAGGTTTATTTCTCCAAATGGTATCACCCTATAGATATTATTTTATACTTTGCTATTTTTACCTATCAATAAAAAAAGAGCCTCTCCATTCTTTGTTAAGGCCTACATAATACATTCCATTATACAGCTATGCCATTGCTTATGTAACCAGTCACCTACTGCTGGATATTTAGGTTGTTTTCAGTTTTTTGTTGTTTAAAATAAATTGCAATAAATGACTAAGAACATACAGTTACATATGCTCAAGTATATCTTTATGTAGATAAATTTATGGAATTTCTGGATGAAAGAATATGGGCATTTATTTTGATAGATATTATCACCAAATTGTTCTCCAAGGAGCAATTTACACTCCCATCAGCAATGGCATGGGGTAACTATTTCTCAAAGTTGGTACAATCTAAATAAGTGAAAATGATGTACTTTCATTACATTTCTTTTATTAAAAGTGATCTAAGGTGCCATTTGTATTTCTTTTTCTGGGTACTGTCTGTTCATAACCTTCACATGTTTTTCCATTTTTTTTCTGAACTGATTTATAGAACTTCTTTATATATTAAAGAAATCATATGAAATGAAAATATTTTTTCCTCAGTTTGCCAAGTATCTTGATTTTTTTATGTTTTCCCCTGTGTATTTTGTTAACATAGTTGAGTTCATCAATCTTTTCTATGTCCTGTTTTTTTTAATATTTAGAAAAGCCTTCCCTATTGTGAGATTATTTTTAAATTTCCCCCACTCATTTTTCATGTTTAAATCTTTGCTTAATGTGAAACGTATTTTGCTGCAGAATGTAAAGGGTAAGGCTCCAAATTTTGCTTTCCCAGTAGCTACAAATTTATCCCAACTCCACTTATTAAATAATCCCTCTATTTCCCACTGCTGAAATACTATCTTTAGAAAATAATAAATTTCCATAAATATTCTGGACTTCCTATTCTAGTACACTGAAGTCTGTCTACTTATGAACAATTTCTAAACTATTTTAATTACTGAATCTTTATCAAAGCTTTATAATATGCTTTGATATTTGGTAAGCCTAGCCCTTCCTCATTTCTCTCATTTTTCAGAAATTCCCTTCCTATTCTTTTTATTCCCATTTGGATTGTAGAACCAAAACTGTTGGTATTTTTATTGAGATTGCATAAAAAGATCAATTTTACAAAGAACTATCATCTCTATGATGTTAAGATGAAAAGAACATGAACCCATTCCTTATTCTTAAATACACTGAATAAAATATATAACCCTGATTCTAAATGCATCTAGCTCATCCACTCAAAACTTTGACATTAGAACAGATATTCAATTATCATCAGTATAATACAGATATTCAACATATATATGTAGTAAAACAAATCACAAATGTAGTATCAGATAACACAATACAATAAATGAAAATTTCCCACATCGATCGTTTATTTTAAGCTAAATACTTATTTCCAGTTAGGCTTATTTTCTATTATCAATTAACATAGAATATTAAGATTAAAATTTATAGTTATCATTATAATCACAAAGAAATATACTTAGATGGTCACCTAATACATAATATTAAAACCACTATTTTAAATGACAATTTAAAACATAAAACAAACTTACATTTGTTGCCTTCACCTCTAAGATGAAAATTTTATACTTTGTATATTTTTTTATCTCCACCATTGCTTGGTATTAGTAAATTGCATAATTTAAGCCTGTTAGTGATTTACCTCCAAAGTTGACAGCAGAACTTCCATTCCTGTAGAACCTTTGGCTGTCATTTCTCTCCTTGTTTTTTCTTGTAAATAGAGGGGGAAAAAAAAGTCTTTTCTAAAGCATGAAATTAAGAAATGGTATAGCTAAATCCTAGAGATTCAGTAAATTCCCAGCCACAAAATGGCAAAGCTTAAATTACAAAGTGGTGGGCCACACTAATAAATGACACTCTATGCTACTTAACACCTTTTTATCAGCATTCTAAAACTAGCATTCAGATTAGGTGGTGGTGTTAAAAAATTGGGTGGGGATGGGGGGACGATGACACATACAAGTAAAATCATAATCATTTTTGGAGACATTATTTTGAAAATCAATTTCTTCCAAAGTTATTCAGTTTTCTCCTTGAGTTAATTTGAGAAAGTACAACTTTTACAGGTAATCATCCATTTTATCAAAATCTTGAGCATTCTTAGAATGCCAGTTTGGATATATTATGTCCCCCAAAAAGCTATGTTCTTTAATGCAATCTTGTGGGAGCAGATTTATTAGTCTTTTGATCAGATTGAAACCTTTTTGACTGAGTGTTTCCATGGAGATATAATTCACCCAAAAGTGGGTGGTACTTTTGATTAGATTATTTCCATGGAGGTGTGGCCCCGCCCATTCAAGGACAGTCTTGATTAGTTTACTGGAGTCCTTAAGAGAGCTCAGGGGCCCACACAGACCCAGATGCTTGGAGATGCAAACAGAAAAATGTTTCGAGATGCTAAGCTAAGCGATGAAGCCCAGAGTTTGCCCTGGAAAAGCTAAGAGAAGACCCCCAGACACTTACAAAGAAACGCCCTGGGAGAAAGAAGCAAGGATGCACAGGAGCTGAGAGAAAGGAACTGAAACACAACCTGGGACCAGCAGATGCCAGCCATATGCCTTTCCAGCTGGCAGAGGTGTTCCAGGTGCCACCGGCCATTCTTTAGTGAAGATATCATCTTGTTAATGCCTTAGTTTGGACAGTTCTGTGGCCTTAGGACTGTAAATTTGTAACCTAATAAATCCCCTTTATAAAAGCCAATCCATTTCTGGTATTTTGCATAATGGCACCTCTAGCAAACCAGAACACTTAGAATCTACTTTTAAAAAACTAAAAACACATTGCAAAACCAAAGCAAAGATTAAAGCTTACCTTGACTTTGCACCAGATGAAGAATTTTTGATGTGACATATCTGGCAGTCTCTGACTCCGTAGATTCAGTATTGATCTTCTCCAGCTGAGCCAGAAGTCCCACAATCCGAGAACTATTGGTAAGGCTAAAAAGAAAGTTACTTTACATTAGGACACATTCTACATCAATTATAAATTCAATATAATAAAAAACACTGTTTAAAAAAAAAAACCTACCCTTCTAAAAAAATTAAATATTTGCACAGGTTACTTTTCCTTACTGTTCTACAGCTTTACATCATTAAATGGAAACTGCTGGTATACTCTGACTCAAAAAAAAATTAAAAATAATGAAAAAGGTGTTTTGATTTATGTGAGAAGCACATTCCATTTCAGAAAACCACAAAAAATGCAAGACTGTTCAGCAATTTTCTACTTCTTCAGTCAACAATCTTACATTCCTCTGAAAGTTCACATTCCACTCCAAAAGAAGACTTTCACACTTTCTCTGTTCTCCTCAAAACTCCAAGCATGCCTACCCCACTCCATTCTCAGTTAAAAGTTCTACTTCTTAACTTTTATAAAATCAAACAAGAATACACTCAACTCTCCACCACAGATCCTTAAACCTATCTGATTCTCTACCTATATTCGTTCCTTCCTGTTCCCATTCATTATACAACATTTGAATAGTTGGCACTATTCTGAGTACTGCCAATACAGCTGTAACAAAACAAACAAAAATCCCTGACCCTCATAGTGGATGACAGATAAGGTAAGTAAGTAAACTATATAGTATGTCAGGTGGTAGAAAGTGCTAGAGAGAAAAAGCAGATTAGGGGGAATAAAAGGTGCAGGGAAAGGTGGCACAATTTAAACAGAGCGGTAAGGGGTGGGGGGCCTGATCAAGAGGCTACCATCTAAGGAAAGGCCTGAAAGAAAACAGTGAACCCTGCAGATAACTTCAGAGAGCTGACCAGGTAGAGGGAATATAAAGTACCATGACCCTGAGGAAGTATGTCTGATGTGTTCAATGAACGGAAGACGGCTGATGTAGCTGGAACAGACAAGAGAATATAGTAAGAGATGAAGTCAGAGTTGGGCGTGGGGGTGAAGAGAGCACAGGAACAGAGTCAATCATTTAGAGCCTTGTTGGTCATTTTAAGGACTTTAGCTTTTACAGGGTGGGATGTGAAGTTTTTGAGCAAAAGAGTGATGTGATCTAGCTTGCTTTTGAAAGGATCTCTTTGGCTAGCATGTTGAGAATCAAAGAACAACCCATTCACTTGTACACTCAATCCCAGCACTCCTGCATTATCAAAGTATTTGCTCCTTCAGTTATCCTTTCTCTAATTCATCATCTCTCTTTCCCTTTCAAGTGTATCATACCCATTAGCAAACAAATACGATCTAGGAGCTCCTATCAGCTGTTCCATATCTCCGCTACTCCTTAAATGAAATGCCTAAATTGCTCTATTTCCTCACCTGTTGTCCACTTTTCAAACCACTAGTATGCCCTCTGCACTCTTAAGTCTCCCAAAAACCTCCTATGGTCATTTCTATCCTCGTCAAATTCACTCTCAGTATCATCCAAACCAGACAGATCCACCTTCAAACAGCTTCTTTTTGGCTTTCAATGACTCCATACTCTTCTAATTTTCTTCCTATCTCCACTTCTTTCATACTCCTAAACACTGAAGTATCACCATAACCCTCAGTCCCCCAGCCACAGTGCTGTTTGCTTTCTCCACACATTTGTTCTGGGTGATCACATCTAATCCCACAACTGTGAATATCACTGATACACTAACTATCTCAATTCCACCCTCTACCTCTCTGATAGCTTATCCAACCTAACACGTATAAAACTTTGTCCATGTCCTCTCCTCAAGAGGAGTATCTCTTCCAATAAAAATCTTCCCAAACTCACATGAAACCCTTAGTTTCTCAAGCCAAAAATCTACACTCCCTTTCCCACATCCCAAACCCCAAACCAAGAGCAGCTCCAATTCTAATAAAACATCCAAATCCATCCACTTCTCTCCATATTAACTATTACCACCCAAGTCTAAGTAATCATCTCTCACTTGGAAACTACAGTCTCTTAACTAATCTGCTTTCATTCTTGCTGCAAAATAATAAAGTTTACACACACAGTGATTTTTTTTTTTTTACTTTTTATTTTGAAATAATTTAGATTCATGGGAAGTTGCCAAAAAAGTACAGAGGGGTCCCATGCACTCTTCACATGGTTTCCTAAATGACTACATTTTATATAACTATAGTACAATATCAAAAAAGCAAGAAATTGATTTGGTATGTGAAGACTTCTAAGCCATTTTATCATATGTTTAGATTTCATAATGATGAATCTAATCAAGTTGTTCTCCAGCTAAAAACCCTCCAATGGCTTCCCAGCAAACTTTAAGTAAAATCCTGTTGTTTTTTTTTACAACAGCATAATGAGTCCTGTATCATCTGGCCCCTGCCTCTCAATTTCATTTTTCACAAATTTCCCGATTCTCTAGGATTCAGCTACACTGCCCCTCTATCAGTTCTTTGCTGCAGAAAGTTTTCTCCTCACTTCAAAGACTTTATATTTTCTGTCCCCCCAACCAGCAGGACGTTTTCTTCCAGTTCTTCATACAACTGCCTCCTTTTCATTAAAGGGTGCAGTCGAAATATAGTACCTTTTCCCACCACTCCCTCAACCCCTGTATTAGTTAGGGGTCTCTAGGGAAACAGAATCAGTGAAAGATATCTATGAATATAAGATTTAAAAAAGTGTCTCACACAACTGTGGATATGCACGAGTCCAAATTCCATAGGGCAGGCAGCAAACTGGCAACTCCAATGAAGCTGTTAGACAAACTCCTCAGGAAACACTTCACTGGTCAGCTGAAGAAGTGGTGATCTGAATTGCATACAAGTCTTCAACTGATTGACTGAATTAAATCCAGCCAACTGCATTCTCTCATTGTGGAAGATATGCCCTTTGTTGACGTCATCAGTCACAGCTGCAGCCAACTGACTGATGATTTAATAAACCAGACTGTTGGTTTATTAACCAACCACAAACGTCCTCCCAGCAACGTTTAGTTAGGCCAGTGCTTGCTTGAACAGACAGCTGGGTACTATCACCTGACCAAGTTGACACATGAACCTAACCATCACAGTCGACTCCTTGTCAACTTGGCAGTTATACAAATCACCTAACACCATACTTTATCTCTAAGGAGAGAACAATAAAAGACATATATTTCGCCCAACAATACTCCACTGTCCAGGGTACAACTGGAAACGTGCTAAATCTCTCCAGAATAGGGTGCAAGTCCTTGGGTGACATTAACTCTTAAAATTGATTTCCTTTAGCTTAAATATAGCAAAATGAACAACACAGCTTATGCCATATGACAAGGGGATAAGAAGAAAAGAAAGCAAAGATATTTGCTTTATAGACAAATACAAACATAATCATAACAAAATAAGGAGGAAATATTCATGCCATCATAGTCCTCATTTCTGTAACTGGTCATGTGGCCATAGTTAATATTTATCACTACCTTCTTCCACTACCCATTCCATGTTCCCTTTACCTTCAGCAAGCACTTCAGCTGGCCGTGCTTCTTTACCTGGTGGGGTGACCCAAACCTTCATTCCTGAAGTTTCTTGGCCATTGATAGTCCTGCCTGGATTGGGTTGCTACAGTTTTCCATTGACTTTAATCACAGGGCATGGGAGTACTAAGAGACACCTAGGGGGATCTCCTGTATTCCAGGGAAACTCTTCTTTATTTCCATTGCGTAGTTGCAGTGCTATTGCCATTTGATCGTCAGGATCAATCACCCCAGCCAGTACAGTAATCCCTTTCCTTGCCTGTTGATTCAGAGGTATAAGAAGCCCAAAGTGGCCAGGTGGTAGTCTTAACTTCCAGTTCAATAGGATTATTGTTGTGTTTCCTGGTGGAAGCACTCTTCCTTTTGGAACAAAGATTTGTAGACTAGCAGAGCTTAAGCTTGCAGGGACAGGAAGCAAAAATTCACCTAGTGGATCATTAGGAGTGATAGTGAATGGTGCCTCTCCTGTTTCCACCCCTTGATTACTGGACCCATAAATCCTAGCTATGGGAGAAATATCACCATAGAGTGGACGCTGATTCAGAGCATACCCAGCCTCCTGGAGAACACTGCCCCAGACCTTCAAGGAACTGCCACCTAGTTGGTGCCATAATTGAGTCTTCAACAGGCCATTCCACCATTCTATCAACCCAGCTGCCTCTGGATGATGGGAACATGGTAAGACCAGAGGATTCCATGAGCATGTGCCCATTCCCAAACTTCATCTGCTGTGAAGTGGGTTCCCTGGTCAGAAGCAATGCTGTGTGGAATACCATGACGGTGGATAAGGCATTCTGTAAGTCCACGGACGGTAGTTTTGGGAGAGCATTTCGTGCAGGGAAGGCAAACCCATATCCAGAGCATGTGTCTATTCCAGTAAGAACAAATCACTGCCCCTTACATGATGGAAGTGGTCCAACGTAATCAACCTGCCACCAGGTAGGCTGATCACCTCGGGGAATGGTGCCATACTGGGGCCTGAGTGTGGGTTTCTGCTGCTGGCAGATTGGGTAATTAGCAGTGGCTGTGGCCAGGTCAGCCTTGGTGTGTAGAAGTCCATGGTGCTGAGCCCATGCATAACCTCCATCCCTACCACCATGACCATTTTGTTCATGAGTCCATTGGGCAATGTCAGGAGTTGCTGGGAAAAGAGGCTGATTGGTATCCACCAAACGGGTCATTTTATCCACTTGGTTATTAAAATCTTCTTCTGCTGAAGTCACCCTCTGGTGAACATTCACATGGGACACGAATATCTTCATGTGTCTGACCGCTCAGAAAAGTCTAGCCACATACCTCTTCCCGAGATTTCTTTGCCACCAATCTTCCAATCATGTTCCTTCCAAGTCCCTGATCATCCAGCCAACCCATTAGCAACAGCCCAAGAATCAGTATACAAACGCACTTCTGGCCAGTTCTCCTTCCAAGCAAAGTGAACAACCAGGTGCACTGCTTGAAGTTCTGCCCACTGGGAGGATTTCCCCTCACCGCTGTCCTTCAGGGACATCCTAGAAAGGGGCTGCAGTGCTGTAGCTGTCCACTTTCGGGTGGTGCCTGCATATCGTGCAGAATCATCTGCAAACCAGGCCCAAGTTTTCTCTTCCTCAGTCAACTGATTGTAAGGAGCTCCCCATGATGCCATAGCTATGGGCTGGGAAAAAGAAGATAAGGTGGAAGGAGTGGGGGCCATGGGCATTTGGGCCACTTCCTCATGTAACTTACTTGTGCCTTCAGGAACCACTCGAGCTCTATCTCGTATATACCATTTCCATTTTATGATGAAGTGCTGCTGTGCACACCCAACTTTATGGCTTGGTGGGTCAGACAACACCCAGCTCATGATAGGTAACTCAGGTCTCATGGTAACTTGGTGGCCCATGGTTAAGTGTTCTGTCTCTACTAAGGCCCAGTAGCAGACCAACAGCTGTTTCTCAAATGGACAGTAGTTATCTGCAGAGGATGGTAAAGCTTTACTCCAAAATCCTAAGGGCCTGCATTCTGATTCTCCTATAGGAGCCTGCCAAAGACTCCAAACAGCATCTCTATTTGCCACTGACACTTCCAGAACCATTGGGTCAGCTGGATCATATGGTCCAAGCGGCAGAGCAGCCTTGCAGAGCCTCATCTTATTCCAGTCCCCACTCAAAACTAGAAGCTTTTCTGGTCACTCAGCAAATGGGCCGCGGTACCACACCCAAATGAATATGCTGTCTCCAAAATCCAAAGAGGCCAACTAAGAGTTGTGCCTTTTTTTTGGTCGTAGGAGGGGCCAGATGCAACAGCTTATCCTTCACCTTAGAAGGAATATCTCAACAGGCCTCACGCCACTGGACACCTAGAAATTTTACTGAGGTGGAAGGTCCCTGTATTTTTCTTGGATTTATCTCCCATTCTCTGCCACGCAAATACCTTACCAACAAATCTAGTGTACTTGCTACTTATCGCTCACTAGGTCCAATCAACATGATATCATCAATATAATGGACCAGTGTGATGTCTTGTGGAAGGGAGAAATGATTGAGATCCCTGAGGACAATATAATGACACAGGGCTGGAGAGTTGATATAACCCTGAGGTAGCACAGTGAATATAAACTGCTGGCCTTGCCAGCTGAATGCAAACTATTTCTGGTGGTCCTAAATGACAGCTATTGAGAAAAAAGCATTTGCCAGATCAATAGCTGCATACCAGGTACCAGGGAATGTGCTGAATTCCTCAAGCAGTAATACCATATCTGGATCAGCACCTGCAATTGGAGTCACCAACTGGTTAAGCTTACAATAATCCACTGTCATCTTCCAAGACCCATCTGTTTTCTGCACAGGCCAAATAAGAAAGTTGAATGGGGATGTGGTGAGAATCACCACCCCTACATCCTTCAAGTCCTTAAGAGTGGCATTAATCTCTACAATCCCTCCAGGAATCTGGTATTGCTTCTGGTTTACTACTTTGCTAGGCAGGGGCATTTCTAATGGCTTCCACTTGGCCTTTCTTACCATAATAGCCCTCACTCCACGAGTCAGGGAACCAATGTGAGGATTTTGCCAGTTGCTGAGTATGTCTATTCCAATTACGCATTCTGGCACTGGGGAAATAACCACAGAATGGTTCCCGGGACCCACTGGACCCACTGGATCCACAGTGAGATGGACCTGAGCTAAGACTCCATCAATCACCTGACCTCCAAAAGCCCCAACTCTGACTGGTGGACCAGAGTGATGTTTTGGGTCTCCTGGAATTAATGTCATTTCTGAACCAGTGTCTAATAATACATGAACTATCTGATCATTTCCTTTTCCTCAATGTACAGTTACCCTGGTAAAAGGTCGTAGGCCCTCCTGGGAAGGATGGGGGGAAGATTAACAGTATAAATTTTTGGCAGTGAAACAGGGGCCTTCCCCAAGGGTACCCGGCCTTCCCCTCGTTTAAGGGGCTCTGGATTTGTAAACTGTCTCAAGTTTGGGAATTGATAAAGGGGTCATGACTCTCTGTTTTTGTAATTCAAGGAAGACTTTTGTTCACTTGACCTAGAATTCTTATGCTTATATACTTCAAACAAGAATTTAGTTGATTGCCCATCTATTTTACTATTTGGTATGCCATGATCTACTAGCCAACGCCATAAGTCTCTGCCAGTCAAGATTATTTTGATTGCTGCTTTGAGCCTGTTTTCCCTTATGTTAGCCATGCCCACCTTGTCTGTGGTGATTAACTGCAGCCACTTGGCTTCTGCTGACTCGGGATCTGATTATCCCCATTGTGTTTAAGGATTCCAGCTCAGTGACAGCAGTTCCTGCAGTAATATCTGACCTACAGAGAAGGGCAACTACAGAGCTCTTCAGGGATGATGAGCTAGTCTCACAAATTTATTCCTCACAGTCCTGGTAAAAGGTGCATCCTCCGGACATTCCAGGGGTTTGTGAGCAGGTCTTCCATGATAAATCCACTCTAACATTCCAATCTCTCTAAGCCTTTGAATCCCCTCCTCTACATTATACCAGGGCAGTTCTGGTATTTCAGCCTCCAGTAACGCAGGCCACCTTTTGATCCATGTTTCAGCCAACCACCCAAATAAACTGTTAATGCCCTTTCTAATCCCTGGAGCTACAACACTGAATGTAGAATCTCTGATATGCATTCAGAATTTACTGATATGGTGGGCCCATATCAGTAAATTCAGCCTGATCCAACTTTATATTCCTTCCATCATTATCCCACACCCTTATCCATTCCCACACATATTCCCCTGGATTCTGTGTGTATACATTGGAAAACTCATAGAGTTCTTTTGGAGGATAGCATACTTCCTCATGGGTCACACTTTGTACCTCACCCTTAGGTTCCTGTTGGGACTTTAGTCTAGTTATAGGTCTTGAAGCAAAGACTGGTGGTAGGGGTGGGTCATGAAAAGAATTAGAATTATCCCTCAAGCCATTTAGCTCAGGACATTGTGTTGCATTTTCATCTCTTAAAACAGGATTAATCTCTCCAGGCAGAGGAGTGAAGGTTGTTTCCTCAGGGGAGGTGATTACAGGATTAGCAAGCACTGAAGGATTAATCTCTTTAGGTGAAGGTTGGATGGCAAGCTCCTTAGGGCAGAGTGGAGGTGGGGAAGCTGTTTCCTCAGGGTGGACTGGAGGTGGGGGGCTGTTTCCTCAGGACAGCCCTCTACAGGTAAATCTAACAATGACTCAGCAGAATCCAGGGTTCAAATGTCCTCATTGCCATTATTATCAATCCATACATCCCCATCCCAAGTTTCGGGATCCCACTCTTTTCCAATCACTGCCTTTACTTTAACAGCAGACACCCTGAGAGGTTGAAATTTTAGTTTACATTGTAAATCTGCTACTCGCACAATGAGAGTCTGCGTCTGGTTTTCAGAAATCTCAAGTCTGTGGCCACAGGAAATAAGATTTTCTTTCAGGGCACACATAGAAACCTTTACATCTGTCACACAGCGTTTAAATTTTAAATTTGAAGCTTTTAGCTCATCCCTTTCTCTTACAACTTGATCCAACCTATCTAAGAGCAGCCAGCCAACATTATTATACCTCTTAATTCTGCAGAACTCTGTGAAGGTGTTGAAAACACTGTCACTCAGAGCTTTGCTTCATAGAAGAGTATGATTAGGAGAATCAAATGGTGCTATTTTGCGTATCTCCTTTGCCAACTCACGCCATGGACTGTCAGTGCCCTCTTGATTACTGGAAATGGAGTCATTAGTGCCTTTGAATCTAATCAGAGTAGAAAACAAATTGTAAAAGCCCATTTTAAGATTCTGTTTCTCAAGAACCATTCCCGGTAAGAAGTTGTATTAGTTAGGGTTCTCTAGGTAAACAGAATCAATGAGAGATATCTATGAATATAAGATTTATAAAAGTGTCTCACACAACTGTGGGTATGCAAGAATCCAAATTCCACAGGGCAGGCAGCAAACTGGCAACTCCAATGAAGATGTTCAATGAACTCCTCAGGAAACGCAATGGAAACTTCAACGAACTCCTCAAGAAACGAACTGGCAACTTCAACCAACGTGTTTGATGAACTCCTAAGGAAACAAACCAGCCACTTTGACAAACTTCTCAGGAAACGCTTCGCTGGTCAGCCGAAGAAGAAGTGAAGGTCCTCTATCAGTCTCCCTTAAAAGTCTTCAACTGATTGGATTAAATCCAGCCAACTGCATTCTCTCATTGTGGAAGACATGCCCTTCGTGGATGTAATCAGTCACAGCTGCAGCCAATTAACTGATGATTTAATAAACCAGCCACAAACATCCTTGCAGCAACGGTTAGGCCAGTGCTTGCTTACCAAACAGCTGGGTATCATCACCTGACCAAGTTGACACATGAACCTAACCATCACAACCTCTAATATTAAAATGTCTTCATAGAATTGATCACTATCTGAAAATACATAAGTACCACAAAGGTAGAGAGCAACCATGCATGCCTTATTCTATATAACCTTATTAGAACAGATAATCTATATAGCCTATGTTCCACATAACCTATATAGCCTTTTTAGAACAATGACTTGCCAGAATATGCAATGCAGAGAACAAAAAAAATAGAGAAAACAGTATATGTGTTATATTTTTTCAGATTAATAATTGGAATCAATGCTTAAAAGTGGAGACACATCATATGAAAAGGTGTCTGGAGGTTGAAGAAAAAACGTATTATGCATATTATCTGAAAATGTAACTAACATACCATTTAAAAGTAAGTTTATATACTATTTCCCATTTTATCAGATAACCAACAGAGTACAGAAATAAAAGTATCAATATTAATAAATCTAAAAATCAAAAAATTAAAAAGTACAGTATGTCATTAGCATAATGTTTTAAAATACATAAATTCAATACAATATATTCTTTAAGATAAATATATGTAAAGACATCCACCAGAATGATAACCATCAGATTCAGAATAATAATTACCTCCAGGAAAGAGGGAGAAAAATGTTATTAGGTAACAATATACACTGTATTTGTAATTTTTAAATTCTTGGATAAATGGCGCATGGGTGTTCATTATATTATTCTCTATTCTTTTAGATTTTCAGAAATATTTCATAATTTTTTAATAAAAAATAATTTCGTATGGACAGAACTAAATTACATGTTTAGGCTTTTACACATTTTATTTTTCTTCCAATGGTGCATAAGGAAAAAAATGGTTAAAACAATTACTATAAGAGTCGGGTAAGATGGCAGCATAGGGAGGTGGGGAATTTAGTTAGTCTTCTAGAGCAACTAGTAAATAGCCAGGAACAACTAGTAAATAGTCCGGAACAACTGCTAGGGGACATCCGTAGCTAGACACACATCATACACCAGTCTGGAAGGGGTGGAATGGCTGAGATAGCAGCACAGAACTCTAAGTAAAGCTCCCCAAACTGCAGACCTGGAAACCCTCCCCCACTGCCATGGCAGGCTGAAGTGGAACATTTCCTGTAGGAAAAAGAATCAGTCTACTAGGTACAAGGGAAAGTAACTCAACCAAGCTCCAACTGTGGTTTTAATTAACAAATCTGAACTACTGAATACAAGCTATGAACACAGAGAAACTCAGAGCAAGCAAGAAAGGAACCCTGAGGTCCCTTCCAGCAAAGAGGAGGTGGGACTGACAGAAAAAAATAATAATGAGTACATAAAAACAGAGGCTTCTGGAGATGGTTGAGCTCAGAATACTGGAAAAGGGCTGTGTCCCAAGAAAAGGGACACACAGAACCAGGTATCAACTCCAGTTCTTGCCTGAAGAACTGGAGGGCTGGGGGACTGGCTCTTAAAAGGGGACTTCTTGGTTTTTTTTCCCTTTTTTTCCTCTCATTCTAAGTAGCTCATTAGAGAAAGCCTCAGGAATTTTCAATTGTCAGCAGAATTTTAAATTGACACAGGCAATTGTTTCTCAGATAGTTAGAGAAACAAAGGAAGAAATTAAGTGAAAGCGATAATTCCCAAAAAGGCATGTCTACCCTAAGAAAAGGGGCATCTAGCCCAGCTCAAGTGGCTGCCCTCCCTCAGAGAATTAGACCCAAAGGCTCAGTGGCTGGGTGAGTGGTGGGGAGACCAGAAACAACTTAAGCTTGGTTTCTGACATTCCTGGACAGGATAGGATTCCCTCAGAATTATAGGCAACACATCCCTTTATGCCAGTTGGGAGCTGTGGCTTGACAAGAGCCATCTGCTGGACAGGACATGAAAAGCACAGACTCTAGAGGCCTCAAAGGAAAGTCTCACAACCTGCCAGGGTCTCATTCCCATGAAAACTTGATACTGATTACACCCTCCTCCTGAGACCTGGGCCCATCTGATCTGAGATAATCTGATTGGGGTAACCTAGGAAACCAGATGCCTAGATAACAAAAAATTACGAGTCACACTACAAAAAACAAAGATATGGCCCAAAGGAAAAATATATACTTCAAATGAGATACAGGAGTTGAAACTACTAATTAAAGATGTTCAAACAAATGATCTAAATCAAATCAACAAGCTGAAGGAAAATGTGGCAACAGAGATGAAGGATATAAAGATACTGGGTGACCATAAGAAGAAACTGTAAGCTTGAAAAAACAAATGGCAGAACTTATGGGAATGAAAGGCACAGTAGAAGACATGAAAAACACAATGGAGACATACAACAGCAGATTTCAAGAGGCAGAAAAAGGATTCATGAACTGAGGACTGGGCATCTGAAATCCTACACACAAAAGAACAGACAGAGAAAAGAATGGAAAAATAGGAGCAGCATCTCAGGGAATTGAATAACAACATGAAGAGCACAAATATACATGTCATGGGTGTTCCAGGAGACGAGAAAAGGGGCAGAAAGAATAATGCAGGAAACAATCACTGAAAATTTCTCATCCCTCATGAAAGACATAAAGTTACAGTTCCAAGAAGTGCAGTGTACCCCAAACAGAAGAGATTCAAACAGACCTAATCCAAGACATTTAATAATCAGATTATCAAAAGTCAAAGACAAAGAGAGAATTCTGAGAGCAGCAAGAGAAAAGCAATCCATCACATACCATGGAGGTGAGAAGGCAGTGGTATGATACATCTAAGATTCTGAAAGAGAAAAACTGTCAACTAAGAATTCTATATCCAGCAAAACTTTCCATCAAAAATGAGAGAGAGTTTAAAATATTTTCAGACAAAGAGACACTGAGAGAGTTTGTCAACAAGATACCTGCTCTACAAGAAATCCTAAAGGGAGAATTACAGGCAGATATGATAAGACAGGAGAGAGAGGTCTGGAGAAGAGTGTAGAAATGAAGACTATCAGTAAGGGTAAAAAGAAAAAAAATAAAAATAAGATATGACATATAAAATCCAAAAGACAAAAATGGTAGACAGTAGTCATTACAAATTGAGTGAAATTAGCCAGAAACAAAGGGACAAATATTCTACAGTCTCACTAATATGAACTAACATTAATGAGTGAAACTTGAAAGTTAAAGCTGAGAACACAGGTTATCAGGGAACAGAATGACAGTAGGAATCAGGCATCTGATGCTGAAAGAGCACAAAATGTTCAACAGGATTGACTGCATAGATCCAGAAACAGATACCACAATACTGTGTGATAGAAGTACAATATTGTAAACACTCTAAATAAAGATGAGTATGAGTATGGATGAAAGAGGAAGGTCAGGGGCATGTATGAGACCAGAAGGAAAGACAGAGGATAAAGACTGGGACTGTATAACTTAGTGAAGCCTGGAGTGGTCAATGATGGTGATTAAGTGTACTAAAACAAGAATGTTTGTACATATGGAGAACAAATGAACACCAACATTGCAATGCATTGAAAACTGGATGACATAGGGGAAAAATACAGTCAACACAAACTAGCATCTATAGTTAACAGTAACACTGCAATATGCTTCCATTAATTGTAACAAATGCAATATACCAAAGCTAAATGTCTGTAAGAGGGAGATACAAGGGAGTGGTATAAGATTCTTGGTGTTGGTATTGTTGTACGATCTTTTCATGTATTTTTTTTTTCTTCTATCTTTTTATTCTTCATTTTTTTTCCTCTCCTCTTCCTCTTTCATTACAGAAGAAATGGAAATGTCCTCATATAGACTGTAGAAGTAAACACATAACTATGTGATTATACCAGGAATCACTGATTGTTTACTTAAGATGGATTGTACGGTGTGTGAACAAAACTGTTTAAAAAATAAACAGAGGGACACAAGTGCTAGAAAAAATGTGGAGAGAAGGATGATCCTATTAACAGTTGGTTGGGACGTAGAATGGCACAGCCCAGCTGGAGAGCAGTGTGGTGGTTCCACAGGAAGCTAAGTTTGGGTTGCCATACGGTATTGCAACCCTGTTATTGGTTGTATACATGAGGAACTGAGATCAGGGACACAGTGGACACTTCCACACTGGTGTCTGTGGCAGCAGTACTCATGATTTGCAATGGATGAAGTGGCCTAAGGGCACATCAACTGATAAACGGAATGGTGAACTGTGGCATATACATACAATGGAATACTGAACAGCAGCAAGAAGGAATGAAGTTGTGAGGTATTCAACTAGGTGAATCAACCTTGAGGGAAGTAGGTTGAGTGAAAAAAACCAGAAATGAAAAGACAAACATTATAATGCCTTACTAATATGTACTAACAATAATGTGCAAATGCCGAGAATTAAATCTGGGAGCATGGGTTATCAGGGGAAAGCTTATGTAAAGGTTCCTAGATTGTAAGCTCTTACAGCTGTCACATCTATTCATTAGTTGTGACAGTTATTTCTAAATTCTGAGATGCTGAGCTGATTGCGTGTGACCTGGTCAGTCCCTGGAGCTCTGGGGGTCTGTGTGCCATCTGGGACTCGGAGACAGAGTTCAGCAGCTATGTAAGCATTACCCCAACTGTTAAAGAGGTTGAAAGGAGATCTGACTTCAGCTGGAGTTATTAACTAAATGAATTTGGTTAAGACTGGAGTAGATCAGGCTACAGGGCAGAGGATGATATTAACTGTGTTTTAAAATGTCAGCTTCTATGGGGGACCAAAGGTAGAGATGTTTATTTGGTGCAAAATCTTTATTTTCTTTAGCACATTATCTAATTTAACTTGTATGGTCAGTTTACTCAAACACCATAATTACGTGGAACTATGAATAGGGAGTGAGATCTGATTGGTTTGTACAGGTTAGCATGAAACCCCAAAACATCCCAGAGTAATTTGGGCAGAGAATAAAAAGTATTTGCAAAGCCCCCTTGAGGGACTGAGGGAAAATGTGGAAATATTAAACTTCCCCACCTGGGGAATTCCTGATATTCTTACAAGCACTGGGGACTACCAGTTTAGTAGGCCAGGCCCTTGATCTTGGGGTTTGCCCTTATGAAGCTTGTTACTGCAAGGGAGAGGCTAAGCCTAACTATAATTGTGCCTGAGAGTCACCCCCAGAGAACCTCTTTTTGTTGCTCAGATGTGGCCTCTCTCTCTAAGCCAACTTGGCAGGTAAACTCACTGCCCAACCCTCTACGTGAGATATGACTCCCAGGGGTGTAAATCTCCCTGGTAACATGGGATGTGACTCCCAGAGATGAGCCTGGACCCGGCATCATAGGACTGAGAAAGCCTTCTGGACCACAGGGGGAAGAGAAATGAAACAAAATTAAATTTCAGTGGCTGAGATATTTCAAATGCAGTCAAGAGATCATTCTGGAGGTAACTCTTATGCATTATATAGATATTCCTTTTTACTTTTTGGAAATACCTGAAACTCTTGAACTACAATTCATTATCCTTTATTCTTGAAGATGACTGTATAACTATATAGCTTATATGGTGTGACCATGTGATTGTAAAAAACCTTATGGCTTACATTCTCTTTACTCAGTGAACAGACAAATTTGTAGAAAAATGAGGACAAAAGGTAAATGAATAATAGAGGGGTAGGAGGAGTATTGGATGTTTTGGGTGTTCTTTTTAACATTTATTTATATTCTTATTTTATTTTTATTTTCTGGAGTAATGAAGATGTTCAAAAATTGACTGTGGTGATAAATGCACAACTTTATCATGATACTGTGAACAAATGTTGTATACTTTGGATGACTGTATGGGATGTGAATGTATTTCAATAAAATAGCATTTAAAAAGCTTAAAAAATTTATAAATCTGGGAAAAAATATAAACAATTTATTACAGAAATTCAGATATGAACAAAAGAAGAAAAAGAGTATGTTGAACCATCGTGTACCCATCACTTAGCCTCAACAATCATCAATTCATGGACAACTTATCTCATACATACCCACCTACAAACACTCACACCCACACTACTGGTTAATTTTGAAGCAAATCTCAAAGAGATCACTTGCTCTGTAAATATTTCAGTATTATCTCTGGAGTATAAGACCTCTTTTAAAAAGTAAAACTATAATATTACTACCATACTAAAAACAATAACTCTTCAAAATCAAAATCTAGTCTGTGTTCATATTTCCCAAATTCTCTCTCATTTTTTTAACAATCAGTTTGTACAAATCAGAAACAAACAAGGTCTATATATTGCATTTGCCCTTTGATTTGTAGGTTTCTTGTTGCTCCCTTTCTTTTCTCCTTGGAATTTATTTGGTCAAAAAACTTGGCGGTTTGTTCTATCAACTTTCCCACATTCTGAATTTTGCCAATTACATACCCACGGTACCATTAGTATGTTTTTCTATCCTATATTTTCTGTCAAGTGATGGTTGGATCAGAAGGCCTAACCTGATGGAGGCTTGATTTACTGACAAGAATTCTTTATAGGAGGTAGTATAATCTTCCATAGAAGGCAAACAGTCCGGTAATTTGTTTTGAATTGTAAACAGTCACTGATATACTGCCCAGATCCATTATTTCATTAGGGGTTGACAGCAATACTCTATCATTTCTTTCCTTCTTCATTTGTTAACTAGGATATTTCCACACACAAAAAAAAAAAACTCTCTTATTTGGTTATCCAGAGGTATAATTCATCAAAGAAAGGCAGAATAAGTTCATTTCCTGGATTCCTCCACAGGTGACAATGAAGTATTTTGTTTGTATGTATCTATATGAACTCACAGCTTTAAACACATTTGATAAGTTTATTCACTGCAATTATTAATGCCCAAATTGCCCCATCTTTGATCAGTGGGACCTGATTCTAAATCCTTTGTTTCTGTGTTGTTAACAGGCAAGGATGACTTTATTCAAAGCTGTATGCAACAGGGAAGAGAGAGACCAAAAGACTATTGTGATAAAGAGAAAGAGATCAGAAAGTTATCACAATCACAGAAGAGGCCTCAACTCCCTTGAAGCAGAGGGCAAGAGAGTTTCAAGGACTGGGATGAGCTATTGGAAGAGTTCTGCAGGGGAAGATTAAGCAACACCTGTGTTCATTACATGACGTTATCTCCTGAGTTCACTGTTGAAGCCAGGTGGAACGTGTTCTATCTGGATTCTGCGAGGGCCAAGGTGTAAGAAGTCAAGGGCCTAGAGTCAGGAAGAAGCCTATCTAAAATTTAGTCATACTAGTGTGAAGTTAGGCCAATTTGGACAGTAACATAATGGAAGGGGAATTTCTTAATCTAGGCTGTTTTCCAGGATCACAGGATTTAAGTAAAATTCAACACTGTCAGTACTCCCTTTTGTTCAAGGCAAATGATATTCATTCATTACTGAACAACTCAGAGGGAGTAAAGTGAAACAGAGTAGATTCTAAGAAACAGTCTCCTGAGGACTCTTGGTGTTGTTTCTACAAAATCAGCTGAACCATCTGTTGAGAGGTGCCAGAAAAGGTCAGTTGTTTTAGGGTTGGGCATCTTTAAAAAGGGATGGCAGACGTGCATAGTGACTCAGTCAGTGGCTTGTCCAAGAAGAAACCCAGCCCATGCATGGTTTGCTGCAATAATGAGTTGAGGTATATATCAAGTCATAATGTTTTAGTTCACAGTGCTTCTGCAGATCCTTTGGGAAAAGGCCAGCCATCAGGCAACCAATAAGGATCCAGGCAGTCAGGTTTTAGTTCTCAGTGGAGCCATGTCGGGAGTGGGGGGATGTCCTGAGTTCTTGTGATATGATCCTAGTCTTTGATAGCTAGGAAGGTGATATTTGATTCTGATAGCTAGGCTCTCTGATATGACAAGGCTATTACAGGCCATCAGTTCTCAAAGTACGGTCTATAAAACTCTGAGGGTGCCTGAGACCCTTTCACAAAATCTGGGAAGTTAGAAATTATTTCCATAAAAATACAACAACACTATTTGCCTTTGTCACTGTGTTGACATTTGCACTGATAGTACAAAAGCAATAATGGGTAAAGTGCTGGTGCCTTAACACAAATCAAGGTAGTGACACCAAATTGTACTAGTAATCATATTATTTACCACTACATACTTGCAATGAAAAAAATTTCACCCATGCATATAGTCTTTTTAATATTTTGATTAACTCAGTGGGAAATATGGACAAAACACTTCTGCACACTGAAATATGATGGTTAACTGTGGGGATAGCACTTGTATTACTGTTTGAATTATTTAGCCAATTTTTCATAGAACGTTATTTTTACTTGAAAGAAAAGTTGACAGACAGTGATTATTCAGACTGGAGTATTCTGCAGACATTTTCTTGGAAATAAACAAAGTTTGTCTGTCACTTCAAGGCAACACCTGACAGTTGTGTCATGTTTGTTCCAATGATAACATTTGAGCTTTTAAGCAAAAGTTTGAATTTTGGAAAACGGGTATCTACCACTATAACCTTAACAGCTTCCTATTACTTAAAAATTTTTCTGATACAATCAATGTTGACATTAACAAACATAATTTTTTAATATTGTATCATGAAATGCATCAACATTTAGGGGATCTACATAACATGCTGAATCAATATTTCCCAATGACCAATGCATCATGTTACAAATTCAGATACTGGTAAAAGATCCATTCAAAGTACAAGACAGACCAGTGGATTTTTATGTAACAGAATACAAAAAGTTCAATAATATAGTTTCAGATACCACAATGCAATTACATTTAAGAAACTACCATTATTAAGTTTTGGTGTAATATAAAAAAAAAAAATCCAACTACAATTAACCAATTAAAATTCTATGTGTCCTTCAACAACAGACTCAAAAATAAATAAATAAGTAAATAAAACCATGTTTGTGTATATGTGTAGTGTGTTTAGTGACAAACTGAATGAAGAAGCAGGTAAGAGAATTCAACTGTCTTCTATTACAGAGGTTTGCAAAATGTAATAGAACAATGCCAATCTTCTTACTAAGTATTTTTTGTTTCAGAAAATATAGTTATTTTTAACAAAAATATGTTAACATGCAATAGGTTTATTATTTTTAGAGGCATTAATAAATATTTTTAAATTTCTCAGTTTTAATTTCTAATATAGAAAATACAGACATAATAACCTACATTAACAAAAATTGGGGGGATTTTCATCAATTTAAGACTATAAAGGGGTTCTGAAATCAAAAAGTTTGAGAACTTTTTGTTCTAGGTGTATCTTGTCCATTTTGTGCTTCTGACCTGGAGTCAGCTCTTACCCTAAAGAGCGCTGTTTTTTTTTGGTGAGACATGGTATTTAAGATACCACAATATGTATACTAGGGAGTGAATACGTCTTCGAAAAAAAATTCTGTAACTCCAATTTGAAAGAAATTTGCATTCATGGAAACTAAAATTCTGAAATTTAACAATTAAGCATTTTGTTTCCTCCAACTCGTTTTTTCTTAAAGACCACCTATTAGTATTTTTCTGTAGCTAATTAAACTCATTCAAAAAATTAAACATAAAACAATTAAAAGCACACTGAGCACAACACATGTTATAGTCCATTTCAAATTAAGAGTTTGCTTGGTCAGTAACCCGAAAAATAAAAAGTAAATTAAACCACCACTAAAAATCAACTTGCATCTAAGTAATTCCTTTCTCAGAATCAGGTTCTTCCAAATGATGGATGGAAGGATGGATGGATGGATGGACAGATGGAAGGAAAGAAGGGAGGAAGGTCATTTTAAGAACATCAGCAAGTCAATTTCCTTCTCTATTTCTATTTTCTCACCTACAAAATGAAAATTGAACAAAATTATATTCTAAGCCATCCCCAACTCAGCTCTAAAATTTTCAGTCGACTGACACTATTGTTGAGAGACACACGAGATAAACACCAGAGGGCAGCTCTCCCTTTACAATGATTTTTAGTCTTCGGAAAATCTGAGGTACGGTGATGGGGCCAGAAAGGCACACACACACACATACTCAAAACACCCCATACAATCATAAATTTGAGCTACAATGCAAAGAAAATTTTTAAGTAAAGATACACAGAGGTGGATGTATCTCCCTGCCTTATCCTATTTTCAGATGAATACAAATAAGGCTAAGACCAACCTTGGAAGATTTCATTTGTAATTGTTAATGTTACTTATTTTATAGTTAGAAAATCACGCAACTGAATTACGATCAGTATGAAACACATCAAATTAAGTCAACTTTCAAAATCATATTTAAAGGGCATTATCACTCAAATATTTATTTCACTGCAGTGATCTCACACTGCTTTTAATCATTTGAGTTTACACTAAATCTTAGAGATATTTTCCTAAAAACATAAATTTTCTTGAATATTGCAAAAGTTCCAATGTAATACAGATATTATTCTGCAACAGTTACCAAGCAAGAGCTATAAAACCTATCTTCACATAATATATTTTATTACCTTTTTCACTTTAAGACATAAATTTAATTCAGATAATAAAGATATTTTCAAAACAAGGTAAAAACATATGACAAGTGGCAGAATACAAGATCAACACACAAAAAACAATGGTGTTTCTATACACTAGTAACGAGCTATCCAAGGAGGCAAACAATAAATTCCATTTGCACCTAAAAGAACCAAATATCTAGGAATAAACCTAACCGAGAATGTGGAGGACTTGTACACAGAAAACTATGAAACACTGCTAAAAGAAATCAAAGACCTCATTAAATGGAAACACATTCCGTTTTCATGGATAGGAAGGCTACATGTCATTAAGATGTCAATTCTACCCAAACTGATCTACAGATTCAACGCAATACCAATCAAAATTCCAACAGATTATTTTGATGAAATGGAAAAGCTAAGTATCAATTTTATTTGGAAGAGGCTTCAAATAGCAAAAAACATCTTGAAAAAGAAGAATGAAGTGGTAGGTATCACACTTCCTGACTTTAAAGCCTATTATAAAGCCACAATGGTCAGAACAGCATTGTACGGGCATAAAGATACACACAGTGATTAACGGAATAGAACTGAGGGCTCACAAACAGACCCTCAGATCGATGGTCAACTGATTTTTGATAAGGTTCCCAAACAACTGATTTTTGATAAGGTTCCGAAGTCCACTCAACTGGGACAGAACAGTCTCTTCAATAAAAGGTGTTGAGAGAACTGGATACCCATAACCAAAAGAATGAAAGAGGATCCCTATCTCACACCCCATAAAAAATTAACTCAAAATGAATCAGAGACCTAAATATAAAGAATCAGTATCATAAAACACGTAGAAGAAATTGTACAGAAACATCTTCAAGATCTAGCGATAGGAGGCAGTTTCTTAGACTTTATACCCAAAGCATAACAACAAAAGAAAAAACAGAAAAGTGGGATCTCCTCAAAATTGAATACTTGAGTGCCTCAAAGGACTCTGCCAAAAGGGTGAAAAGGCAGTCAACTCAATGGGAGATAATATTTGGAAACCACATATCTGATAAGGGTTTGATATCCAGAATATATAAAGAAATCATATAACTCAACAGTAAAAAGACCAAAAAAAACAATTTTTTAAATGAGCAAAAGACATGAATATACAGTTTTCCAAACAGGAAATACAGATGGCTAAAAAGCACATGAAAAGATGCTTCCTAACTAGCTATTAGGGAAAGGCAAATCAAAACCACAATGAGATATCATCTCACACCTACTAGAAAGGCCACTATTGAACAAACAGGAAACTACAAGTGTTGGAGAGGATGTAGAGAAAACTGGAACATGTATTCACTGCTGGTGTGAACGTAAAATGGTACAGCTGCCGTGGAGAACGGTTTGACAGTTCCCCAGGAACTTACGTATAGAACTACCATGTAACTCAACAATCCCTTTACTAGGTATATACCCAAAAGATCTGAAAGCAGGGATGCAAACAGACTTTTGCACACTGATGTTCATAGCAGCATTATTCACAATTGCCAAAAGATGGAAACAACCCAACTGTCCATCAACCGATGAATGGATAAACAAAATGTGGTATATACATACAATGGAATATCATTCAGCAGTGAGAAGGAATGAGGTCCTGAAGCACGTGACAATATGATGAACCTTGAGGACATTATGTTAAGTGAAAAAAATCAGACATAAAATGACAAATATTGTATTATCTCACTGATATGAACTAATTACAATATGTAAACTAAAAGACATAAAATATGGAATATAGGTTACCTGGACATAGAATGAGGCAAAAGAATGGGGAGCAGTTGCTTAATATTTGCAGAATGTTTAACTAGGATGAACCTAAAAGTTTGGAAATAGAGGTAACAGTAGCACATTATTTGTGAGAATAATTAACAGTGCTGAATGGTGTGTGAGTGTGGTGCAAAGGGGAAATTTAGAGGCATGTATGTCACCAGAAGGAAAGCTGGAAGTTAAAACATGGAATGAATAACACAGTGAATCTTGTAGTGGACAATGTCCATGATTAACTGTACAAACATAAAAAACTTTCATGAACTAGAACAAACGTATGACACAAACATAAGGAATTAATAATAGAGAGGTGCAAGGGAAAAAAATACCTAATGCAAGCTATGGACTATAGTTAACAATAGTATTTTAATACTCTTTCATCAACAATAACAAAGGTACCACACCAATACTATGGGTCAATAATAGGGGATATAAGGAGTATGGGTGGATTAGGGTTTCCTTTTTAATTTCTACTTCTTTTCTGGAGCAATGAACATTTTCTAAATTTGATCGTGGGGATAAATGCACAACTATGTGATGATACTGTGAGTCAGTGGTTGTATATTTCAGACGGTTTCTATGGTGTGTGAATATATCTCCAGCAAACTGCATTATAAAATGTCAAAAAATTCCATAAAAAATATAGTTTTAGACTTACATAGGATTCATAGAAATTAAGTTTATTTTCAAACAGTAGTTTTATTCCCAAAATGTACATTATTTTTCAGAAATGTTTGCTCCTCATTTATATAGCTATTACTCTTTCTTTGACTTTTTATTAAAAGATTTTCTTGTTTCTCTCCTAACACTTGAACACACAACTCTGTTTTCCTCAATCATAAATCAAAGGATAACAAAAGATAAAAATTTTCATTATACTTCCTTCATAACGATAGTTATATATTTAAATACATAAGTCGGGAAACTAATATTTTTCTCCTAACTGGAAGAGAACAATAACTATTTACTTCTCTCACTACCTCTTATATAATTATTAAACACAATAAAA